>NC_134867.1:52681572-53336572 GCF_049852395.1 Peromyscus maniculatus bairdii | reverse complement strand
GAAGGAGAAAAGGAGTAAACGGGAATCAAAATTGGGGATCTTTTGGGAATTGTTTAAATGCTATGCATCGTTGACATATTTTCACCAACAGCGCCATTGTGGGCTGGTCAGGTTAGATTGAAGAGTCCATTGTTTTTGATTCATCCTGTTACCTAATAGGACTTACTCCAACTTGGCTGAATTGTTGATGGCAGCTCTTACATTGCTCTCAAATAGCTGCATGGGTGAGAACTGCATTAAATACTCACGAGAAGTCATGCTCAAGTCTCTGGCCTGTGCTGGGGATAGCAAACCCTCCTAGTAGTAACACATCATTAAGTTCATTCTTTTCAGTGCTGGGGACCAAGTCCAGAGACTTGGGTCTACTATGGAGTTTTCCCAAAGCCTGCAACCCACTATCTCTTTTTAACTTTCAGCTTATTTTATCTTTATTTAATGAAGGTATAATTTTTTTTATGAGACAGGGTTTCTCTGTGTAGCATCCTAGAGTGTTGACAAAGATTCCAATGTATAAAGCTATCATCCAGATCAAAGTCTAAACCATCTCAGCCGCCCTCAGAAAAATCCCTTTTGCCCTTACCCAGAACACCTACCATTCTGCTCAAACCAGTAATAATCAGCCTTGGACATGAGGGCGCATGTGAGTATCACCCACCATTTTAATGGGCTGATTTAAATTCTTATCATTTTGCAAGTTGCCACTGGGTTAATATTGTAAATTGCTCCTTTATTCTGAAGCTGTGGTGGCCCCTGACCCCTAGAATAAGAAATGAACAATATTCTGCCTTTCATTAGAGGCCCCTCTCTGTTCCTCAATGTGCTGTAACGTGCAATATTTGAAACACGGGTCTTCAGAAAGCCAAAGACCAACCCTGAGGGTTGACACCTGACATGGAACCAGAGTGCATCTCAGAGTTCACCTGAACTTTGTTCTTCTTCACAAGTTTACAGAGTTTTGTTAAAAAATTACCCATTTGAACCTCTTAAGAAACCTTGCATGCACAAAAAAGAGTATGATTCTCCAGGCGGTGGTGCATGCCTTTAATCCCAGCGCTTGGGAGTCAAAGCCAGGTGGATCTCTATGAGTTCAAGGCCAGCCTGGTCTACAGAGTGAAATCCAGGACAGGCACCAAAACTACACAAAAGAAACCCTGTCTCAGGCCCTTCCCCCTGCAAAAAAGAGTATGTTTCATATACATCACTTTTAAAGAATAAAAGTTAAATACATTGCCTGAGAAATACAGCCTGTATTGTGTGCTTCTTTATTAGGTCTCTCTTCTTATTCCTAGGCATTACTAGTATTAAAATTTTACTTTAAATGTTTTCTTTTCCTTCAGTATTACTATAATGTGTACTCATGAACTATAAAACTATTAAGTTATATACACATATATAGTTACATATACATGTTATTTCCTAAAAATTGTTACATTCTATACTTCTGCAGTGTGATTTACCAACAGCACATTTTTTAAGGTTTGCTTTATACAGATAAAGAAATGACTGGGTCGTGTCCTGCCTATGTTCCATGGGGACTGGTAACAAAGAGTTAAGTCCATCAGAAGATGAAGGGAGCGTCCAGTGGCCATGGTGTTGTAAATTGCAGGTGGTACTGAGGTGTGCCTTGGTGTATTGGGCTTGGCTTCAGCTCCCCATGGCTCTGTCTCTGAGGCTTATCCCGTGTGTCATCACCCAGATCTCCTAGAATTCTTCTGCCTTACCACAGGATGGATGTCCTGGGAACCTGCCCAGCCCCAGAAGCTGAGTTAGTTCAAATTGAGTGATGAAATTTCGACCCACTTTCTTTCTGTTATGACCCAGGATACTGGCTTCTTTCTACAGTAACCCTCTCTTGTTCAAGAAAACCTCAGAATCTACCATCTAATAGCTTTTGGGTTCTTGCCAAGGGAAGTACCGCCCTCAACACACACACACATTGCTTCTTTCCCCTGTACACACCTGTGCTGAACTTCAGCACACCCCAGGGCCAGCATAGTTTGGTGTTTTTTGTTTTTGTTTTTGTTTTTCAATGCAGGAAAAACACATGATACCCCGACTCAGCCAGCCAAGTTTTCTTTTGGGTGGCCGAGTTTGTGTTCTCCACAGTGCACATGCTTGCCTGGGTTCCTTCACCCAGCAAGCACCCATTGAGAACTTTCTGTATACCTCACTATGTTATCCAACAAGGATTCCAAGCTTTCTTTCCTTTGAAGAGTTAATGTTTTAAGAGAAGATACTGCCTGTGGAGAGAGAATTCTCTTCACACACACTCCCAGAACGGAGACCGTTTCTCTGAGCAAGCCTGTTTTTCTAGTCTGCTTTGGCACCGGCTCAGCTTATCACCTCATCCTTGTCCACATGTGCTTCCTAGCTGTGCAAATATATTCTGAAATAAAAATACAGTCCTGCCTAAATGCCAATAACTGACAACAGCCGCCATCATCCTTTTGGACTTCCCTGGCAAAATACAATCCCGTGTTTGCTGCCCGGTGTCCTTAAGGAGCTGTTGAAGAAACAAAAGCCACCCCAGATTCCCAGAATGCTTCAGGTGCTCTGGCAACCACTGTTCATGAGCATGAACAGCACACAGCTGTGGGTTTATCTGTCTCTCAGGTGGTTTCTGCCACACTGTAGACAGCTCATGGCTACTTCCAGAAGCCAGGGGCCAGGGTGCAGATGGGAAGAGCCTTTGGAAAGACTCAGCAAGGCTAGACTTCAGTTACTTCGTAGGCTATGCCAAACCTCAGCAATGGAGGGGGAGGGGTCTGTCTTCAGGCCTACCTGGCAAACCTGAACATATTATGGTCGTGTTGCCACCACTGGGAGAGATTGGAAGACTCTTCAGGAAATGGGGTGGTAGGAATGACAGGGAAGCCACAGGGACACCCCTCAAATGTAAGGTGTTTGTGTGTGTGTGTTGAGTGTGTGTGTGTGTTGAGTGTGTGTATGTGTGTGTGTGTTGAGTGTGTGTAATGTGTGGTGTGTGTGTGTGTGTGTATGAGAGTATGTGAGAATCCATGTGAGTGTGTGTGTGTATGTGTGGTGTGTGTGTGAGTGTGAGTATGTGTGTATGAGAGTGAGAGGGTGTGTGTGTGTGGTGTGTATGAGAGAGTGTCTGTGTATGTGGTGTGTATGTGTGTGGTATGTGAATGAGAGAGTGTGTGCATGTATGTGTGTGGTGTGTATGTAAAAGCGTGTGGTGTGGGTGTACATGTGTGTATGAGTGTGTGTGTGAGTATATGTGTGAGTGTGTGGATGTGGTGTGTGTGAATGTGTGTATATGGTGTGTGTGTGTGTGTGTGTGTGTGTGTGTGTGTGTGTGTGTGTGACTAGGGATTGAACTTTGGGCATCACACATGGTAGGCAAACACTCTGCGACTGAACTACATTTTTTTTTTTTACATTTACCTCCAGCCTCACTTTTTTTTTTTTTCTTGACCCAGAACCTCATCCAGCTGCCCAGACTAGCTTCGGATTGACTCTGATGTCCAGACAAGCTTTCAGCTTGGGAGCCTCATGATTCAAACTTCTGAGTAGCTAAGATTATAGAACTATACTACAGGGCTGCCTAGAGATCTTGACATAATCTAGCTTTTTCTCAGGCTCACATGACCTCAACTATCCCCTTGTTCTATTACAACACTCTTTCAATTTTGTGCCTCACAGAAACCCCCTTTCTATTTCCCAGCTTCTTTCCTCCCAGTGGAATCTTCTAGAAGTTAGAGGAAGACTAAAGCACACTCAACCCTGGATATACCCAGGAGGAAGCTTCGGCAACCCCTGGGCTCCTCGCCTGCCCTGACACTGACCTCCACTGGGGAGGCTCATCTGACTGTAGGGAGAAGAAGAATGCTGAGACCTTGGGTTTACCAGCTGCTGGAGGGCAAATTCTTCCACCAAGGCAATGCTATTTGTGTGTTTCCAAAAGGAATAATGTAGTAGCTGACCTTGGGAAGGTTCTCCAATCTACAGGAAGTTGATTTTGGGAGAGGAGAGAGAGAGAGAGAGAGAGAGAGAGAGAGAGAGAGAGAGAGAGAGAGAGAGAGAGGGAGGGAGGGAGGGAGGGAGGGAGGAAGGAAGGAAGGAAGGAAGGAAGGAAGGAAGGAAGGAAGGAAGGAAGGAGAAAGAGAAAGGAAGGAAGGAACTGAGGGAGGGAGGGGGAGGAAGGGAGAGAGGGAGGGAGGAAGAAGGGAAGGAAGGAACGAAAAAGAAAAAGAGCAGGGATGGTTCAAAGGGAAAAGATGGGAAGACAAAGCTCAGAGTGGTGAGTCACCTGGACCAGAGCTGTCACTCAGTTTGGATCAGGAGCAAGTTGCAGAGTTCATGGCAGACTAAGCGATGGACCAGCACTTCGAGGTGTACTGCAGAGAAGGGTCTCTATAGCCAATGTCTATTCTCAGAAGTGCCTTAGTGGCAGACAGTGATGTCATCGGTCCTGGTTGGCTCTCTGCTTCTCTCTGGATTGCCGCTCTTCCTGGGGGCAGTACTGTTCCTGATGGAGTCTTCGGTCAGTGTGTTGGTTTAAATGAGGTGTTGCTGCATAAGTCTCCGGCATTTGAATATTTGGTCTCTAGTTGGTAGCCCTGTTTGGGGAGGTTTAGGAGGTGTGGTCTTGATGAGGGAAGTATGTCACTGGGGGTGGACTTTGTGTGGTTTCAAGTGTGCACTCCCTATTCCTGTTTGTGGTTTGAGATGTGAGCTCTCAGCTGCTGCTCCAGCCACAGCTGTCTCTACCATCATGGACCCTAACCATCTGGAACCACAAGCCCAAAATAAACTCTTCTATAAAGTTGCCTTGGTCATGCTATTTTGTTACAGCAACGGAAAGGCAGCTAATACAGACAGTTGTCCTTGACAGCGACACGGTTGCTGCTGTTATTTAGCAGGAAGGGCTATTCCAGATGTTCTACAAAGTATAGGACAGTCCCAGGCAATCATTTTGCCCCCTAAGCTGTACATCTCTGCAAAGTCCTGTTGAATGAATATACTATAAATACAAATTTGAAGTAAGACATTTTGAAAAGACAGCTGGGGATCATTGGCACAACACTTGACAACCATGTTCAGGACCTTGAATTTGATTCTCACTTACACACACACACACACACACACACACACACACACACACACACAGGCATATACACATGTGTATACTTAAATGACTTCACAAGACTGTATCCAAAAGAGGTAGTAGGCAGATGAGTTTATAGGGAGGAAAGCTTAGACAGAACACGTTTGTCAAAGCTATTAAGAACTTCCTCAAATGGGGAAGGGCCTCATGAAGACTCACCCCTAGCTGAGGAGCTACTGGCCATTAGTGGCTGCTGGTGATGGCAGGAATAGCCAGTTTTCTTCAGTGGTGTAGCTATGAGTAAGCTGCCCATGTTCCAGTAAATAACTCCACATCTATGCTCATGCAAGCAACCCTAATTAAACTCAGTGGGTCATTTAAAAAGACACTAAAGTAAGAGAGGGATTGTTGTGAAAAAGAAGGTGTTAAGAGGAAGGGAAGGAGAATACAAAGGAGTGATGGGGCTTGAATATGATCAAAATATATTACATACATGTGCAAAATTTTCAAAGAATAAATTTAAAATATTTAATTTTTAAAAAGAGTATTTGATGCACTCTTTCAACTGGGAGTACCATGTAAGTTCCCTAACTATACATTTACTTGAAATTATTTCAGTGTGATTGAGCAAGTACTACAGACATGACAGAATTGGTTGTATGGATGTGTAGAGGAGATGATGACTTTCCTAAAGAATATTGGAGCCAATGACTATAAAATACCAGACATGGATAAAATAGTGTGTTCTTGACTCCTATACATTCTTAAGGAATTTTGTAAGACGGGAACCTATTTCGTGAACAGTAAATACTGAAGACTTTGGGGTTCTTGCCTTTATGATTTGCATAGGCTCTGTCTCCTAGGCTCTTCACGACAGTGTTGAAGTCTAGCTGTTTCTTTTTCCAATCTATCATCTCAGCTCCATTGTTTATCCAAAGGATCTGCTATCTAAAGTCTTTTTAGGTTTGAGAAACTGATTGCCTCTACTGACTGTAGTGGGAGGTTAGGATGCCTATGTAATCTTGTCTTCTGGCACTTACCTTCTACAAGATGTCTTTTATGTAGGCCCAGCTGGGCTGGAAAACTGTTTATTCATCCTTTTTTTCTTTCACTTAAAACAATCTTGTTTTTCATAAATTATTATTACTACATTGATTTGTTTCTCTCCTTTTAAAATATGCAAATAGATTTTGCTTGGCCTTTCAGTGTCTTATTCTGGTATCCATATCTGGTTCTGATTTATCATGTCCTGTATTTCTTGGGCAGAAAGCTTCAGATACTGCTTATGTTCAAATAGTCCTCATGATGACCACAGTTAAGCACTTTAAAAAACAAACAACTTTTGCCAAGCATTGTATAATTTGCCTTGGATTGTATAGCTATAGCATTTTTTTAAGTGAGTTTAGTATTATTTCTCCTTATAAAAGCACACTGATTCATCTTCAAATCATGAATATCTTAGAATCTCCTGTGAAGTTTTACAAGAGGCAACAGTTGCCTGGGCTCCATCAAAATCTGATAATTTTGAGCCAAGGGTGGAGTCTGACATCTGTGCTTTAATAAAACTCTGCATTAGCGACTCATCCACAGTCAGAATGATGAATCATATGACTACCTCAAGTTTTATATCTTGTGGGCACCAGAAGGCAAAATCTTGACAACGTGGAGTGTATCACTGTTCTGTGAAGACTGTCCTATAACCACACTACAGCACTAAAGGGTGTCTTCTCTGTGGGTGTCCTTGGAAAGGTGCACTTGGCTTCTCCTTACCCCCCCTCCTTTCCAGTCATGGTTGTCAGACTAGAGCTAGGTCTCAGGAAACAACTCGTTTAAGTGACAGCATCTTCATTTTTCCTGAGTCCCTGAAAGACCACATAACAAAAGACTACAGAACTGAATTGGACACTGTTTTTCTCTGTTCTCACACCACAGCAACCAGCGCAGCCAATTTCCGTGACTCTAAAAGGTGTGGGAGTTTCTCTTCACCAGCAATCAAGCAGTTCCCCAGCAGAAGCCACTTTATGTCATCTAATGTAACATCTTCCTTCTGGAGACAGCAAAATATTCCATGAGGAAGGGCTCAGTCTCCAGAACTGTTTCTCACCTCTTCACTGTCATTTGCCAGCTCCAGGTTGGTTTATCCACATTCTGATTAACTAGCCAACAGTTGGGGCTCTCACAACCCCCTTCTTGCTGGGGTTTGATTAATAACCTCAAGTGGCCCATGTAATTCAGGGAAATGATGATTTCTGTTTCTTACAAAGAACGCGATGAGGGATGCAGATGAAGAGATGCTGGGGCCAAGGAGGATGGGGGTGCTTTCATGCCCAATGGGGATGCATTGCATCCTCCACACCTCCTTATTCTCAGTAACTCTAAACCTTAGCCTTTGGGATTTGGGAAGGTTATTTGCTGTTTAAGAATGATTGACTAAATCATTGGCCACTGATGATCAAATAGACCTTCAACTCTAACCATGCATTGATCTTTCCAGGGACAACCACATCCTGATGCCACCTAGAGGCTGCTGGCTGCTCAGTAAACCCATTAGCACAGAAAAAAAATCTATCACTTTGGCATTTTCAAAAGCTTGAAGAGTTGCATGCCAGGGAATACAGAAAGACAGACAGAGACACATGTACGTATTCTACAGTATCTCAAATATGAACCTGTTCATGGACTTAAAATTATTATAACACACCTGCATGTTTGAGTCACTACACAGTGTGGAGTCTCTCTGTTATAGCAAGTGTCCCATTCTTATATAATTTAAAAAACATTTTCTACTTACTTATGGTTAAACAAGTACATTGAAACAGGGATAACATCTGAAGGGTATGCGCTGTACCTCCTCTCATTGACACTATCTACATTTTAAGGCCTTAGAAAGAATCATTTACTTAGAATTCTTTTTCTTCCCAAATGCCACTATTGCTATTCTTTGTTCCAGAAGCCACAATTTTGTTTCTAGAAACACTTAGTCATCCCCTGTCATGCTAACTATTCATTCTGAATACTCACACACTTCACAGCAGCCAGTGTGTTCAAAGAACACATGGAAGCAGAAAGGGCAAGCCCGGAGCATTAAAATGCTTTGTTTGTTATGATTCAAAGACACAGCACTGCCGAGGACTTCAAAGAGATTGCTTTCTGCCATTCAGAAACTTAATTATCACTCTTTGTGCTTAGCAAAAAAAAAGAGTATTGCTCTGGGAAATATGTGCCCACTGATGGATGAAATCTATCCTTTTCCAGATCAGCAAGTATTTACCTTCAAGGTGGAGAACATTCTTGGGACCCAGTCTTTGTGCACATGCGTACTGTTACGCTAGTGCAGATCATGTGACCCATGTGGGCAACGTCCCTTCTGTGTGAAGTCACAGAGGAAGTGATAACTGAAAGTGCATGTCCCTGCCAGAACCCAACACAGGAACAGGTGGTCCTGTTCACTTGGGAGTCCTCTACCCCTACAAGTGTGTTCTTGGCACCAACAACCATTAAACCATACAGGTCTGATTCAGAAATATCTGTCAATTTGGTGTAATTTTTATTGAAATGTACTAGATGTTCTTGAAGGTAAGTGTGTAGCACATCAACACATTCAAGCTGACTCAGACGATGACTCTCTTAATGACTTCTGATGGAGATACTGATGAGATGATTCAGTTAACTCGAGGCAAAATAGGACATGCAGGCTTTTACATTCAAATGCAATCATGTGCTTGACTATATATGAAACCCCCAATTTTACTTTTCATAACAGACAACATCCTAGCTTGAATCTTTTTGGACAAAGTTGCTATTGGTGTATGTTTGGCATTGGAGCTTTGCTTCTGTTGGCTACACCTGTAACATATTGAGAGACATCCAGGGTTCTGACTTTTCTGTTCTTCAAGCAGTCCATTACTGGCCCCCTGGTGAGATGGCTCAGTGATTAAGAGTGTATACTGCTCTTGCAGTGGGCCCAAGTTCAGTTCTTAGTGCCCATTCCAGGCAACTCACAACTCCCTATAACTCTACCTATCACTGACCAAATAAATGCCTCTGGCCTCTGTGAGCACCTACACTCACATGCACATACCTACACAGCAGGACATAGCTGTGCCACATTCAAGCAGATTTTATTTTTCAGAGATCTATCATACCAATATCTCTCATATACCTGTTTCTGGCAGTGGGTTCTTAGCATTCTTCTTATAGAGATAGTGGATCTAAGACCACTCTTCCAGGTTTGGGTAGATGCATGACTTGCTTGTAACTGGTGGAATAGGCTGGAAATGCCCTTCATGTCTTCTAAGCATATGCCATAAAAGACCATATAGCTTTTGCCTTGGTAGCTGCTTTGAGGACTGCTTTTATCACTTGTATCAGGAACTTTTGTCACCTCATAAGAGGCCTAGTGTGGAGAAGACAGAAAGCACTATCCAAGTTGATATCTTGCACCAATATTCTAGACAACAGCCAACATCATTCAACAGCACATCAATAAAGATGCCTCAAAGTGATGTTCATAGACAACTCTCAGAGTCCCTATGTGATGAGTCTTTTCACCTGAGGCTCCAGACACTTTGCTGAAGACACAAACCATTCTATCAGTGTCCTTTCAAAATTCATGACCAAACATTTTTTAAGCTGTTATGCTTGGGGTTAATTGATTATGCAAAAGCAGCAGCTACAATACACATGATCATCCATATCAGAATTTTAGGTAGGAAAATGGTGAAGAAGAGGAAGATTGGAAATTCAATTCCTGATGGTCCTATACCACCAGATTTGAGATGATAGCCTTGGCTACTTCTTGCTCCATTGTTCAAATCCCACCATTTAAGCCATATGGGAGCTTTGGTAGGAGCATGAGTTCATACTGCTGGATAGGTGTGCAGGTGAAGTTTTCACAGAATACTTTCTGTCCTCACTAAAGCAGTCTAGCTGATTATAAAAGTGTCCCATACACGGTGTCCTAGTAAGTTTTGTCAACTTGCCACAGCCTAGAGTCATCTGAGAGGAAAGCTTTGGCTGAGGAGTTGCTTGGATCAGATTGGCCTGTTGCATGTCTGTGGACATAACAATCTTGATTGTTATTTGACATAAGAGGCCTCAGCCCACTGTGGGCAGCAACATCCCTAGCCAGGTGGTGCTGAGCTGTATAAGAAACCAGCTGAGCATGAATCTGAGCAAGCCAGCAAGCAGCATTCATCCCTCCAAGGTCCTATGTGAGTTCCTGCCATGACTTCCTTCAATGATGGATTGTGACTTGGAAGTAAAAGCCAAAGAAAATCTTTCCTCCCCTAAATTGCATTTGGTCTCAGAGTGTTTCATCACAGCCATAGAAAGTAAACCAGAATGTATAGATCACCCCCTAACTGTAAAACACTGGCATTCCAGTTTCCCTTGGGAGAATGGATGACTGAATTCTCGGTTGTACCATCTTTGTCAATTCCAGGTTTTTAAGCAGCTGTCTTTGTAGAGATTTGCCTCCTTCAGGAAGGTTCTGTTGAGTAACTATTATATTGTACTCTGTTTTTTGAAAAGCCTGTGAGCCTTGCAATGGAATGTCTTCTTTTTGGATTGGCCAAGAATATTAGAGGAAACCCTGTAGCCCATCTTAGGAACAGAGATACTTACTTCTGTGTGCTAATATAGCTCACAGACTTGGTGATTTCTTCACACTACTCTATCTTTATATGGGAGCTGCTAACTATTAATTTGTCACTTTTTATTGCATGAGATTCAGTAAATATTTTTGAATCCTATGGAATATCAAGAAGTGAATAAAACAATGGGGGGAAATGTCTCTTTTTCCCCTGTGAATCAATTTTAAAAAAGTTAATGTGAATGGAAGTGCTCATAAGACATCATCCAACACTCATCTGACTTAGTCTCTGATTCAGAAAAGCTGCCCCAAGAACTAAGAACTCACAGTGAGCTTATGTGAACATGTCCTCATCAGGCGGAGCTGGGCAGCCTGCTCACATATCTGTAACGCTCAGCACCAGGGGCCAAGAAATGAGGTCACAATCTCTCAGTCCTCATTTCAGAGTTTGATGCCCTAAAGGGCAAATCCTCAGAGAAACTTTCCCTCTCTTTCCTATGGGAGAATCACAATGGCCGTGGGGCCCTCTAGGTTTTTGTTGTTTTGTTTTGCTTTTTACAACTAGTGTCAAATTTTCCCATTTTCAAGAGGCAAAGTGAGCCTGGGGGTCACATGTACATTTAGGTATCTCACTTCCATCCATCATTTAAAGGAAATACTCCACTTGATAGAAACTCCATTGAAAAGGCATAATCATATGATTATGACAGGCTTATTTTATCTTTTCCTAAAAAAAAAAAAGAGAGAGAGAGAGAGCTTATACTACATCCCAAACATGGAGACACGGGATTCTAGAATTGTGTGTTTAAAAATATGCCTTAAGATCGATTCATTTGTTTGCAGAACCACATGAGCAGCACTACTTAGGCCCAGTGAGTTATCGAGAATAAGAGGAGCAGGAAGGAGGAAGAAGAGGAGGGATGGGAGGAGGAAAAGAAGGAGAGAGAAAAGAAGGAAGACAAGGAGGAGACAAAGTTTGGAGGTGGCCATGTTGAGGGGAATACGGGTAGAGAATAAGAAGAAAGATATGATCATATTTTGTTGAAAACACTTATGAAATTCTCGAGGAAAAAAAGAAAAACTGTTTTTAAAAGTATTAATTAATATGGTGATTTAGAAATTATTTGCAGAATCAAAAGATCCCCATATGACTGTTATCTATAGATAGAGATACATAGATTAGACAGATAAATTGACAGATAGATAAATAGATAATGATAGATAGATAGATAGATAGATAGATAGATAGATAGATAGATAGATAGATAGAAGGATAGTCAGAGACAGACAGACAGACAGAGTCAGCCTCTTATGAAACTTCACACTTAAACTCAGTCAAGCCATTCTTCTTTGGCTAAAGCAGGCCTGACAGTCGCGGGGCACCTATGCACTCTGACTTTCTTGCTTTTTTGTCCCCCATTCTCAGGTTAACCCTGAAACCCCTTCCAGAGAACTTGACTTCAGCAGAAAGAAGGGTAAAGTCTGAAAAGACAAGCTATAGAGAGAGGAAAATATTTGCAAAAGGCACACCCACTAAAGGACTATTGTCTATCATATGTAAAAAGCTGCTCAAACTCAACGATAAAAAAATCAACTGATTTAAAAATAAATGGAAACTCTTAACATGTATCTCACCAAAGATGAAATATAGATACCAATTGGGCAATTAAAAAGCATCATATGAGCTTAGGGAATTATAAATTAAAACAGTAATAGGACATATCCCTTAGAATGGCTAACTTCCAGAATATTGACAATAGAAAATGCTGACAAGGATGTGGAGCAGCAGAAGCACACATCCTTAGCTGATGGGATGAAAATGTTACTGCTACTTTGGAAGGCACTTTGACAGTTTCTAATACAATGCAACAAACTCTCACCAAAGGATCCAGGAACCACACATCTTAGCGACACTGAGAGTGCTTGGAAAACCCACAGGGAGTTATGCTATTTCACAGTTACTTAAAGTCACATGTACCATATATCTCTATTCATGTATATGAATGTAGTTATAAATATATATGACAACTAAGCACACACATATATAGTTTAAGTTATGCAAATGGAGGTGACAAAGCTCCCTAGCTCAAAAATCACAGACTAACAAAGACACCAACGTCAGGTATGGGAAACCTTCTCTTGAGATATTGTTCAGGGGAGTCCAAGAGACCCCCTCCCCCAAAGCAATATAGGCTATTGCTGTTACCATTGGTGCCTCCCCTTCAAAAGAAGGTATGGACCTATTGCTGAAGACACCACACATTTCAGACATGGGATTTGAAGGAAATAATCTGCATCTGACCCAAAAGCTCCCCCACTGAGGACTAGCTCTCTTAGAGTCAGAAAGAACAATGCAAGCCACCAATGACGAAAAGCAATCAATAGTCCTATCCAACAATAAAGCCAATGAACCACAACCAAGACCAGCCTGGTGAGCTATTCCAAAAGGTGCAATAGTGACACTCATATCTTGGGGACAACAAACAATATTAATTGGACTCAAAGTTCACTCAATAGAAGGGACTCCATGACTGGCACTGTAAGGTTAGCCAGCTACCTGTGGCTGGTTGAGACCACAGAACCTGGAGGGCTACTGATGCTTCCTAAGCCAGTGTAATGTCTAACTGTGTTCTAAATACTCATCCTGAAACCCACAGGTAAGTATAGCTCTCACCCCTTACCAAAGAAGTTTCTTTTACAGTAGACAGAGATCATTATAGAAAACCGTAACTGGTCAAAATGCAGAGATCAACTGACCAGGGGGTGCTTGCCCTGGACTAATATGTTTACAACACAAGTTCCCCTGTACTTAAGGCTCAGGGAATATTGCAGAAGAATGGGGGAAAGATTATAGGAGCCAGAAGACCAGGACAGTGCTGAAAGACAGTCGGCTCTAAAGAAAAAGTCAAAGGAGGACACAGGGTGGAGAGAGGGAGTTGATCTGAAATTAATTGGGAAAGGGGTGAGGGTGAATATATCAAGGTATGTTATATGAGATTCTGCAGGAATCAACAAAAGTATTATACACAAAAAGTAAAGTCTATTAAATAGTGAAAGTAAATTTGTGCATACATATGCATGAGTTTGTGTGTGGGGGGGGGTTGGTGTGTGTGTAAGTGTGGATATGTTTGTACGTGGAAGCCAGACATTAACTTGAAGTGTCTTTCTCAATCATTCACAACCCCAAGACAAGAAACTAAGACAAGTTTTCTCACTGAACCTGCAGCTGGATTGGCTGGTCCCGAATACCAGTGACCCTCTTGCCCCCACGTTTCCAGAGTTGAAACTACAAATGCTCACACCTTGTATGTGGGTGCAGGAGATCAGATTCGAGTCTTAAAGTGCTTTACCATCTGAACCATTTCCCCAGTAAAGCAAAAACGCAAACGAGAAAAACATATGCAAATCACATTTTAATTGTTGGGAAACAAAGACTGAAAGATGTTGAAGCAAGGGAGCCTATAAATGCATGGGCTGGGGGTACAAACGTAAGGGCTGGGGGTGTTTCCAGGAGGGCAAATGCTCTGTCTTTGACTAAGTCACCCAGTCAATAAATAATTGGCACAGCCTGAACTAGAATCCAGATCTGCCTCACCTCTGGCTCAGCACTCAAATGCTACACTAAGAATTTCTTAGCTCTAAGGCTTGCGAGAAACTAGAAATGACTGCCGACGGACTTACCTCCTTGGACATTTGAGATCACTAATAATTTTAATAGTAAAAAGCATTAGGAGCAATTTAGAAACAATTCCGCTTTCCAAAACAGGTCAGAGGATGGTTTGTCAAAAAGGAGCTGATGTGACTGGGCATCTCCTGTGAGTCTCTTTGTGTCCTGCTGTTTGTTTTTGAAACAGAGTCTCTTTGTTATATAGCTCTGTCTGTCCTGAAACTCACTATATAGACCAGGCTGGTCTCAAACTCACAGAGATCCGCCTGCCTTTGCCTCCCACATGCTGGAATTAAAGGTGTGTGTCATCACCTCCTGGCTTCTATGAGTCTCTCTAACTGCAGACTTTTACCAAAAAATGTTAACAATGATTACTTCTGTGTGATGAAATTGCGATGGGCTGAGTGACTGTTTTTCTTGCTGTCTTTTCCATATTTTCCGATATTTCCAAGCACTGGGTACCCAGGAAAGAATGAAAATGCTATTAAAATTACAAAAAGTGCCTCTTATTCCTATTATTTCACAGACTGTGTCAACACCTGAGCTGCTGAGTGGGAAACACACCTGGCGAATGGGTCCTTCAAAGAACACAGAGATTGTCAAGGAGGTATTACTCATTACCTTTCTCATAATATTTCCATCGTCTCTAAGGTGGTTCATATTTCTGAGACTCTCCAAGGTTGTGGTTTCAGCAGGAAATGAAGCTAATCAGTTTGTCACTGAAAATTTATCCAGTGGTTTTTCTTGGCTGGAAAGAATTCTGAGATGTCACCAATAATCTGAGCTGCAGGGCTACATATAATAATAGATGAGCTTCGAAGCCCGACAGTATGTGATTCCCAGAGCACACGCAGAGGGGGACACCAGAAGAGCACACAGCACCACAGTGTCTCTAGAAGGTTGTGTGTGCTTTGCTTTCAGAGGACACAGAGGCTCAACGAATTCGGGAATTCACATTGCCATCCCAGCCAGAAAGACCGGTGCTTCATCTGTCACAATGAAAAGAATTTTGACATTCTGGGTGTCATTCATCACTGTTGTCCATGCTAATCATAAAGAAAACTGAGTTCCCTCTTGACCCTTGTGCCTTCAGAGCCCTGTCGACTTCCATCCACAGAGAACAGAGAGGCAGATGTCACTTGATCCTTACGGGCTTGTTGACATGGGGGAGGACACAGTTTGAACCACAGATTCGGGCTTTAGCAGAGAAAGGTGTGGCTGGAGTGAAGGTAAAGTCATGTGACAAACAGTTTCTTCCAAGCTCATTAATGACCAAGAAATGGAATTTTCATCCCAGGAAGTCCCAGAACCATGTGCTAGCCATGTCCCTATAAGTCAGCTTCAACTCCAAAAGAGTAACCTAAACGATGTGTTTGTAGTTCTTCAACTACGTGCCTTGCTCTTTGAAAACAATCCTCTTTGAAAAATCAGAGGTAGAATGTAAGACATAAGAGAACCAGCCATGCAAACATGCTTATTGCTTACAAGGGTGGTTCACTGTCATGGCATCTGTGCACAATATAAAACTAAACAGCACCTGCATGCCACACAAAGCCCAGTTCTGATAAAAGGTAGCTTTCAAAGGAGGTGTTTCTATGACAGCATATGTAGACTCCTTGACTGTGGCTTTTTAAGAGTCCCAGCAGGGGCTGGCCAAGAGGAAGCTAGCAGCTCCCTAGTCATCCCAGCAGCTTTCATTCATCTGCCTCATGACCCACAAAGCACAATGGATGGCTTACGGGAGCAATAAGGGAGCACTTACACAGTGATTGATGAAGACTGATCCGATGATGTCCATGGGGCAGGAGGCACTATGTGCCAATAGCTTTACAAACGGCCATTACCTCTTTCTCATAGCAAATATACTTCCACTAAAATGTTCAAACTAAAAGTTGGAACTGGGCAGCAGTTCATTAAAAGAATAAAATAAGTATCACTTTTCAAAATAGAAAAAATTCCTTGTAATTGTTCAAAAGGTGAAATTCATTGAACATATCACAAACAATTACATGTAATTTTAAAGCTTGCTTTGGAAAAACAACACTCGTGTATAACTGTGAAGAAGATATATAAATATAAATACAGTCCTACTTTCCATGTCGTGTTGACACTTCGGTGATGGGCCACATTCTATACAGTGGTCCCATGGGACTACTATGGAGCTAAATACTTCTTAGCACTTAATGACACACCACCACCATCTATCCCACTGCTGTGGTGCAAGAATTACTCTCATGTTTGTGCTGGTGTTGGTGTGATGAGACCTGACCACAGCCCTTCATACAAAAGTGAGGCACACACAATTATATATACTATATTACATTCATTCAAGACAATGAAAAGGGGAAATGCTTCTGATTCAGTGTCTACCAGAAGATCATTTTTATTGTTGCTTTAGAATGCATTTCTTCTACTTGCAAAAAAAAAAAATGACTCTAAGATCACACTCTATGTTATGCCAGTAGCAGCCTGGAATATCTCATGGTTACCATCTCTTAAGTCCATCAAGAGGCCATCCCAGGCAATGGGCCTGTAGCTTTGAGTTCTGCATAGGAGTACTTTGTGGTGGGCACATAACACTGAAATAACCTAGGAAAGTATTTCACAGGTGCAGCCCTGTCTGTAAATGACACAAGACTATCTGTGAAAATACTCATCTGCTATATAAGAGGAAAAGATAATCTTATCTAACACCAATTGTCAGTTTCAGTTGGCATTATTCTACGAGCTCAATTCCATTAACAATAATTCTACAAGGTAAGCAGATTGAAATGTCTACTTCCTGGACAGGACAACAGAGCAGGAAACAGTTAAGTAACTTGTCTGAAGTTGTACAAAGTAGTGCATGGCATCATATAGCAAGAGCTACGAAGTGTATGGACCTGTGTGTATACTCTGATCCTTGTCTTTCCTTTTTATGAAGTTACCTGTCTGTCAATCATAGAGGCACCATTCCAATGGCCTTATCTAATCTCAGGTATCTTTCAAAAGCCTCATCTGTGCACATGGTAGTCAAATTAACAACCCTCCTCTTGTTACCTCCTAATGGGATTAAATTTTAACATGTCATGTTCAAACCCAGAACTCTGTGTTTTCCTCTGTAGGCTGTAGGCATTTAGATGGGCATGCCTATTATTCTTGATTTGTCAACATGATTTGATTTGGAATTGTCATGGAAACCTAACTCTAGGTTTATCCATAAGGATGTTTCCAAAAAATATTTAATTGAAGATTGAAGAGCTTCCCTGAGTCTGAGTAGTGCCATCTCACAGGCTGAGGTCTAAGCCTGAATTTTTTTTTGTTTGTTTGTTTTTTGTTTTTTGGAGACAGGGTTTCTCTGTAGTTTTGTGCCTTTCCTGGAACTCACTTTGGAGACCAGGCTGGCTTCAAACTCACAGAGATCCGCCTGCCTCTGCCTCCCGAGTGCTGGGATTAAAGGCGTGCGCCACCACCGCCCAGCCTCTAGGACTGAATTTAAAGAAGAGAGCAAGCTGAGCACCTGCATCCATCCGTTGATGCTTCCTGGCTATGGCAACAATGTGACCTGCTTCCTCATGCTCCTGATGTCATGTCTTCCCTGTCACAATGGACTGCACCCTTAAACTGCCAGCCAAAATAAACCCTAATGTCCTTCAGCCAAGTATCTGTCACAACAATGAGAAAAGGAAGACATATGCTTGGCTCTCCCACGTTTCAGATGCTCCAAGAGACCTCTGAGACATTATACGGGATCTGAGTCTTGTACATGGTCTACTTGCAGGAGCATGTCCATTGAGTGAATGGACCCTTCATTGCAAATGGCAGGGATTCTGCCGCCTCCAGTGTTCCATTAGTAATTTACTCTATAATAATGGTTACTATTATTATTTCTTCTGCGAAGAAGAACAAAGCCATTTCTTTTATAAAGACACAGGAAAGGTGTTTGTATTTGGAATCTGTGGAAGAAACAGACTAGTATTCACCTTTGTTTACATGCAAGGAGCAGGGCAAGATCCCCTATGGACATTCTTTCAGCAACCATGACAGGTTCTGAGGTCTTGAGCTCGCTAGGTACTAATGTACCCATTAGAGTCAGGGAGATAGCTTATCAAGGTCTCTACCCAAGTAAACAGCAGAGTTCATTCCCTGAATCCAAGACCTTTCTAAAGACAGAGCTTGGGTCGCAGCACGCTTGTGGGAAGCCATATGACCCAAGAGGTTTAAGGTTGTATCAGAAGTTTTCACAACAGAAAGGCCCAAAAGTTGAGTGGACTTGGCTGCCTGCAGAGTTCCGTCAGAGGGACCGACAATGAACCACTTGGTAACCATGAAGTGCCATTCATCTCAAAATAATGACAATAAGCAGACTCTGTGGTGAGGATGCTTGGCATCACAAAAAAGTCAAGAGATGATAGAGTCTTCTCTGATGTGACAACATCGGCATCCCTGACAGTGTGTCCATTTGCTATTTCCCAGGCCTTGTCTTGTCGGAAACTTTCAACTGCAGAGAGTTAATGAATCCTTGATGTTTAAAGTCAATATGGTTTTTTTCAATGTTCTTTTATCTAAATATAGAGCCTCTCTAAATCATTGTTTTATTTCTAAACTTGAAAATCTAAATGCTTCTGAGTGGTTGTCTAATAATACAGAGCACAAATAATCTAGAACAGGGTGGTAGGAAGAGGGGAGATGGAGGACATTCTCTGTGATGGAAACTTGTTATAATTCATTATGAAATAAATGTTTCTCTAACAAGAATGTGGCCACTCGTGAATGCAGCAAAGGCAAACCAGATTTCATCAGCTCTGGCCTCATGTGCTTTTCATCAGGGCACCATAAAAACAAGACATGCATATTAGCAAAACAAAACTGGGCAACAGAAGACAGCTGCCATGATTTTAACATATATGTGCGACATGTATGCTCTTCTTCAACCTTGCCTTGTTTCCCTAAATGAACACCAAGGTTACACTGTCTAGAGGTTTTGTCATTTAGTTTCTCGAACTTTCTTTTCTCCCTTAGATTTTTAGTGGTCTGTGGGTTTTAGCTCTTACTACTTTTTGTTATTCCATCCACTGAAAGACAAATGTCATTGGAAGTTGAGTTTGGGATGAATAGGTAATCAAGGGTGTCAAGTTTCAACTCCAGGAGCAACCAGAAAGCCTGCTGCTGGGGATGCACTGAGGCTTCTGGGTAGCTGGAATTGGCCTGTGGGTCAGGAGAAGAGAGACAGTCTAGAGTAAGACAGACAGCATAGAGAGCTAGAGCCAGGAACTACAGAAGCTGTCTGGGATCCACTGGGTAGGTTAGCAGAGACTGAAATGAGACTGAGTGAAAGAGGCTCTCTAGAATACAACATACAGAACTGTAGGTGCGTGCGTGCGTGCATGCATGCATGTGTGCATGTGTGCGTGTGCGTGCGTGAGAGAGAGAGAGAGAGAGAGAGAGAGAGAGAGAGAGAGAGGTGGCTCCAAAATGATAGAATGATAGACATAATTAATAAGTTGAATTGAAGGCTTAACTGCACATTCATGAGAGATGACAGATGCATACACACAAAGCTTCAATATATGACCTTCCCGAGGCTCGGAAAACACTCAGTGACAGGGTAGTACTCTGCCTGGGAGTGGATTTGGAAGGGGCATGAGGCTGAGAAGAAGATAAACTAGTAAGTGATGTGCAGTGACTCTGCAGTTTCGCCTCTGCGGTCTGTCAGTAGAAGGTCAAACCCACATGATCAAGGTCATTCTAACTTTTCTACACCAATTAAGAAGCATAATTTACAAAGTCTCCGGTAGCTGCTACAGCCCCTTTTATATTAGCCTTAAGTCTCTCCACTTTGGGGGATCCTACCCGAAGGATTTTAAACTAAAATATTTCATTATAAAAGCCAGAGACCTCTTCAGTTGAAGCCAGATTCTCTCATCCTTGACAACGACAGCATTCACTGCACCAGGCCTCCTGTGCTCTACCAATGCATCCTCCATGTCTCCATCATTCTCCTCTGTCCTCAGTAACCCAGGGTGCTGAGACAGTCCACAGAGAAGGCATGTACTGCAGAGCGGGAGGGAGAGCCTAGCAAGATGACATGTTTCCAGCCCATCCCCCGGCAATGTCCAACAAATAGGCTTCTATGAAAGGGTCAAATGAAGCAATGTCTGTTGACAATATGTGGTCCCCAAGACCATGAGAAACACGGACAATAAACCATTCTTAGGGAAATTGAGAAATGCACATATAAAGAAACAGAGAATTACCTTGGTTAAGGAGAAAAAAAAAAGATAACCACAAAATCATAACATTCATCTGGGTGTATTTGACATGAAGAGCTCAGCAAGACTGTCATAAATATAGACCTACTGAAGAAATGAATGAAATTTTTGAGGAGAGAAATAAAACCAACCAGCTCTTGGAAGGCTCGACCGTGTGTTACTAAGAAGCCAAACAGTCAAGGAGGAAGACTCACTAGGGAGCTGGGTCTGCAGGCAGTGGGCGCGTCTGAATGATCATGAAGAAATGACGTGACGTCACAGTGGACTGGAGGAAGAGTGTGGCCAGGTCTGGCGCATGCTTCTCAGCCTCCTCGTGTGGCTGGAATGCCCATTCCTCTCACTTCCGCTCCTCCGCAGGCTCCTGCCCTGAGCTCATCTGCCCTCTTCCTACTTGCTCTCCTCTTGGACTCTGTCCAGCTGGTTCTCAGAAAGCCCTGAAGCTGGCATTGATTTTTTTTTTTTTTTTTTTGCTAAGGCCTGTCTGGATTAGCCAAGACTACTTCTCTCCTTCAATGTGGGATCGGTGTTTGTCCTAGGGATGATTCTGAGCTCTTGTAAGCAAATAAATCATTCTAACTAAACACAGGAATTGTGTTAAACATTTTCTCCTAGACAGTTGTGAGGAGGTCTTTGGAAATTCTGGCCTTTGGAGATCTTTCTGTGGCTTCTAGAAAGACATTCTGAACAGGCCCTCAAAACAATCCTTCGCTTCTCCCAATGTTGCCTCCAAACCGAGGCCACTGTGAACAAACTCTCAGAACTGGGCAACAGAGGCATGAGCTTCCTCCCAAGCCCAAGGCTTAGCCAGAGATAGGCAGGCATCTTCTAACTAGATTCCCTGAATCACAGCCTGTGTGGCCTCTGTCACAGGTCCTGGAGTCACAGCTGCTTTATCGTTTGTCTCATGATAGGTCAAGAGTTGTCCCAGATGAAAGCTGTGCGTTGGTTAAGGTTTTAGAAACATCTGGAACTCCTACAGTTGCAGGGGGGGTGGGGGGTGGGGGGGGGTGGTAGGGGGCAGTAATTGATGGTAGTGACCTTCCTGTGGCAGATTTCTTTTTTCTTTTCTTTCTCTCTATTTTTTTTTTCACTCTGAAAAGGCTTCCCAGAACTGGCCCATTGTGTCTCAGAGTCTCATCCTCTTTGGCTCTGCTTTTCCAGGAACGACAGCAGACACTGGGAACCGTGCATGGCCCAGGCCCGTCTTTCTAGAACACAGCTCACTTTGTGGTGAGGAGAGGGGCTTTGCCTGTCAGGACTGGGCAGCTGCTTCTGCTTTGCCACAGCTCTCCTGAGCCGGCAGTACGGTCATTGATGGCAAAGGCAAGCTGCTACCCATTATCTCAGGAGACGACAACCGT
Organism: Peromyscus maniculatus bairdii; assembly: GCF_049852395.1. Lineage (NCBI taxonomy): Eukaryota > Metazoa > Chordata > Mammalia > Rodentia > Cricetidae > Peromyscus > Peromyscus maniculatus. Next base: position 53,314,629 of record NC_134867.1, on the reverse strand, counting down.
CCACTCTGCAGTAGACAGGGCCTTTTATTTCCAAAACTGCATCCTGCCCCTTTAAGAGCAAGCATGTGTGCAGGACTTTTGAGACAGAGGGTAGAAAAACAAAACCATGGGTGAAGGCTTGTCTAGTGTCACAAAGATTGAGCTGGAAGCCCAATTCTATAGTGGGAAATACAGTATGAAGCTCCGGGTCAGTCTTCAATAAAGGATTTCCGGTGAGACCTTAATGTATTTGTCCCATTGGGTTATAAAAATTCAGAGCCCACAAATCTAGTGTTTCATGTAGTTGGAGAGCTTTTTTCTCTGGTAAAGTACCGGTAAGCCACGAGCCACATGACAAAATAAAGAGTAATAAAAATGGGCTGAGTATAAGAGTAAAAGCTAGATGATGACAGGCCTGAGCTAATGGCCAAACAGTTTAAATAATGTAAGCGTCTAAGTGATTATTTTATACGTGGGTTATGGGATTTGGGGGGCTTGGTGGGACCTGGAGAGAAGCTCTGCAGCTGCAGTTTCGTCTTTAATTTTTGCAATAACATTAGAAAATGCAGCCACACCGGCGTAAGTACAGAAACAACAAAACTTAAGGAAAAGCTACAGGTGTGGGGGAAAACAGTTTTCGTGACCACAAGTGTCCACGGCGCTCATTCCACAACTGACTTCCTGTCTCTTGGCTATACTTTTCTGGTTAGAGTGGGAATATTGGGGGGAAGGGGGGGGAGGGGGGGTGAAGTTCCCAACACTTGTTAGGCACGCTGTCCCTGAAGTTAGCAGATTGCCCACATGCAGGCTGTCCACACATGCCAGCCCTCCAGTGAAGAAGGAGCGGGATCGGGACCTGGCGCCGCTGCTGGCGAGTGGCTCTCCTCCCAGAACTCTCATCCAATAAAGAGCCATTGTGGGATCTGAACCCTTCAACGCGCAGGACAAGCAGCTCAAATGAAGAAGCACAATGCACGTGAGTGGGACTGGAAACTTGAATGCAGGGTAATCACTTCCCGAGTGGCCAACGCACCGTATTATTTTTTCATGGAACTTCGCTCCCCTAATTCGGTCCTTGCCTAGTGTAATAGTACCAATTTCCGTTCCTCGGCTGATAAGTGAAGATGATTGCCGTGATAACTATTGAGGAACATGGGTGTCTAGCGTGGGTGGGGAACCGGAGTGGAAAACTGTCGGGGAGATGGGAAGGGCCCCGGGGTCCCGAGGAGGAGACAGAATTTTGTGGAAAGAGAGCCGATTCTCTCTGGGTATGATCCTGCTGTGGCTCTGCACTTGAGAAATCCGAGAACAAGCATGATAGGGTGAGGAACTGATTCAGGCCAGAGGCTTGGGAATAGACATGATTTCTACGAGAGGGTGACATCAAGCTACAACCAAGTGGAGCTGCAGGACAAAGGTCCCTGGTTAAGGGCATCTACATGGCACTCAGGGGGGCTGGGAAGGGTAAGGGTGTTGATTCAGGCTGAGCCACAATTTCCATCTGGGTGACCTGTGGTGATTCCCTGTGTCTAACAGCTAACATCATCACAGAGAAAAGAAAAAGGAAAGGAAAGGAAAGAAATAGAGCAGCTAAACATGTAACTGCCGTGGCTGCTAGCTTGGATCCCTCAGGGAGGCCTGTGTAGGAACAACAGCCAAGGAGTGTGAGCCACTTAGCCTAAATGAAGTACACTTCCAGAAGCTTTGCCTGCAGCATTCCCGGTCCTCCGTTTGAGGACTGTTTTGTTTTGTTCCTTGTTTATAAATCTTTAAGCCAAGTGTGTCTTTAATCAGTTTTAACCAGAAACATGTTCTGTCTCCAGCAATGCTCTTTCCTTAGTATCTTGATGACATCATGTTTCTTGTCGGTCCTAGGCCCCGAACCCAGGGCCTTGAGCATGCTCACCGCACACTCCACAACTGAGCTGTGCGTCCAGGGCCTCTGTCATAACTTGAAAGGGCTGTCCCTCAGTCTAATTCCATTTTAACACGTGTAACTATCTACCTATACACAAATGCTTTTCACACACCGTATTTGATCCACGTGGTTCTGGGTCTCTGATTGGAGTGATGGCAGGTTATTTGAAATGTGTGCCATTTCTTTCAATGTATAACATTATACATTATATCGAGTAAATTGGATCTAGTTTTAAAAAAAAATTACAAGTAAATATTCCTCCCAGCAGCCCACCATTAAATTCTCTCGGGTCAGCAACTCACCAGAATTAAGTAAAATGATGGATTTGAGGCACACAAATTCCTCTCCCTGCAGGTTCATCGTGCGGAACCGAGACGACGCAGCCAGCAACATGTCAAAGATCTCCACCATGCCCTCTACACATTTACCCTGATTCCTACGAAAACAAATTTGAAAAAGCATTAAAGCACAGAAAAACCTTCCACAAGTCATAAAGGTTCACATTCATAAGACTCTCCCAGCCTCAAATCTGTAGCGACCATCGGCAGCCCACTTTCTTTCAGCGAGTGTGAACATTCATTTAGATTGGAGAAGGCAAGGCAGGAAAACATGGTTTCCATCAATGAAACCTTACAGTTATTACAAGAATTCCGACATCCAGGGGCCAAATACGCTGTGTTAAATGTGGAGTTCTCTGGCTTATGGGTAATCAAAGATGCTTACGGTTCGGGTGTGACTACGGACCTGTGCCTGTGTGATAGGGATGAAGAAAGATCCTGTGTTCTAAGATGCCGATGGCTTTCCACTGATGGACAGTATCTTCCTAATCTGTCTTGAGATGCTTTTGAGGACCAGGAAACCTACAGCAGCTATGGACTGTGTGCTGGGGCTGGGGGTCACCGGTGCTACGTGGGACGGCACAAGTGAGGGTTTGCTGAGCCAGTGACATTCAAGTTTGTCCTCAGAGATGCAGGATTTAGTCGGGAAATGAGAATGCATGATTGGAAGAGAGACATACCTGAATATGGAAGGGCACAGAGTGATGCACTGGACTTGAGGAGGAGACAGGAAACACATTTGTAAGAGCTGGGAACTGTTGGCCAACTACGTGTATCCTGTATTACTCGGCGTAAGTCGGGCTTTTATCTTGGGCCATAGACTAGGCTTCACGACTTTAACCTTAGTTTTACCAACTAGTAAATGAGCAATCTCAAGGGGCTACCACACCCACCAGTATCTTATCTATGGGGGTGTTTCAGAAATTAAATGATATACTATATATGGAAGAAATTAGTTCATTTTGAGGCATGATGTGTTTGAAGAACTGAAGATACAGGAAAAAGTTAAAACGGCCTGTGAATATGCAAACGTTTATAAAACACACAAGCACTCCAAACACAAGCACAGATGCACTCGTGAGCATTGCGTTTCGTTTTTGTCTCCGAGTTCCCCGCTCTTCTCAACAGAGGAATAGCTCACCACTGAACAGAGTACCGTGTAATCATGTGTCCCTTGATGGGAACACGTTCTGAGAAAAGCCTCGTTAATTAGGCAGTGTTATCACTGTACTAAAGAGATAGCTGCGATGGCACTGGTGTATAGGGTCGGGGGGGGGGGGGGAACGTCGCATGTGTGGCCCACTGCTGACCAAAACACTTTTGGCGGAACATGGTGAAACTCTTCTGGGCCACCTCTTTCCTCACTGCCACTTAGTTTTGTTTCTAGCGCCATGCTGCTGGCAACAATTCACTCAGTAATAATCCTCATGTTTATCTCTTATTTCATGCACAGGGAGCTATAAAACATACTTCTAGAAATGGAATTCCTAAGTAAAAGGATGTGATTATTAATCTTGGTGAGCTACTTAAATATAACATTCAAAAACCCCCTTATATCTATAAATACACAAAGAGGTAGGAAAAGCTCCTGTTCTTTTTTCACCCTGAGGTTTATATGTAGGCTTCCCACGTGTTAAGAACACGTTTTACTATCTTACTCTACTGAGCTACGTTGGTAGACCTATGGAGTATATTAACGCGAAATTTTTCTCTGACCTTCCGACTCGGACCCTTCACCTACATTTTCCCTCAGGGCTATCAGTCATGTTCATACTGATTATTAAGAACTTTTTATGTGTTATAGTAATTAGTCTTGTGCTAGAGGTATTTTTCATGGTTTGTCATATATTTCTTTTAATTTTGCTCTTGGCATTTTCTTTACAAAATACTCATTGCAGGTCCAGCTTTACATTTATAGTTTTAAAACAATGCCTTTTGTTTGAGAGGATCACTCTCCATTCTGATAGCATACGACAATTCTCTTATGCTTCCTTCTAGTTGAAATGCCACACACAATCTTTGATCTTCTGAGATACATTTATTTTTCTGACAGCTCTGTCAAGCTATAACTACATCCATACATTTACCCATGTAAGAAGCAAAATTCATTAGATGTTCATATGTTCACAGAATCACACAACCAGCCTTTGGGAGTTATTTTGGTGCAACAGGGAAAAGTAAAACAGGATTGAGTGTAATATTTTTCCTCCAGGTAGCAAGTAATTTTGATTATTATCACTTATTGAGCAAAACACTTTTATTCACACTGAAATATGCAAGGGACTTTTGATAATATTCACGCACACCCAGCATGGTTAATGTGTTGCTTTTTCTCATTTTTCCGATCAAAGAATTTAGACCCAACCTTGTAAGTTAAACCACATAGCTCTACCAACCAGGGGATGGAATACCAGCCACACAATTTCTTTTATCTTCCTTCTTTGTTAAATTTAAACTCATTCCACGAGGTTTACCAAAGAACTCTTTTGTACCAGTTATTGGGCTAGACATCAGAGAAGGACAAGAGAGGCATGAGTATTGATAACATATCAAGAATGGAAGCAAGATGACAAGGAAGAAGATAAAAGCAATGCAATGCATGTATTCCCTTAGAAGGTGTAAGAGCCTCTAAATATAATAGCAAGATCCCCAAATGCAGCCTGCATCCATAGTCAAGCAACTGGTTTAGCATTCCCAGACTAACTTTACTGAGTTTTCCTATGCAATGGAGAGTCCACACATAAGGGACAGCATTTAAGTGTCTGGCAGAGAAATACTGATAAACAGAGGGCTGTGTCTTCAAGAGAGTAGTTGGCCATTGATCCTGAGTATCAGAAGTGCCACATGCATTCTTTTGACTGGAAATCTGGATGGTTGGGGGTTCAGGGGAAGCAGAGAAGAACCTTTGGAAGCTACACTGCTCGACCCTGGAGTGGGATTGGTAGTCACATCAAAGGATCTTTTGGCCTTGGTTGGAGAATGCAGACTATAGGTGGGTTTTTCTTGTTACATAGTCGACTTTTTAAAAAAGTAGTCCATCTTCTTTCTAGTGAAGAGAATAAACAAGGATGGGGGACATGTTTGGAGGATGAAGCTTTAAAAATAACAACTCACAGCCAAAATAGAGAAATGTTCCTTTCTCAGTATAATGTCTCTGTTTACTTAACAGACTGCACAGCGGCAGGGGAGGGAGCCTGGGTGTGGGAGGGAGCCTGTACACACCTGCTGTGAGGAAAAGTTCAGCTCAGAAACTGAGAAAGGAGAGGCTTAGCAGTTCTCCCTTCTCAACAGTCTCCCACATTTTCCCGTGAGGAGTTTTTCTTAACTCCTCCTGCCCCTTCTCCCTGGCTAGCCTGTTATTCCTCACCAGCAATTATTACCTGGAGATACACATTGCTCGCTCCCCAGTACCTGAGAGAGGCTAGAGATGGTGCATTTCTCAGATTCTCCACTCAGTTCGTGCGTGCGTGCGTGCGTGCGTGCGTGCGTGCGTGCGTGCGTGTGTGTGTGTGTGTGTGTGTGTGTTTAGGGCATGTTGAGGGAGCACACAGTGACCACTAACACCAAAGGCAAAACCATAGCATTCCACCTGCAGCACAAATACGCATTCAGAGTCCGAGTCTGAGTTTTGAAGCCTTCTTGGAGGATAACCAATGCCATGAAACTGAAATTGTCTTCACTGTGCTATGAGAGGCTGGAAGAAGTTTGTATTACATCTGCATACAAAGGAACTCATCTTCCCTTTTCAATGGGAGCAACTCTGCAAACATTAGAGCCACCTACCTCTTGTGAAGTAGATAAAAATTAGGCACTCCCAGGGTCCTATCGATATTTTTAGCACGTCACAGAATGCTAGCTGGATCCTGATGGCTGGATGATGGTGTACTACCTATGGGTTTTCCACTAGTGTTAGTGCTTGGTGATCCAGTTAATAAACTGTGTATCAAGCTGTGTGCCAGCCCTAATCTGTGTAAATATCCAAGGCAGACACTTGTCACCTGGCTGACATAAAGGAATCCCTCTCTGTTGGCTGCAGTCCTTGCACATTGTGGTTAGAGTTTCTTTTCAAAGTCCTGCCAGAATGTTCTACATGAACATCAAAAGAGAAAATCAGACCAAGCCATTTAATTTAGTTTGCAAGTGGACAGGTGTAGTCGGAGTATGAGAAATGGATGATAGATAACTAAGAATCTGGAGGTGACAGTACTGTAAGATGAGATTAGTCTAAATCCATGAAATGCTCTCGAGGCTGAGAAACACACGGGGCATGGGAAAAAAAACAAGTTGTATTTTTAAAAGAAGCACAGCGTTGGTCACAGATCAGAGGAGAAGTTTAGCAGGCAGACCAGCCTGTGTCTCCCACTGTGAGACGTGACATCCTGCAAGGACCAGCTCCTCCAGGCATCATATCAGTGCGCCTTTTAGCGCACCTCGGAATCCCCTTGTGGGGAGCCTTGTTCTGCCACTTACTCTCTTCAAATGTGGTCCATTTGCCCTTAAGCCATGGGGGAAAGAAGCAGGACTTGAGAGAGAATTTGCTCATAGAATGTTCTGGAAGTTTCTCCTCTATAAAATTGAAAGCCTGTTTTTCAGAAGCCGTAAGGTAACATTTCATCCTTGTGAGAAACAAAGAACTCTACTGACCCAAGCTGCACCTGTACATCTTAAGAAAAGCTCATCCTCCAGAATGGAAGGCTCTCTTTGTGTAAAAGAAAACTGACCAACAGAATTAAGGAGGCCCAGGAGATCAACATAAATCATTTAATTTAGTTGTCTTGAAAACAAAATGTACAACATGGTTAGAAAGTGGAGTTACAAATTAAGAAGCCATTTAAAATCAACAGAGGGGAGATCAACTATATTTAAAGACCTGCATTTCTAATGCTGTGTTATCTTTCATGAAGCCCATGACCTGAAATATGCCAATCACATGAATATTCATACATCTGAGTGATTTGCTTACGTGTAGTATAAAGACAAAGTGCTGAAACTGGCATGTTATAAAATTTTGAAAGGGGTGAACCTTTAAAAGAAAGGGATGTAGATGCCGGAATTCAGCTCCTGGGTTTGAATCTTGGTGACTCCGCTTACTAAGTTATGTGGCTCTGAACCAATAACTCCATTTGTTCCTGACTGAACACAGAGGCAGAGCCATCCATGTCGCACTGGAAGTCCAGGAAGAAATACCCAAGCCAAGGCAGAGTAAGAAATAGATTGGCACTTGACGAAGACTAGGACCATAGAGGATGTTGCTCTCCTTAAGGCCGGGTGACCAGGAAGCAGATGGCAGAGCAAGGGAGGGTCCCGCTACTGGACTGCAAACTAACTGCTCTGAGGTAACTTGGCAGGAAGGCAGCGTTCCTGCAGAAGTGGTCAGAACAATGGCAGACAGTGGGCTCTGTGCCATCGGGAAGGAAGCACAAGAGCAGGGTCAGTGCAGGTGGGGCTGAAATGATCTTCGAGCAAGAACGGAAGGGAATGGAGGGAAACCAAAGATGAATGGGCTTGCAAGTGTGCCAGTGCTAACCACTTCCATCTTAAAGCAAGTATGAAGAGATGAAGTTGAAAGAGACCTTAGGTCTGAAAGACCTAGTAGGACTGCTCAGCTTACAGAGTACAGTCAGCCCTCCGTGCCTGGGGTTCCTACACCTGCAGACTCAACCAACCCTCTACTGCATTGTCAGCCTGTAACGAAAACGTGTGTGCTGAACGTGAGGTTTTCTCCTGGTCGTTATTCCCTAGACAATACAGCACAGTCACTATGTACATAGCATCTGCAGCATTAGACACTATACATACCCTAAAGATGGGAAGAATGTATGAGGCTGTGGGAGAGGTTATATGTAAATACAACATCACTGTACACCAGGAACTTAAGCATCTACAGATATGGGCATTCTTCAGAGTTCTACAGTGACAGAGATACAACCGTCCCTTAGTCCTATAACAAGGAGAAAAGCAAAAGAAGCCTTCCATCCACACTTATGATTTCACAATTCTTAAGGTGGTCAACAACAAACTCTATGAAGGAAACTGAATGACTAAGGAGTTGATGAGAATACCAGACTCGAGGCTGCAGAGACAGCTCAGTCAGGAAAGTGTTAGCTTTGCCACTATAAAGACCCGAGTTCAAACCCCAGAACTTTTTTGGGAAAGCCAGGAGTAGTAGTCTACTTGTAATCTCAGTGCCGGAAAGGTAGGTATAAGAATATCCCTGGGTCTCACTGGCCAGCCAGCCTAGACTACTTGGCAATTTCCAGGTCTGTGTCAAAATAAGATAAACAGTGTCTCTGGAATGACACTTGATATTTTTCCTCTGACCTTCAAACTCTCTCTCTCTCTCTCTCTCTCTCTCTCTCTCTCTCTCTCTCTCTCTCTCTCTCTCAAATATCAGACCTGTATGCGAGAAAAAAAAACAATACACACTATTGGTAGGAGAGAAAATTGGTACAGCATCTATGGAGAGCAATCTGGAGATTCTGAAATAAATGGAAAACAGAGTTACTATATGATCAAGTAGCCTCACCCCTGGGCATGTCTAGATACATGCCTATACACCTGCACTCTCTTGTTCTTATAAACATTACTCACAGTAGCCAACAGGTGGAAGCAATTAAAATTCCCATTAAATGATAAATGGTTAGACAATGTGGTATTATATAAAATATATATTCATGACAGACTGCCACTCAGCTGTAAAAATGGAGGAAACCCTGTCATTTTCAACAACATGGATGAACTTGAAGAACATTAGTTTAAGTGAAGTAATTTAGGCACAGAAAACACATACCACCAGATTTCATATGCATATGGAATCCAAAGTTGTCTGGCTATTAGAAGCAGAGAGTAGAATGGTAGTTGCCCAGGGCTGGGAAGGGGTGGGTGGGTAACATAGTCAAAGGTCTAAAGGTTCAGTTAAGTGGAAAAAATATGAGAGCCATGTTGAACAGCAGTGAATGTATACAGGCAAGTGCCCATAGAGTAGATGTCAAGGGTGCTCACTATTATATGTGATAATTACATGAGATAATGCTTATGGTAGTTAGCTTCTTCAACCACTCCACTGTATATACATATCTCAAAACTTTATATTGTACACTGTAGACACATAAAATACAAATCGCATACATGTCCATTAAAAATAAACAACAATCATAAAGCAAAATTAGCACTCTAAAAATCATGTCTTAAAAAAAGACTTTAGGCGCTTCTAAGTTTCAATATACAGAACGAAGAAGAAACCATCTGTGTTCCAAGACAGCCTTCCCATCAAACAAATGGGAAGCCTGAACTCCAGGCTACTTATCAGGCTGAAAGAAAACCTGAACCTTTTCCACAGGGAGCAAAAATTAAGGACGAAAGAGCTTTGCAGCCTCTCAGAGGAGAAATCACCCCAGGTCTATGCATCAGACTCCACAGCTTCTGTGGGAACAGAGGATGGATCCTGTCCTTCTACCATTTTCTCTGGATAGACATTTTTTTGTAGCGGCAGTTTTACCCTTGTTCCTTCATTGGTCACTGGGTGCACTTGTGGGTGAGGCTAGAACACTAGAGAGGAAAGTACAATGACATCTTTGAGTTGAATGGTGTATCTGAGGTGAGCTTACATCACCTCAGTTGTGTCGATGGTATGCTCTGTTTGGGGGATGGATATTTGCCAGCCAGAAGAGAACAGTGACACAAGCTAAGGATTGCTAAATGCTTTTCCCCTGCCCTCCCAGGTTTCCTCATAGATGACATTTCTTCATCTCCTTGAGAGTAAGGATGGGAACATCACTGGAGTCTGGCCAATGGAAAATGATAAGCTATTGAAATTGCCTTTATGATGAATATTAAGAAATGGGCATGTGCTTCCTAATCTTTCCTCCACCTCATACCTGAATCTGGAGCACTTAAAAATCTCATAGGAGGCAGATATGGAAACTAGAAGATTCTAGGTGTCTCAATGAGAAGGTCACCTGCCAAAGAAGATACTTATATTAAACAAGGATCTGGGTAAGAAACAGTCACTAGACTAAAGTAGCTGAAATGTTAGGAGTGTCTTGCTCTTCTCTGTCCTGAATTACTTCCAACTCAGAAATAGAAAAAGTCTTGGGACACAATGATACACTTATCTCTGTAGAAAAAGTCAAAAGGATGTAAGAATTGTACTTCCAAATAGACCCTGTGATATCCAAAGGGACCTTGGGAAATGGTGGATCTGGAGCTCAGCTTTGGAGTACACAGAGGGAATGAAGGACATCATCTCAGGGCAGGACATCTAAGAGCAAGATGAGCCTGCTGAGAGCAGACAGGAGTTACAGTCCAGGAGACAGGAAAGAACTAGGGGGGAGGGATATCTCAAGGCAAGAAGAAAGTGGCAGCAGTGTTGACATTTCAGAGAAACCAAGGGAGATAAGCATAAGTTTGTGGTCCAGAAGTGATGCCCTTGGGGATGGGAAAGAAGAAAAGTAGACAGTAAATGTGGCCCAAGGCAGAAACAGATTCTTGAAGCATGGGATGAGGTTGAAGGCAGAGATTCTAGAAGGTGATTTTGCAGTGATTGTTAATAGGACTTGGAATGACTTAGTTAAAAAAAAATACAATAAAACTGTAGGTCATAAAGAATAGGAAATGCTCAAGATGCATTGTCCATGAGCACAAAATTTTCAAATAATAAATTAAACAAAAAAATAAGAGGCAGTAATCTTAAAGACCAAGCAGGCTCAGTGGAGGTAGGGGGAGGGAACTGAGGAGGCTGTGGAGCTTCTGGCCCTAAAGAGGGGCATTCTGTCTCAATGTACAGAGAGGGTGGTTGGGCTCCCAAGGCAATACTTCCAAAAGCAGTAGAGAGATCAGAAAACTGAAAAGACAGACCCTTAAAGCATTGAGATGAAAGTCTCCATCATTCTAACAAGACCTAATATTAAGCAGCTGATTCCAAACTGACAAAAAAAAATGGAAAATGACCCAGGATCATTTGTTTCTGACTCCTTGATGGTCCCCTGGCTTTGAGGCTTTTATTCTAAACACTACAGTGAACAAAGGCTATGGTATGAAAGATTTAAGAATGAATGGGATACGTGATCTCTCTAAAAGGGAAGTGTGTTCGTCTCCCTGGTATTCAACCTTCAGTCTGCCCACAGGGAAACCTAGCAGCCTTGGGGAAACTCTATGGTCATACATGAGTGCCCTTTAACAAGGGTGCCATCAGCTGTATGCTAAGGAAAACGAGTTACAAATATAACAATAGCTACCAAAAACCATCAGCCCTCTTAGAGAGGGCACATTTATATAGAAAATTAAAGGGAAAATGGAATAAAATAAATACAAACAGGAGGCAATTTTGAGAGTATAGCCAGAGGATCATCTTCTTGGGGTTATTATGGGAAAATGAAGATAACCATGTCTCATGATTCATTTAGAAGAATTGTGTTTCGAGTGGAAATGATTCTTGGTCCATTACCTTGATAAGAGTTGCTATGAGACAGAGAGTCAGACCCTGCTCACAGAGGATGGCTAGGAGAGTAAATGCACAGAGTGATCCAGCAGCAGTTTCGAAATGGTGACTTTCAAAATGCCCCTCTGGAGGAAGCAGTTCATATGGAAGGGGCTGGGAAACAGGACCATGGGAGGGGACTTCCTGCATTCATCTCTTAGTTTATTTTTGCCGTTAGCTTTGTTATTCTCTGTTTGTTTGATATTTAAAGCCCAAGAGAAGCTATAATCAAGAAAAGCCAACCAACATAGGAGTTCAATGAGTAGGTCTACATTGAAATGAAAAGATGAAAAATGTACAAATGACTCATTTAATATAATAAAGGCTGTGTTCATTGAAAATAAAGAAAATAATATTTTTGTCAGGGAATATCATTGTATGTTTTCCATTTGAGGGAGAAAGGGCATTCTCCTTCTAACACCTGCCTCATGGGAACATAAAGAGTATTACTAAAGATGTCAGCTATTACAGCTGCCCACACACATTTTATTCTAACCTTCCAGTGCCTTCCAGAATGAAGGTCTTACTACCCCTGCCCACCAGTCGCATCCTGATGCCAGGCCAAGAAGATCCTCATCTTCTTCTTGTTCTTCACTGCCAGCTGCAAGTGTAGACCTCAGCCTTGCTGGAGTCAGTGTGTGCCTTTCCCAGACCCTAGTCACAAAGGATCAATAACTGATACCTCTGTAACTCAGCTAGGAGTATCCTCTCTGTGTCCATGTTAACATAAATTGTTGTTACGGAAATTACACAGGCAATGTTCTATTGACCTACTGAAGAATGTGTCTTGGTAGGAGCTTCAAACAGTCATAAAATGCCCAATATCTTTACCTGACACATGGAAGTAAAGGCTTCATGGAAGTCTTCGCTATGTACTCTTAATACACCAGAAAGCTGATAGTCAAAAGTGTTCTTAAGCAGAGAGGTGTTGTCTAATACAAAAAAGCCTCAACATGCATTCTTTTCTTGCACTCTTGGGGTGATAAAGTGGTAAGAAAAGGAGGCTGGGGTTGGTTATTATAGACGTATCTGTCAGCGTGTGTAAAACACACTTCTGTGTTTGAATGGTTTGCCAATGGGCGATAGGATTCTGCGCTTCTATAGAAAACGACCCACTTGAGTTTGCTTGTTCAGTTTAGATACTTTGAGAGCTAAAGTGAATCCCTGGATGAAAATCCTCTAACGGTTGTGGGAAATCAAATATCTAGATGAAAAGAGATGTGGTCAGTCTTTGCCAAGGCCCACATCAAGAATGGACCATGAGGAAGACTGCCTCAGTCAGTCACCTTTGTTGGGATGTTTCAGAATTGTACAAAGGAGGTGTGTGTCTCTCTACTGTCCTCAGTTGAGCCAATTCAGCTGTTACAAAGGCGAATGAATGAATGAATGAATGAATGTGGTATTATACATATGAGAAGAATTTCTGATTTTGATAAACCAATCATTGTTTTTGCAAAAGTAAATATAATTAATCACTTTATTTGTTCATTAAAGAAATTTTTTAGCACTGTTCTTCATGTCTATTATATATACCAAGCTCTCTGATAGGTCTTAGGAACATATGGGATAATTTTAATTTATTTACCCCTTCATTCATGAACTACAAAATCAGGCTTCTCTGTTCTACACTGATTTTGCCTTCAAGTAACTCAGAGGGTAAATGCCTCCTTAAGTCTGTACAGCAGCAAGAAATTAAAATCCACATTATTGGTTTTTTTTTTTTTTTTTTTTTGGTTTTCCGAGACAGGGTTTCTCTTGTGTAGCTTTGCGCCTTTCCTGGATCTCACTTGGTAGCCCAGGCTGGCCTCGAACTCACAGAGATCCGCCTGCCTCTGCCTCCCGAGTGCTGGGATTAAAGGCGTGCGCCACCACCGCCCGGCCACATTATTGTAACCTAGTCACTCCATAGGCAAAGGCCTCACCCACGGACTTACAAGTGAGTCGCATGCTTCCCCTAGATCCTACGCATCAACTTGGTTTGTCAGGTTTTGCCCTTCTGTGGACCTTATAGTCAAATGCGACAGGCAGAGAGCAGATATGAGGCTGTATGAACAAGATGATCCCTAACCACTGAGAATGAAGCAGGCAAGTCAGCAGGAGGTCTTGAGCAAGCTTGTCCTTGAAGAGGTGACACACAGACTGAGGCCAGAGTACTTGAGATCACCCGGACATATGTGTTTTTCATTGGGACAAATAAGAACTTTTATTTTGACAGGAGAAACTGTTTTGGCTTTGGAAGTCACTAGGAAGATCAGCAAAGAAGGACAAACAATGCCTTTGTAACAGCTCTGGCTGTCCTGGAACTCACTTTGTAAACCAGGCTTGCCTCGAACTCACAGAGATCCACCTGACTCTGTGTCCCGAGTGCTGGAATTTAAAGTGTGCATCACCACTGCCCAGTTATGGGATTTTTGTAGTATTTTTATTTTATAATTAACTTAATTTCACCTATCAGCCACAGATTCTCCCATCCTCCCTCCTCCCACTCCCCAACCCTCTCCCTCAATCCACCCCCCATTCCCACCTCCTCCAAGGCAAGGTCTCCCCTGGTGAGTCAGCCCAGCCTGGTAGACTCAGCCGAGGCAGGTCCAGTCCCCTCCTCCCTACACCGAGGCTGAGCAAGATGTCCCAGCATAGGCCCCTTGTTTTTTGTTTTTAAATGAAATCAGAAGCCGCCAACACACCATCTTCCTCTCAAGCGGCCCAGCCTTTCTGTGCCAAAGGACGTCTGAAACCTCTGCTCACATGTCAAGCCTTGAGCATCTTTTCTCCAGCTGTGCGCCCCTCTTTCCTCCACGCCTCATTCTTTTTTTTCTGTTACTATGAATAGTCTTTGCCTCAAGCCAATCGTGAGATTTTCAGTTTTACTCCCTGGTTTCTTTTTTGTTTGTTTTTGCTTTGTTTCCTGAGACAGGGTCTCATTATGTGGCCCAGGCTGGCCCTGAACTTGTGAAGCTCCTGACTCAGCCTCTCAAGCACTGAGGTCACGGGCAAGTTCCACCAAGTCTAGCCATGCTATGCAACTGCAAATTCATAACTACTTCAGCTCATGTTTTGTTGTTGTTGTTGGTTTTTTTTTTTTTTTTTTTTTTTTTTTTTGAGACAGAGTTTCCTCTTTGTAACAGTCCTGGCTGTCCTGGAACTAGCTCAGTAGACCAGGCTGGCCTCAAACTCACTGAGATCTGCAAGCCTCTGCCTCCCAAGTGCTGGGATTAAAGGTCTGCATCACCATCTCCTGGCTCATCTCAGGCTTCTGAATCAAAGTGCTAGCCAAATGACACTATAGACAAAACAAATGCACCGACTTGAAGAAAATTGAGCAAGTAGCTCCTGGAGGAATGGGAGAAGAGGGGAGTCATCTGCTCGTGTGAATGATAATTTGGTTTTTAGAAATTCTTTTTGTATAAAGCTGCTAATTTGGAAGTGGGGTTTTTTTTTTAAATATTTCTTTTGCTGATGCTAAATCCAAGGGTACAGTGGTCTCGTATCTGTCAGTCAATAATAAATACCTTTGTGTAACTAGCAAAGGGCACAGTGGTGGGGACGCAGTGGGTCTTCATTGTAGCTCTCCTGTCAATAGACGATTGGACCACCTGGAGCAATTCTGGAATTCTATTTCTCGTCTTAAAAGTAAGAAGGCTCAGATAAATGAATGACTTCCAACCCATTTTTAGAAGTGAGGTCTTCTTAAGTAAAATGTGGTATTCCAACTATAAAATAGAAGCAAAGTGCCTCCTTGCTGGAAGAGCTGGAAAAAAAAGGCCACAGAGACCCAATCCCTCCTCTTTTCCCCAAGGCAAGCAAGCCCTCAGCCACTTCTGGGAAATCCCCACAAAACACAGTGGCTAAAGTGCTGACCTCAATCTTATTCCAATCCTAAAATGATGGGGGGGGCAGAGGGAGGGGGCGGCTCTGCAAGTCCAAACAGGAAAATCAAAGTCTTGGAAATGACACTGGAAACCCAGAGTCAAAATACTGTAGACTCAGGAGCTCCTTTGAGAAGGTAAATACCTTCACTCTTTGGGTTCTTTGATTGCTAAGCCCCGCCCCCTGGTGATCAAACTTCTTCAAATCCTCTTCCTCATTTCCTCATTCTTGCACTGATCCAACCTCAGAGAACACCACAACCAGCTCTAGCAGCAGTGATAAAATAACAAGGTTATCCACATTTATTGAGTTGAAACGAAATATTAGTAAACAGCCAGAGCATGAAATGGC
This sequence comes from Peromyscus maniculatus bairdii, assembly GCF_049852395.1. Classification (NCBI taxonomy): domain Eukaryota; kingdom Metazoa; phylum Chordata; class Mammalia; order Rodentia; family Cricetidae; genus Peromyscus; species Peromyscus maniculatus. The sequence goes on along the minus strand of NC_134867.1, from coordinate 53,298,698 downwards.
TACCGAATCCTTACAACTCCATGAGAAAAGATCTATTCCAGAAAAGGAAACTGAGGCACTGGGAGATTATGTGACTACTTGGAGTCTCGGTGAGTTGGGGAGAGCTTTGCAATGTGATTCATGATTGAGGCTCTCATTTTCCATTACCGCTCACAACTCAAGCTGGTCTCACTCCCACTGCCCTGATCTTGGTGGCATCCCATCCTATATTCAGCTTTCCCAAGCGAGCTGTAAGAGTCTTTGGTTCCAAGGACACCTAAACCCCAGTGTGGAGAGCCGTGAGCTTGCTCATTTTCAAGCTGCTATGACAATCAGGCTTTGAAGACTGCTACACCTATCTTTTCTGAAGGTTCTAAGGCCAAATTCCTGTGCCTTCTGAGTTGTTTACCCTGGAGACTTGCCTCCTGATTCATCACTAAAGAGTCTGAAACGTTTGCATCATCTTTCTGGCAATGCTCTGCCTGATTCTCCACTAGTCCCTCCTCATGGCTACCTCCATGGTTAAGGTGGGGTAAAGTACGCACCACAGATGCTACTTTCCATCTCTGCTCCTTGTTTGCCAGTCACCCAATTTCCTTTGAGCACATGAAGTCTTGGAGATGAAGAGATGGGGAGTAACTCACTTGCCGTGAAAGTGTGAGGACAGAGTTGGGATCTCTAACACCCACATAAGTGCCGGCCAGGGCTGATGTAGTGCACCTAAATCCCAGCACTTGGGAGGCAGAGATTGGGGCCGGCTGGGGCAAGCTAGACTGGTTTCTGTCAGAAAGTACAGGGTTCAAATAAGAGAGGCTACTTTACTATATAAGGTGGAGAGAGATAACAAAAGACACTTGACATCAGCCTTTGACCTCCACATGGGCTTGTATATAGGTGTGAACACACACACATATATGTGCACTAAAAACATGCATGCACATTACATATATATGAATATATATAATCTCTTCTGTGTTTATACCACATACCTGCATAGACTGAACTGTCTGCAGAGAACAGTGTGTCATATTTTTCCTATATACCTAACATCTAGGAAAATATCAATATTAGTAATTTAAAATAATGGACCCATAAAAGACTTGGTAAGGTAGGAAGTACAGTTTAAGGCACAATCACAGTGTCTATTGTCAAACTGTCAGAAATTAAAACTTACCTTTTCCAGGAGAATTCTGGATAGTCTACGAAATTCTTAAATGTTTTTAAGTTTAATTCTAAATATTTTTTTATAATTTTTATTTAAATTCTATTTATATAAATTATATCCTATAATTATCATTTAAACTCTGTTTCTAAGTTTAATTTCATTACCCCTATTTTCTGACAATTTCCCATCCATGTACTATATACACATGGTGATCATCACACCCTTAACTGCCCCATCTCTACCATCCCTGTCGACCTTCTACCCTCCACAAATCTCTCTCTCACATTCATGTCCACTTGTTTTATTTTGGGACACATTAAGATAAACCAAAGACATGTGTGTGACGGTGGCTTTGGACCCATGTGCTGGAACCTCTTGAGCTCAGCGACACAGTGGTGGATACTCAATGTACTCAACTAATGACAATGTTTCCCCCATTCCCAAGTCTATCAAGAGCCAATAGCTCAGAGGTAAAGGATAGGGCCGGAGCCCCTTCTCTTCCTTGTCTGGTTGTTGATAGGGCTGGCCTTACATGCACCCAATGCCACATTTGGTGTAAGCCAATGATTAGACTATTGTTGTGATGCATACAGGGGATGACATTTCACATCTCTCCACCATGTCTTCTGGCTCTTACATACTCTGTGTCTGCTCTTCCACAGTGACACCCAAACCTTAGAGCGGATAATATAAGCAGCTTGTTTAGGGTGAGCTTATATCTGTCACTTACTCTCTGGCCCACTGTACATTGTAAGAGAAGACTATAATTGGGGGATCATTTGTATAGTTTGTTAGTAAGATATTTTTAAAACCATACAGTGTAGGAGAAGGAGCTTAAGTATGCTGAGCAGAATGTGAAACAAAACCAAGAGAAACCTACTAGCCTTATCAAGGGCAAGGCTCCCCATCTCCCACATGGCTTCCATAGCCAAACAAGCTCTTTCTACCTCCACTGTAGGATGTTGTAGCAGTCATATGGAGTGGAACTTTCAAGAAAGAAATACGGAATTGTACAGATGTCTCCTCTGGATAACTGTGTATACTCTTCATCATTATTATGTCGAGCACCCTGCCCCCACTGCCCCTTATGAAATATTTCCAAAGCCTCAACTTCAAGCCACAGAACACACAGAGATCATATCATCACCTTCTAGGACACCATGGAAGTGAGTCAATGACATTGTTGTAATTTACCTGAAGCTTCTTTGAGAAACAAAAGCAAAGAATCCTACCACGTGCTCCATGATTGGCACTAAAATAAATTGTCCTGGAAACCATGAGCGAACAAGGCTTGAGCCTACCCTCAGCTTTTTAGAAAACATTGCCATTTCTTCCCCAGTTCCTAGTCCTTCCTGAGAACCCTGGCTGCTCTCTGACCACCCAGACCCCAATCGGGGCTTAAAATGGTTTCTGAAGCAAGGTAAACAGGGCTCCTCCCAATGCGGAGAGCTCCAGTCTGCAGACAGCTAATGAAGCTCTTGAAGCAGTGTCCTTCTCTTCCACCCACACTTTATTGAAATGCTTTCGAGTCGTATTGTGTTGTAATTACATGCTATAGAAAACTCTACAGACATCTGCTTCAAGGATTGGGCCCTCGACTCTTACTAAAACATTTCAATTCCATTTTCCTGGGCATACACTCTCCAAATGCATCTGTGAGGGCCCTCCACAAGTATTTCCATTTCGCGTTTCAGAGAACTTAGAAGTAATGCAGGTTCCTGGCTTGGCTGTGGATGGATGGATGGAGAATGTCCTTAGGAAGCCTGGGGGTTGATCTCTCTTTCCTTCCTACACTTTACTGTGATGTTTGACTCACACAAAAGAATTTTGGTAATAAAAGTTTTAGAGAGAATAATAAAACTGAATGCCTTTTCCTCAGCAGCCTGTTTCTCTTTTCATTTTCTTTAGGAAAGTTGTTCAAGAGATTTACTCTATTGGCATTTCTTGGTGGTTCAAACCTTTTGTATATTGTGTAAGACATAATTTGCAACCTTGAGATAAATATTTTTTCTATTCATTTTCAGCTGTGGCGTTGACATTCTTCATCTAGTATTAAATGTCCACATTTTGGGGGGGGGGTTGTTAACGGACTTCTTTGTTCTGTGCAGAGAGACCGTCTCCTAAGAGAGGACTTGGTGTTTTTCCTTTCCCTGAGCACCTCAGTGCTTCCTGTGACACAGCCCAGGTCCTGCGCTCTCTTCTCTCCTTCACTAGTCACTGTTCTTAATTTCACATCAAACCACAGTGTATGAATTATGACACAACTTTGTGACTCTTCTTATATTAGAGTGTTCTTAACCCATTGCCTAAACTTTTGGGGTATATTTAGTGGTCCTTGACCTTCCCATATGAAATTTAAATGACCATAGGATTAGGCTTGTAAGCACACACATTTATAGGTCCATTTGTGATGAATTAACACATTTTCAGTAGTGAATATTCCTCATCATAGACATTCTATGACTTTCTTTTCAAAGTTTCATGAACTATCTTCCAAGCAAGGTTTATAATTTCCTTGGTATAGTTTAGTAAACTTATTCCCAAATATATTATAGATTGGTTGCAACTGCTAAGAATATGTATGTTTCTTTAAGCTGGCAGAAATAGATTTGATTCTGACATGATTATGAATTAGAACACTGTCTACATATTTTTAATAAGGGCAAATATCATAAAAATAAGGAAGTCCTTATCTAAGACTGTTTTGAACAGACTGTCTAATCCTTCATATTTTTTTAATGAAATTTTGGAATTTATGGGGTGCAGTTGTTGAAAAATGGAAAATAGTCTCAGGCTTTTTCTCTTCATGACTAACAAGCTATAAAAACAAAATAGTGTAGCATACAACCTGAAGTGCCTTATTCTGAGTGAGCTGAAACCACAAACATGCATAGGAACCACCTCTTGTTCCCCAAAGTAGAATTCATTCTGTCATTAAAATGCCCATTTGGGAAGGGGGCACTTGTTTTGGAAGCATAAGTGGTTAAGGGCTGATAAGAGAGAGTAATAGACAGTGGATATGATCAATATATATTTTATATATTTTTATATTATATTATATATGGTATATTATATATGTCTGATATTGGCAAAGAATAAATTTATAATATTAAGTCCCTTTGGACACCCTATGTGGTGATTCTGACTTCATCCAACGTCAGATAATGCCACGCTTCTGTTCATTCCAAGGTGCAGTCGTTGCTTGCTGTTTGTAAAAACTGAGCATGGCTCGAGTTCTTGGGATTATGAAGGAGAAAGACCCAGACCATGGACTACGATATACAAGATGTAACAGCGAATGAGTCTGTGGACATTGTTGGTGATGGGGAGAAAAGGAAGAGAAAGAGTGAAAACAGAGAGAAAAAGGATTTAAAAGGAAAATACAGAGGAGACAAGAAACAGTGGTCTTTTGGCATCAAAGTGCTCTGGAAGAAGAAACGAAAGAGGTAGAGATATGGCTCAGAGGTAAGAGCATGTACTGCTCTTCCAGAGGACCCAGGTTCTGTTCCCAGCACTCAAGCAAGGTGGCTCACAATCACCTGTAACTCCAGCTTTAAGGATCTGGTATCCTTTCTGGCATGTGTGGGAACTTACACACGCACACTACCATAGACTCACATGAATGCACACGGGTGTGCATGCACACACACATATACACATACACACACACACATAAAATAAAAATAAATACTTTAAAAACATAAGATGAGAAAAGAATAGTCACGCAAACTGTAATTAGCTTATGCTCCCTCACAGGTATCAACAGAAAGTAAACTAATATCCCCTGTTATCTTGATAAACCACACTATAGGAGCTTTGATGTACTTAACATTATGAAGTTTAGCACAGATAATGCCAGTATCTGCAACTGAAGTGTGATCAAAAGATGCTGAGTGACAAGCCACCTTCATTCACTACTGTTCATAATAGGAAATGAACAGCTTCTAAGGGAAGAACTGACGATGTATAAGTTTTATAATAAAAATCAAAAAATAAATTCAATAATTCAATCAACAATAGCAAAAAAGGAAAATCAATATTTTTAAATTGTGATGAGGATGATTTTTTTCCAGTTCCACTCATTTGTTTTCAAATTTCCTGATGTCACTTTTTAACAGCTGAGTAATACTCCATTGTGTAAACATACCACATTTTCTTTATCCATTCTTCAGTTCAAGGGCATCTAGGTTGTTTCCAGGTTCTGGTTATTACAAATCAAGCTGCTGTGAACCTGGAAGTTGTCGTTCCTGCATGACCTACCACACCCATGCTGAACCAAGACTTCTCCCAGCCTTTGTAACACGTAGGCTCATTAGGACAGTAGTTAAGCTTGTCTTGACAAACTGTGGACATTGACAGCGCTTTGTTTATCCAGGTTCCAGATGGATACTTAGTATCTAGGAAGTGTGGGCACACTAACAACAATACAGTTAGCAATCTTTCCTTACCATTATTCCTGCATTATCTCTCCAATGGGCAGATCTTAGATTCTATGCTAGTAGTGAACATGTGCATGCAAGTTGAGAAACTGGTTCATTCTTTTTTGTTCTGTTTTGTTTTTTGTTTGTTTGTTTGTGTTTTGGTTTTTCAAGACAGGGTTTCTCTGTGTAGCCCTGGCCGTCCTGGAACTCTAGACGAGGCTGGCCTTAAACACATTGAGATCCTCCTTCCTGCCTCTGCCTCCCAAGTGCTGGGATTAAAGGCGTGCGCCAAACTGTTTCATTCTTGTGGAGTAAAATCAAAGAAGACATTGAAAGTTTGAGTTTAATATCTCTTTTCTAATGGAGAGAATGAAGACAGCCATGTAGAATATTGACTGACTTAATACAACTCTTTAGAAGCATCATTACAAACACTTGATCCTTTTCCATGGAGTCACAGGTACCCACAGAGAGAAGTCAGTAAGTAACATCAAGGTCAAGACTGAAACTTAAGAAGACCATGACATTAAGAATAGACCATTTCAGCTTTTCACAACCAATGGGAATAGGCTATTTATCCTCAGCCAAATACCTATCTACTCATAAAATTGAAGGCGACTATCAGAAAAGCAAGGATTAATATTAATACTCTGCCAAATGTGATATTACAAAGCTATGTAAACTACACTCTCTTACCTCAATAAAGTCAGAAACGTTCTCTGCTTCCTTCCCACCAACCCCAAAAGAATGCACATAGAACTCTTACCTTTGGAGTTGTGTGTATATGTGTCCAAGGGTGTGTGTGCATGCTTGCATGCATGTGTTACAGTATACTTCAAGGCAAGATGAACATAAAATGAGCATAGTCATGCTAAACATGTAAAAATATCAAGAAGGAATCAGCATATCAATGCAGTTGAAGAATAGGTTGCTTTTTACTCAGACTCCATGGCCATGCGAACGTGATAAAAGAAATCGAGTTGGCATGAACACTCTGAGATTGGGGACTCCAAATATTTTGAGCCGCTCATTTGTACTACTAGATAGTAAATGTCTGTCCCCAACTCTATTTCCTTTTCTGTACCTTCCAGGATCTTGCAAACCCCTATGGCTTTGTCTGTTAGCTACTTGTCTGTTTGCTGCAACAAACTGGCTTGCAGTTCAGGGAAGTCTGGTGGCAGAAGCCTGAGGCAGCGGAATACATTGCATCCTAAGTCAGAAAGCAGCAACCTATTCCTGTACCCCATCCTGGGTAATGGTGCCATTCGCATTTAGGGTGTATATCTCAATTAACCTAATCTAGATAATCCCGCACAGGCGTGCCTACAGACTTGTCTCTTTAGAGATTATAGATGCTGTCAAGTTCAAAGTCAACATTAACCGTCACACTACTCTTTTATATTCAGTAAATACCTATTGAACTGAGTTCTAAATAGTATAGACTTTAAATTAGCCACCTTCCCTTACAGTTGTGCTTGCACGGCACTCATGAAAAGAAATGACCTGACCAGAGGATGCCTTAGTGGCAGAGTATGTGCCTAGCATGCTGTAGGTCCTGGGTCAACCCTAGTGTTATGCAGGGGGATAAAAGTGTTCTTTGCTATGTCAACATGGATAAATTGCTGTAATAAAATCATATGATGGTGAAATTACTCAATCACCCTTGTGTTGGTAGTTCTGATTTAAACAATATTAGCATATGTTAAAATTAGACAGTGAAAATGCTATTTCAATTTAGCAGATGTTTAATTGTTCAAAATACATGGCAACTAAAAACAAAGCAGTGTACAAAAATTCAAGGAAAGCCAAATTAACCTCCTACACAGGATTAAGTCTTTGGTTGCGATTCTGCCTTTCCCAGGAGCAATTATATATATTGAGTGGATCCTGCTTAAGGGCTTAATTCCCTTAAGGACTTAAACACCCATGGTTTAACACATCTATAACACAGTGTTGCTTGATTGCTTTTGTTTTTAAGAGGAAACCTTGGTCTGATTTTTTGTTGTTGATGTTTTTTTAACTGTTTCCAATGGAGTCTTTGTTTACACTTCCATGATTAATGGGAAATCAAATAGAACTTTTCTGAAATATTATTATGTATATGTTTCAAATCTTTATTGATATGTAGTCCTACACCGTTTTAGGATCTACTAAATGTATATAGTTCAGCCGTTTTAGTCCAATAAATAATTTGATTACTCACCCATCAGAGGTGACAGCGCTGATGTGAGGGAACAGCGAAATAAGAGCACTAATGCTCACACAGCTTTCTCTTTTTCATCTTGTCCAGGACCCCATCGGAGGGAATGGTGCCAGTCACATTCAAGGTGAGTCTTCCTACCTCAGTTACCCTGAAATAAGCTCTTACAGGCATGCCGGGAGATTTGTCTCTTTAGTGATTCTAAATTTAGATCAGTGTGTGTGTCTGTGTGAGTGTGTCCGTGTGTGTGTGTCCGTGTGTGTGTGTGTGTGTGTGTGTGTGTGTGTGTGTGTGTGTGCACACACGCAGATACATGCATGTGGGGGGACCCAAGGTCAATGTTGAGTATCTTCCTCAGTTGCTCCCTACCTTATATTTTTGAAACAGAGTCTCTGCCTGAACCTAGAGTTCACAGACTTGGCCAGGCTAGTTAAACATCAAGTCTGAGTGTCTCCTGTTTCCATCTCCTAGTGTTAGAATTGGAGACACATTCCACCACACCCAGTTCTTATGAGGGAACTAGGGATAAGATCTAAGTCCTCATATTCATGGAGTAAGCATTGTGCTGGTGAAGCCATCTTCGAAGCCCTAATTCCATCCTTTGTTTGGTGCCAGCTTTACACTTTATAGCTCCATGGTTTGTCCAGGCATGAAAGAAAAGACTTTGGGAAATAATCAATTAATCCACCTGGTAAGTGATTAAAGTCACAAAAGCACAACTAATCAACAGCTCCGGAGTGAGAGTATAGACTAGTAAAATGCGTTCATACCTATATTCTTATGCACTCAATGAAATATAGCATCAAAGATAAGGCCGGGAAGACAGTGCCCATTAAAGAAGTTGAATAAATGTTACCTTCTTTCTCTTCCCTTTCCCATCCAGTTCCATAAAATGGAAAGGAAAAAAGACTGATGAACAGAATTGCTTTTCCAAATCTATTGCTAAGTCAACAGATGATGATTATTCATCCATTAATATATTTATATGTTGTGTAAACAGTCAACTCAGGGACAAACGGGGCAGAGCCAGGCAAAGGTGAGGGTTCTGGGCCTTTGTCAATACTCCAGAGAGTGAGTGAGAGCCTAGAACAAATCTACTGGATAATTGGAGCTATCTCCTACTGAAGGCCAGATTTGCTCCTAGGTGTTGCATTCTCTACACCCCTCCCCCACAGCCTGCTCTCATGGCCAGTAGCACACACCTCTCAGGAGGCAATTCTGAGCAGGCGACAGAAAGGGAGGCCCTTTTCTTCATGCCCTAAAAATACATGTGGAAAGATCCCATTCTGAATTCATTAACTTATTTCAGAACAACATATTTTTAATTATTTCCAGTAAAAAAAAAATCTACAAAGAATTTAATGAAGTTTTACATGGGAAAGGGGGTGAGAAGCCAATAAAGCCATTGCTGGAAGCATTGCAAAGGGATTTTTTGCACATTTTCTTATTTGTAATTTTTCTGAAATATATTTTAAAATCTAAAATGAGAATGCTTTTGTTTCTAGCAAATGAGATTTTTTTTTCATTTGAAATGAATTTATTATGAGAAAACACTCTGCTCTTTCTTAGAAAAAGCAGACTGTTCTGTCCAGTGGAGCAACCTGTTTTTCCCTTAAGGGAAGAGAACTTATTCCTGTTCCATGCCTACAAGCAAAAGAACTTTTTGTTGTTCAATACGATTTCCTGCAGGCAGAGCCTCCTGATGTGGGAACGATGGAAAGAGCTAGATCAACAAGTCTCTGGCCAGAGGCTTGGTAGAATTCTGCTTGTCGAATTAGTCCCTGCTTCTCAGATGCATGAATCATTTTTTTTCCCCTCTGAGAGTGAATGGGAATCAAAAGAGAGAGCTTTGGCTTCCGGAGAAATCCACAAATATTTCTCAGAATTTGGGAGCAGGGATGGCTCCAGCAAAACAGCCCCTTGGAAAATGGAAAGTCTTCGGAACAGGCAATTAGTATTGTGCCCTCTCACATGGAATCTGCCTTCCAGAGACATCAAACTTGGCTCCTGCAAAAGCCAAGAGACCCCCACCAAGAGCGATGCATGAAGAACACGGTTGTTACTGTGTGCAGCCTGTATTTTTCTAGTATGAGAACACATGTGGGACTGAATGAAGAGTCTCATTCCTAGTAGACTCAGGAGGCATATTTTGTGTTTTCTAGCGCCAAAACACACCAATGGATTAGGTGCTAGAATGGAAAATGAGCTCTCTCCATTTCCTGATTACTTTCACAGGCATTCTTATTTAACTTTCCTCTTATAAAACACACACACACACACACACACACACACACACACACACACACACACACACACATCACACACACACATCAGCTGAGGGGAAATTACTAGCTTTTTTTTTTTTTATAATTTATTCCATGTAATAACCTTCCTTTCTTGGTCTTTCACAAGAAGATTTAATGGCACAGATTATATGGACCTCGTTGCTGCAGGATCTGAGAAAGGACCAGACATGGTGGGGAGATATGGAGCCTGGCAAGGACAAAGTTGGCTGACAAGCTGGTGACTACTAGGAAAGCCATAACCCAGCAGAATCAAGATATCATGGGTTGTCATCAGGGAGTAAATAAGGCAATGATTCTCTTTTAAATGAACACAGGCTAGGAATCATGCTCTCTGCTCCTGGACGTGGCATGGCAGCTTACTGGTTTTAGTCTCAAAATCACCAACTCCTACTTGCCAATGAAAATAATTTCCTCAAGGAAAGGGTGGGCATATTCTCTTGTAAGGCACAAATGCTTGGATTAGCAGGGAAAACCTGAGAAAATAAGATATGTACGCAACCAATAGTAGTTAACACTCGATCTCTTGTTGGCAGCCACGGTAACCCATAGGTCACAAAGATATATAGGATGAGAGGTTGTCTCCTTTCTCCATTTCTATTCAGTTGAAAATGTCCTTTTGGAGGTGGCTCACCTTTCAGAGGTAGCATCCCAAAGCCGAACACACAACCACAATGAAGATGCTAATCTCAGTTCCTATATCCCAGCTCTTAACCAACTATGGTGCTTTGAAACTTATAGGTATCTATATTTTGTTATTAAAATGTTTATTGTATATAGCACATTATGATGGGAAGGACAAAGGTAGCTGATCCTAATCAGAGCACTATCTCTCTCATAGAGGTAGGAAGCCTGGAGAGTGAAATTTATAAGCACATTGCTGGCCAACCCTCAGAGCATCTTCCAGGGTATACAATTTCTAAGGGGTTTCTGTCCACAATCCTCTTCCCTATGGTGCATCTGTCAGAGTCACCAGAGGCCATCATCTGCAAACACTAAGAAGGCAATTAAATAATGCTGAAATTGAATAAGATTGGACAGTATGTCAATGACTAGAGGATATAGAATATTTTATGTTCTAGATCATATTTTACCTTTTATTACAGACTTAAATATACATCTTTGTTTATAAGTACTTTAGTCATTACTAATACCTATCCAAAGTAGAAAATGAGTTTGTCATTTTCTAATTATGTTTACATGGTACCTAAAGTAGAGGTTTTTGTTTGTTTCAGACAGTAACATGCTGTATAGCACAGATTGACCTCAAACTGTATATTCTCCTGTCTCATCCCCCCACAGAGCTATAATTACAGGACTGTACTATCAGGCCCACATTTTCTAAGTATTTGTGATTGTACGAAGATCTTAAATAATGGGTAGGTTCTGGGAAAAATAAGATTTGTTGCTTATCCCCTTTGGAATTTAGAAGTCGCTTAAGGGGTAATATAATCACAAGCTAAATGCAACTATGTGTTAAAAAAAAGTAAAGCTCTTCCAAAACATATGGATACTAATTTCTGCAAAGTCTACAAAGGAATAAACCAGTAGGTAGTGATCAGAAATAAACTATATATGAGTGAGTTTGATGACAATGACAGCTGAAATATGTATCAGTCTGTGGGTCCTTTTCAATGAGGCACATGTCATTGGGATGACCACGGCCAGGGCCATTAAAAAGTATTTGTTGAGTACCACAGAAGACGTTATTATGTTAGTGGTAATGCAAAGATGGACAAGATTTGGTTCTGGACCACAAGAAATTTATGAGCTGGTAGATAAAACAACATACTGCCATCTAGCAGGGTGAGACTCCAGAGGGAGTAGAAACTGGCCACTGAGGACCCAGGCAAAAGAAAACCTGCTTTCTGACCGAGAAGAGAAACTTTAAGAAAAGTTTTATGGAAAATTAGTATCTGAGATGAGCCTTAATGTTTCTAACAAGAAGAGCTTTTCAGAGCAGTGGAAGAAATCTATGAAGCTGGGCACACTTCTAATCCCCAACCATTGGAAGGCTGGGGCAGGAGGATCATGAGTTCACTAACAGCTTATGTGACATGGTGAGACTCCGTCACAACAGGCAAATCAAAGTGCCAAAGCCAATTGTTTAAAACTTGAATTTGACATTTTGTTGCCAAGTCAACTTGAATTTGACATTTTGTTGCCAAGTTGCAGGTCAGCTTCAGCAGCCAGATATCTTGAACCTGGACAAAGTCACCTAATCCCCACCTGGACAAAGTCACCTAATCCCCAGCATTCCTTCTTGGACTCTCATTCACTGGGTTTCCTCGTTTATATCATCCGACTGTGCATACAATACTTGTGTTCATGAAGCTTATTAAAGATGTTCCTGACTCACACATGCAAGAAGGCTATGCGGTACTTTTGAGAGAACTTGAGTGTCGACGGAGACTTAGTTGGCAGGCATCAAGATTGCAGCAGTGGCACATTCAGGGCATCACCTCTGGTGGCACTGAGCACGGGAGACTGAAGGAGAGGGAGTGGAAACAAGAAGTGAGACACAGGGAAGCAAACATATTGAAGATGAGACCATGAGGAAGCCTTCAGCTGTGGTCTGGAAACAGATGGAAGGTCTGGATCCAGAAGCTGTTCAGAGAAAAACTTGACAGGTGGCTGGACAACTTGGTAAGGGAAGAGGCAGGAGCTATTATTTGTCTACATGGTGATGTCACCACGATAGAAGAGAAAAACGAAGAATGAGAATGAATAAGAAAGAAGATGCATCCGGTGTTGGGGATGGGTCTCCACGGTGTGCAGGACAGTGACATAGGACTGTCTAGTGAAGCTGGGTTTTCAACAAAAATTTGGCCTCCACCCACTCCCTGTCACAGACAGGAAACATCTAAAAGTGTCTGAACGTATGAAATCTTGTCATACGAGGGATGGGATGCTACCAGGGTCTAGGAGATAGCTTCCAGGAGTGTTACCAAAACCCTGTAATACATAAAACAGGTTCCAACCCCAAGAAAGAATGGCCCTGGATGCTAACGAAGAAGAGGTTGAGAACACCTATCTAGAAGGACTTAAAACTCCAACTCTGGATTTTTTTAAGGTGGAAATAAATAAAGATGTAAACTTACAGTTATTCATATTTCTGTGAGATACAATGGGGGAATTAATCACAACAGAAATACATGGAAAGGAAAGAAATTAAGTGAGTGAAAAGGATTTACTGCAATACTAGGGAGTATCACTTCATGGGTACTATGGGTTTTGGGGGTGAGGCAAAGTGAGGGGTCTTCCATATTCAAAATGCAATGTTTTATGAGTATTCTTACTCATTAAACATTAAGAACCTAAGAAGAGGGATAAGGACAAGAAAGGCATTCACCAAGCTTATGAACACCTGGAAGCCTAAACACTGAGGGCACATGCCAGTCTTGATGTCAAAAAGGGGGGAAAATGATAAGGCAAGAAAAAGGAAAAAAAAATTAAGAAAGAGGAGAGACAGAAGAGGGTAGAGAGGGATAGAAGTGGGGAGCTGATCTACCGTTACAAAGACATCCTCTACAGTCTGACAGAACACAGTATAAATGTAGTTCTAGGGAGCAAGACCAGTAGCCTCTCTCCACGTTTGGGGAAAACATTCTATGGTCAGTAGGATCCCTTTCTAGGAAAAAAATCATCAAGGTTTCCTAAAGCTTAATGAATATATAATAAAGCGGAGATCAGGGATTTGCACTGTTCTCTCTCACTTAAGTCTTGTGATAGCTTTGCTCCAGGAGTCTTGATAGGTGTAGAGACTGTGGCTTCTTGGGTAAAATGAGGATGAGAAGGTTCCTGCCTCCTCGGGGTGCTGTGGTGACTACATGAGGCAATTGGGAAATAAATCACTTAGCATTGCAGCTGATGCCGGGCAAGGACTCCATTGATGGTGGCTGCTTTAAATAATAAGATCTACATCCTATTACTCTAAGAAATGATCAAAAAAGAAAAGCATCCAGGACCACAGTCCAAGGGAACCCGGTGTAATATGTTAAACCGGGTAGCTGAAAGCTGAAAATAATTCCTAGAACTGCTAGTGCCCTTCAGAACTCTTAAAGTGAGGCCAAATTTCCTCACTTTAATGATGGAAAAATTAGAGAAAGAAATGGAAAGGTCATTGTGGTTTGGGTGTAAAGGCACCAAAATATTGTGTAATTTTTTTTAACGTAACAAGATAAAGGTAGAATTGGAACCTTCTAGTTTATAGTTACGTGTTTGTATGGGAGACACTAGAGTTATTCCGAGACAATGGCAAGCAAACAGCTAGCCTTAGCTTTCCATGAACATGTCCACTGTGCCTCCCCTAGAGATATGCATTCGTTAAGTAAACGTAACTGTATGACTCTTTGAAGTTCCACGGAGTGTGGAATCACAGAGCTTTGGAAACGAATTAGTGGTTATAACAGATCTGCTTCTCCAGACCACAGTTGGGACACTCACCTGTCCAGGAGCAAGTTAGGTGCAAACAGAAGCTTTCCTGGGTGTTCCATGGAGCGCCAGATGAGGCCAATCATCAGGATCTCCAGCCAGGCACACTCCAGGAGGTGGACCTGATCGTGGAGATTTAAGTCTCCAAAGCCTGCAATACATGGAAAGCCCCACTTAGTGTTCAGGGAACATATTCATCACTGGTGACATGAATGTGACTTGGAATTTGGACTAGCGGACTGCTTTTTGGTAAATAGAATAAAGAAAAACCACTGATGTGTGCCTTTATTTCTAATGGCCAAATAGGAGCTTAAAGCTTTTTTAACTGTGAAAGACAACAGGGTAGATGCCTACACAATACAAGGAAAAGGAAGGTGAGACAAACAGAGTTATACTTCATGGGAAAAGTAAGTATTTTGTAAAAATCTAGCTCTGTTAATGAGTTTCCACTGACTTTAAGGGATTTTTTTTAATGTCTTAATGTCATATCTGCAAAAATACCTGCACTTATACAACCCACTTCTCTGTCTATAAAATTTGTACTTAGTAAATAAATTCTACTTAGGCATATCAAGTAACTTTACATAGCTATTGTTGCTCATTTTTATTTAGTTGAAAACACTTAAGTGCTATAAACTTAAATTATTTAACTAAGCAGAAATTGGGACACAGATAGTACCATAGTCATCAGTTATTTCTTCATTTTATTGCCGAGCCATAATCTTTTTTCATAAAATGTAAAACAAAGACTAATGAAGCAACACACGCCCATAAATCACTCGGAGAACGAATCAGATGACTAAAAGCAACGTTACAATTACTCCTTGGAGAAACCACTGATGTGTGCTCTTGTTTTCCAGTGGCTGATTAGGAGATTATAAAGTTTTTTTTTTTCTAACTGCTAATGACAGTAGATGCCTAAGCATCACGAAGAGGAGGAAGAAGGCGATGAGACAAATTTGGAAAAACAAGTGGGAAGGACACAATGGAGGGGAGAGACAAGTTTTTAAGTCCCTCACTGTGGGTTAGAGGCGACGCTAAGTGCTTTCTGTAGCCAGCTCTTTTCATCTTTATTCACACAACAACCTGAACAGCTAGGAGCCGACATTCCTATTTCATGGATGCTCTGAGAGTTTATGTGTCTTTTTTCCCATTCTTCTCTCATACAATACATGCTGATCACAGCTTCTCCTCCTTCCCCTCCTCACAGTGCCCCTCCCCTCCCCTCTCCCCCAGATCAACTCCCCCTGCCTCCCCCCAGAAAAGAGCAGGCCTACCAGGGATACCAACTGAATGTGGGACAGCAAAATGCAGTAATACCAGCCACAAACCCTCCCATCATGGCTGGATGAGGCAACCCAGTAGAAGGAGAAGGGTCCCAAGGGTAGGCAAAGAGTCGAAGACATTCCACCCCTACTGTCAGGAATCCCACAAAAACTCGGAACAGAAATCTTCAGGGCTGGTGCTTTTGACCATCAGTGACACGACCTTTTCTGAGCTTTGCTGCAGAAGTTTGGATCAGGTGACTCAGTAAGTCCAGCCACAGAGATGCCAGAGTGACAGGATTTGGAATTAAGCAGTATTCAGGGAGTCTGCCCAACTCTGTCCTGCTCTTTACAAGCAGGCATCCCTTCACTCTCTTTTTCCTTCTCCTCCTCTTCAACTGCTTGTTCTCACTGATCCTGGAGAATGGCTGTGGACATCCTTCATTATTGATGCTGTCTTCTTTGTGTTCCATTAATGTCGCTGTCCTCTGTTAGGATCTATTCTTATTAACAGTGCTGGTGTGCTTTTGTCAACTTGACACTATCTTAGACATATCTGGGAAGAGGAGATCTTAATTGAGAAAATGCCTCCAGCTAGATCATCCTGTGAGCAAGCCTGTGAACCATTGTCTTGAGTGATGATTGATGTGGGAGGACCATGACTGATGTGTGGTGCCATCCCTGGGCTGGTGGTCCTGGGTGCTCTAAGAAAGGAGGCTGAGAGAGCCATGAGAAACAAGTCAGTTAGCCACACTCGTCTTGTTCATGTCCTCTGTTTCAGTTCCTGCCTCCTGGTTCCTGTCCTGCTTGAGGTCCTCAGTGATGGACTGTGACCCGAAAGTACAAGATGAAATAAAGTGTTTCCTTCCCAAGATGCTTTTGATCATGGTGTTCACAGCAATAAAAACCCTAACTGAGACATTAACTAAGAAGTGAACTGTCAGTATATGACTTACCTGGCAGATATTTTTCTTGGGCATTCTTGAGAGTTGCCCAAACCTCAGCACCAAACCATTAGCTTGTGACTTCTTATACATTTCATGAAGTGCCATATTTCACATAATCCTGACTTACTTGGTGACAATTCACATAGAGACTTCAGCCACACACAGACCTCGGGATCACTTCATTCATTACCATCACTTCATTCTCAAACATCATCAAGACCTGAGAAGTCACACAACATCTTCGTCTCCTTTCTATTCCTGCTATTGATACACAGGGCCGGTTCCTAATAGTCTCTCACCCCCTTTCCGACTTCTTCATTAAGACTCATCTGTGCCATGTTGATATAAGAATGGCTGTTCTACCTGCCTCTACTAAAGGTACCTCCCTATAGGAAGCCTTACTACCTTCTTATAGGAGGGAATTGGGGGTGGATTGGGAGCAGGAGGCTGCAGGGGTATGAGGAGGGAAGAGGAGGATCTTTGACTGGTATGTAAAATGAATAAAAAAAAATACTTAATAAAAAAAGGGGGAAATGGCTGTTCTTTGGTGTGCATAGAATGCTACTCCATCACATAGACATACCCTACAAACAGGTAACACACTGGGCATTTGGATCGTTCCCACCTTTTGGCTATTGCTACTAAATCTGTCACAGGCAGTGTTTGAACAAGTCGCTGGATGCATGGGTGCTTTCAACTGCCCTTGCGCAAATGTCGAAGAGCACCGTGGTTGCGGGGAGCTAGCAAGGCTTGGCCAAAGGGGTGTATCGCTTTTTACACCCGCCAGTAGTCTCTCGAGCCCCAGCTGCTGTCCTCACCCCCACTCACCAAGCCGTTTCAAATCCATGATTCTTCTCCCACTTACTTATCTTTGCACACAAACACCACGTGCACGCTGATGCGCGCGTGGGAGTGCCGCAGCACACATACGGAGGTCAGAGGACAGTTTGTCAGGTCTCTTCTACCGCAGGGGCTCTGGGGATCCAACCCAACATGACAAGCTTAGCAGTAAGCACCTGTGCATGCTGAGCTGACTTGCTAGCCCAGTCATTTTCATTTGAAAGAGGCCAGTGGAGGTACACAGGCATCACACGGGCGCTGTTTATATTTGTATTTCCCTACTATAAAGAATCTTTCCAAATTTACCACCCGATCTTCTTGGTACCGTGTATTTGGGTTAATTATACCTGCATGTCTAAGTCCTGCTACGTTGTTTATCTACTAGAAACACAAACTATGTGATTTTTATCCAATCCTGTTTTTAAAAATCTCTAATCCATCACACCATTCACTACCACACTGAGCCATTCCAAAGTCCCTAACAGTGTAGTCTTTATCAGAGTAGATGTCTTTCCATTGGCCAGAGCAGATTCCATTCATGTGACTCAGGACTGGTGGCTACCAAAATAAGGAAGGGTGCATCTGCTCTTAAGAAAAGTCTTAGTGGTTGGGCTGCAGGATTTGGTCTGAGGTCTGCTTGGAGGAAAGGGAGCAGGGATCGCTGGCAGGTGCTGTGGGATGGTCTGTATGTCAAATTGCTCTGATTGGTCAATAAATAAAACACTGATTGGCCAGTGGCCAGGCAGGAAGTATAGGTGGGACTAACAGAGAGGAGAAAAGAAAGAACAGGAAGGCAGGGTGAGGGTGTGGGGGTGGAGGGAATACTACCAGCTGCTGCCATGACAAGCAGCATGTGAAGATGCTGGTAAGCCATGAGCCACGTGGCAAGGTATAGATTTATAGAAATGGATTAATTTAAGATATAAGAACAGATAGCAAGAAGCCTGAGCCATTTGGCCAAACAGTTTAAATAATACAAGCGTCTGTGTGTTTATTTTATAAGTGGGCTGTCAGACTGCAGGGCCTTGGTGGGACCTGGAGAAAAAACTCTCCAGCTACAGGCAGGTACAGGTACAGGCAGGCAGGTAGTAATCTAGAGATTACTGGGTCAATGTAGAGCAGCCTGGCTTGGGAGAAGCAAGATCATGTCACATTACTTGCTTCTCTTTCTTGCTCCCATATCCTATAAAACAAACCAAAGCAGCAGAACACAGGGTGACAGCCCTCAGAGAAGTTCTAATTCCTGAATCCATCTCTTGAATGTTTTGATTAAGTTTCTTAAAACTAACATGAGCTTTCCTGTAAATTAAATTTACCCTCAGAAATGTTAACACTCAAAAGCAAGGTTCTCTCTCTCTCTCTCTCTCTCTCTCTCTCTCTCTCTCTCTCTCTCTCTCTCTCTCTCTCTCTCTCTCTCTCCTTCCTTCCTACTTTCTTTGTTTGATTCTTAATTCTTGGGATATTTACTTTTTTGGTGCATGTACAAAAACATAGTCAACATGTGTTATTGTCAGCCATGATTAAACTTAGGATGAATTATTCCAAAACTCATATAGGTTGCGGCTGAACATACCCCCACACATGTTCAGAACTGCAGTGGGTTGTGCAGCCAAACAACTGTGGAAAACCAAATGCCTTTAAACAGGATCATATTCTTCAACTCTGATTTCAAAATGGTATTACTATGTAGGCTTGGCAGTTACAGTGACTTTTGGGGAGTCAGAGAAGTTCCCTATAACTATATGTACCATTTGAATAGGGTGATTGTGAATATGCCTGTTAGTAATACTTTGAGTCAGAGGCCAGTAGGATTGCGGGGGTTTTCTGTGAAGTGTAGACATCTGTAATTCTGTTTAATTACGGTTTCCAGCTGTGCACACAGCCTGCAGACAAGGATTATTAGACCTGTCACAAAGTGCCATCTGCAAGTTCCTCAGAGAGAGTTTGGAGGATCTTGCCAAGGAGATTGTCAGTTAACCTCCTCAAAGAATGTGTGTATTGTCAAGAGAAGTCATTCCATGGAGCCTCTCCTTCCTTCCAACATACTGGTCTCATATTATTTGGTCCACACAGGAACTAAATACATTTATGATGTGAGACAAATAGCCAGGAGTATTTTTAGCTCATAACCAATGATTATACATACATACATATATGTGTGTGTGTGTATGTATGTATGTATATGGCCAATGTTTTATAGACATCATGTTTCAATTCCTTGTCCCATTTCCCTTAAGAACACAAAAAATGTGTCAAGTAGATCTGCTAAGAGACATTTGAAAAGTAAGCCTCTATTTTCTGAAGGCTTCAAAACATCATCAATAGAAAGATGGGGTTTATAGCTCTGTAGGCTACGAGTGAAGATAGCCAAGACAGATGTCCACACAGTAACAGCGGAGGTTAATCCATAATCTTTTCCTGAGAATCCACAGCATTAGTAACGATGGGGCTGGAGAGACTGCTCAATAATAAAGCATTTGCCATGAAAGCATGAATACCAGAGTTCGTATCTCCAGTACCCACATAAATGCCAGGTGGGTGTGACAGCCTGCCAATAATTCTGGCACATGGGAGGATGGGGCAGGGATGGGGCAGGGATCTCCTGGGAAAACTGGTAGCTAGACTAGCTGAATTGACAATCTCCAAGTTCATGTGAGAGACCCAATATACCCTACACACACACACACACACACACACACACATGAGGAGCTATCAAGACGACATCTCTATGTCAATCTCCAGCCTACACATACACGTGCACATCACCTGCACATAAATGTGCCCACTCACATGGGAACACACATACACATAGGTACATATGACATACACACATATCCACACATAAGAATAAAAAGTATTTAAGTATAGATTATTGAAATAAGGCTGAAACAATACTCAGAATTTTTATTTTATAAAATAAAAACAAAGATTAATGATAACACTGGCCTTTTCCTGAGTCTAGGGAACATAGGTCGATATTCACAGGCCTAGTAATAAAGTCATCAAAGATGTGATATACTGAAAACAAACAGGGATGCCTCAAGACATCTATCCCCACCCCTGAACAAGCAATGTTACAGCTAAGGAAGATGCCATCCATGTATAAATCAGATAATTCTTTCTAGACCAGTTATTATTGTTCGAACCTAAAATGTCCTTTAAAGGCCATGTGCTAAAGGCTTAGCTGCCAGAAATGGACTTGGGGGAAGTAATTGAATCGTGAACTCTGACTGCATGAATAGACTGAATGTTGGTATGTCTGTAAGCTAATGGACTACTGGGAATGGGTAGAAACACAAGAGGTAAGACCTGTTTGAAGGGAGTAGATTCTGTTTGTTTTTGTTTTTTCAAGACAGGGTTTCTCTGTGTTGTTTTGGTGTCTGTCCTGGATCTCACTCTGTAGACCAGGCTTACCTCAAACTCACAGAGATATGCCTGGCTCTGCCTCCTGAGTGCTGGGGTTAAAGGTGTGCACCACCACTGCCTGGCAGGAACAGATTCTTAAGGCATGCCTTTGGGAACTAAATTCTATCCCCAGGCCCAACCCTCTGTTCCCCCCTCCATCACAAGGGGAACACACTCCCCCACTACAATCTCCCAATACCCTGATGTAGCACAAATCTTACAAGGTCTTATTAATACAATCAAACCTGAAGCCAGGTATTGGGGTGAATGCTGGAAGATCAGAGAAACAGAACCAGCCACAGCTAACCTCACCTCGCCAATTTCTCAGCTGATCTTGTTTGCTCAAACTGGAAGCCTCTGTGTCCTCATCCAAATGGCTCTCAGCTGAACTGCTGCTAAAAGCCAAAAGCTTAACAAGATTCTAGTTCCTGGTCCTCAAGCCTTATATACCTTTCTGCTCCTGCCATCACTTCCTGGGATTAAAGGCTGGTTTTTCTGGGATTAAAGGCGTGTGTCACCATGCCTGGCTGTTTCCAGTGTGGCCTTGAACTCACAGAGATCCGGATGGATCTCTGCCTCCTGAATGCTAGAATTAAAGGCGTGAGTGCCACCATTTTCTGGCCTCTATGTCTGTCTAGTGGCTGTTCCGTTCTCTGACCCCAGATAAGTTTATTATGGTGCACAATATATTGGGGAACACAGTATCACCCCACCCTGATACTTCATCTCATCTTAGATCCAAAGCAACAGAGCCAGCCAAGCATGGAAACCATGAAACCCTGAGCCAAAAGAAGTCCTTCTGCATTTGAAGTAGATTTTGTCACTCTGGCAGGAACCTGACTAACACACACCAAGTAAAGACACCCCTGCTCCTGTCTTCCACTAACCAGTAACTGTTTCCCCTCCAAGGCACTTTCCCCTTGCTCCCTTACTTTTGACTATGAAAGAAGTATACAGTGAGATGGAAGGATGCTTCAGTCAGTCAGGGCTTGCCTTGCAAGCATAAGGAACAGAGTTCAGTCTCTAGAACTTACTGAAATATGGAGCTGTGGAGGCAGGTACTCGTACTCCCAGTACTGAGGAGGAAAAGACAGGAGGATCCCTGACACTCCTTGGCCAGCTAGTCTAGCTTAATTTGTGAGCTCCAGGCCAATGAGATATTGTCTCAAAGAAGGTAGATGGTGCTCCCGAGGATGACATCTGAGGACGTCCACCGGACTCCACAGGTCCATATACACACATACAAGCACATTAAAGCGTACACACTAGTGTGCTAAAAATATCTGAGGTGTGTCTAAGCCTTTTCCTGCAGCTTTACAAGATCTGGAGTCTTCTGCTCCACTGTGGCTTGCCATACACTGCTATAGAAATTACGTAAACTTGCCTTGGCACAAAAAGAAATGCTCCAGGCCTTGCCCTCCCTTACTGACTATGGCCGGGTTCTTAGAAATGATATCAAACTGTACAAAGAACCTTAGGTAAAACGGCTAATCTCCATATGTATAAGGCTCTATGCTGTCTTGGAATAAATGAAAACTGAAGTGGCTCTTCAGGAAAACTAAGGGCTCAGATTTCTTCACTTCATGACATGCAAACTATAGAGACTTAAGGAAAAACGGAAGCCCTTTGGGAGGTGGGTACCATCCACCTTTCTCATTCCCGGGCCATGAGGAAGGTTTATGTTGTCTTCCGCTTTCTGAAGTTATAATCTATCACGCTGTAGATGGCACCGTAGAGTTTGTGGCGGCGGCAGGAGCAGGCAGCCGTGTCTCTCTTCACAGCACGGTAGATCAGGAAGCAGAGAGCTCCCACTGGAGTTGGGGCTAATCTAGAGCCCTCACAGCCTGCCCCGAGTGACCTGCATCTGCCAGTGTGGCCCAGTCTCAAATGTAATCATTTGAGGGGTTGGAGAGATGACTTCATTATTAAAAGCACTTACGGCTCTGGCAGGGGACCATAATTAGATACTCAACACCTGCAGGAAGCATCTCACAACTGCATGCAACTCCAGCTCCAGCACCCTCTTCTGACCTCCTCAGGCATCTACATGCATGTGCACAGATGTGCACATACTCACAGAGAGCAAGGCAGACATGCAAACATACACATAAATAAAAATAAGGGTTTCTCCATGTAGTTTTGGTGCCTGTCCTGGATCTCACTCTATAGACCAGGCTGGCCTCGATCTCACAGAGATCTGCCTTGCTGTGCCTCCCAAGTGCTGGGATTAAAGGCATGCACCACTGCTGCCTGGCAAAAATAAATCTTAAAAAAAACTTTATCATTTGGATATAAACTGTCCGCCACAGGGTTATGTATTGGAACACCCGGTCCCTAGATGGTAGCACTGTTTTGTGAAGCCACGGAGGCACTGGGGCATGGAAACTACTTAGCAGAAGTAGGTTTTGAATGTGATGTCCACTTCTGGTTCCATCTCTAGCTCTTTGCTTCCTCATGAACCAAAATATAACAAGTGTGCCGAGAGGTGCCCCTGCCACATGCTAAGTTCTAAATTCTAGTCTCTCCAGCCACCAAGCCTTCCCGGCCACAATGGAGTAATGTTTCCTCAACCGTGAACCTAAGTAATTCTCTTTCTCTGTAGTAGTTTCGGTCAGGCATCCTGTCACAGCGAAGAGAAAAACTCACCAGCCACACGAAGCACAACCTACAGAGATACAACACACACCATGTATAAATGAAAGAGTAGCCTTTCCTCAGAGAGGAGCTGTCTACAAAACTAAAAGCCAGGTGGTTGAGTCCCTCAGTAAATCTACTAGCTTCCTGACCTTCAAATGAATTAATCATGTTCTCAGTGATACGACTGTGATGTTCTCTAAAATGTCAGCTATGAAACCGCCTGCTGTATTTCCTGTCATGCAATACTTTTTGATGGAGGAAGAAATGAATAATTCATATTTTTCCCTTTGATAAGAAGGACTTGGTGGATAGGACTGGACTTTCTGGGAGAATGCTGTAGAACAGAGCCTATCAGAAGACCCTGAGATCACATGACAAGTAGTCTTCACAGTCTACATTTCATATTTTAATCCAGAAAATAGTGAGTTAATGCCATACCATAGTTTACTGGCCCCATGGTGCAGTGGAATATACCCTTCGTTCACTTCAAAAATATTCTTGAATGTTCTCTTATGCAAAATACCATGGTAGCCCATTAGAGTGGTGAATTCCATTCCCTAACACTTTAAAATGCATAAGCAATAGCATAAGTATTGAGAATTTAATTTGTAAGAAGTGAGTTTGGGGACTGAAGAGATAACTCAGTGGCTAAGTGCTTGCTGCTCTTGCAGAGGACTAGAGTTCAGTTCCCAGCATCCAAACAGGGCAGCACCCTGTAAAACAGATTCAGGGGACCCAATGTTCTTTCTGGAATTGTGCAGGCATTACATTCACATGCACATATCCACACCCAGACAGACACATGTACAACATAACCAAATATATGAAATAAATCTTTAAAAATAAATTAACAGGAAGAAATTAATTTTATCATTTAAGTCAAGGTCATACAAAACTTTTATCAAATACCTACCACCATTAAGAATAAAATAAATAAAACATGCAAATAAACAATAGAATAGATAACCACTTATTTTAAATTTTGTGACTCAAAATGCCAGAGTTCCCCCACACCACCACTGCTGTGTTCTCTGCCTTCCTTCTACAAGGCTCTCATTCTTGTGGCTATACTCACCCTCATCCTTGATGACTATATTTTTTGTAAGTCTCTTCCAAACATGTGACTTTTTGACTATCTGGAGACAACACCCCCAGGTACCACCCACCCAGCCCCAGCAGAAAGAGAAGGGCAGAAGTTATGAAAAGACTATGAACTGAAAATTCAAGGAGACCTGGCTCCCTATTCTGCTTATTCTTGAGATCTCTGAAATCACTTCCGATCTGTAAAATGTAGACACACTCAGAGTTAAGATGCTTAAAGCTCTTCCCATGTGTATAATGCAGAGGGACTGATCTACCAGTTAGGTTACTACAAAATAAGGGATTTAGCAGATGTCCCAGGGTACTAGAGTGACTACTTTCTCCCATACCCCATCTGACAGCCTACGAATACTAAGAGAAATGTTTTAAAATACACTAGATGTAGAATCTCTAATTCCAATTGAGCATTCATATTGGCTCTGCTTCATGATATCATAGTTTGTTTTCTGTCTCCTTTAATTTTTATGTGTGCATACACATAAAAAATAATGTAATAAAAAGGATAAAAGACTTCCCGGACATCAAACAGCTCTTACGAAACAACACTTCTCAAGATTTTAAAGCAAAGGGAACAAAGTCACGTGGATTATATTTTGCCTAATATGTATGTAGAAAAAAAAATGAGAAAAGAGAGCATATTTAAGGTTTTATCGAATCCAAAACATTTCATTATGTTAGCTGTCCCCAGGACGCAGCAGTCTTCGCACTCCCACTGGAGGAGGAGACAGTTTCTATGGAGCTTAACATTCTTCCACTCTGTTTGGTACTCTTCACTTGCCTTGGGACAGACAGAAAAAGACTTGCCCAGGGACTGCTCACCTTGAGAGATCAAGTGATGCTCTACAGGCAAATGGCAAGCAAACCCAGTACCAGAGCAGGAAGTGCCATCCCCAAGCTGGTATTCTAAAACCATGTCACGGGGCTGGAGACGAAGCTTAAAGGGGGAGGGCTTGCTTAGCCCACATAAGGCCATGGCTTCAATACCTACCAACAGAAACAACACAAAAACTACATCACATTATAGCTGGAGTATTCCTATGTCCACCCAGCTCCTGCAGCTGCTCAGACCCAAGTAAACACACAGAGACTTATATTACTTACAAACTGTATGGCCATGGCAGGCTTCTTGCTATCTATCTTAAATTAACCCATTTCTGTTGATCTATAAGTTGCCACATGGCTTGTGGCTTACCTCTATCTTAATATCTGCTTCTCATCACGGTGGCTGGTAGGGTCTCTCCACCTCAGCCTCCTGCTTCCCAGAATTCTCCTCTCTTCCTGTATCGCCTATACTTCCTGCCTGGCTACTGGCCAATCAGCATTTTATTTATCAATCAATCATAGCAACACATTGTTCACAGCATACAGAACAGCCCACAGCATCACATTTAGCATAACAGCCAATTAATTTGAGAAAAACAGGAATTTAGGTCAAATTTCTCCTTTCCACTTCAGGTGGGTTCCAGGAACCCAAAGTCAGGTTTGTGTGGCAAGTACCTGTACCTGATGAGCCATCTCACTGACCCTGTAAAGTTGTTTTCTGATTTCCATAATGCACTGTGGTATGTGGGCACTCACATATATTTGTTATGCACACACACAATAATAATGGTAATAATAATAATAACAATAATAATAATAATAGTGTGCATCATCATCCCCAGCTTTTTACTGAATGCTGAATCTCTAACATCAGGTCTTCATGCTTGCTCAGCAAGCATTTTGCCAAAGGAGCCATCTTCTCACCCCCTAAACTTCCAAATCTTGGCTCTGTTGTCAAAATATGGTATCATGTATTCTTTTATATCACATACTGAAGGCCATTGTGACATCATTATTGGTTCCTTCAGAACAAGACAGAAAACTGTATCATTCAATCTGAGTCATTTGTACACCCACATATTTAGAGATGATAGGTTTATGGTACATCTAAAATAAGTAGATATGGTACTGTTTGTGGCAGTTCCACTTATTCCTAATTTTATCTTAAACAGAAAGAGAAAATTCAACAGATATCTAGATGCCCTTCCTGGACCTTTCAGACCTTTCATGTAAATGCATATATAAGATATAAATTAAATGCCAATGGTAGATATTCTGATGACAAGTCCTTAGACATATTATCATAGGCTATTGAACCTAGAGTAAAAACAGGTTCAAATTTAACTACTGCTGGTCTTGGGACGTCAATCCAGAATTCTATTTCAGGATCACACTTCTTGTAATGTTCCTTTGAGAAATTATTAGACTTAACTTCTTAAGTGCATTTGGACCATACTTCAAAAGTTTCTTAACAGTCTTTTCTGCTTTGGACATTGTCCCATGTTTACTGTTTAATCATCTATATTCTCTCTCTCTCTCTCTCTCTCTCTCTCTCTCTCTCTCTCTCTCTCTCTCTCTCTCTCTCTGTATCTGTCTCTGTCTCCTCTTCCCCTCTTGTGTGTGTGTCTGTGTGTGTGTGTAACATATTGTGATTACATCTTATTCACTCTGCCAATATTTGATCATGTTTACACATCAACAGAAAAGTCATAAAAATGGCATATGGAAATAAATTACATCTGGTCTAGAATAACAATTATAGAATTTCTATTTGGAACAAAAAATTGGAGATATACTGTAAACAAACTCCAAGATCTTGATGTTTCCAATTATGAACTGTGGCATATGTAAAATAATTATAATGCAAAGAGGTAAATTATTTTTATTTTAACTAGAATAGGGATTTCATGTAGCATTTCCCTTAGCTGTTAATTATCAGTTCAGTTTAACTACATGAATTTCACAGCTAGGGTATATCTTTTGTTCCTCAAAGGCTGAACAGATTTTAATTCTGTTGCCAGCTAAACTAATTTGAGGAATACTAGTAATCATCCTTTAAAATTTGCAAACCTAGATTCTATAATAATGTAATATGTGATGTCATTGCAGGTTTGGCAAAAGGGTAGAGAGATCCTGGGCCACATCCTTCATGCACATATTCCTTTGTGTGGCTAATTATTTCCAAACTCTATCAGAGGACAATTTTTCCTTTCCTAACTAACTGTGCTCCTTCTTGTTTACTAAAAAAAAAAAAAAAAAATCCCTCAGAGCTTATTGCAGACCGCATGCTGCCCCTCTATTGGAAACAGCATCAGCAGCATCCAAGAGCAGTTACAAGTTCATCTACTTCCTGCAAAAATGATGGCCTTGTTCCTACTTTTTACACACCTCCTTTTGGAGGTGTATTATTACATTTCAAAGTGCTTCATATCACATTTTCACAATTCCATACAGGAATAAGACATTCAAATATGCATGACTGTTCTCACACACACATGCACACATACGAGAGAGAGAGAGAGAGAGAGAGAGAGAGAGAGAGAGAGAGAGAGAGAGAGAGAGAGAGAACTACCATTTTAAAATCCATGTAACAATAAGTTATATGATAAAGAGCAAGGGAAGAAATAGTTTAACTAGAAAACAAAATGACTATTATATTTGTGTCTCTCTCCCCAAAGGAAGATGAGTCAAGACTTGTATATCTGAGGATCAGACTTGGGGATCAAAAATAATGTCCCTCTGAGAAAACAAAACAGATGGTACGACTAACCTGTCACCAACCCCCTCTGTATGACGAGCAGAGCCTTGGTTTATGAAGAGATGGTTGTCATGACAATAAGCATTTGAGAAGAGTTCTGGAGAAGCTGATGAATTTATGAGTGTCTCCTAGCTTCCCAGTTTTCCAAACACACTGAAAACCAACCCCCATCCCCAAATAAACAATTCTATTACTGCTTGAATTGGTTGCAATTATTCTATGGAGACTCTGTATATCTCATGTCACAATCCTCTTGGGAGGGACAAAGAAGCTTTCTACTCTGATGTACCATAGCTTGAAGATAAACTAGTTTTTTTTTTCTTTTTTCTTTTATTCAGCAAGAGCAATTGTATTAACTATAACTTAATTCTCCCCCCTCTCAAGCTCAGAAAGAAATCAATTACAGCTTAAATGAGAAACGGGGGAGTAAAAGAAATTATTTTCCAGTTTCCGAGAGTAGATTGCAAGGTAAAGGACAAAAATATTAATAAACTAAAGTAAAGTACCTAAGACTGTCCTTTTAAGTGCTTGTCAAATGGACAGGAAGGCCAGCCACTGTGGAGGGATTCGGAGTTATCTCTCAAAGAGCGCAGACTGGTTGCATTTGCCAAGATAACAAGCACTTGAGGCTGGGAACATACATTTCCCCGTCTGTCCTGAAGCAGACCTGCGGAGCATTTCAGAGACTTCTGACATCAGCCTGAGTGTTCCAAACTGTGCGATCTGGGTAAACAATCCAAATGCCAAACACACAAAGAGCTCAAGAGGGAAGTGGGCATTCTCCTTTTTAGAGCGAGCCCCTCAAACAAATGAACAATGATGACTTTCTTCTCTTACTCCTGTTTGGCTCAATTCCCTCATCACCAGAACTAAAATTGGCACAAACTCATGACTTCAGTGGGGGCTTCACACACACACACACACACACACACACACACACACACACACACACACACACACACACGCATGCGCGTGCACCTGAGTTAAAAGCTAGATTACCTGCCTTTGATAATGAGCTGAAGACAGGTAGCTCTAGAACTCATTAGGATTTTTTTAAGAGGCAGATTCTCCCATAATTTCACTGAAGTTCATGATATAATGGGAAAATTTCTAAGGCAAAACATAGATATCTCTGAAAGGCTGAGTATGAAATTGCACAGCCATCCATCAGTGAAGGCTTGAGAAGACAAGCCATAGTCTAGGTATCAAGAAGAGGTTGCAGGCAAGCATGGGGTCCTACAGACATACGGTAACTTGGGGCCTTGTTGAGAAAAGATGTTTCCTTCCCCTTGGGTCATCTCAGCTTCCTACTTTCCACATCATCCTACATAAATGTCCACACCAAAATCAACAAAAAAGAATGATTCCCATCTCTTTCACCTATGCCTAAGTCATTGATTACTAAACATAATCACATCATTCTAGAAAGAGGCCATAAGAAGATCTTTTTTTTCTTTTATCTCCTGTTGGTTCATTTTATAAGCCCAGTACATCTTGCCTGGCCATTTAACAATGACTCTGAAAATACAGTGGGGACTGGGCCAGACCAAAAGAGTCTATAAGTGCTGATTATCTGGGAAGCAAGAACCATTGTTTTTCTTCCTAGCTCGATGCAGCCCCCACTTTGGGACAGATGAGCCCCCAACCATAGTGCTAACTTCCCGAAGATTACCACAGGATCATAGACGTACTTGCTCATAAAGACTGGAAGGTCCTAAGATTTTTTTTAGTTGGTTGTTTAGATTCCTAGAGTTGCCATGGTAGCGTGCTACCAACTGGGTGTCCCCAGCCGGCTTAAAGTATAACCAGTTTTTGAGGCAGCATAGCCCCTTCTCAGGAGGGTTTCAGGACATGTATGTGAGATGATCTGATTGGCATCACCAAAGAGGATTTAAAAAGAAAGATAAAATATCCATAAAGCTGCAATGATATACACTGAATAAAAAGGCAACATTTCTAAATACTTGACAAGGCAGAAGACTAGGTACATGTTCTTGGGTACAGAGACGTGAAGAGTGGCACTCTTCATTGAGTGGCACTCTTCTTCTACATCATGACAAGACCAGAAACTGACCTAGAAGAACACTAGTTTATTCCAGGACAGCACTAATTAGGTGCCAGTTTTCTCAGGCAATGCTAAAGAAAAGCAGCATCGTTTTCCAGGAAATCCTAATTTTATTTCTTGTTTATATAAAGAACAAAAATGTCTGTTGGCTACCTTCTCAGAATTCCACACGTCTCAGTAGGAACTTTGACTTTTCCAACATGAAATAAGATATTATAAAGATACCAAGTTGGTGACAGTCACAATAGGCAATACTGGGTCCCTGCTTTGTCACTGGTTAGTCACATGACCTTTGGTGAATTAGTCAGTCTCTGACACTGCTGTATACTCTCTAGTTATTGATTCTTATTGTTTTAGTTGACAGACAAGATAATGGGCTTAATTAGGATATTTGAACACATACATCACTGTGCCTTCCTCGGGTTAGCCTGCACTACCATACCCTGTCCCTCCTGTTCCCACCACCCTTCTTCCTCCCCACAATGAGCTCCCTTCTGTTTTCACGGTCTATGGCTCTTTTTGAAATGAAACTATGAATTGCTCTTGGACTCGGCATCTTCCTCAAAAAAACAAAAACAAAAAAAACAAAAAACAAAAAAAACCTGAGAATTGTAATAGTGTCTCTAAGGGAACTGTCACATTGCCTGGAACAAACTGGTGGCAGACAGGAATATGGTACTGCCGTCACTGACCGTCTTAATAGTAAAGTGCATCACATGTTCCGAAGGTGTAAGGTTTCTTCTGACCACCTGAGCAGCTGCCTACCACCTCAAACTTGCAGTTGAAATACCTTAGGAGAGAGTTCTTAAGTCTCTCCCTCTGCTTCGCTCTCTCCCCATTTCTCTTACCCTCTGTGTGTATGTCTCTCTGTCTCTCCCCATCTATGTGTGTCTCTGTCTCCCTGTCTTTATCTCCCTCTCTGCCTCTATGCATATGTCTCTGTCTCTCTAAGTCTCTCTCTCCATATTCCTGTCTCTCCCTCTTTATCCCTTTTTATTTGTGCCTCTGTTTTTCTCCTTCCCTCTTCTGTATATGTCTCTGTCTCTCCATGTCTCTCTATCTCTCTGTCTCTCTCTCTCTCTCTCTCTCTGTCTCTCTCTCTCTCTCTCTCTCTCTCTCTCTCTCTCTCTCTCTCTCTCTCTCTCTCTGTCTACACATCCCTATATGTGTGTACTCAAATGTGGGAGTGAGAGTCAATATCATTTGACTTTCTCAATCATTTTCCACCTTATTTTCTTGAGACAGGGTCTCTCAATGAGCCAGAAATTCACCAATTCAGCTAGACTGGCTAAGCAGCAGCCATGGGAGCTTCCAGTCTCCCTCTTCCCAGTACTGGGCTTGCAGGCCTAGGATACCATAACCAGTCTTTTTTCCAACCTTGGTACAGGGAACAAAATCAGGTCTTTGTGTTGCTATAGCAATCGCTTTACCCACTAGGACATCTCTCCAGTCCCTAAAGATTTTTAATCAACAAAGAGAACTATACTGGGACCAAATTCTTCTTAATAATTCATGGACTCCAAATTAAGGACTCCTAATAAGGTAAGGACAGAAGTGACTGACTTCCAGGTAAATCAGACTGCACTGGGAGTTTCTTATGCCCTTCTGGAAGAATGAAGCACTTTGTCATCAGATATCCTATCTTGGATGTAAAGCACAACAGACTAAATGAAAAGTTCATCCACACCACATCACAAATGTACCACACCTTCCCCATCCTCTGCTGGTCTTGAAATGCCTTAAGATCAACGAAGATGAGAGAGCATACCATAAACATTTGGAAATATATAAAGCAAAGAGATCGGAAAGAGAAGCAACAAGATGTACTAACATGACTGTTGTTCAGTAGACTCATGAACTGGCCTTTGTGACTCATCTGATGATTCCCTTTGTATGTGATTAAGAGAAATTGACATTATTAATGTCTACCTAAGAAAAAGGATGTTTGAAAAGTTATCAAGATTTGAAGATTAAAGATTTGTTTACCAAGTTTGTCTTGTTTTGATTTGTTTTTTTGGGTCAGGATCTCTGGTAATATTTTATTTGTGCTGAAATGTGGTGATATTTTATTTGTATGCTAATAAATAAAGTTTGCCTGGAGATCAGAGGAAATAGCAAGTCATTAACATAAAAGCCAGGCAGTGGTAGCACATGCCCTTAATCCTATCACTTGGCAGGCAGGGTCTCTGTGTGTTCAAGGTCACACTGGGAACAGAGCCAAGCTTGGTGACACACCCCTTTAATCCCAGTACAAACCATAGAGACCTGGAGGTCTGTATAGACAGGCAGTGACAAGAAAGTGAGGTAGCTGGGCTAAGAGCCAATGAGAGGGCAGAAAAACAAGGCAATAAAGGCACAGGTTAGATAGGAAGTAGCTCAAATTTGGAAGCTACAGAGCTGATGAGGTAAAGTGGTTGGTGGCTCTATTTCCCTGATCTCTAAGGCTTTCACCCCTATATTTGGCTCTGTGTTCTTTATTTAATAAGACTACTTAGAAATTCATCTACAAGGGTCTCACTGGGTAGGCCAGGATGGCCTGGAACTCTCTATAAAAGCCAGTCTGACCTGGAACTCAGAGAGATCCACCTGCCTCTGTCTTTGAGTACTGGGATTAAAGTTGTGTCCAACTTGTGGCAATTCTTAAATTGTAGAATTTGCTAACAAATTAGGAAGAGACCTGGAGAATCACAAAAACATGTTTTCTTCACATTTAAGTGACAGTAACACCTACTAATAAGAAGTCACACAAGAAATTTCAATTATATCTTCGGCTCATGGAATGTGATTTTTAAAATGTTTTTATTATTATCTCAATAGAAATTTTGAGTACTAAAATATAATCCATTAGTATGATAGACAGGCAAAACCTTAAAAAATGCATGCCTCTCTACTTGCAAATCTCTCATAAAACTTTGTCTACTAATTTCAGTTTTCTCTAACACCTGAACCAAGAACTAACCAAGAAACCAAGAAAAAAGGATCTCCAATCAGCCCTTGACATTGACCCAACAATCAAGAGAGTGATGAAAACAGATGATGTCAGTATGTGACTGTCTGCTCAGACATCTCTGCAAAATATCTATGGATTCTAGCAGCAAATATTGTGTTTGATACAGATGAGAGTCATATTTCAGAACCAGGAAGCAATGAAAAAAACCATACCATTTGTGTTAGACACTGTCCTATTGCTGTGAAGGGACACCATGACCAAGGCAGCTTATAGAAGAAAGCATTTAATTCAAGGCTTGGTTACCATTTCAGATGGTTAGCCCATGATCATCATGGCTGGAAGTGTGGCAGCAGGCAGGTAGACATGACACTGGAGTAGTAGCTGAGAGCTTACATCCTGACCCACAGACAGGAGGCAGAAGAGACACACTGGGCCTCGAAGGAGCTTTAAAACCACAAAGCTCACCCCCATGAGGTGGTTGCTTGAATGAGAGTATCCCCTATAGTCTTAGGGGCGGGCTTTGAGATTAAAAGCCTCAGACCACTTTCAGTTTGCTATTAATATTTCAATTAATGCTTCGTGATGCTTGGAGCTGAAGATTTGAGCTCTCAACTTCCTGCTCTGGCTGCCAGGCCTGTCTGTCAGGATGGACTCTCATTCCTCTGTGTGCTGAGTGGATTTGTGTGTCAACTTGACACAAGCTATAGAGTCATCAGAGGAAGGAGCCTCCGCTGAGGAAATGCCTCCTTGAGAGCCAGCTGTAAGGCATTTTCTCATTTAGAGATCAATAGGGGAGGGCCCAGCCCATGGGGGATGGTACCATCCCTGGGCTGGTGGTCCTGGGTTCTATAAGAAAGGAGGCTGAACAAGCCATGGGAGACAAGCCAGTAAACAGCTCCCATCTACGGCCTCTGCATCAGCTCCTGCTTCCAGGATCCTGCCCTGTTTTGAGTTCTTGTCCTGACTTCCTTCGGTGATGGACAGCAATGCTGAAGTGTAAGCCTAATAGACCTTTTCCTCCCCAACTTGCTCTTTGGTCCTGGTGATTCATAGCAACAAAGGGAACCCTAACTAAGACACCCTGGAACTCTAAGTTCCCTTGTTCATGGTGTTTTATTACAGCAAAGGAAAAGCAACTGATGCATATGTTAGAGTCCATTATTATGCATAATTTTTCTGTTAACTACATTTAAGTTAGTGCTGTGACCCAAGGTCAGTTGGTAGAGCTTTTGCCTAACATGTACAAAGCCCTTTGTTTAATTCCCAGCACCACATATACTGATACAATGGTGCATGCCGGTAATCCCAGCATTCCAGAGGGAGAGGCAGTGAGATTAGAAGTTCAAGGTCATCCTGAGATTCATAACAAGTCTAAGACCAGTCTAGGTTACTAGAGACCCTATCTAAAATAAATAAATAAATAAATAAACAAAATGAATTTAAATGTAAAACTTCTCCAACTTAAAACAAAACAGAGATCCTAAGAAACCCAAAAGAGCTGGGTGGTGGTAGTGCATGCCTTTAATCCCAGCACTCGGGAGGCCGAGGCAGGTGGGTCTCTGTGAGTTCAAGGCCAGCCTGGTCTACAGAGCTAAAGCTAGAGCTAGTTTCAGGACGGCTAGTGCTGTTACACACATAAACTCTATCTCAAAAAACAAACAAGAAAGGAAGAAAGACAGAGAGAGAGAGAGGGAGGGAGGGAGGGAGGGAGGGAGGGAGGGAGGAAGGAAGGAAGGAAGGAAGGAAGGAAGGAAGGAAGGAAGGAAGGAAGGAAGGAAGGAAGGAAGGAAGGAAGGAAATCCAAAAGATTGCCCAGAATAAACAAAGGGGCAAAATGTCACAAAAAGGCAAGGTCATTAGGACTTCTTTCATCATTTCTGAAAGATGTGGGGGGCGGGGGCACACCACCATGTGCTCTTTCTCTTCCCTTGCCTGTCCCCTTTTGCTACACCTTCAGGCTGGGGTATCCTCCAAGCTCTCCCTTTCACTGCCTTGCCTTCACTTTCATGTTCCTTTCCTGCGGCTTCCAGTGGGTGTGAGCAAAGTGGCCACGATTTACATTTTGAACTCAGAAAATTTCAAATACCTTTTGCCCTGCTAAAAGCAGTCACTGTCAGGAAAGAGGCAGAAAGTAGAACAAGAGTTTTGTTGAGAAATACCCTTGGTTCTCAAGTCTATTAGCTTCCGGCAATTGTAGCTCCTCGACACCTACTTCTCAGGGTGAGTTTTTCTCCTGACGCATTAGAATGAACAGGCATAATGGATTTTACTCATCCATCTGAAGCTCCTACAACAGTAACATCAATCTTTCAGACATTGTCTCTGCCTTACTTTACAAGACCAAGGATATGATTTTTTTATTTGAATCCTTTTATCAATCTAAAAATCATCTCAATTCTCTTGAAGTTGTCACATACACATATATGCCTATAAAGAGTGTGTGTGTGTGTGTGTGTGTGTGTGTGTGTGTGTGTGTGTGTGTGTGTGTTCTTTAACTTGAGTACAAGGGTTATGCTGGGCCATTTCTTCATGTCTCATTTTTTTTTTTTTATTTCTGGAAGGTTCTACCACAGAACCTTCATTTACTTAGCAGTTGATTAGTAAATCACATGTTAATTAAACAGATTCAAACAAATTGTACTATGGGGAAACTCAGAAGCCAGAAACACAGCAATTCCACAGAGATTTGCACAAAGATCCTGGGATTCAGCAAGGGAGGGCAGGCCAACCAAAACCATAGCAATTGGTGGTTATTCTCGGTGCTTCTATTTTGTGTGGCCTTTTGGTTTGTTTTGGTGGACCTGGGAAGGCTACTTAAATAGGAAGAGAAAAGGTCCTTAGTGCCCCATCTTTAGAAACATCTTCAGATGGTCTGGAAACCTTTTGCTCACTGAAGTTTCTTTGTCCTTTGGTGTAATGAGAGGACCTTTGCTTGTTTGAAATGACCCAGAACAACAGATTCTTTGTACTCCAGAACCTATCACCAAAAGTTAGCCCATGGAGCTATCAAAGTAAGCAAAGAACCTATACAATGAAACAGTGCATTCTGTCAAGATAGTAGAATACCCTTACCAAGTCAGACACACACACACACACTCCTCTCTCTCTTTGTGTGTGTGTGTGTGTGTGTGTGTGTGTGTGTGCATGTGTGTATATTTCTGTGTGTGTGTTCATATATTAGTGCATATGTTCATGGAGGCCTAGGGACTACCTTGGTGGTCATTCCTTAGAAACTGTCTGATTTGTTTTTCTGCCCCTGAATTATCTTTCATTTATTTTTGAGATTATAATAGAATTTAATCATCTTCCCCCTTTCCTCCCTTCAATCTCTTGCTTGGTTTTTGAGACAAGATCTCTCACTGGCCTGAACTCATTCACCAGCTACCCTGTTTCGCCTTCAAATTATCTTTTCACCAGAAAGGGATGGCACCACTTCTCAGAGAAGAATCCAAATGTTTCAAGAAATCCAAACCCTTCCAATCTTGCCCAAGACACCTCGCCTCCCTCATCTCTTCCAGGTATCTTCCAAACTCTAAGCTGCAGTGTCTCTGATTCCAGGAATCTCTCTGAATGTTCCTATAACATGGAACTATATTTATTTCCAGTCTTTCATACTCATTTCATGTTACTTCTTGTGTGCCAGGTATTATGAAAGATGATTGTATGGAAAAACCGTGAAAGATGGATCTGGAGAGATGGTTCAGTGGTTAAGAGCACTTGCTGATTTCAGACAACCTGAACCTGTGTTTGAGTCCCGGCACTCACATGGCAGCTAAAAATCACCTCTAACTCAAATTCCAAGGTACCTGATACTTTTTGTTAGCCTCCATGGGCACAAGACATGCATGTGGTGCACATACATTCATGCAGGAAAACATTAACACACATAAGTAAAAATAAACAAATCTTGAGAAATTAAAACCAAATAGAGACAACATGTTGTGAGCCCTGGGACTCACTCAGCTGCTGGGATGAGTCTTAAAAACGTTATGCCAGCAACAAAAGGACATGTAATGTTTAATTCCATTTGCATGCATTACCTTCATTTGTGGATACAGAAGGTAGATTAGAGGTTACCAGGGATGAAGCGAGCTACTGTCTAATGGACTTGGAGTTTCAATCTGAGATGATACAAAAAGTTCTTTAGTTGGATGATGTCAGCTTTTATGCAACATGATTATACTTGAGATGCTAAACTCCACATCTAAAATGGTTAAAATGGTCAATTGTGTGCTCTGTACGTTTTATTCACAATAAAAATATGTTGCAGAGCATAACAAGAATTTAAAAGGTAGAATGCCTGCCCTCACTAGTGCTCCCAACTAGCTGGTGAAAAAAAGACAATCAGGACAGAGAGCCAGCAGTCCAGGAATTAGGGGACATTCAGCCTAGTGTTGGGAACAATCCCTGGAGGAAGTGACCTGTTTCTACTAGAGAAGTAAAAAAAGAAGGCGGCCAGGAGTCCGCATAATGTCCAGAGAAACTAGTGGTGGAATTAGAGAGGGAGCCATGCATACTCCCATCCATCCATGTAGACTGGCCTGGAGAGATAGGAAGCTTCGGTTTATGCTGGTCAATACAAGAACTTTAGTGCTGAAGAAATGGGATGGGAGAGAATTGAGAGAGGAGGTGCGGGGCGTTAGAAGGGCAGTGGCTGCAATGGGGTCAGAAGAGTAGGTTAGTAAGGATAAAGTATCTATGAAATGCCACAAAGAAATCCATTACTTTACATAGTAACAAAAAACTACAGACAGGAAGCAGGATGGGCAGGAAGCTTTTGTTCATATCATTTCCTCTCATGAGATGGTTTCCTGACTGGCTCCTGGTCCTCAGGCCCTCTGACAAGCCTGACTCATCTTCCCACAGCCAGGTCAGAGCTGATTTTTTTTCCAAAGCTCTCCTCCAATATAATTCACGATCTTTTTCCTTTCTCTAAACTCTTAATGTTTGAACACCATCTCCCTGTTCCGAATGATAAACTGTTCTGTGACTTACTTCCTGCCACTGTATATATTTCAAGCCTCTCAAGGGCAGCTTTCTCTCTTGCAGCATCTAGCAGGTGAAATTAGGAAATCCTTTTCAATAAATATTTTCAGACTGGAATTCTAAAGAAAAATGAAACATAAAACCAAGTTCTACAGAAAACACAATCCCTCCTGAGAAATAATGCAGACATAGATAATGAAGTTCAGGGACAATAAATTGTGGTGCAAGATTCATACCTCAGTTGGCATCTTATCTGTCATAAAAATAAACAAAAGTACCAGGATCCTAGAAATTAATTTGCTTTCAGTATAGAATGAATGTGAAATGGGCTTTTCACTCAGCATTAACCTTGAGTTACACTTATTTAGTGTGTAAGAGGTGTGGAATGTGTTTGCCATGGCAAGCATGTAAAGGCCAGAGAAGAGCTTGAGGGGAAGAGTCAGTTCTACCCTTCTGCCATGGGAGACCTGGAGATTGAACCTAGGTCATCAGGACTGGCTGAAGGTGCCTTCATCTTTTGAGTCATTTCACTGGCCACACATGTGCTTTTTTTTCCCCCAAAGGGAATAAGAGGTAGTTTATTCTGAAGCCAAAATATGAATGACCATCTCCCAGGAACATAGATTTCAGTTTTCCCAAAAATAATGTTCCAATGTGGAAATAGTTTCATGGACTTTTTATGGTAATAGACTAAGGAAGTTAAAAATCAAGACATTTTAAGAAGACATTGTTGGAAACATCAGGGAGCTGGCTTACCTCTAGAAAGGGGAAATCTCAATATATGCATATAATAACAATTAATAAAAAGGGAGGCATGAATGTGAAAGAGAACAAGGAGGGACTATGGGAGGGCTTAGACAGAGGAAAGGGAAAGGAGAAAGGATGTGATTATATTATGACCTGAAAAGGAAAAGGAAAAAAATCTTTGGAATGTATTTACTAACTAACAAAGTCCTATTCACCACCAATGGGAAGGCTAAGAATGCCACCAGCATTTACTTTTAAAACAATGTTATCCTATGAGGTCATAAGAACTTAGTACACTAAAAGAGGTATGAAACAGGACTAAGAACATCTGGGTTTCTGGTGGAGAAATCTTGTGTGTATGGACTCAATTCTTCTTGGTTGTTTATGCAAATTATACAATACTACTTCATACATCTGTTTATAGATAATCTCTGCTCTGGTTTGCATGGTTTGCTATCCAATTGAAGATGCTGAAAACTGAGTCCCTGGTGAGAAGATATTGAGAGGTCACATGACCTTTTAAGAAATGTGGCCAAGGGAGAAGTCCTTAAAGAGATTAGCATTCTTCTCAAAAGAAGGAT
The DNA here is from genome assembly GCF_049852395.1 of Peromyscus maniculatus bairdii. Classification (NCBI taxonomy): domain Eukaryota; kingdom Metazoa; phylum Chordata; class Mammalia; order Rodentia; family Cricetidae; genus Peromyscus; species Peromyscus maniculatus. The sequence goes on along the minus strand of NC_134867.1, from coordinate 53,259,092 downwards.
CGAGGCTCTTCTCCCATCATGTGATCACTTATACACACACACACACACACACACACACACACACACACACACACACACACACACACACACACACCTCTGTTATGATGTCATCTGCCATGATATAACACAGCCAGATGATCTCTTGCAGATCTGCCTCTGTGGTATTTGGCTTTTCAGCCTCGAATCCTGTGAGCTAAATGGACCTGCATGTGCCTCTCTCGTAGTTTATAGTTAAGTTTATACCAGAGAGAAGTGTCTTATCTGGGGACTACACTTCTGAGCCTCTCCACTCCTGCATCTATGGACCATCATGACCCCAAGGTCTTCTCAATTGAATGTGAGCAGAAAAATGTGTTGGTCAAGGCTGAGGTTACCAAGAAGGATGCGTCCTCTAACCTCCTGTTCCTCAAGCTAGATACACAGAACCTCAAGGCTACTAAGACAGCCTCGCCACAGGAGGAAGAGGGCTACTTTCCTGAATCACTGTGTAGAACTGAGCCAGAGCTCTACAAAAGACCCAGAAATGAACAATTGGGTTGCAATAAATAAAGTTTTATTACAGTTAATTGTCTAAATTTGGAAGTTCTGGCTAGGGCAGCCATCATTCTTTCCAAATTAAAAAAAAATGTACATATGTGTTTTTTTTCTATTTTTCTTTCTCCCTGTGTACATATGCACACATTCAGTTCCCCGAAGAGATTTCTCTTAAAAGGTTAAAACACTGCACTGGTAACCGCTAATCATGATCTTCACCATCTCTCAGAAGATCTGCAAACTACCAAACTTCAGTAAGTTTATATTTAGCAACAGTATAAATGATTTATTGTTATTCACAATATGGTTTTATTTTGAACAAATAAACAATACGATTTATTGTTATTCACACTTTTTAACTTTGCTAATCACCCATTCAGCTAACATCACTTTAGTGTCTCAAGAACCCAAGAAACACAGTTGTGTGGACATGCAGGAAGCTTACATGGTAAGGGATGTATTTCTGAATGTAGAAAGGCACACACCTGGGAAATAAGAAGATGCAGATATGAGGACTCAGTGCATACAGCATAAATCCTGAGCTGAAGTAATTTAAAAACAGTTCCTCAACATACAGAGATTCTGGGTCTTGAAATCCTCTGTTAAAAAAAATTTGCCTCCAAATCTAAAGCTGGAATAACACATACAAAAACAAACAAACAAACAAGCCACCACAATGTGTAGCTTTGTTCAATCCAGTGTGTGTGGTAAGAACTGTGTCCAAGCGAAATCCCTCTGTGCTGATCCTCAATATGATCAATAAGATTTCAATTATGTAGAGGAGAATGTGGTATCACAGAAGAGGGTTGGTAACAGAATATTTGTTCATCACCCTATCCTTTCCAAACAAATGCAGAACATGGTGGAAAATTATTTTAATGGAGACAATATAGTTTTTGAGTGTCAACATTACATGACATTGAAAGTACATCAAGACTAATGGAGATAATGGATAGAGAACCTTGCTTTAAGCCATGATAGAAATCAATTAAATATAAGTAGTAAACAATGGGAATCAGTATTAGGGCTATCTAATCACTTAGCGAGTTTACCTATATTTGAGAGACTATCTCAATTTCAGAAAAATATTTGTGATGAAGTCTAATCTTGTGTTTATCTCTGGGTGCTTTTTGTTTTGTGAACAGCAATTTAAGCCAGCAATATTTTTAACCATTATGGTTTTTAAGCTGATCACTTGTTAGGTTTAGAGGGAATTATTCCTCTATAAAATACGTAGTACTAGTGTATTTTTTTAAGTTCATTCTAGAGAAAGGAATAAGAAAATGATAGTAATGAAAACTGAATATGCTATAATCATAAATATATTTATTAAACCTGAACTAAATAACATTGGTTTTTGTTTAGGACATGTATTTAAATATTTTAGCGATTAGATGATGTTTATAACTGAGACAAAAAAAAAGTATACTTTTACACTTTTGATGCCGGGTGTACTTACAGGATCTTAAGATTTATGTTCCTGGGCTTTAGTTGGGCAGAGCCAGACAAAGTAGTAATCAAATAAAAACGTTCATATTTCCACTGAGGAACTCTTCAGCATAATAAAGAGAGATGTGTTATAATCCGTCCTCACTTCACGGTTCTTATCTGAAGCTAAACATCTTGCAAGGAGGGTTGGGGGCTCATTCTTCACAGAGGCAGCACTCTGCAAGCAGCCAACCATTTGGAAGTACTTTTAACACTCACAGCTGTAATCATGCCTAATGTGTTGGCGAAAGTCCTAATCAGTGTACCTGACTTGATTGTTGTTTAAAAAAAATGAAATAAATTGATACATTCCTGAGATCTCATATAAATGGAAATGCATCCTGACAACTGTCTTAAGCTTTTAACTCCATTGATCTCAAACAATGAGCAAAAGCGGTAACTGCTTGAATTTTCTCTCTGAAGAAGAAGATGGTAGATGATAGATGGGCAAATGAAATACACAGATGACTAATATAAATAAATTATGGGCAGATGGATAGTTAATAGATGATAGAGATAGATGATAGATGACAGATGATATAGATGGATTATAGATAGATATAGATGGATGATAGGTAGATAGATAGATGATAGATAGATAGATAGATAGATAGATAGATAGATAGATAGATAGATAGATAGATAGATAGATAGCTCTTAATGAAAATCCCTAATAACAAGGCAACAAATACTTAAAAGGCAGTCTGCTTTTAATAATTGGCACTCCCCACCAGAAAGCTTATTAAAATAATAACATGGAAAATGGACAGACTCTTAAAAGTGCTGTCATCACAGGTTTATAAAAAATCTAAGAAAGGACTTCAGAGGGGGCAAACTGAAAGGTGGGTACAGAGGGATGAGATGTAACATCTGAAATGATGCCCAGCTGGCAGCTGGAGTGTAAAAGTCCCTGCTCAGAGCAGAGCCTATGGGACCCACTGAAGTATGACAAAACAAAGTCTACTAAGAGACAACAGGGAGCTTCTAGGATAAGTCTCCCTGGATAGGGCTCTGTGGGCTAAAGACAGATGCCCCAACTTTACAGAGAAAACTTTGAATGACTGTCTAGGCTGCCAGCTGTCTCTGTCTACTCTCACAAGACTCCCGAAAGTTGCTTACATCCTTCTCCCATTTCTCAGGTAATATTATATCCTTCTGAGGTCTTTGATATAGTTAAAGACTAGATAGTTATAATTTCCTAAGTTATAATAAAAGGTAAGTTAGATAAAAAAAAAAAACCTTAGACTCACAAATATAAGATAGATAGGATATCTTCTTTAATTTTACCAAATACAAATAGACAAGATATTATAAATAGACTAGATATTGTAACTGTAATTCTTGCTTGATAATTATTTTGTTATATGTAACTTTACTATGTTAAAGTTAAACCCTTCTTTTTTGATTAGACAGAAAAGGGGAGGTGCTGTGGGATGTACTGTATGTTGTGAATGTGTTGCTCTGATTGGATGATAAATAAAATGCTGATTGGCCAGTAGCCAGGCAGGAAGTATAGTATAGGTAGGATAAGCAGAGAGGAGAAATCTGAGAAGTGGAAGGCTGGGTCAGGAGATGCTGCCAGCCGCTGCCGCCATAAGAAGTAAGATGTAAATTCCTGGTAAGCCACAAGCCATGGGGCAACTTATAGATTAATAGAAATATGTTAATTTAAGATATAAGAACTGATAACAAGAAGCCTGCCATGGCCATACAGTTTATAAATAATATAAGTCTCTGTGTGTTTACTTAGGTCTGAGCAGCTGTAGGTCCTGGCAGGACTGGAGAAAACTCCAGCTACAAGGCTCCTTGCTCATAGGTCAGAAAGTCAGGGAAGAGGTATAGACATATTGTCCTATATGAAACTGTCAGATGAGTAGGTATCCCTCCCAAATATCCATGCTCCCTGCCTGAGCATAGAAAAATATTGAGGTGAAGAGGCAGAAAGAAAAATAAATGAGGAAAATAACTAAATTTTTATCTTTCGTAGCAAAAAAAGTCAGGACATTCTAGAAAATAAGTATGCTTAGACACAGGCAAATATCCAAAATGGTGGTGTGGCTAATAATATCCAAAATGGCAGTGTGGCTAATATCCAAAATGGTGGTGTGGCTACCGTGAGGACTGACCTGAGGTAAGTTTTATTGGCAAAGACCCTGCAAAGAGTATGTCAGAAAGAGACGCCTCACTTTTTCATTAAATACCCAACTCCTCTTCAGACATTTGTGCATCTCATACTCAAATCTCCACAGTTTTCAAAAATAGACTTTAGTAAGTATTTGGTCCACAAAATGCTTCACATTTTCCTATTTAACCATATTTTTGTAAACCATATTTGCAATAAAGTACATTTTCATTGTTCATTTTTGTAATCTTACCAATATAGATCAGTGTTTCTTCTAGCAATGTGCCTGAGGTACCCTCCCTCAGGCATGGAGAAGAAGAAATGAGACCAGTATAAATGACTATGTGAGGTGGGAAGACCATGCAGAGATAGTCCTCCTTATGTTATCTTATAACATATACAAGAGGGAGAACAAGGTCTTGATTTAAAGTTTTATCATCATAGACTTTTGCAGTAATTTGATTTCCAAAAGACTGCATTAAAAACTGTCTTGAACATAGAGTCTTGTGTCTTACATTTTTTGCCCAAAGACTAGGGTGTCACATGTCATGTATTTCACCCCAGTCCTGGCCGTGTTCTAAAGCAAGAAGAGGCTCTCACCCCATTGTGCATTAGCAATAGTAGTAGCACTGACTTTTCTTATCCTGAAGTATCACACTGGAAACGTAAGCAATGAAGAACGTGACCAAGAAAAGTAGCTTCTTATGTCTAATGGGTAAGCAGACGCCCCAGATACAGTTACTATTGTCCTATTCAATCTAATCTGAAGCCCTTCAGAAGATCCACTACCCTTTTCTGTTGATAAATTCCTGAGCACAAGACCTACAGCACAGTCATCCAACCAACACAGAGGACAATGGCAGGGAAACCTTGTCAACCCTGAGGAGTAGCACACAAACTGATGTCGAGTGATGTGTTTCGCTTATTTAGTACTTTACATGGTACTATCTATGCATACATGGTACACTACTTCACATCATATCCCTCATGTGGTGGGAGTTACTTGATGTTGTAGTGAAGAAAAAGCCAAAGGATGAACATGAGTTAAACTGCTTGTGCAAAATTACACAAGGGACCAGATCTTAAATTAGGCTTCACAGCCTCCTCCCTCTAAAGTTGTCCCAAGGTATCCACACATGGTAAATGCAAGTTAGAGAACATTCAGAGGAGAAGAGAAAATCAACTGCTTTGTTAAAAATCGCCTGAGATTTCACTCGGAGAGACTGCTTCGTGGAAAGAGGGGCCATACAAAGACAGACTATGGCTGTGTGAAAAGAAGCCTCGTATTAAGAAAATGGGCATCTCCATCTCTGAGACAAAGGAACAGAATGACAGAATAATACTCACAAATAATAGTTCTCCGGTGCACAGATTACGCAGCCCAGGGGGGCCACAGGGCATAGGGCTGGGCTGTCTACCGAGATGGTGCGCGTGTATAATGACAGAGGTTAAAATCACTTTGTGTAAAAAGTTCTGCTTTCATGCGGAGGTGCCATAGCTGTTGATTTCAGCCCAGCTTCAAGTGCCAAAACTGATTACCAAGTTTGTTATTTCTAGTATTTTGGCTCTCAAATTGAATCCTGCTCAGACAGGTTATTTCTTCATACTTGGGTTTCAATAGCTATCCCGGCTTTCTATGAAAAGTCTCTGATTTTACCTTAACCTGTATTTCTCCAAAGACAAAGGAAATTTTGTGATAAATGGGAAGTAGCCTTAATAAAGATGCCCATGAGAAAAAGCACATGCAGGTTAGATTTTAGGAAACAATTCCTGTCACTAGAAAGCTGATGAGGGCCTAAGACCACCATCAAGGATGTCAGTAAAAAAAAATCTTCACCAAATAGCTTAAAGCAAGGAGGGTTACCCTGCACAGAACATTCCAGAGAATCTTTCCAATTTCTCTAGGTGTGCCAGTTCATTCTTATCTGTGAGATTCTGGTTGTTTGACTTAAATTTTCTGGTGGTTTATTGGTCTAATCTGTGGGGAGAGTTAACTATAATAAAGCAATGATAAAGTCCAGAGTTGACCTAACAGAAATCTTCAAATCTGTGGTTCTCCCAGGGACTCAGAATTGTAAAGTAAGTGAGACTCTGAGGACTATTTTACATTTTTCTCTTATGCGTACATGCATTTGATGAGTGTGTGTGTGTGTGTGTGTGTGTGTGTGTGTGTGTGTATTCACATTTTCATGGGAACACGTGTGAAGGGTATGTGTATTTTTAAGTGTGTGTATATGTATGCAGACCCAATGTTGACATCAGGAGTCCTCTTTAAGGGCTCGCCACAAGATAGTCTCTCTCGTATGTGGAAATTAAAAAGAAAACTGGAGCTGGGAAATGGGTGGAGGCAATAGTAGGTTAAAGAAGTCTAGGTTTAATTCAGGTACACTGTATTCCTTTATTAAAATAGCACCTTGCATGCCACTAATATGTAGAACTAGTAAATGTTAATTGTGTGTATGCATGTATTTGGGTACACATGCTGTGAGCATATGGGCAGAGGCCAGAGGTCTGTCACTCTCCACTTCTTGACAGAGTCTCTCCCTGGACCTGGAGCTCACCAAAAGGCTAGGTTGCCCATCCAGCAACATGCTAGTCTCTGCTTGTCCCCAGCCCTAGGACCCGTCAATACCAGTGTCACATATACATGCCATGGCACCTGACTTTTGTGTAGATGCTGGGTGGGGATCAGAACTCAGATCCTCCTACTTGCCAGCAGTTTACCAACTGATCTACCTACCCAGCCCATATGTGAATTTCTTAGGTGGTTGTTTTACTAAGAAAATAAACAGGCAACAAAATTTGATCGTACCTCAAAAAAAAAAAAAATGTTTACTCATGAGGAAACCTTGAAGCTGGGAGACAGAAATATGAGACCCAGGAACAGACAACATTCTGGCATATCCATCTGAACCAATGGACCCATGAGGGATATTTAGACTCCAAGCTTCTTTATTTCAGAGACTATGTTTCAGAGAAACCCTGGTACCAGCCAAACAATACTCAAAAACATAACATACTCTAGTGAAAATTTAATACCCAAATTCAGAGGTGATAGTAGAAAGTGAAAACTGGATTTCAAAGGTAGCACAAAGCAAAATCTAGAAAACGGTTGCAAAATAATACTTTATATTGATTACATGTTGAAATACCAACATTTTATGTATTGAACAGATATTGTTGCTAGTAGCTAGACTGGTTGATTTTTACTCTTTTTATGTGGCTACTAGAAAAATGTAAAGTTACTTGAGGCTGGAATTAGTATGGTTTTAGCAGACAAGCACTGCTCTGGCCACTGTATGTAGTAGTTTCCAAACACTACTCACTTAAGTGAGCACATTACATGTGAAGCTTGTCTTACCAGTAAGAAAGCCAGGTGCCCTAAAGTCAAGTCACGCAACATGCTCAGCAGTGTACTAATAGGGGGGTTTGGACCAGTCTCTCAAGTTTATGAGTCTCAGTTCCTTCCCCCTTTTCAAGCCCATTGTCTGTGCACAATCCTATCCCTTGGCTGAGAGGCACTCATCACAATGATGCCTTTGTCACGGTCATCTTTACATCTTCACCCACTTATCCACAGTAGCAACCATCATACACTTTATTGAATGAATTAAACTCAGAGTGAATAAATAAAATAAGGCTGTAAAGTATGTTTGTACCCTGTAAAGGAATGTATGTGATATCAACATCAAATTAAAAAAAGGTAGATAATGAAAATGAGCCACAATTTGCCTGGGATCACTGAACAACTCCTTATCTTGGCATTTATAATTGATCTAAGAAACTGTTCTGTTTTTAAGAAAGGGGCTCATGATGAACATGAAGAGTACAGACTAATGTTAAGATAGACAAGTGTCCAAGCAGATAGACAGGTCAACAGACCATGTTGAATAAGGTTTAAATTTCCAAACAAAATAAGGGATATAAAAATTTTTATAGTTCAACATGCTTAGAGATGCAGTAATTTCATGTAGATATCATATTTACATATATTTAATAACTGTATAATAGATATTGTTCATGTATTTCTCAAGCCTATTTTATTAAACTTGACCTGTCACCAAAAATGTCTTACATTTAAATATGAACTTGTCTTTCAAGGAGCAAAAATCTGGCTCCATCCAAAGAAAGAAAATCAAACTCCTTTGGTTACATTTCTTTTGGGTTGAAGGTATCTGTCACAGTGTCATATCTGTCTTTTATTGTTACTTATCCTAAGGCCAAACTTAATTCAGTGTCACAAAGATTAGTCAAGTGCCAGCTGGATAGTATGTTACAGTGTATTAAAAAGTGAGTAAGACCATGAACAAGAACGTCTCCAGATTCTTGAATGTATCCCGTCTTCCTCACTTATGCTCTCTTGGAGACAAGTCACTGCTATAGGAATGGCAATGGGGAGGGAGAGAATACAAGTTTATAAGGGACAAGGCAAGATGAGATGCTCCCAAGCCTTGAAATGGAGGTATAGAATGAGCCGACCATCTGAAAATAGAAACTCAGAACATGCCGTCCAAGATGTGAGGAACAAAGCAGAACTTCAGAGCTCACAATCTGGTCATTCTTTCTCATCATCAGAAAATAAAATGAGTCTCCTCCTCAGACACCTGCAGCCATTTGAAAACTTCAGATGAGTCTGGTTTGCAAGACCGAGCTTTGTGCAAGATAACCCAGGCACACAGTATATCTTGACTGCCAGTCTGATTCTGTCCCTGGTGCCTGCTCAAAGAGTCTCGATCATACTTAACTCTCCCAATTAGTTATCCATTTTAGGTAAGAAAAAAGATGGTTCAAAACTATTTCAACAAAATATATATTTTAACCCATTTAGGAAAACAGTTTTTTCATTTATTGCTTCTCCCCCACACCAACGTCAAGAAATGGTCCTTGAACTGATGCCAGCCACCAAAAATTACCCACAGCCCTATAGTGACACATCAAAGAGAGAAGGGACTAGGAAATTAACTGTGCTGACTTCTTTGGACAGTCTAACAACTTCTTTAATCAGCGTGTAGGAGTGTCACCCTCCAAGAATGCAAAGGCAAGGCTGTTAAAGGGAGGGAGATATGAACTGGAATGCAGCTGACTATCTGAACTTACTATCTTGCCTAGTAAAATTAGCATGCAATTGCTTCCAAGACATCCCATCATTTGCCAACATTCTAAAGGGTCCTCTCCTTCCTAAAAATGCACTCTAAAATGTGACAGCTAAAAATGCACCGTTTCTCTAATTCCTTCCACTCAGCAAACATGTAAAAAAAAAAGTCATATAAATCTTTGTTCAAGTAACCAGACAGTAATGCTATATGCAACTCATCAAATCTGTTTACTTCCAAAATCCAAAATGAATGAACAGGCAGAAGTGGAACAAACGTTCCTTCTTCTATCAGTCATGAGCCCAGATTTTCTCTGTTTGACCTGTGTTGTTTTCTCTTTTTTTTATCAATTAAATTTATTCACTTATTTTATATCCCAACCGATGTTTACCCTCCCTCCTCTCCTCCCAGTTCTTCCCCCCACATCCCATCCCCATGACCCCCCAATTCACTCCTCCTCTGTTTCTGTTCAGAAAGGGGCAGGCCTCCCATGGGTGTCAACAAACCATGGCATATCAAGTTGAGGTAGGACAAAGCTCCTTCCTTCGTATTAAGGTTGGGAGAGGCAACCCAGTATGAGGACTAGGTTCTTGGAGGCCAGTCAAACTTTAGGGACAGGCCTGGCTTCTACCACTAGGAGCCCACCAGCTACACAACTGTCACGCATATATAGAGGGCCTAGGTTGGTCTCATGCAGGCTCCCTAACTGTTGGTCCAGAATCTGTGAGCTCTGATGATCCCAGGTTAGTTGTTTCTGTGGGTTCCTTCATGATAACCTTAAGCCCCTGGCTCCTACAGTCCTTCCTCCCTCTTCAACAGGATTCCCCAAGCTCAGCCCAGTGCATGGCTATGGAGCTCTGCATCTGTTTCCATCAGTCGCTGGATGAAGGCTCTCTGATGACAATTGGGGTAGACACCAATCTGATTACAGATGGCCAGTTTGGCACTGAACCTTTGGGCATTCCATATTCATCAAAGGAAAAATCCATCAAGATGAAGTCTCAATTCTGAACATCTATGCCCCAAATGCAAGGGCACCCATATTTGTAAAAGAAACACTACAGAAGCTTAAATCACACTTCAAACCCCACAAATTATAGTGGGAAACTTCAACATCCCACTCTTACCAATGGACAGGTCTTCCAGACAGAAACGAAACAGAGAAATATGGGAACTAACAGATGTAATGACTCAAATGGTAGTTACCAGTCTGATTACAGAAGATGACCAGTTTGGCACTGAACCTTTCATTAGATTTCATCACATGGACCTAACACCATCTTCCTGGTTGTTGGTTCAGTCTCTCCGAGCCCCTATAGCCCAGGTTAATTGATTGTGTGAGCTTTCCCATAGTGTCCTTGACCCCTCTGGCTTCTACACAATTGAGAAATTTTTAAAGAATTTTAAAAGCAATGTATATTGTTGAAAGTCTGAACAATGAAATAGCCTTCGAATATGAAGTGAAATCATTTTTTCACTTTTTTTCTTAAATAAAAAATTATTTAAAAAAGAAAAATATCTGTAGTTCCTATAGCAAAATCAAAATACTCCTCATTGAACAATCAACATAAAAAATTATCCTTGTTGTGATCATAGCAGTTCAAATCTCATTAAATTTTAATTCCTAACAAAGCCCAGTACTTAGAAAGCAAGTATATCAAGATTTATGTTCCACTACTTGGAAAGAACAGATGAGATTTCCAGCTAAGCATAAGTCAGTCCTTCTGATAACAAGATGATAACATTCAGACACACAGAAGGAAGGCCAAGGATGTGAGATTCACACAGTACTTTGCCTCCTTATACAGTTTCAAATTTATAAATCATCATGGTGCCATATTTTAGTTCTGTTATCGGAACCATCCATTGTCTCACGAACTCAGGCTTGTTTTCATATACTCATATATTCCTCATCTCAGTATCACCCCTCGTAGACCAGACATCCTTGCTAGAATCTTACATTTTAGGTTTAAAATATATGCTCTAAACTTTCCTCCTCCTCCTCTTCCTCCTCCTCCTCCTCCTCCTCCTCCTCCTCCTCCTCCTTCTCTCTCTCTCTCTCTCTCTCTCTCTCTCTCTCTCTCTCTCTCTCTCTCTCTCTCTCTCTCACACACACACACACACACACTTTCTGTCTGATGACATCCTCACATCTCTAGTTTGACAGACTGACAGGTGACTGTACTACACAGAGCTTTAACTTGAAAGTGATGTCCTCTCGCCACACTGGAGTTATCTGCTTCTCATTGAGGTTCTTCTGCCCTTGAAGAGAGTATGTCTTTTCTTCAGCTGTTCATTTCCAAAGTTCTGCTCACACCTTAATATGGGTCTTGGTTGTGGGTTTCTTTTTCCCATTTCTGCTTACATATTGCAAGCTTCTAAATCCAGTGCCTGGGGTCTTTCAACATTTCTAGGAGCTATCTGGCCATTGCGTTCCCTGAATAGTGTGCTTTCCTGCTCTTTGCTCTGTGTCGGATGTGGCCCTGGTTAAAATGAACTACACTTCCTCGCATCACACTTAAATTGATCCTCACAGGTGTCATGTGATCACGTCCCATGCTTCCCTCTGGATCGCTTCTGTGGACACATTCTTCAGTTCAACCATCTCAACAATCTTTGTGTTCTATCCATTCCATTGTTAGCCTGTAATTTTTTTTCACGACCATTGTTATACTATTTTATTTTCAAAGACTTTTCACTCTCTTAGCCTGTTCATCCAGATTTGCATCTTCTTCCCCGTTGCTGTCATCTTCAAGTCCCTCTTTTACTCCTTAAAACTATTTCATATACATCTGTCATCTGCCAGGAAAAAAAAACAACCCTGGTTGAAGGCCCTGAGTCTAACTCTACAAACCATTATCTTACTTGTCTCACTCCTTGTGGTTTGTAAGGGAAATTGCATGTGTGTTCTATGATTTCTGACTACGACATGTGTTCTTTGAAACATTTCTAGTGGGAGATCCTTGAGAACCAATGTGAAATTCCATTCCCCCATACTGACTCTTTCTTTCCTTTCCTGGAGTTCTGCCATCATCCTCCCCACAGGCCCATGTTCAAGAACACTTCTTGTGGTTTCTACAGATTGCACAGATAGCCTCTATCCTTAAAGCAAGCACCTACCAGGTTAGCTATGTCCCCATATACCAAACATACCTTCTTTCCCTCTAGTCTCACCCAAAGCGGCATTGGGCAAGTTTAGTTACTGTTCCTTCCCGCACAGGGCTTATTTTCCATTCATTCTAAGACCACCCAAGGGTGTGGCTCACGGAGCTTCAGATACATGTAAAGCTATTCTCCTGTTCCATGTGCAGAATGGAAGCTGGACGCTGCCAGGCCTGATAAATATCAGTAGGCTCTCTTGCCTCCCAGGGTTCCTGCTTTCATATTCTTTAGTTCTTTACAACAGTGTACTCTTTTGCCAACTTAGTGAAACATTGTGAAAGAGAGTTTTCAACACATTATCCAGTACTTACAGTAGTTTTCAATGGGCTTTCCATAGCACTTAGCATTTGTAACACCAGCAAAGGAAATTCATAATAAACACTTTTAAACTTCAAGAAGCCTCAATTCAAAATTTTTTCCCATTATGTTGAAGGATAGATCTAATTTTTGTTATATATTTATACTTGTATATATCATATGTGTGTGGGTAAAAACTTGGAGCAAATGGGCATTATAAAAACACTTTACCATTAGGGGATAACCAACCAAATAATGACAAAAACACTGAATAAAAGGTTAAATATTTAAGCTGTTGCATGAGAATGGAACAAGATTGCCTAATTTTGGTCCATCGTTAAAACTTTTTACTTTTCGGTTATATTTCCTTTATTATATATCTACAGAATATGAAATAAAGAATTGCTGCTCTGAAAGTATTTCCCAAATAACCCAAGTCAGCATATCAAAACAGTACAAGAAATACTCTTCTTAAACTTCTTGGGTTTTCTAAGCCCAGATTGTTTGCAGGTTCCAAACAATCTGGGCTTGTAAAACCCAAGAAGGTTAGTCATCCCAGTGTATAAAGAGCAGTTCATTAAGTCAACTTGCTGGGCACTCGTTCGATACAGGCCTGTTTTAGACCTGCCACCATCTCTGAGCACAGTGTCAAGGGACTCACTGTTGACAGACCTGTTCTGCTTTCAAAATCACTGAAGCTAAAACACCACGATTTTGATGGAAACAAGCTGTAACTGTCTTCCTTCCTCCTTACTTTCCCCGGATTCTGTGTTTTTAATGAAAAATAGTAAAGCTTCGTTTACTGAACATAACACAACAAAACATAAAAGATGAGACAGGAGGGGGCCCTTAGCATCCCTGCGCTAACTCAAACAACGCGCATAATCATCATCTCCACCCTCAGCAGAGAGTGTTATCTAAATGAGTCTACATGTTCTATGCTGAGGTCAAAATAGGGGACCATCCACCAGTGAGTGAGCTGCAAAGCCCAGGACAGTGCAGACCTCCCACACTGCATACTCAAAGCATCCAGCATTTCTCTCTAGTTTAGGTTTACAGACAGAATGCAATAAGTTATCATATGTGATGGCTCATTTTATGTACCAACTTGGCTGGACTCTAGTGTCCGGTTGTTGGTCAATCTCTAGTCTCGATGTACCTTCGAAAGTGTTTTTAGAGGTAATTCATATTTTTAAAAGACGTTGACTAAGGGCTGAGTTCACTTCATTGTGTGGGTGGGACTTGCTCCATCTTTTGAAAACTTTAAGGGTGAAGACTGGGGTTTTTTCTAAGAAAGAATTCTGCCTCAAGATCATAACACAAAGTCTACCTGTTTCAACCTGTCTGCCTGGCCTGCAGACTTTAGACTTGTCAATGCCACAAGATTGCTTGAGGCAATCTCTCAAAATTCTTGGATGGAATGAGAAGATGGCACAGTGAATGAACTGATTGCCACACAAGCTTAAGGACCTAAGGTCAAATCCCCAGGACCCATATAAAGTTGGACATGACACAGCGATGCAAGTCTGTAACCTCAGGGCTCCTGTGAGGAAATGGGGAGTAGAAACAGGAGAACCCCCAGAAGCTCATGTGACAGCTAGCCTGGAGTATGCAGTGGAGAACACTGACGAACTTTACCTCAAACAGAGTGGAAGAATCCCGACTCGCCATCTGAGTTCCACATGCACATTGTAGCACACGTAAGCCTGTACCCACACACACACACACACACACACACACACACACATCATCATCATCATCATCATCATGTAAACAAACACACATCATATATACACAAAGATTTAAAAATCTTTAATAGATAATGGATGGTTGGAGATAACTAGATAGACAGACAGACAGACATGTACATAAGTCCTGTTAGTCCTGCTTTTCTGGAGGATCTTTGCTAATTCATCAAATGGTTATAGATTTTTAATATATGTGAAAGAGAGCTGAGTATAATATAGAAAACTGCATACTGGGAAAAAATAAAGGAAGAAGTTCCTGAACACAGTGTCATGGAGGACTTTGCCTGGGTAGAAAAGACATATCTAAGGTTGTTTGTGGAATATTTAATCCCAATGATTAAGCTATCAGAATTTAGCCAGATGCCATGCTGAGGGGATGGAAAGACACTGGGAGATGGTTGTCTTGAAGTTGTGCCAGTCCAATCGGCCTTTACCAAGACTTAGTTACATCAGCATCACCAACGTGCTCTGTAAAACCTGACCATGCATTCTGCGCATCTCGGCCTCCCTGCCACCCACTTCATATCTACCGTTCTTTAAGTATCCATGGCGCCCTTCAGAAAAGGTTTCATTCTTGTTTCGCAGAGCGCTCTCTCTGCTCTGAGCATGCATGTGTGTGCAGGTTTGTGTGCATACAAGTGGACACGCACATGTGTGTATGAGTCTGGGTGTGTGTCTGGGTGTGTCTGTGTGTGCTTACTTGCCTGCTCGCTCCACCTTTGCATCCTAATGAGGCAATGAGGAAAGGTCTCAAAGCTAGAGACAACAGATGGACACCTACAGAAGCTGGGTGCTGTGGGAGAAGAGAGACGAAATCCTCCAAGGGACAAAATAGTGAAAAGATGAAGCTTTTCTAGTTTAAAGACTCTCTTAAAGGTTTTCATTTCAAGTAAGGAAAAGACTAACCTAGATGCAAACACACATTAACAACACACACACAGAGAATGCTCACAATTCAGAGAGCACACTCATGCAGGCTTCTACCTGACCCCAGTCTCTCAGGGAGAAGGGCAGATACCAAGGCTAATTGCTTCTCGTAGGCAGGAGAGAGAGCTGAGCTTCAGTGTTAACATGTTTTGTTCAGGGAAGGGTTGGCATATTCATCTAGATTTCTGAGTGTAAGCCTCGTGCTCGCTCCTCTCAGTTTAACAACATCCTTTCAGTCTGCACAGAAGCCCAAGGAACCTAGAATCAGACACCCATTTCAATATATGGGTGACATATGAGCACAGCGGTCTGTGGGAGCTATCTGTGACTCGGGTTCCATGAGCTGTAAACGGAAATGATAAGAGCACTTGCTTTACAAATCACATAAAGCATGCGGCGTGCTTAGCAGAATGCCTGGCACACGGAAAACACGCAGGGTGAGCCACCATTATCTCAATGATTAAATTAGATTGCCCCGTCACCGATTTAGCCATTTCCTGCTCAGTAAGTTGTAGAAAATTAGAGAAAACTCAAATGAAACCTAGATGGTGGTGTTAATGGGCAGAGCACACTCTGTCTTTGCTTTATACCAGGTATTGGAAAAATTACAGCCCAGGCTGACCCCTCCGTTTTCCAATAAAGTTTTATTGGGGTATGGCCATTTGTTTACACGGTACATGTGGCTAATTGCTAATTAGGTGCTACAGTGACAGAATGGATCATTTGTCATGAAGGCTCAATACTCGCAAAGCCTGTATTTAGATTCTGGGTCTTTATAGAAAATCTGATGACTTCTGCTTTAAATAAACAAGCTGCTATGTATCTACAGTGAGGTAAAAGGAATTAATAAGCAGAAAGTGTCCAGGGTCCATCTGTGACTGGAGACAGCCACAGAGCTGTTTGACAGGCAACAGTTTAGAGTGTTTATAACATGTAAAAACTTCACTTACTGGCAACAATATGGCCTCATTAGCTATCATATGAAGCTGTGTTTACCTCCAGAAGCCTCTGCAAAGTTGTGACAAAGGAAACAACAACTTTCTTGGTGCTTTCTTTTAAATATTTAAAATTTATCACTATTTTTTGTATGTGTGCACAATGTGTGTGGGGGATGGGGTAGGGATGTGCTATGATGTGCATGGGAAGGTAAAACGACATCATAGGGAAGTCAGTTCCCTCTTTCCACCTGTGTGTGGGTCCAGGCTACGGGATTTAGACTGCCCAGCTGGTGCAGCCAGTGCTTCTGACTAACCTCCAAGCCATCTCATTGGTCTTCAATGCTTGCTTTTAAGTAGCTTGCAGAAAGGGGCATGTGGTGATGTATTATGCACCCTAATAAAGTTTATCTGAGGATCAGGGGGAAAAGCCAGCCATTATAGTAAACACAGAGGTCAAGCAATGGTAGCACATGCCTTTAATCCTATCACTTGGGAAGCAGAGATCTATTTGGATCTCTGTGAGTTCAAGGCTACACTGGGAACAGAATTAGGTGTGGTGGTACAGACCTTTAATCCCAGCACTAACCATAAAGATCTGGAGGTCTGTACAGACAGACAGGAAGTGACAGAGCTGGGCAGGAAGAGGAAGTGATGTAGCTGGGTAGAGAGAGGAAATGAGTTGGCAGAACAGAAAGGCATGTAGGTGTGGGTAGACAGGAAGTAGCTCTCTTTGGAGACTGAGGTGTCGGTGAGGTGAGGTTGTCTGTGGCTTGTTCTATTCCTCTGATCTCTCAGGTTTTCACTCCAATACCTGGATCTGGGTTTTTATTAATAAGAACGTTTAGCAATTCATCTTACAGGGGTAACAATCAACTTAGGGCCTGTGACTGAGAGAGCTAATGCTGCCATCTTAGTAGGAGAGTTAATGTTGCCATCTTAGGCCTAATGAGAAGTAGCAGCAGCAGCAGCAGCAGCAGCAGCAGCAGCTCAATGACAATTGTGGATCCTAGACACAGCCCAGGGTACCTTTAGGAATTCCCTGATGCCCCCCCCCAACAAAAACAGCTCACAGCTTTCTTCCTTTACATCTCAGGTTCACTGCCCCCCCCACTTCATACTTACCTCCCCCATCCCATCCCATCCCCCCTGCTGGCCCTGTGAGTTGTCTATGCATATGTGAATAAACTGAAAATCCGGCTGCATTCCCTCGCTTGTTTACAGTTCAGGAGAGATTAGCACAGAACGGCCTTCTGAATGCATACGGAACGTGACGGCTCTTCTGTCATCTAGTCAGCAGCTCAATGAAGCCCTTCCACCCTGCTTCCTCCTCCTAAAATGCAGCCAGGTACCTAGATCACACAGCAGTGAGGGTTAAGGGGACGATCACGGCACGGCCATTAACATCTACTTATTGGTGGAGACCATGGACCACAATCGGTTACCAACATTCTTCCTCCTCATACGGGAGCATTCACAAGCCAAGACAAATAAATGGTAAAAATATTAATATAGATCTTATCAATAAGCATCAATTGCCTACGGGGTACCATATTAGCATGACATGGGGGTCAAAAGTTAATGATGTAGTCTTAGAGTCTAGAGAAACGAGTATGCATTTTATGATCGGCTCTGCTCAAGGTGAGATACACTATCATAAAGACAGGGATCAAAGATGGGTCTAGACATCTGCAGGGAGACAGGGGTCAGAAATGTCATAGACAAAGTAGCAGTTACAGTAGGTGACCTTTGACCTCACTGCCTGAATGCAGAGCACTGTGCCAAGCTCAAGGCAAGGAGAAATGGAACAGGATGCTACCTGTGAAAAGTACCCAGTATTGTCACAGCCAGAGGCAGGAATCGGAAGGACCCCTCTGGAGGCAGAAGGGGTGCAGCCAGCAGAGATTGGAAGATGTCACTAGGAAAGAGGGGATACACTGGGAAGATAATAATTTAATTTAGCATGAGGAAGGACAACGAGTGTGTATCAAGAGGAAAGCCAAGTGGTAGGTAGAGAGTCATGGCAGCAACAGAGACGGGCTCCGTGGGAAGAACCGAGGTGTGTGCTGTGTGCAGTGACAGCTCCCTGAGTCCCGCATTCCTAAAACCACAGACGTGTTCCTGGCTCACAGTGGAATCAGGTAGAGCAAGTCGGGAGCTGCCGTCTCCCTCCTCTGTTGCCTATGGGAGGTGTCTGGTGCCGAGAGCAGAGATGCGTGGGAGGAAAACACATTTTCTGCTGATTCCACATCTTCTGTGGTTGGCATGGCTTGACTATGCTGAGACTAACAGGGACAGGCACTACCAATAGCAAAATCACAGACACGTCCCACTGCCCAGAAAGAATTGATGCCTGTCTCCGTGGCGGGGGATGGGGGGGTTGGGGGGGTGGGGAGGGGTGAGAGGGTGTGTATTCACACTCACCTGTGTGTCTAAATGTGAATATGCACACTCCACTGCATGTTTTCAGGGTTGCTTTACATCTGAATGGCTTACTTAGCAAAGTATCTCATCTGGGCATGGTGGCACACACCTTTAACCCTAGCACTCAGGAGGCAGAGACAGGCCAATCTCTATGAGTTCAAGGCTAGCCAGGTCAACATAGCAAGCTGTAGGTCAGCCAACACTACCTGCATGTGTCTTACGTACGTTTCTGTTGCTGTGATAAGACACCATGACTGTGGCAACTTGTAGAAGAAAGTGGGGCTTGCAGTTTCAGAGGATCAGAGTTCATGACCGTCATGGTGTGGAGCATGGCAATAGGCAGGCAGGCAGGTATGGTTACTGGAGCAATCGCTGAGAACTCACATCTTGAGACACAGCAGAAGGCAGAGGGAGCTAATTAGGAATTCCTTTGAAACCTCAAAGCTCACCTCTGGTGACACACTTCCTAATCCTCCCCAAACAGTTCTACCAAGTACGGACCAAGTATTAAAACATATGACTCTATGACGGCCCTTCTCATTTAAACTACCATGCCCTCTCTCAAAAAAAAAAGAAAGAAAAAGAAAGAAAGAAAGAAAGAAAGAAAGAAAGAAAGAAAGAAAGAAAGAAAGAAAGAAAGAAAGAAAAGAAAAGAAAAGAAAAGAAAAAGGAAAAGTATCTCAAATCATTTCAGGACACAAATTTTAATTTGTTCTCTTCTTCCCTTTCATAATACAGGACTAAGACCATTTTTTTTTGATTGTTGGGGTTTGTTGGGCTTTGCTGTGACTCACAGCAAACACTCATGAATTAATCTCTATAAATGTAAAATCTTATTTAAAGTAAACCAGAGATGGGTTTTGTGGAAGGAAGGGGAAAGGCCATGAGTTTCCTCTTTCTCTCTGGGTAAGAGGCAGGTGAGACAGCCTCCAAAACTTAGAACAAAGGAAACCATAGCCTCCATGGAGAGGTACCAGGTCCTTCCTGGAAGGCAGAAATGTATGAGCATGAAGCACCTGGGGTGATCACTAGGACCATTCAATGTAATAGCACATCCTGATTGGATCACTCAATAAATTTTGCCTTCATACATAGCCAGAGCTATGTTGGCTGAAACTATGGTGGTAAATGGAGCGTTTTGTCCCAACTGCCTGGGTTCCAAATACACACACACACACACACACACACACACACACACACACACACACACAAATAATTTTAAAATGTTTGGTCGATAGCTCAGGCTAATTACTAACTAGCTCTTACAACTTAACCCATTTCTTTTTCTTTTCTTTGTGTAGCTTTGTGCCTTTCCTGGATCTCGCTCTGTAGACCAGGCTGGCCTCGAACTCACAAAGATCCACCTGGTCTGCCTCCCAAGTGCTGGGATTAAAGGCATGTGCCACCACCGCCGGGCTTAACCTAACCCATTTCTATTAATCCATATGCTGTCCTGAGGCTTTTGGCCCTTATCTCTATCCCATTTTGTATATCTGACTTCTTCTCTGTCTGTCTGGCAACTCCTCTGACTCCGCCCTTCTTCATCCCATCATTCTCAGTTTGGCTTTCCTGCCTAACGTTTTCCTGCCTTGCTATAGGCCAATCAGCTTTATTATTAACCAATGTGAGTAATATATATTCACAGCATACAGAAGGATTATCTCACAGCAGGTGATTGTGCAAGGAACTACTTGCGCAAGAAGTTTTGATGCCAGAGACAAAGAAACTCCATCCTTGTAGTGAAGAAAAAAGATATTTAATGCAAGCTCAGCGCGAGGACCTGAATTCAGATCTCTAGTGCTTCATAAAAAGCCTGGCACAGTGGTGGGCGCCCAGCACTGAGCAGAGATTTAGCTTGGTCCCTGGAGCTCCCTGGCTAATCTAGTCAGTCAGTGAGCTCCAGGCTCACTGAGAGACCCTGAATCAAAAATTAACCAACTACTTAGTGACATGATTAATAAATAAAGTGGAAAGCAACTGAGGAAGGCACCCAACATTTTCCTCTGTCCTGCACACACATGTACATGCACCTAAAACTATACACACACACACACACACACACACACACACACACACACACACACACACACACACACGAAGATGAACTATATCAAGGAGGCAGCTCTGCCAGGACCAAGCAGGGTGAGTCTCCCTGTTGGCCCCCACCATCAGTCCAGAGACTTGCTTGTAAGAGGAAATGCTCCATTTACTGACCCGGAACCAGATCTGCTCACCCAGAGTGAGGAGAAGCATGGGAACAGGATCACACAAGCTCAGTGAGATCGCTGGGCAGCTGCCCATGCCAACCTTGACTAATAAATACAAACAATACCAACAGGCCAAGCATGGACTACTGGACAGGGAAGAAAGCAAGAAAATACACAGCTGGACACTCACCGCAGAAAATAGTGAGAGAAAATGGAACAGTACTTTAGATTATTAATTTTCATGTGAAGCACTGGAGAAAACTGTGATGAAAAAAGGAGTTCTGTGGGTTGGATTCTTCCCCCCTTTGGGGCTTTTGTTCTTCACACACTCTAAATAAAGAAGGCAAAGCCAGATTGTCACTGGAGGTGCTACTGATGGCCACACAAACCCAAGTGTCCCCTCACGCATTCATGTCTTTAGAACACTGAGTACCGAACACGATGAGGCAAATGCATTGTTACAGTCTGCAGATCTTTTGTGGGCCCAGCTACTGCCACCCCCCACATCAGCACCCCTTCCTCAGACCTTCACCACTGCCCTTAAAGCCCAGCTTCATTTCTGTCCCTCTTTATAGCTGGACCAGGATATAAGAGGAGAGGAGTGACATGGAGTTCTGGAGCTGCAAGGTATAAAAGTCGGGGCTTCAGGAAAAGAAATTCCGCACAAAGAGCATGTTTTTAAAAACCGGAAATACGGTTGCTAAAATGAAAATATACAGGTAGAATGAATAATAAAATTGACAGGACTGAAGATCCAGCATCTGTTATCGGTGTGTAAAAGACTCCTACATGTATTATTAAAAGAAAGGCAAAATAGGAGGTAATATCAAAGATGTAGACGATACTTGTGGGAATCCAGTGTCTTCCAAAAAACAGCGATGGGCTGGGAGATGGCCCCGTGGATGAAATGTCTGCTGTACCAGCCTGAAGACTGAAGCTCAGATCCCTAGTAGTCCTGTAAAAGCCAGGACAGTGTGGCAGCCCATCTTCAGTTCCTGTCATCAGGAGGTAGAGAAAGAGGACCCCATGGCAAGCTGGATGTGGGTTCAAGTGAGAGACCCTCCCTCACCTGAGAAAGATACCTGATGTCAATCTCAGGCTTCCACATGTATGCACATGTGTGGGAGCCCCCAAACACACATATTCCCATACACACATTCCCATGCCACATACTCACACACACTGCAGGGAAGAAGAAAAGCAGCTAAAGCTAGTTACAGCAGTGACATGCCAGTGACCCTGGGTATCTTAGGAGCTGATGCAGGAGATTCATAAGTTCAAAGCCAGCCTAGGAAATAGACTGAGACCAAGTCTCAAAGACAAAGGAAGTTCATAATAAAGACAAGCAAGCAAAAGAGTACGAGGACAGAAGGGGAAGAAGAAGAAAGCAGAACAGCACAGAGCTGAATGAAGATGATGAAAATCTATCCGAAAATCCCAGCAAATGTTAAAAAGCCTATTAAAGACTTAGAAGATTTAACAAAGTCTTAAACATAACTTGGAGATACCATACAGGAGTTTCCTTGCTCAGAAGATAAATCATAGCTTCCTGGCCCAGTAAGCCAAGAAATGATCCAGGTTGACACAGAAAAACCTCATCTACTGCAATGGAGTCTTGGATATAGTGGTCAGTATCTTCAAAGTCTGAGGGGGAAAGATTTTGAACTTTGAGTTCTGTAGTCAGTGAAATAATTAGTAGATGCAAAAGCAATTTACTTTGGATCAGTGAACAGTTCAAAACTACTGTAACTTGCATGCATATCCATTCTGGGAAACTACCTCAATATATATTCCAATTTTAATAAAAAAAAGATCCAAAAATTCTCTTTGGAGCTTCACTGTATAATGATCATCAATATTTAGCCCAAAATGCTGTGGTAGCTCATTGTGAAATAAACATTTTTATAATATATGAAATGCATTTTCTAACATTGGAGCAGCAGCTACAAATCTTGTCAATCAAACAGCAGTCATATTAAAAATGGGGGAGGAAAGAAAGAACTTTGGAAAGAAGGGCAAATAAACAGAGCTTTTATTTCTATGAACATCCACTAACAAATGTCTAGAATTGATAAAATAGAACCATATTAGTTAATAATAAATTAAAAGCTCTAATCAAAATCAATAAATAGAAGTCCAGGGATAGCTCAGTGGTAGAGCACATGTTTGGCACATTCAAAGCCCTGGGTTTGAATCCTTAGAGCTACAAAAAAATAATGCATGTATGTATGTGTGTATGTATAAAGGTAGGTGTGTATCTTCTTTTTCAACTATCTTCTTCTGCTGGTAAATAGGTAAGCCTGTTTTACAACAGTACCATGCTCTTTTGATTATGATAATTTTATAATATACTTCAGAGTAAAAAAATATGTCTTCTGCTCTTTTTCTTTTTGTTCAAGATTGGTTAAATATATATATATGTATATATATATATCATATTTATATACAATAAAATCTATGTATACCACATGATTGCAGAAATAGAGGGGGAAAATTATTTCTATCTGTGATGTCCTAACCTTTGATGTAGAAAAATCCTAAAGTTGCTACCAAGATGTTAGAACTTATTTTAAAAATTCAATAAAGTTGCAGTGTACAAAGTGAACACACATAAATCATTACTATTTCTACATACTAAAGGTAAACTATCTAAGATATGAAATTAAAAATCCCATTTATAACAGTCCCAAACAAACAATCAAACAAACAAAAGACAAAACTCACACAAGAAAAGAAAACCCACCTTAGGGATAAATTTAACCAATGAGGTAAAAATAAGAAAACAGAAACATGTGGGAAAATACCCCATGTCCATTCATTGAAAGAATTCTTATTGTTCACATTTCTGTAACCACCACAGTGTTTGATGCAATACCTATCAAAATTTCAGGGACATTTTTCATTTAAATAGGAAGAAACATTCCTTAAATTTCTTGTAAGTCACCAGGTGGCAGTGGCACACGCCTTTAATCCCAGCACTAGGGAGACAGAGCCAGGTGGATCTCTGTGAGTTCAAGGCCAGCTTGGTCTATAGAGTGAGATCCAGGACAGGCACCAAAACTACACAAAGAAACCCTGTCTCAAAAAAACAACAACAAAAATTTCTTGGGAGTCACAAAAAACCTCAATTAGCAAAAAGCATCTTGAGCAAAAGGAACAAAGCTTTATGTATCATACTCCCTTGTTTTAAAATGTATTATCAAGTGATTATAGTCAAAACAGTATGGAACTAGAATTAAAACCAACTCATTAGCCAATGGAACATAATAAGAAGCTCAAAATAAACTCACACAACTTCACTCAATTAGTTTTATTAAAGGTGCCAAGGCACACAATGTCAAGATTCTTCTCCTCAATCAATGTTGCTTGGAAAGCTAGATAATCACATGCTGAGAATTCAATAAAACTCCTGTCTCACACCATATATAAAAATCAATGCAAATGGAGTAAAGACAGAGACAGAACACCTGATTCTGTCTGAAAAAAACTACCAAAAGAAATATTGGCATAGGCAAGGATTTCTGGAACATAACATTTACGTATTAAGAAAGAACGACAAAAACAAAAGGAAAGTATTGCATCAAATTAAAAGGCTTCTGCGTTGCAAATGAAGTAACAGAGATAGGAGACAGCCTAAGAGTGTGGGGGAATATATGCAAACTCCAAATGTAGTAAGAGATTGACAGCATGCTTATTATATATTAAATATATTTCCATATATGGGGATTTCAAGTGCTTACATATTAAGAAAATAAATATAACTGGTCAAACCAGACCAAGGGTACGAATAACTGGAGTTTTGCTCTCTGGAGAAACATGCTCTGAGGTGTCTTATTCTTTGGGATCCCAAGCACAGCAGAGAGGGAGTAGGGAAAAAGCTGAAAACCAGCCTGCAGTCTAAAGGGTGGTGGCATCATTCCAGCCTTGCCTTTATTTCCACCAAACAGGAAACATGCTTTTCTGATTGAGAAAAGGCTGGAAAGTTTTATACCCAGAGCAACTAACCAATCCTAGGCAAAAACACTGCCTGTTTGCCATTCAACAACTACTGCCTCCTAAACATCACTTGAATCCAGTCTGGACTCCCTGGTCTATCTCTTAATTCATCCCTCTCTTTTTCCAGAACTTCTGATGAGGCTTAATCCAACTTCACCAGACACTCAAGTAGACATGCAGACTGAAGAAGATATACTGACACCTTCTGGACTCAAACATCAAATGGTACTAGAAGGTCTCCAGAGTCACCATGTTCTGCTTTAATCCATTCATTCTCCTTGTCCCTTAGAAGACTATGTAACCATGCCTGCCTCTCACACCTTCTTTCCTCCACACATTCTAAGCTAATAATCTTCTTCCCAACATCCAAGAAATGGGACAATCTGAAGAGAATCTTTATGGAAGTACCATGCCAACTTGTAGGTACTCTAGCCACACTGACTTTCCTTTCCTAGAGCATGAGAATCCACCTTTGGTCTTCCTGGGGGCATGACAGTAGCTCTTTCTTCTCTCTCTTCTGAAAGACTTGCCTTTTCCACTTCCCTCCAGTTTCTCTAGAACTAATTCCAAAGATGCCTCCAACCCACTCCCCTATAAACCCACTCCTGAGAAGATAGGCAATTACCAATCCTCATCATCCTTGGCTTCAGCTTCTCACTTTTACTCCCTGTATCTCCTCTGTCTTTGAAGATGCCACAGGGAGATGGGCGCCATGCCAGTCTCTTTTTCCCAACCCTCTCCTCCTCTCTGACTTAATGTCCCTGTGTTCCACACTGCAGACCTTGGAACCCCCTTGTACTCCGTTGTCGATCTTATTCGCCACCTGTCTCCTGTGAACTTAAAGATTTACATCAAATGAAGAACCACTTTCAACCTCCAGACACCTCCACCTGAATAGTCTCAACACATGTCAAACACTGGGCTGTTCTTCCTCCTCAAAGGCTTGTTCTGCCTGTAGACTTGCTCTACCTTTACTGTTGACAATGACACTTCATAAATATTCAGGCTCACATAATCATCTGTGACTCTTTTCTTCCTCCCAGACACCACACCCAGTCCACCAGGAAAAGCCTCTTAACTCTACCCAGGGGTGTAGCTAGGACATGACCATCCCGCAGTCGTCTCTACTGCCACCCTCCTCAGAACGGCCGCCATTCCACACTTCTCGATTGAGTTGCTGTAGAAGGCTCTTCACTGTCCTGGTTGCCTTCGATCTTGACCCACTTTGGTTCTCTCCTCCACCCGAACAGCCAAATAAAACATGTCCCCCCCGAACTTCTGCCGTGGGTCCCCAAGCCCCTCAGAACAAAAGCTAAAGTACCAGCTGTCATGGAGACTCATGTGGCTTCTCATCCCCTTCCCTCTCACAGTCTGTTTTCTCACTTGCTGGGCTCCCTGCCTGGAATACAGTTCCAGGTACATGGACAACAACCTTCTTCCCTGCTCTGAGTGCTGTTCAAATGACCTCCTAATGGAGCCTGTGCCACTTTGACCTTTGACCCTTATACTTCCCATCCTGTCATCATGGCTCTGCTATCCAGTGTTGTTTTTTTTCCCCTTTGTCCACACTTCTGCCATCTTCCAAAATTAACCAGACCATGAAATTTCCCCTTTTCCTGTCTCTCTTATCAACTACAAGCGCCATAGAGGTGGGGCTGGATATATCTTAAGCATTCAGCTCAGAACATGACCAGCAAAAGCAGCTGAATAGACAAAACAATGGAGGAATGGACATCCACTATATCCAGCCATACCAAGGCTTACTAAGGCAAAAAGATTTTCAAGAGATCTTGAAATACTAGGATTAGTGATGCATAGGTTTGGCTTTTATTTTATTAATGACTTAATAATCAATAAATATTTCATAATCAACTATTATGTTTTAAACATTATGCTAGAAACATAGCATTAATTAAAAAGAATAAAAGTATTCCATTGTAAAACTTTACTTTTTCTAGGTTCTATGGTTTTATAAGCATGCAAACACATAATCCACACACATAGAAGGCATGTTATTCAATGTTTGATATTCATGCAGAGCAGTGGACATCTTCCATGAATGTGCACACCCCTCTAAGGCAAGTTCATCTCTGAAGGGGCCAAAGTTAGTTATAGGAAATAGGAAATTATTACAGGAGGGCAAAGATTGATCTTGGAGTTAAGAAATCTTAGACACTGTCATTGTTTGCAGTCTTCCAATGCTCAACCTACTTGAGGAACTCTTCCTTAGTATTTAGCTCCTCCCATCAAAATCTATTACATGTTTTACCTAATATGAGGAAAGGGCTAATAATTATGGGAGAAATGAATCTGAAGCATAGTAACATTATGTGTGAAACTTCCGGGACTCTGGATCTCCAGTTGAGCATCCTTGCTCCAGGAAGACCTTTTAATCCAGTTCTGTACCGTGTGAGGACTTAGATCTGCAACTTCTTCAAAAGCTAGTAGCTAGGAAGGAGCCAGCCACACCACTCAGACTACCATGGGGACATTTCTGTGACACAGTAGAATACAGAGACTGAGAAGGTTGTGTAAGAAGAAAAAATGAGGGGAAAACTACAATTGTTTATTATTTTAAAAAGCATTGAAAAGAAAAATTCATGAGAAAATAGATATTTGCACTTGTTCACGGTTTTTTTTTTTTTAAAAAGTGTGCATCGCTCCAGTGATTCCTAACAATCGAGAGCTTATGTTTGACTAAGGTGATTAAGCGCTCTCTCACTAATCTTGATTAATGGACTATTCAAAGATGGAAGAAACAAGCCAAGCTTCAAAGCTCAGAAGGCAATGCTTGAAGAGGAGGTATTTCCTGCTGAGCATTTCAGTCCTTAGATGGCCAATTCATACATCAGAGAGCATTTTCAGTTACATATTCAGTTCAGTGGTGCAAAGGCTTCTCACTGGCCTCTGAGATCTCCTCAGTCTTCTGTCCTTGCAATAGCAATATGACAACACCCTGCTCCCCACAGATGAATTGGATGTCTCTATAGCCACAAGCGCTTTCTCTCTCTCTCTCTCTCTCTCTCTCTCTCTCTCTCTCTCTCTCTCTCTCTCTCTCTCTCTCTCCCTCTCCCTCTCCCTCTCCCTCTCCCTTTTCTTCTCCCTCTTCCTCTCTTTCTTCCTCTCCCTCTCTTTCCTCCCTCTCTTCCCCCCCTCTCTCTTCCCCTCTCTCTATCTCAGGAAATTTGCCTATTCCAATGGAAACAATAAAATTCACTTTCAATTCATCATCTTTGGAAGCCAGCTCAAAAGGGCAAAACAGAAATAATGCTACCATGTCAGGATATTTTAAAAAATGTACATTCTTAGCACTGATGCTGCATTCTGGGACTTGGGGTAGCAATACTTTCTGAAGACAATTGGGCGAAATATTTCTTCATCACTTGTTTTCTGAACACATTCCCTGAGCAGAGAGCTTCTCATTGATAGGACTTTCCTAGGATTTGCATGTGAATGTGTATGTTTTGAGTTATGATATGCAGTTTTAGAAATATGCACACAGTACATTACATGTGTACTTACAAGCCTCGAAAGATGACACTTCCTGCTTGTGGTGTCCAATTACAACATCACACAGTATCCTTTGAATGACGAAATGAAGCAGAATCCTATGATAGCCTTACAAGCACAGAATCAGGACCCCAAATGCCCTGTGTTTTCTCAGTGCCTAGCTTATTGGGAAGCTAGTGTTCATATGTTCCTGTGTCTTTTCCCATGGCCACAGCAGCAATAGGAAACTTCAAGCGTGTGGTGAGGATAAGAAGCAACAAATGATAGACTTTGTCCCCATTATGGCTTTAGTCTGGATTCTATGGGTTTGTGTGTGTTTCTGTGTATGTGTTCATGTGTGTACAGGCACATGTGCACACTGGTGGTGCATGTGTGTGTGGCTGGCAAAAGACCACCTCAAGTGTCATTCTTCAGGAGCCACTGACCTTGAGACAAGGTCTCCCTCAGCAAGTAAGCTAGTCTGGCTAACCTTGGGACCCCCTAGATCTCCTGGCTCAACTTCTTCAGGGCTAGGACTACAAGGCTCCGCTGCCAGACCCATATTTTTTACAAGGGGTTTCAACTCAGATCCTCATGTTCATGTGGCAAGCACTAACAGACTGAGCTACCTGGCCAGCACTGAACTTTGGGTTTTGATTTTTTTTAACATGATGGTCTATGATACTTTGCATTCATTTAAACTGAATTTTACATACATTTACAATAAATTCACATTCAGGTATTCATTAGGTGTGATATCCTGTTATTAAATTATTTCCAGAAGTTTACAATAGTAAACATATATCAACCACTGTTATATGAGTTCAGATTCACTCATGTGAATTAAAACGCACTATATGTTCTGCTTGGGCTGCTATTATTTGGGGTTTGCTGTTATATGTGTTTGGTTTTAATACTCAGCCAGTTGTACTCACTCTAGGATTTATTCCTCAGTAGATACTTTTCCTTGCCTATATATACTTTTTCCACCTCATTTGAATGTTTGTGTGCACGAATACATTAAGCATAAGTAAAATATGTTATATTGCATGAATACATTAACCTTAACTCAGATATGCTCAAGAACTCAAATGAGACCCAACCTAGTTAAGGTAAACTTGGGAATTTGACAGGGGCTGAGAGACTTCAGCAAATATTTTCATTCTCATTATTGTAATATCTTGTCAAAACAAAACAAAGAAACAACCTCCAAACTTCAACTAGCTTTGCATAGTGGTGAAACAATTATTTGAAAAGCAAAAGCAAAATCATGAAAGCAGATCACATAATACAAATAAAAAAGAAATATACATGCTCAATTGAAGTGTATTTTTAAAAACTGGTTACTCAAGCCGGGCGGTGGTGGCGCACGCCTTTAATCCCAGCACTCGGGAGGCAGAGCCAGGCGGATCTCTGTGAGTTCGAGGCCAGCCTGGGCTACCAAGTGAGTCCCAGGAAAGGCGCAAAGCTACACAGAGAAACCCTGTCTCGAAAAAACCAAAAAAAAAAAAAAAAAAAAAAAAAAAAAAAAAAAAAAAAAAAAAAACAAAAAAAAAAAACTGGTTACTCTTCTAATTTTACAAAAGTTTGGATTATTTTGTCATTTTAGTGTACAGTTTCTTAATATTCCTTAAAGTTGAATTCAAGCTGGGTGTGGTGCACACACCTATAATACCTGTACTCAACATGCTGAGGCAGGAGAATTGAAAGTTCAAGTCCAGCCTGGGCAAAATAGCAAGACACTCTACTCAAGCCAAACATGGCCTAGGAGGATGGCTCCATGGTAAAGGCACTTGCTACCAAGCCTGATGATTTGAGTTCAATCCCTAGGAACCACAAGGTGAAAGGAGAGACCAACTCCCTCCAGTTGTCCTCCGACCTCTACAAACATGCCATGGAATTCCCCCCAATACGCAAAAAGTTAATAAATAAATAAATAAATACAAGAAAGCAAAACAAATTGTATTCAAAATTAATTTTAGGAAAAGCTCAAAACCAGCAACAGAAATAACTATTACTATGGGCTATGTACTGTGGAGCCCAGGTTCTCCAAGACACATTCTGTGTTCTTAATTAGCTGCAGTATACAGTTCCTCCGATGATATTTGTACCCCATGATAGGAGAGATGGAAAAGGTTTGGGATATGAGATAATGATAAAATGGGACAACTGTTTGAAAATGTGCCATCAAGTCAGGCACAGTGAGTGCATCACACCTATAATTACAGCTCTTGAGGAATGGAGGCAGGAGGATCTTAAGTTCAAGGCTAGCTTTGACTACATAATGAGCTTGGGCTAGCTAGCCTAGGATACAAGAGACCCTGTTTCAAGGAAAGAAAAAATGAGCCATCACCACCACCACCACACACACACACACACACACACACACACACACACACACACACACACACACACCAAACAAAACAAAACAAATATGTGCGAGCACATTTTTTTTTTTTTTGGCTTACACTAAGGGTTTCACATAGAAAGAGAATGTTCTAGAACTCAAGTAGCATTTTTATTGTTAACCTGCCTCCCAATTACTAACTTGTTTGTACTCAGCAGCAGCATGCATACAATGAACACCCACTATCTCCACATGTACAGGTGCCTGTGAGCAGCTGTTCCTAGGTAGACACTCCACTTCTTCACAAATAAAATACAGATGCCGGTAACCACATTCACACTCCCCATGCATGACTCGGGTAGTGGGGTGGAAACTCCTCAGAGACAGAGATGCTCCCAGTTTTGTTTCCAGCACATCCTTATACACAGAACATGCCTAGTACACAGAAACTGCTCAATAATTCCTGGGCCTCCTAATGTGAAGGAAAGTCCACGGGGTGAAGCCTCTAAGTGTTATGTTCTACCCATTTCAATGGCTCAGCAACATTTTATTGCAAGAAACACGCAAATAAATGTAAAGTCTGAGGTAAGAGAAACCACTTCTGAGAAATGTTTGTCTGTTTATGTTTCCTTGTGCTCTGGTTTGGATCTAAATTGTCTCCAGACCTAGAGAGATACCTTAGTTGCTAAAATGCTTGATGTCCAAGTGTAAGGACCTGAGTTCAAGCTCCGGCACCCACATAAGCCGAGCAATGACCAATAATCTCAGAGCTGAGAAGACAGAAAAAGGGGGATCCCTGGGCTCAGTGGCCATCCAGTCTAGCCAATCAGTAAGCTCCAGGTTCACTTAGAGATCCTGTCTCAAACACTATCAATAGAAGAAGACATCTGATGTTGACCTCTGGTCTCCACATGCACAACATACTTGAACACCCACATACACGTACACATATACATCCATAGATGAGTGTGTGTGGTCTCAAAAAGGCCCCTATGCTAAAGGCTTGATCCTAGATTGGTCTACTGTAAGACGGTAAAGCTTTAAGAGGTGGGGCTTGGTGGGAGGTCTCTAGGTCATTGGGAGTATGGGCTTGAAGGAGTGTGGAGCTCCTGTCTCTTTCTCTTTTTGTCTTCGAGTCCCTGAGATGAAGTTGTGTTCCACTGCATCTCCCTACCTCATGGTATACCACTGGCATACTCACAGCCTCAGGATAAAGTGATGGATTATAAATGAAGGCTTATGGAGGTCAATATAAACTGGTCTTTATAAGTTGATTATCTCAGGAATTTTGATATTGACAAAGATCACACATCATGCCGTGTGTGGTGATATTTTATTTGTGCTCCAATAAATAAAGCTTGCATGGTGATCAGAGGAAAAAGCCAGCCTATGGTGATATTTTATTTGTACTGAAATGTGATTTTGTTTGCATTTTGTTAAATAAAGTTGCCTGGGGGTCAGAGCTAATAGCAAGCCATAGCAGAAGCTGGGCGGTGTTGGTGCACACCTTTAATCCCAGCTCTTGGGAGGCAGAGCTAGGTGGATCTCTGTATGTTCAAAGATAGAGCCAGCATGGAGACACATGCCTTTAATCTTGATACCAACCATAGAAGACCTGGAGGTCTATACAGACAGGCAGTAACGAGGCAGTCATGTGGTTGGGTTTACATCCAATGAGCAGGCAGAACAGAAAGTCTATATAAAGATAAACACACAGGAAGTAGGTCTCTTGGCTGAAGAGGATAGCTGCAGCAGTGAAGGGTAAGGCTCTTAGCTCTGACCTCTTTGGGCTTTCATCTCTGCATTGACTCTGTGTTTCTTATTTAATAAGACAGTTACTTCTATACCAGCCACTATATTAAACATAGAGGTCAGGTAGTGGTAGCACACACCCTTAATACTAGCATTTGGTTGGCAGAGATTCACCCGGATCTCTGTGAGTTCAAGGCCACACTGGGAACAGAGCCAGGCATGGTGTCATATGCCTTTAATCCCAGCACTAGTTAACCATAGAAGTCTGGAGGTCTGTACAGACAGACAGGAAGTGATAGAGCTAGGCAAAAAGAGGAAAGTGGGCAGAGCTAGGAAGTGAGATGGCAGGGCAGAGGAAGGATATAGACGTGAGTGTACAGGAAGTAGCCCTCTCTTTTTGGCTAAGGATTTCCTAGAGGTAAGACGTGACTGGCTTGCTCTCTGATCTCTCAGTTTTCACCCCAATATCTGGCTCCAGGTTTTTTAAATTTATTAATAAGACCATTTAGCAATTTGTCTTACAGCCGTGTCTGCTTTTTTTAAAAAAAAAAATAAGGCACTTTATGTATTAGGTATCCTTTTCCATTATGCTAAAGAATGTCTAACATAGGCCTTATTATTTCAGTCACTTGAAAGTATGCAGTTTAGTGGCATTAAAGACATCCACATTGTTGTGCCAGTTGCATAATATCTGCCTATCTGTATCCTGAATACACCTTATTGTTAAAAATGTCTTCCATGACACATTCTTAAGTTTAGCATATTGCAAATACTCCAAATAAATTGCACTGGTAATGACTGTTGATCCATTGTGACCACCACACCCAGGCTAGACATGCCTCCAGGTCTTGTCATCTTGTGTGGGGCAAAGCAATTACAGGAAGCTTATTCTGATTGTATGAGGTCAGAGTCATGAATTTTATAGGCATGTACTAGACAGTTATAGAGTATTTGGCATACATGATTATACATCCATGTGCTTGCAAATCTCTTCAGCTGAAACCTTTGAAACCAGTTCAGTGAAGTCTCCCAATAGTTCTGGGAATCCTTTGTGGGTATTTCAAAATCTGCTCAGGAAAGGATGATTTTTTTTTTCAGTTCATATAGCAGAAGTATGGACAGAAATAAAGAAAAAATCAAAAGGACTATTCCATGGGGGGGTGGATTATTCCTTATAAATGAGAGAAGAGAAACACTGATAGATAGAACCTAAACTCACTCTTTGGAAAGTATCTCCCCACAGCTCAAGGCCTTGAGTGACGTTTCTAAATTCAAACCATTTATCTCCTACTTCCAAGTGCCCTGAGAAAATGTAGGCAAACATCTTGACCAGGTAAGACAAAAGATGAGGCAAAAAAAAGGGGACAAAAAGGACACTAAATTTCCCCAAAGTGATTTCTCTCATCCCAAACTTGATTTTTCTCCCCTAAGATTCGAGCACAAACGTTTTGCAAGAAAATGTTGCCAAGCCGGTGAGTGGGGCGGAAAACAATACAATCCATGGAAACAGGTGTCACCTTAGGTGCCGGCCGAGCTGCTTCCACACTAAGAGCCCAAGGTGCTTCAAGAACAGACACCCGTCCCACCTTCCAGCAAGGGAACGGCCCGCCATTTAGTAGATTTCATACTTATAAAATAAACACCCAATGAAAGAAACAAAAAGAGACTTCAGTTCCCTCCAGAGAAGGCGCTGCCACCATTTCATTAAATTTCGTCTCTCTTAAGCAGCCACACTTCCCTTCCCCTGGCTATTATGCTAGAGCCCTGCGGGGTACAGCTAAGTGATAAATGATAGACTGCGATAACAAGGTCATTTGATTTTTTTTAAATTAAATCACAGGGAGCTTGCCTCGAGAATTATTAAACAGCACTTAGGCTTTAACACATCAAGCAGTCCACTCACCAGGGCAGATGTTCCTGAAAGAAGCAACTGTTCAGGCTTGGGAGGTAGCCCAGTGGGTAAAGCACTTGCTGCCAAGCCGCAGGTCATGAGTTCAGTCCTTAGGCCTTACACAAAAAGCCAAGCATTGTGGTTCATGCTTGTAATTCCAGCACTGGGTGGGCAGGGGGTGGGGAATCAGAGGTAGGAGCTCACTGGCCAGGCATCCTAGCCATCAGCATGCTCTAGACTAGTGAGAGGCCCTTAAAAAATTAAGGTGGAATGGTTCTTCGCAAACAGTCTCAGGGTTGACCTCTGGCTTCCATGTGCACATATACTGGTACATATGTGTACCCTCATGTATACCTCCCCTACACCACAAAGAAGCATCCATCCAAAGCTGAACCGGGCCTAGGGGCACTGGTCAGTGGAAGACTGTGTGTTTAGTGTGTGCAAGGTCCCAAGTTCAACCCCACGCACCAAAACCAAACAAGACAAAAGAGAATAAGTCAGAGTTGAGCACACTGTGTGGAAGAGTTTGGCTGCTCACAGAAGCAAAGCTCAAAGACTCCCTGGAACTGGGAAAGTGGACAAGAGTTAAAGTGGACAAGGGTGGGTCAGTCACCCTTCTGAGGAAATGGAACTCAACACCAAGCAGCTTGTGACTCCAGTGAGGTGAAATATCAGCAACCCAAGGCCATGCCACCTGCTGTCAATGTTCAAACACCATAAGCCAGACAAAAAGAGTTGACCGTCATCCTCTCGAACTTCACCCTCAGTGAAGTTCATTCCCACCAGGGTGGGAGTGAGCCCTGGTTTTCCTGATGACTCTGACCTTTCAGCTGTGACTTACATACTTACCTTGAACAACCACTGCACCATCTGCTGTGGCAAATAAAGAAACAAGTATCTAAGCTCCATGGAGTCTATGTCCAATGCCTGCCTTCAATGTTCAACCACTTCCCTGAGGCTCTGGATTGATATTTAGTAAGAAAAGTAAATGCTTAACATGAGTATTTTTAAGCTAGTCATGGGTGAGCAGAGAATAGTAACTACTGTCCCAAAGTAAACAGTCAAGTGTGTACCACACCCTAACATAAAGATTACAGTGCAAACCCTTGGCTCCTATGAAATAATGCAATAACATGGTAGTGATATGAAATATACTTCAAGTCTCTTTGGTGAGCTTTCTTCACAGTGCTATGGGTTATGTAGGTGGGACTGGGAAATGGTAAGGTATTTTAATTCAACTCAAATATGAGAAGCTTTCTAGAGGACTCACTGCTTCTTATATTTCCCCTAGATCTCATGAGGGCCAATACTGATATTCTCTCTACAGTTCCCCAGTGGTTAATCCTTAAAAAAAAAATACAAATACTAACTAACATCGGTCACCACTGAAGCATGAATTCCTTGCACATTAGGGAAATTCAAACCAGACTCAGTCGGCCATGGTGACATTGAAGACACACAGGTTGGCCACAGAGTCTTAACAGATGGCTACCGGGAGTAAATAGACTCCAGAGATCCAGGCACATAAACCTAGAGCAGTCACCCCAGAAAGCTACTCAATCTAGAGAAGTCACACAGCTTCAAGCCCTCTAAGAATTCAGACTCGATGAACGGTCATCTTGTTCAAAACATCCATTCATCAAAAAGATATTTCAATCCAAAAGGAAACATCTGTTTTGTAACAAAATTGCTTATTTTACTTTCGTTAGTTTTATTGAAATGGAAGATATCTTTATATTATAATTTGACTCTGGATATCAAAAATTTTACACCATCAGTTAACCTTTTGTTTTTATTGCACGTACTATATTTATTGACTTTGTGTGTGTGTGTGTGTGTGTGTGTGTGTGTGTGTGTGTGTGTGTGTGTTTGCCTGCACACACTTGTGTGCACAGGCACACCATAGCACAAATGTGGAGCTCAGAGGACAACTTTCAGGAGTCAGTTCCCTCCTTCCACCATGTGCGTTCTGGAGACCAAACTCAACCCATCAGGCCTGGCAGCAAGGACCTTTCCCTTCTGAGTCATTGCATTAGCACATACAGACACAAGTTTTAAAAGAAAGTTGGTGGCTTAAACAAATTAAATTTTGGTGGCAGAAAGACAGTTCCTTTCATCTCAAAGAAGAATTTTCACTACAGAGTTGTCAAAATGCAAAATGACAACAGCTAGTGTGAAGGTCTGAAGGGACTTCATTTTGCTATTCTAGAATCAGGTCAGTGCTTTCTCGGATGAAATGGAATGTTGCAATGGACCAAGAAGAGGAGGTTGGTTTTATGGATAGACATTGGCTGAACAAGGCAAAGAATGAGAAATGCTTTGTTCACTTCAAAGTTCATCAAGGAGACAGAAAAATAGAAAAAATCCTGAATGGTTAACATGGGATGATTTCAGTTTTACTCTTTATAAGAATTAAAGGATGCAAGTCCTCACAGTAGCAGCATTTTAATAGTGTTTTGTATAACCCAGGCTGGCTTCAAACTCTAAGTTCGGGATGACCTAGAGTGACTGATCCTCCTGCCTCCACTTCCCCAAGGCTGTGATTACAGGGGTACACCACCACATCCAGTTTATACTGCGCTGGGGAGTAAAGCCAGGGCTTCATGCACACTAGGTAGTCATTCTACTAAGGAGCTACATTCCAGCCTGGGGCATAAGCACTAAAGCAGAGGGGCCTCATTGGCACATCTATGGAAAGGATGTTTGTATATTACTCCTTTCTCTCCTTTCTCTCATCATTTCACATCTACAGAAAGAATCCTGTTTGTATATATATTACTCCTTTCCCTCATTTCTCTGATCATTTCACATCTACAAAAAGGATCCTGTTTGTATATATTACTCCTTTCTCTCCTTTCTCTCATCATTCCACATCTACGAAAAGGATCCTGTTTGTATATTACTCCTTTCTCTCCTCATTTCACATCTACAGAAAGGATCCTGTCTGTATATTACTCATTTCCCTCATTCCTCTCATCATTTCACATCTACAGAAAGGATCCTGTTTGTATGTATTACTCCTTTCCCTCACTTCTCTCATCATTTTTCAGAGCCCAGGTAATAACTTGATCTCACTTGGTCTTTCATGGTGAATGACTACATCTTGACTTTTGAGTCTTCATCTGCTGGGGCCTCCTGAGGGAGCTGAGTCTAAAACAACAGCTTTCTGTGATATTTACTTAATAAGCGAACCATCCAGCAACAAACAAATCTACCACGAAGGAAGGAAGTAAAGAGCAATCCCTGCGCTTCAGATCACAGTAGACACAGTGGTGCAATGTACATCCGACCAGTCCGTGCTGCCCCAAGAGGCAAACTCAATCCGAGGCCACATTGGTCATAAATGGGGAGTTTCTGAAAAGAACTAGGAGTTGTGATACTCCTTTAGGACAAAACTGGGCAAGGAATTTGAGCAGAGCCAGTAGGATACAGGTGTTGAACAAAAAGCAAAATGAAGAGCATCAGTGATGCAGAGTAAGGTGAAAGGATGGGTGGGGGATCCCGAGTTCAGCGGACAGGGCAGAAATCACATAAAGACCTACTCAAGGTTAGTCCACAGCAAGTCAGCCTTGGGTTAGGAATCCCAGGGTATGGGTTAGTTCTATATTTTAAGCTTTGGGGAGGATACTACTATTTATCAGCTAAGGCTTTTCAGAAGTGTGATTGATAATAAGGTCCTGATGCCAAGTTTCTATGGACCGTGTGTCCATCTTAAATTAATGCCCACCTTGACCTCTGAAGGAAAGAAGGCCTCTACATTGGGGTGAGAGTTAAATACAACTGCTTAGTGTTTTGTGTTCTGCTTGCTGGCTCATTCAGAGGCCCATGTTTGGCCAACTTTCTTATACAGCCCAGGAGCACTGTTCAGGAGGATTGTACTATCCATGGTGGACTGAGCCCTCCTATATCAACGAACAATTAAGGCAACTCCCAAAAAGACATGCCCTTAAGCCAATCTCACCTGGGTACTCTCTCAGTTTAGACTTCCTTCTTAGAAACCCCTGGGCTACGTCAAGTTGACAGCTAAAGCTAATTTGGAGAGTTGGCATCTTTGTGAGAGGTAAATTTAGTCACAGAAACTTAGACACCTGGGAGGAGTGACTCCTCATGATGTGATCGTGGTGCTTAACACTGGAAATGACTGCAAATGGGAACACATGGGACCACACCAGCAGCCACCAGAGCCACAGAAGTCAGACATGGAGCCTTTGGAGACAGCATGGTCCTGTCGACCCTGTGAATTCAGACCATTAGCTTCTAAACTATGAGGGCATACATTTCTGTTGTAAGCTAACTTGCTGGTGACACTTGTTATGGGAGCTGCAACAAAGTTAAAACAGGGAGGTGCCAGCCTTTGTAATGCTGGGGATGAACCCAGGGCATGGCACATTGTGAGCAATGTGCTCCTACCACTGAGCTGCACTTCCAACCAAACGCAGCACCTGCAACAGTGATTCCCAGAAATTATTTCAGCAGCAACTGGTAGGACCAATTGAAAGGAGATGGATGAGAACACAAAGAGACACACTCACAAGGTCTTACAGCCCTTTGTCATAGGGCAATTGGGATTTAGAGGTAGCTAGTAACAATAGAACGGAGAAGGAGCATTTGCCCAGTGGTTCAGTGGTACATGGTGACTAGGAAGCAGCAGACTAAGGTGGACGAACATGAAGACTGGGTGGCCTGGCAAGGACAGAGACCATCAGAAGGGCAGAGAGGAGGACCGGGTTGTTTATGTTCTGATGTGTTGGTGAAAGTGTGAACTGTTGCCTGTGGGCAATGGAAAGTAGAAGCTGAACATTTGGTTGTTTGGGACTTGAGAGAGAGCCTAGGACTCACAGGGGTTGAAGTTATAGTGGAAAGCATGCAGAGACTTCAGTGGGCTGAAAGCATACCTGGGGTGCAGCGGCAACAGATGCACTAAGAGAGAAGGGATGCCTGGCACATGTTGTTTTTTTTCTCTCCTGGTAAACAAATGGTATGCCTTATTAATGCTGAGTCAGCTAACCAACCTAACCTCCAATTGCCACTTCTGGTCTTACATGAATGTCTCAAGCTGTAAGAATTTTTCTTTTACTTCCTTCAATGAACTGGAATTTACTAATTATCTCTGTACCCAACAGAAAAATCACAAAATGCATTCAGTTAACATAAATTAAGCAAATATATATGTATATATATGTATGTGTATATGTATGTATGTATATATGTATATGTGTGTGTGTGTGTATGTGTGTGTGTGTGTGTGTGTGTGTGTGTGTGTGTACATAGATCTTATTTTCTTAACCACACTTGTAGACCAATGGTAAAATGTTTTTGCTTTATTTTCAAAGCTTTTAGTCCATAGGAAAGAAAGAAGAAACAAAGCCCTTCAACTCAAAAGGTCAATTATGAAAACCTCTTTGAATTATTTCTGCACAAGGCTATTTAGTAAAAGAAGTGGAAACAGCAGAGTACCTGCATAAAAACAATGTGGGAGCCACACCTCATACCAGATCCAGGACGAGTTCCAACGGTGCCAGTTATGAATGCAAAGAGAGTCTATGAAAGCAGCAGGTAAGGTCATTCTTTTGTTGGTTGAAATCTTTCACACACGACCTGCCAGGGAGAGCCATGAGATTGCCGCTGTTCTGAATCAGCTTCAAAGGCAGAAGTTAAGTGAGCCAAGGGAGTTGTAGAAGCAGAAGAAAATATACACCAGAGTAAATAACCAGCCAAGTCTATGCTAGAGGAGCCAAACATGTCCTTCTTGTCTTTTGTCAAAAGACAAACTTATGCTACAAAGCCCAGACTGCCCTTGATCTCACAGCAATCCTCCTGCGTCAGCCTCTTGCATGTTGAGATGGCACATGTGTGTCCCATGACTATCTTACCCATCTTTCACTGTTTTTTGGAGGCAGGGTCTTACTCTGTACCTCCCTTATCCCAGGCTGGACTTGAACTTATTATGTACCCTAGGCTGGCCATCCTTCTGCCATCCTGGGTGCTGGAATTATGGGCGTGAGGTATCACATCCAACTTCTGTCTTCTCTATGCCAATAGTTTATTCTATGTATTATTTTATTTTATTTTATTGACATAAAAATACAAAACAGGGTGGAGGAAACCCCTCCACAGTAGATCACTTTTCCAACTGGTGTAAAGCCCCAGGTTCAAGGCCCAGCAACAACAACAACAACATAAAAGAATAAAACAAAACAAAACAAAACAAAAACATGGCTAGCATACTTTCTATTAATTTCCCAGGCTGCCACATAAAATGTCAAAAAAAACCGTGGCTTTTAAAACAAAAGTGTGTTGTCTCAGCTTCAGAGGCAAGGTTTCCTAGTTAGCTTTATCAGTGTGACACAGCTTAGAGTCATCTGAGAAGAAGGTGTCAAGGTCAGGATGGTATGTGGACATGTCTGTGGGAGGTTGTCTTGATTGTTAATTGATGTCGGAGGGCCTAGTCCACTGTGCTGAGAGGACCATTCCCTAGGCAGGTAGTCTCTGGTTGTATTAAAAAAAATTAGCTAAGGATGAACCAGAGAATACTTCAGCAACAGTATTCCTCCACATTTTCTGCCTTCAAGTTCCTGCCTTGACTTCCCTCAAAAATGGCCTATCCTGAAGTGTAAGCCTAATAAATCCTTTATTTCCCCAAGCTGCTTTTGTTGGTGATTTATGGGAATGGAATGAAACCAGAACACCACAGGTTAAAGATGGAAATGTCAGCAGGACCACAGTCTCTGACACTTTTGGGCTAGAGTTCATACTTGCCTATTCCAGCTTCTAGTATCTGCTGGTGAACTCTGGTGACCCTTGACTTAGAGAAACCATGTGTCAGCTGTCCAGTTCACATGTTCAACCATGAAAGAAGCTGAGAGTAATGACTACCTTTCTGTACACACACACACACACACACACACACACACATCTAGGTCAGTACCCAATGAGCCTTTTTACCAAGATGCCGATTTTCGTCTATTACAGACCATGCCTGTGAACCCATTGGGTCTCAATTTCTGTAAGACTCTGTTTCTAAGTAAAATTACAATCTGAGATATGAGGAGCTATACCTTTAACATGTGTTTTTGAGAGAATACAATTCCACACACTCTAAGTGTAACATCTGTCTAAGCACTTAAATGACTAGTAGATGCCCATCTTCTTTGGAAGTGGCAAGACTGTAGCCAAAACCCCCTGAAATGTGGCCAGAGGACACCCAGAGCCCTCAGCTGTGGCACACAGACATTCAGATTCTCCTTGACAATATGTGACAAAAAAAGATCCATATGGGAACATCCTCAACACTCTCGTCAGAAAGGGACTTTTCAAAGGCTTCGTATACCTGGTCCTGAAATACCAGTGTCAGAGCTGTGCATAAGAGACAGATCAGGCAAGTAGCTGATTTTGTTGAATTTGTCCTGGAACTTTCACAGGAGCAGTAGGGAACTGGGCATGACTGGTCAGCAATACAGCTGTGCACTGCAGCCCGGAGTGCTGTGCTGAGTGAGAAGATACCAGCCCAGTCCTAGGGATCTCCATACAGAACAGTTCCAAATTCTAAACAAGTCTTGCCCTTAATAATGGCATCTGTCATCACTCCAGGATGTCACCCACCCTCCCATGCCACATTCTGTGTGATCACCATACCAAATTTCCTAGTATGGTAGAATGTCCTAACAGCCTGAGGCCAGGGTTTGCTGCTCTGATTATAACTGGGAAGCGGGGACTGAGATGCTCTGCCAAGTCCCTGGCATGCACAGAAACCGAATAGAAAGTACTGCGCACGCCTGATTCCAGGAGAGTAGTGCTGAGCCCTCTCCCTGTCCTCTTGACCTTACCCACCTCCATTTGCAGTTACACTCACTTCATTACACCTGTGGATAGACAAATGACCCTGTCAGGGTTCTCAGGGCTCATGTCTGTACACTCTGCAACATCCCTCTGCCCTTTTTCCAAAACGAAGGATGGAAACTGAGTTCTCACTGAGGTAGCTGCCGTAGCTACCACAGAGATGTTATAAGCACAGCTAGACCCTGAAGAGAGGTATAAAGAGGACCATCACAGCCTTAAAGAGTAGTCCTCGTTGGTGTGAAAACAGAGTATTTGACAGGGCTCAGATTTCTTAAAATTAGAAAGTCCCAAAGTCACCTTTTATCTGTTTATTTATCTGCATGTTTCCAGACTTCTGTTCATTGCTGATGTGAATGGCAAGGTGAGCATTAGGGCCAGGGATGCTGTTCAGTGGATTCCTGGAGATACTGGTGAAGAAGTCCTGAGCTATGGGGTGGGCTAGGCAAAATGCACTCTTGGGGATGACCCAGAAATTGCTGAGCAACTGCATGTGAGGCCTGAAGCAGATAGGTCCACAAAAGAGATCCTTTGCCTGTGGGGTCATAGGTGAGCAAGGAGAGAACCAAAGCAAAATGGCGTGGAGTCAGGACTCTGTAGAAGAGGGAACTCCTATACCTATTTGCAGAGGGAGAGCCCAGGAGGGAAGGAAAAAACGAGTCAGGCATTTTCCACTGAGGAAATGAAATTAGTGAAGGCAGCAAGTCTTCATGAACTCAGGAAGCCATTTCTCTTTGCTTCTGCTTTCTGGCCCAGGCCTTCAGCCCATCTCCTAAGCCAGTGGCTCCCAACCTTCCTAACGCTGCAACCCTTTAATACAGTTCCTCATGTCGTGGTGAGACCCAACCATAAAATTATTTCATTGCTACTTCACAAAAGTACTGTTGCTACTGTCATGAATCATAATGTAAATAGCTGATATGTAGGATGTCTGGTATGTGACTCCCAAAGGGGTCAAGACCATCAGATTTCCAGTACCAGCCATTAGGAGCATACATATCTACCCAAGCTTTCATTCAGTATAGGTAACTAGAGAACGATCTTTAAAACTTACATTGGTTTTGAGGCATGTAAGTTGCAATAAACTTAAGGAAGAGTTTAATTTATAAGTCAAAGTGGCATGGCTGTTGCCCACATGACTTTACAGCAGCTACAGGGATCTATACAAGATCAAAGCAGTTTAAAGTTTTAGTGTCTGGTGGAGAGGGCACTCCCAAGGCCCCAGCTCTAGCCAAGGAGCCACTGGCAGCCGATGGCAGCTACAAGAGGAAGAGTCATTTCTTGAAAGAGTGTGGCCACTGCTCAGTCCCCCATGCCTCAGTGAGTGACACCATACCCACTTGCATATGGCCTACACCAATTGAGCTCAGTGGCTTCATATAATCAATTAATTACAAAAGGAGGACCTGAAATTGGGAGGGAGATGTGTGGGGGTCCTGGGGAGAACAGGAGGGCTACTGAGTGGTAGAGATGGTCAAGATATACTGTATGCAAGTATAAAAATTTCAAAGACTAAATAAAAATTTAAAAAAATCTTCCAAGTAAACCTTTTTCCATAGTTGGACCAGAAAATAGCTATTAGGTATTAAAGAATTACAGCACACATAATAAAGGGCAAAATCTCTTCAGCTAGACATAAAGATGCAGAAATAGCCTGGGTTATTTAAAGTCTCCTTCAAACATTGTGTGTTCTTTCTCATCTCTGGCTCCTAGCTCCAAGTCTTCAGGTGTAAGCAGATAACCCAGAGGAACTGCAGAAACCAGGAAAGTAAAGAGGGGCCCACAGGGTCAAGAGGGGTGCCAGAGGGGGGCAGAGGACACAAGTGATTTGAAAGGGGATATGGGAGAAGGAGGGGCTTTAATTGTAGGGACAGGGGTTAGAGGTCAATACCAAAGGAGAGAGACAATGAAGACAGTAAAACAACTCGGGAAAGATGTTTGAAAAAAATCTAAAAGGAATCTATTACTTATTTACCTA
Organism: Peromyscus maniculatus bairdii; assembly: GCF_049852395.1. Classification (NCBI taxonomy): domain Eukaryota; kingdom Metazoa; phylum Chordata; class Mammalia; order Rodentia; family Cricetidae; genus Peromyscus; species Peromyscus maniculatus. The sequence goes on along the minus strand of NC_134867.1, from coordinate 53,214,866 downwards.
AAATCACACAAAATGTATACAAGTCTATGTGTATACATATATTCTTTAAATGAAAATTTCCCATATGGGCTGACAATGCTCACAGACTAGCTACAAAATACTGTAATACCAGGCATAGGAAACCCACTTCATAGTTGTTGGTCAGGGGAGTCCAGGAGACTCCCCAAACGTTATAGGCTATTGCCTTTGCCCTTGGTTGTCTCTTGGAGATGGATGGGAGTACCTAATCTTGAAGGTACTATATGTTTCTGACACAGGACCCAAAGGACCCCCCACTGTATCTGACTTGAAAGCCTCCTCTCTGAAGACAGGCTTTCATAGAACAAGAAGCATCCTGCATGCTTCTAATGGAAGGAGCCAATCAATAATCTTAATGAACTATGACACCTATGAACCACAATAATGACCAGCATGGCATGATAACCTTAATGGTACAGCAGTGGCACATAATATCTTAGTGGAAAACCCTCATCAAAGAGATTTCTCTCTGCAACAGATGGACACACCATTACAAAAAAATCACAACCAACCAAAATTGCAGAACGCAAGTGAATGTGTGGTGCCCAGTCCCAACTGATACACCCTCAACACATTTCCTGTACAGGTTCAGGGAACATTTAACAAGTATGAATGGAAAGGATATAAGAGTCAGAGGAACCCAGTCTGCTATGAGATTGTGTCTCCTAGAAATGACATAAGAAAGATAGCAATAGACATGGCATTGTGGAAGAGGAAAATTGTGGTGATATATTGTGTACCCCAATAAAGCTTATCTGGGGATCAGAGGACAGAGCCAGCCACTAAATTAGACATAGAGGTCAGGAAGTGATGGCACATACCTTTAATCCTATCACTCGGGAGGCAGAGATCCATCTGGATCTCTGTGAGTTCAAGGCCACACCAGGCTGCATAAGAGAAACAGAGCCAGGCAATAGTGACACATGCCTTTAATCCCAGGAAGTAATATGGCAGGACACAGAAAGCTATATAAGGTGTGAGGAAACAGGAACTCGCTCTCTTCAGGCTGAGGATTTTATAGAGGTAAGCAAGTGGCTAGTTGTTCTGCTTCTCTGATCTTTCAGTTTTCACCCCAATATTTGGCTCTGGGTTTTTTTTATTATAAGGCCTTTTAAGATTTGTGTTACAGGGTCCCCACCCTAGACAAATAACTAGGCAATTAAGGAATGCTGAGAGCCAAAGTAATAGTCTTCCTCAGGGTAGAGCTCCCCAATCATTTACCTAATACCAAGTGGTCAGACCTGAAATCATACATCTACAAGTAAAATTATACAGACTGAGCAGGTTGTGTTTACATATTTAGGTGTAGGTAGGTAGGTAGGTGGATGGATAGATAGATAGATAGATAGATAGGGATGATAACAAATAAAGATAGATGGATTAGATAGACAGATATAGACAGAGAGACAAAGATGATAAATATAGATGATAGATGATAATTAGACATAGATGATAGATAGATAGATAGATAGATAGATAGATAGATAGATAGATAGATAGATAGTAGATATAGATCATTGATAGATACTAGATAGATGATATAGATGATAGACAGATATAGATTATGGAAAGATGATAGAAGATAGATAGATAGATAGATAGATAGATAGATAGATAGATAGATAGATAGATAGATAGATAGATGATAGATAGATCATAAATGATATATTTAAGAGCAATTAAGAAAAAAAGGTATGAATTTGAAAGAGAGAAAAGTAGGAAAATGAGAGGGGTTGTAGGGAGGGAAGGGTATGGAAAATGATATAATCATATTTCAATTTCAAAACTAAAATTATGTTTAAAAAGTCTTTGTGCAGAACTGGATAAGTCAGAGTGATCATTCTTCCCATAGCTGTTCTTCAGACATGCCAAAGGGAAACATTCATTCCTTATAGACACCTTTTCCTAGGGCTAACACAAGTTCTTTATGGATTAGAACTGAGGACCATGCTTACATGTCATTTTACACATCCTTACCTCTTAATTCCCACATATCAAGTCAGAAAATAGGGCCAAATGGTAAGACAAAGGAAAATTCAACTTTATTCACAACTCTTGAGAATTCGAAAAATATCCTATTATAAAAAAATTAAATATCCCAAAGGATTGATTATATTTATTAAAAATCCATCATTCAAAATGAAGTCTGTTCACACTGGTAGTCATTCAATTCCGACTTCTTTATTGGAATCTTTTCCTTTACCTCCTTTTGTGTGTATTTTTTAATCATTTCTCTTTTTTTGTGTGTGAGATTATAATACAATTACATCACTGCCCTCTCTTCCCTCCCTCCAAAGCCTCCCTATACTCCTCCTTGTTCTCTTTCAAATTCATATCACAGGGTTGATGCCACAAAACGGCTTCCCTGCTATTGTTCTTCCTAAGGATGTTTCTCATTCCCTTCTTGAAATTACCATTATTATTCTCAAATTATCACCTCATAAATGTGACATTGCCTCTACCTGCTCTTTAATGTGGCCTTTTAAAATGATTTTTAAATGACAGATTTTATTTGGGTATATAAAACCTTTGTGAAATACAACTTTCTCTGCAAACTTTCACAGTCATCTTTAGAGTTCCTCATGGAGGTCTTTAATCTGCTCTCTTTTTTTCCTCACGCTTTTTAAATCAATGGCCATTGTCATTCACTTTCCTCAGACAAGTAGTCCTATGGCACACACATACACACACACACACACACACACACACACACACACACACACGACCTTGTGACAGTCACTTGATGACAGGGACACATCAGTGAAATGGATCCCTGGGTGGATCTCTCTCTAATCCATACCACTACAGATCCACCATCATTGATGTGGCCTGTTGCTCAGCAAAATGTTGTTACATAGCACATGATTGTACGTAACTACATTTTGCTTTTATAATCCATGTTTTATAAAGGGCCAATCAACAAAATATAGTTTGATCCCAAAGATTTTTGGACTTTTGAAATATCACAAAGAAATTTGAGAGTAGCCTGGCTAGATATTTTATTACCATGCATATGTCTCGTTCTGAGTTTAACAATGGGACAGATAAACATGACCACTGAATCTTCCTCAGCTTGACTTCTGCCTCCATTTTAATCCTGAATTGAGGTTACTTTCATAAATCTTTCATCAATGGGTAATACATTTGAACTTACTGAAGCACAAGCAGGAAAGTAAGTTCAAGTCCTCCCTGGGCTACGCAGCAAGACCCTGACTTAAAACACCACCACCAACAACATACCACTTATAAAATGTTGCAATGGGTCTCTACAGATAAAAATGAATGATATATACTTGTTTTCAGCACTGCTTTAATGCTCTGGAGCCAGTATTGCCAGAATCTCAGAGAGGGATGTTTATAGATAGATAAAAACTTAACAGCAACCAAGAATTGGCTCGCAGGGGTATGACCATTAAATCTTTCATGATTTCATTTTTCTTTTCTTCTCTCTTGATGTGTAAAAACAGGACAAAAAACAGACATAAAGTTCAAGGAAAAATACATAGCTCTATATAATTCTAATCCCGAAGTAGTTGTGTCTATCTCAAAAACCAATGATAAAATATCTAGGCATTTGTTAAAACTTGCAGTTCCTTAGGTGGCCAGGGATTTTTGCTTGCTCATTAGAATTATCCTCAAAATTTAAATTCTATCAGTCTTATTCTTTCACACACTCTGACCTCTCCTACGCAAACTAGATAGATGCCCTGTAATAAATTTGCATGGCACTGCTGGCTCCCTACTCACAAGACAACATGTTTATATGTGGATCTAGGCAAACACATGTGAGACTCCTAAAGGGCAGATTCACATTAACTCAGCCTAAATCAGGGACTCTGAGAATGAAGGTGCAAAACTCCATAGGTATTTTAATTTTATAAAAAAGAGAAAATATCTCACATGTCATGGAAAATAACCTCACCTATTGAAACCCAAGGAAGAGAAAGCTCTATTTAAATCAAATCAAATCAGGTTGATTTAATCTCTAAGCCATACAAAAGAGTCCACCTCTTCTTGCCTCAGCACAGGCTTCTGTATACAAAATCCATTAGTTGGGGCACGGGAGTCTTATTTCCATCATAACTAGAGTCCTTCTCCATAAATGAGAACAGTCAAGAGCTATAGAAACAACACTTGAGAGACCAATAGGAGGAGCAAAGTGTCACTTCAGCCTCTGGATCTTTCTAGAAGCTCCTCAGGAGGTTGCTTGCATTTATTTTCCTGTTGTATTTCCCTTTCTCTGAGCATACGATGCATAAAGCGAAGTGAAGAAATAATTAGTGTTCCATAAATAAACCTTTTATTAGCCCTTTAGCGCACAATATTTGAAGAAGAGATTATTTACGGAAAAACTGCTTCTTAATAGAGGAGTTTTGAGTGATAGTCTTAGAAATCAAAAAATTCCATAGATCACTGGGCATTAAGTACTTTTAGTATGTGATATCTCTGCGTGACAGACACATGTGTGCATGTGGTATGTAGTATCCATCCAAGTCTTTTGAGCAAAGAAAACTGGCCAAAAATACTATGTCAAAGGTTTTATTGTCCTGGGTGTTTATTTTTAAAGGCTATATCTTAAGTTTCAAGGGAAATATAGTGGGTTAATATTGACAAGGGACAAAGACCAATGTAGCATTGACACTCATCATGTAGCACGCTGTCATTTTTCCCCCACAGTATCACAGCCAATTCTTGAAAAGTTAATCGCGCTTACAGTCGAAGTTGAGATTTGCCTTCTTACCTGGCACCCTCTTCGCCCAGTTGATCATGTGAACCAGCTCCCGGTCTGCCAGGTTGGTGAGTAGGCCCATCATTGAAGCTTCGCTGAAAGGTCTAGAAGGATCATACTCCGAATAGATCAAGGGCGGTTCGGCATCCAGCAAGGCACTGACCATCTGGTCAGCTGTCAAGGACAAGGCGGGGCTGTTCTTCTTAGTGTGCTTGATGACGAGGGGGCTCGGCCAAAGGTTGGCGGCCCGCATGTCTCCCGAAGGCCCCATTTCACTCCTGCCTTCCAAGTCATCTCTCTGGCGTTTGTGCTTCAGCATTCTCCCTCCTCGACGGTCCTTCCGTATCCCTGAAAAGGCAGGAGGATGGAGAACACATTTGGTGACCTTTTTCTCCTGTGGACTCCAGTACGAACACCGTCTTCAAAGATAATAGCCCTTTCTTTTATTAAAATAAATATTGAGAGCACACGCCAACTAGGAAGTGTTTAGTAACTGTCACTCCAAACGAAAAGGCCAACAGCACTGACTTGTGGCATTTGGTGACATTCATGGGGTAGATAATGTCAATGTAACAAATTTCAAGCCACCTATGTGTTAAGAGGTGTGCAAACTCCTGAAAATGTAATGATGGGATTTTATCAGTCAGTAGTAGTACTTGAGGTAATACCAGTACTTGAGGTTGTCTCTGTGTGTGCATGTATGTATATGCTTGTGTATATGTGTATGTCATATGTGTATGTATCTGTGCATGTTTATCTATGTGTGTGTATCTGAATGCATATGTATGTATGCAAATGTGTACATGTGTCTATGTATGTGCATGTGTGTATATGTGTGCATGCTTGTATGTATATATGTGCATGTATGTATATATATATGTGTGTATAGCAAGTATTATAAAATTTTTATATAATTTATAATTTAGCAAATATATAATAATTTTATAATAATAATAAAAATAATTTTATAATAAATAATATATTTATTATAAAATAAATATAATAACTACTCACAAACTATGACTTAATGTCAAACACTACATCTTTTATAGACACTCTTTAACAGCAAACTGATGGTGTTTTTAGTAACGAAGGAGTGGAGCACCATGATGGAGTAAAGACCTAATGTCTGAATCCCAAGAGAAACATTGATTTAACAATCATTGGCACAAATGTAAGTTCAAAGAGCAAAGCAACAGCAATGCAATTAGAAATGACCAGTCAACCCGGGGAGATACTTCTCAAATGAAGACATAATGGTCAACAAGTGTATCAGAAATGTTCAGCACCACTAAGAGTGAGACAAACACAAATCGAATCTGTGAGAGGCCACCTCACTCCAGTTAGAATGACAACAATTCCAATGGACAAAGGACGAGAAACAGTGATGAGAATGCGGGGAAACTCAGGGCTAGGATGCCTGTGCCTAGTGGCAAGCTAGCCCTGTAGCTATAAAAATAGTAGAGAGTTTCCTTTTCAAAACGTTAAAGGGCTGGAGAGATGGCTCAGGAGCTGAGAACACTTACTGCTCTTGCAGAGGACCAGGGTTTGGCTCCAAGACCTACACTGTGGATCATAGTTGTCTGTAACTCCAGTTTTAGGGGACCCAATACCCTCTTTTGACCTCCATGGGCACCAGGCATGTATGTGAGGTACAGACATAAATGCAGGCAAAGCATCCAAATACATAGTATAAATAACTCTTTAAAAAAAGAAAAAGAATAGAACTATTATTTTACCTCGCAATTCCATTCCTGGCTAGATGTTCAAAGAAAACCAAGTCAATATGTTGACGAGACACTCATCTCACCATGTCACTATTACAATATTGTCCACGGTACCCCAAGAAAGAGGGCCAATGCAAGTGTCTGTAAACTGATGAAGAAAGAAAATGTGGTACATATACACCACAGACTACTATCCAGCCATAAAAAAGAAGTGATATTCTGTCATTTGCAAAGAATTGGGTGGAGCTGGAAGACGGTATGTTAGATGAACAGATACTCATGTGCAATATAAAAAAAACCACATGAGGAGGTGGTGGGGAAGGACTGGGAGTTAGGATGTAAAAACAAAAAAAATAAACAAAATGAATGAATGAATGAATGAATGAAATAGCTATACAGACACCGAGAGCAGAATGGCTATTCCACGAAGCCAGATGGAGTGAAAGTGAGAGACGCTTAGAGTAAACTTGGCCAAGCTGCGTTTTCAGGCACACAGGAGAAATAAACTCCTGTGTTATGCTGCATAGTGTAGTGACAAGATAATGATAACCAAGTGTGTATTTAAGAAAAAGCTTTCATAAAAGATCATCAGTACAGAGAAATGATCAGTCTATGATAAGACTGAGATGCTTGCCCTGATGTGAATATTGCACCATTTATTGAAATAGTACATGGTCCTTGTCATGTATGTACAATTTTTACTCATCAGACAACTGTGTGTGTGAGTGTATTCATGTTATGATGTGTGCACACATGTGTACATGGGTGTGTGCATGGGTGTGCATATGCCTAGGGAGGCCTGAGGTCAATGTCCAGTACACCCAGTCACTCTCCATTTTACTTTTCTAGTAAATGTTTCTCAGTGGACCTAGAGTGTATTGATTCATCTAACTTGGCTGGCAAGCAAAGTCAGGGACCATCCTGTCTCCACCTCCCCAGTGCTAACCCAGCGACCATCCTGTTTCCACATCCCCAGTGCTATGATCACAGTGTGCATAACAGCACCTGGCTTTTCCATAGTACTTGAGATCCCAGCTCACCTCATCATGTTTACACTTTGCTTGAGATCTCCACAGCCTTTCAGCTAACTTTGGAAGCATTTGAGATTATTTTTATTAACAATAATAATAAAAGACATTTCCTAGGAGCCAGAGAGATGGCTCAGCCATTAAGAGCATTGGCTGCTCTTGAAGAGGACCTAAATTGGGTTCCTTGCAACCATATGGCAGCTCACAACCGACCCTAACTCCAATTCTGGAGGGTATAGAACTCTCTTCTGTCTTCTGCAAATATCAGAAACATATGTGGTACATGTGCAGACAAACACTCACACACATACTGCCCCCCAGTACACACACACACACACTTCACTAGATAACTTATAACTTTGTCATCTAAATAAACTTCTAGTTGGGAGATGCTACAGAATGCTGATCTACTCAAGACCCACAGTGTGGTCCCAGGTCCCCAGGGTAGCTCAGTCAAATTCTCATGGCTGCTGAGCTGTTGTATTAGGAACTGACCCAAGTTTGTGAGTGTTCTTAGCTTTGGATTTTTCACAAACACATTTCTCTTTCTAAATATGAAATTTTAAATAGTTTCAAATAATCTTCTCCCAAAGGTTTACCCACCTGTGACTCTCACTAGCTAAATTAAAGACCCCAGGGGAGCAGGTGGTTCAATTTTTCTGCTGTGCATTCTTTGAGCCTTTGACTTAGAGTCTTACCCAGAAAAAGGCCATTCTGTTCTGACCAAATGTTATTGGCAAAAAGAACTATTTCAAAGGCCAAAGATAAACTCAAGCCTCTATATTTCTTACAAACTTATCTCTCCAAAATTAGATAGTGAGTTGGATATTAAGTTTTAGACTTACATGGAAAGAATTAGGGATTAATATTTTAGTAAATTTTTAATGCAATTTTTTTTGTTTTGTTTTGAGGTAGGGTCTCCCCATATAGCACTGGCTGTCCGGGGACTCATTGTGTAGACCTGGATGGTCTTGAACAACAGCGATCCACCTGTATCTGCCTCCTGAGTGCTGGGATTAAAGATGTGCCTGACTAATTCAAATATTTTTCACATTGAACACATGAAAAATAAACACTATATGTTAACTGTCACTCTTGACAGAGGAAGAATTAATATGAGAACTTCCTTCTCCTTGTTCTAATTTGTCAAGACACTGGGGAAAATGTATAGCTGGGAATTTTTTTTAAAGATATAGCTTCACTGTTTCAGGTCCAAATTAGATATATTAGTTGATAATGTATAAATGAAAAGAAACCACCAACCTTTCCTGCTCAAAAATGAGCATTTCCTGCAAGTCCTGGAATAAACAATAATAATAACAATGAAGGTTGATATTTTAATGGTGTTGAATACTATTTATTTGATGTGTATGAGTGGTGTTCTGCTTGCTGTGTGCCTGGTGTCCAGAGAGACCAGAAGTCAATGTCAGATCCCCTGGGAGTGAACCTGCAGATGGTTGTGAGCCTCCATGTAGGTGCTGGGAATCGAACCTGAGTCCTGTGGAAGAGCAGTCAGTCCGCTTAACTGCTAATCTGTCTCTCCGATCCCAAAGATTGTTGTTTTAATCATTAATATGCATTGAGCATGTGGTGTGCATCTTAAGTGCTTCCTGTGCACTGTGTGGGAGGATATTTTAAGGTAATTAGTCCTCACAAAAATCTTGTGAGGTAAATCTTGGAAACCGCCAGCCAGGCCTTGCCTGTACTGGTTCTCATTTGGTGCCACATGCAAACAGACTACATCCTGGAGCTCCTCGGTGATTATTCTGTATTCATATGCCACCTCTGAAAGGAGGCTGACTTTGTTCTATTTTTCAGATAAACCAATTTTGAAATTTATTCATTATCATGGGCACAAAGTCAAGCAAACGAAGGCAGCGGCATGTGGTCAGCCATTGTGCATAGTCACATATTTCAGTGATCTCATAGTCAAACATCCCGACATCTCAGTTAAGGAAGATGATGGTCCCATCAACCTTGCTCATCAGAGCACATGTGAAACATCATGCTTGTTGCTTGGCATAGTTCAGAACAATAAGCCTGTGCCAACTGGAGTAGCTAGAACACCAAGGAGCCATGATTATCAGGTAATGTGACCAATGAGGGAAGAACACGAGGAGTCAGCCTAGAGCCCATGGTGAGAGCAAAAACATCGCTCTCAGATTCGGATCCCATACTGGTTTAAATGGTGACCCAACAGACCAAGGCTGAAATAAAAGCTTTGTGCAGAAACCATAGCAGGAATAAGCATTCTGTACTGGCAAGACAATACACTTCAAAAACTCTAAGCAAGATAACTGGAATAACATTCTAGTTATTCTTTTACTCTAGTTACCATGATCAAAAGAAACTTGAGGAAGAAGGGTTTATCTGGTTTACAGGCTAGAGCCATCACTGAATGAAGCCCGGGCAGAATCTCAAGGCAGGAATGAAGCAGAGACCATGGAGGAACATTGTTTATTGCCTTGCTCTCTTTAGATTGCACAGCAATCATTCTTATACAGCCCAGGCCCACCTGCCTAGGGATGGAACCACCCAGGGTGAGCTGGGTCCACTCATACTGATCATTGTTTTCAAGAAAATAGCACACAGGCATGCACACAAGCGATCTGAAGGAGGTAATTTTTCAGCTAAGGTTCTCTCTTCCCAGGTGCCAAGTTGGCAACAAATGGAACAGGGCGGGAGGGTGGCTGGAGATTTTATGTGTGCATATATCAAATTACAAAATTTCCGCTCTTGGAGGAGTTTACAAGTAGTTGTTGTTTGGATGGTTTTACTGTAACACTGTTTAAAATAATGTGTTGGGCTTCAGTGTCCACTTGATTCTCACAGTGGGGTGACTCGGGTTATTGAACACAAGCCAAAAAGGGCCCCTAGTTTGAGATATAGAGCCCTAAGATGCAGCTGGAAAGATGAGAGAGTTGGGCATTTGTAAAACCACCAAGCAGCCAAACAGAGAAAGGAAGAGTTGGTAAACACCTGTAAATATTCTAATTTATTCCAAAGGCACGGTGCTTTACAAATGCCAGAATCCCTACAAGCAAAACAAAATAGAAAATGATGCACATTGTTTGGCCAACTGTGTGCAGTGAGATCCCAGAGTGTGGCCCAATGAGGAAAAGGCTCTTCCCGTAAGCTGCCAAGTGAATGCATTAGTAGTGGTAATATTGTATCAACATTTTATAAAAGTTCAAATAAACTCTAGCTAGAATTAGATGACAATGGGGAGAACCCAACTTTTGTTTCTATTTCACCCCCATGAAGTGAACACTCAAGGTCAGCTCCAACATCCACAGGCTGTGTCTCTGTAGCACAGACAGCTAATTCTTAATTACACAGGATGGGATGTACTTGCTCTTACGCCCACAGATAAGTGTAATCCTCATCCCCACCAAAAAACGTCTGCTGTGACATTGTGTCTCCTGCACCTGTAATACCTCAATGACATGGCTTCTGAACAATGATGACACTAATAAATGTGCTCACATCCAACCGAGAAATCTCAGTGCGAGCCCTAGACAAAGAACTCCAGGAAACGAATGACTGCCAAGAGAAGAAGAAATCAGCCCTAGGGAGGAGCCCACTCATTGGCTATCCAATACCAAGTGGTAGTCCCTGATATCATGTACATACAAATAACACTATGCAGACAGAACAGGTTACATATATATGTTATTGGTGTGTGTGTGTGTGTGTGTGTGTGTGTGTGTGTGTGTGTGTGAGTGAGTGAAACAATAACATCAAAGAAAAAGAGGCCATAAACTTCAGAAGGAATAAGGGAAAGATATGGAAGGAATTAGAGGGAGAGCATTTGGGATGTGCTTGAAGGAGGAAAGGGAAGGGGGGAAATGATGTAATTATACCTTAATTTTTGATGGGAATAATTAAAATTCAAAGAGAAAACTAAAAATCACACTTCTTCCAGACATTTTCCAGAATTATTTGTAAGGCAACAATGTAAACCTACCTCTGCTTGACTATTTCTTTTTTAACTATCAGAAGAAAAGTCAAAAGACTAAACTACTAATTCATAAGAAGAAGAAAAAAATATTTTTAAAAGATAATAGTTTAGATTATGCAAACATTAAAGAGAGAAATCCACGGCAATCAAGAAGTTTATTTGTACCAAATGGCACTGTAATGTGTAGTGCCATGCAAACAAGACATGTTGTACTGCCATTTAGCAATGAAAATGTCATTTTTGAGATGATGCAGCTGGATATTCAGCAGGTTGATCCCAAAGCAGTGACTGGGTATCAGAGTAACTGTTCACTATTTATTAACTCTCAAATTGTGCCACTGATTAGATTATGCTTGCATCAAGGCAAAGTTATTTTTTTAAAAGTCATTTAACACATATTCATGATTGTCCTAGCAGAGCCATACATTTAAATAAAGGATTGGAAGCTACTTTATCTACCCTGTAACCCTGTGAATGTAGCCAGTCTGAACTGGTAATGTCCTCTTCATATTACTATGAGGGCATAGAAAAGCCACATGTAAAACCTCTAGTAGTTTTTTTCTAGTACTGTGGATTTAAGTGACATTAATCCATCTTGGGGACATTAACTGAAGGATATTTACTAAGCCACTAAAACCAGACAACCAGAAAGAGACTGAAAGGCAAAGAAAACATGACCAGAGACCCTAGGGAAGCTGAGTCCTGAGGAGTACTTCAAAAACTACCTGGGAGTCAAGAGGTGGCTAGAATGAAGCCAGAGGCTGCTGATTCCTGGGGAGAAGGAGGCTGAAGCCATACCAGGTGCTTAGACAGTTATGCCCCGGCCCTAAAACCAAACATTTACCCCTATGAGTCAGATGTCTGAGATACACTGAAAAATGACTTCTGATTATCTGATGTCTTTTTGTGTTGCTTTGCAGTGTGAGGGTGGCAGGGATAAAACCCAGAGCCCCTATACAATCCAGGTAAGCATTCTACTGCTGGGCTATATGCCCAGTCCTTGGTTGGTTGGTTTATTTAAGACAGGGTCTCATTATGTAGCCTAGAGGCTGATCTTGCGCTTGGTATATAGCTGGCCTTAAACTTCCATCTCCCAGTGTTCATCTCATAGATACTAGTCTCAAAGACACACATCACCATGCGTACCTAGAGTTCAATCATTCATCTTGTCAGCATTTAAATTCTTTGATTTGGCCATTGAATCTTGGGCAAAGTTAATATACTATCTGAATATCCATTAATGATAAAAAATTTTCTGGATTATTGGCTTCTAATGTAGTCTTTCAAATTTTCTTTCATTGGAATGATCTTTTTTTTTCTCTTAGTAACCTATGTCTCAAAAGAAAAAACTAGCGAACATCAGTAATTTTCCCCAGTTTCCTGCAACTACTTCAATGTATTATTATTTCAAACATTTGCATAATTAATTCTCTTTGTTTTTCAGTAACTTCACATTATCCGTGAGGTATTAAAAAGCCAGGCAAAGAAATGAACTAAAAGCTTTTTTTTTTTAAGTTCAGTGTGTTGAAAGAAATAGGTGTGCTGATTATTAAAAATTAAAGATAACAACATAATAAAGCCGCCGCAGAAGAGCATCCTTGCCCATTCTAATGCAGACACACACACTCAAGATGGAGGGACTGTGTGAGTTAAGTCCTGGCATCATCCCCCTGGACAGAAGAGGATGAAGCCTTGGTTATCATCTCTCCAAGAGTAACTGAGGATTTAAACCCAACTCTACTTCACTCCAGAGCGTATGTATCATAATATAGACTGTAAAACCCCTATATCAAAACCTGTTGAACTTTTCTGATTCACACCCATTGAAATTTCTATGCAGCCTTAAGTAAACAGGTATATAAAACAGCTATACAAATCAAACATAAATTCAAAATAAATCTCAAAGGAAATTTATTTTATGATAATTCTTTGCTATATATAATTTTACCATATTAAAGGTGAAATAAAACTCACATAGTAACTATATGGATGTGGTCATTTGTCTAATACAACATTATTCCCAAGATAAGAATCTGACACACAGATGAGGAATGGCAGCAGGAAATGCTCTGGGTGTTTGTTTTTAGTAATAAAACCATGATGTCCGTAAGAGCAGAAAAACGTTATACATGCAGCAAAACACTGTAGTTTATGACTCAGCGTAGTTATGAATCTGAGCGGAGCTGTTTCAGGGAGCCCTCACTGCCACCAGGGAGCACTCAATGCCACCAGGGAGCACTTACTGCCACTGTGAGGCATGGTGGTATGTGAAATACAAAGCGTTCGTGCTCTGTGCCAAGGCTACATGGAAGCTGTGTGAGGCTATGCAGGCAAGCGCTGCCTGGAAAGCCTTGGGTTCATTAAGTACTTGGTTTTGAATTAATTTCTTGGTCACTGTGCATTCAGAAACTTTTTGTTATAAATTTTTGGCACAGCCTCATATTTGGTCACGTAGGATCATGACTCACAGTTGAAGAGGTTTTGCCTTCCATGAACATTAGATGATGCTGTTTACATTTTGTAGTCACAGATTATTAACTTTATCACAGTCTCTCAGCGTGCTGTGCCAAGGACCTGTGCATTTAAAGCTACTTGGACCATTTAAAACTACCTAACGTTGCTGTAGCAGGAATCTTAGAAGGACTTATTAATAAAAACAAACCTGGAGCTGGGTATTGGGTTAAATGCTGGAAGATCAGAGAAGCAGAACAAGCCACAGCTTCCTCACCTTGCCAGTTCCTTGGCTGATCCTGTTTCCTCAGACTGGATGCCTCTCAGCTGAACTGCTGCTCAAAGCCTAAAAGCTTAACCAGGCTAGTTCCTGGTCCTCATGCCTTAAATACCTTTTTGCTTTCTGCCATCACTTCCTGGGATTAAAGGCTTGTGTCACCATGCCTGGCTGTTTCCAGTGTGGCCTTGAACTCACAGAGATCCAGATGGATCTCCGCCTCCAGAAAGCTGGGATTAAAGGTGTGAGTGCCACCATTTTCTGGCCTCTGTATCTAGTGGCTGTTCTGTTCTCTGATCCCAGATAAGTTTATTAGGGTGTTTTGGGGAACACAATATCACCACACATTGCTTCATGTCAGGAGAATCACCCCAGCTGACCAAGCATTTCCTCCCATATCTGTTGCTTAAATTCCTTCATTTCTACTCACGGCTGCCACCTGCTATGGTCAATCACCATCTCCCAAAGGACCGTGTGTTTAAAAGGATGGGTACCAACCAATGGCACCATTGCAACATGTTGAAACTTTCCAATGTAAGTCCTCATGAGAGAAAGTTCAATCATCGGGGACACCACCCTGAAGGAACTGCTGGGGCCCTGGCCCCTTCCCGTCACTGCCTTCACTTCTAAGATGCCATGAAATGAACCAATACTTTCCCTGGGAGTTCCCTCCACTACATGCCACTTTGTTAGCACTCAAGTGTAGTAGAGCCAAACAAATGTGGGCTAAAACCATGAGCTAAAAGAACTTCCTCCTCCATATAGGTTAAATACCTCAGTTATTTTGTTACAGCAATAGACTATTGACTATTGATTATTGACTACGACACAATCCTGCCTCCTCTCTCTGTCACTCTTGGCTTCAAGTCATTGCAGCCTCTCCTAATCTGTCACCTTCCTTATTTTCACTCTCTCCCGAAGTCTAGTTGACTGGTCATTGGGTTATCTCCACAGCGCAGCCATTGTCCCAGGCCTTCTCTAAGTCACTCAATAAACCTCCAGCAAGAGGTCTGTCTTAGTAACTTTTCATGTCTGTGTTGACCAAATACCTGACAGAAGCAGCTATGGGGACAAAAGATGTATTCTGGGTGACAACTTTAGGCAATGTAATCCATGATGGTGTGATGGATGTCTAGGACCAGGACAGTGGGAGCTCATGCATGGATGCTGTATCGGGATTAGGGAACAAAGTTCTTTTAAATAGGAATTGCTAGTTTTGTTTCCCTGGTGTATCATCACGTACTGCTAGGGATCTGACATTTAAAGCAAGTTATATCATATAATTTTCCAGTTTTTATTTGTCTCCAATACTTCTAACTGGACAGTAATTTAGCACTACCCCTCTATCCCAAGCACAATGCAGATGTTCCCAAGAATTATTTCATCCTTAGATTGGTAAAAATAAATAAATCCATTGTTCTCCTATTTTCTCTATTACCAAACTGTCAGTGTGAGATTCTCCATCTCTTCTGGGATTTTACCAGCCTGGATCTTACAAGCATTATTCTTCTTTCTTCTGTAAAGAACAGTGAACAAAATTAATCTCACACCCTGTTAGAACACCTTGGTGGGGAGAGAAGGCAAAGTATATCTCAATAAGTTAGGCTCACCACACATCACACCTCGGACCTGACTCTCTTCCCATGTGGTAAGTTCAAGAGCAGAGAGTCCAGAGAGTCTGACATTGTGGTTCAATGGTTGCAAGCTGCATGTACTTCCTACAACTTCCTACCTTCCACCTCTGCAAACATCAAAACACTCCATCCTTGCTATCTGATGGTTCTCTCCAGTCCAATGTTTATGGCTAGACCAAAGGCATGCAGCCCTTCGCATGCTCTTTGGGATCATAGTGCCAAGATAACTGTCTATTCAGCGGGATGGTTTAATCCCTAGAGAGCAGTAGGTTCCCATTACAAGTGGGAAAACCTTCCTGCTGGTGTTACATGGTGAAATAGAACACAAACTGGCATGATTGAACCATGGTAGGGTTTCAATAGATCTGCACATGAGTGTCTCCAGGATTTCAGTCATTTAGAATCACCACAAGGCATCTTAAGTGATGGTAATTAACAAAGACTGGAGACTGCTGGGAGTTTTCATCATTTTATTTAGGACTTCAAATTCAGCTGTTTTGCACAGGCATTGTTGAAACAAAATTTTTCGGTAATTGCTATAATAATAGGCATTTGTTAATTCTTGGCTTCCTAGCTTCTTAAGTGTCTTCCTACATAGAGAAATTTTCCTAACATATGAACTGGTAGGAATCAAATTTGCCTTTCAGCACAAAATGGATAATCACTGCTGTCTGTGGCTTCCAAGTCTAGGGTAAAAGTAGGTGTCCTAGGCTCCATGTAAAACCTAATTCCCTACTCCAGACTACCCAGCCAGCTGCCATGCATCTCTTGTTCTATCTATTTCCAAAGTCTGCTCCTTCAGTCTGCCCATCAAATCAAACCTAACCACATCACTTTGGAGAGCTGGTTTGTATTGCTTGAAATCATTAATAGCAATAATCATTATAATAATAGCTGACATTTGTTGAGTAGTCAATGGGTGCCAGGCACTCATCTAAGCCCTTGGCCCAAATGACATAATTTAATTTTCAAAGATACAATGTCAGGTTAGTGCTACAACATCTCTTTCAATAGCCAAGGAAACTGAGACAGGACTGGGGGGTGTAGCTTCGTAATAGAGCAGGCACCTGCCAAACACAAGGCCTCGTGTGTTCAACACTCACTACTGAAAGCAGGATGGAAACAGAGATGGAGAACTGGGGTTTGATCCTATTACCTTGGCTCCAGGCCCATACTTAAATAGCATGCAGCACCTGTCACAGGAAAATCTGATGGGTGCAATTTGGGCAAACCTATGGACACTGCTAATCAGTAAAATAAATGGTGTGTGTTCTGTGCTCTGTTTACAAATGGGCCTGGCATTCCTGGAGGTCAGTGCTCCTCCTGACCCCGTATAGATGCAATCATGACCATATAATTACCACAAAATTACCAGCCATAATGTTTCTTATTAGTGGTTCTAAATTATATAAATCCTGGTCTAGAAACATTTAGAAGTGTATTTCCTCATTTTTGCACTAATACTATTATTTATGCACTTTGCATATTAATAGATCTTAGGTGTTGGAATATTAAATATTATTAAGATAGGCTATTTTCCCCCAAATGTAGTAGATGGGCTCAGGGTGGGGGGAGGGGGGCTGTCAAAATTAGCTCTCCCAATCATGCTTCCCGTGATTTTCCTAAGGTGCCACTGCTGAGGGAAAAGTGCTAGAAGAACCTATGTGCCTTGAAAAGGGGTTCTAGGTGATTTACTAAAGCATGTGCACAGAAATGATGTGCTGTAATTCGGCTTCAATTTTATTCATTCATTCATACAACCCAAGACACTGACGGCCACTGCGGTAGGGTAAAAAGACAAAGCCCTTCTACTCACACTGTTCTCTACTTGTATGAGAATAAATGAATAATGTCAGGAATTGATCAGTGGCAGGAGGGGAGGAGCAAGGGGAGAGGGGGAAGAAAGGTACTGAAAGCAGAGACTGTCTCTGAGACTGGGGAACAGATCAAAGTGAGCCTTGGCACTCAGCCTGGACATAGGAGGAAGGCCCAACACTGAGGGCTATTGCGAGGTGAGAATGGGCCAGAGACCAGAAACATGACAGCTCTGGCAGCACCCCACCCCCCCAAATAAGAAGGAAGATAGGGGAAGCCATTTGCACAGAGCCCAGGAGACCAGAGTGAAGACAGTCCTGAGAGATGAGAAGCCACTGTTTGTGAGCAGAGGAGAGACCTGATAGAATTGATAGTTTTAAAATATTGCTTTGTTTCCTCTAGGTAGACCTCAGAGACAGAGGCCAAGCTACAGAATAAGGAGACTTCAGACGTCACTGTAATTGACCAGATAACCAGATCATAGGTGCTTACGTTAGGATGATAGAACAGAGTGAGAATACGTGAGTTCTGCATGGATTGTGAATGCAAAGCCAAGGCTTGCAGATGAATTAACTAAATGTGGACTTTGAAGAGAGGGGAATTTTTAAATCATCATGATTACGATACTACTGTCTCCATATGATTATGTCTCTTGATCCTTTGACCAAATGCCTAGAAGAAGCAACGGCGGGTGAAGGGTTCATTTGGCTCATGTGCTAAGGGGATACAGTCCAGAGTGGTTGCTGGGACGGGAGCTGGATTGGGAGCTGGGACTGGAGCTGGGATGGGAGCTGGATTGGGAGCTGGGACAGGAGCTGGGACAGGAGCTAGGACGGGAGGCTGAAGCATAGTTGGTTCACATCTTCATGGCTCAGGAAGCAGCAAGCAAGCCAGAAGTGATGTCAGGCTCTAACCCTCAGGGCCTACCCCGGGTGACCTGTTTGTACAGTCAAATGTCTAGACATATGATATTATAGAGCACATTTCATATTCAAAGCATGTTCACCTGGAAAGACAGACAAACACAGGAATAGGTGAGGGATAGAACAAAAATATAAAATACATCTTAAGAAAAATAAAAGCAAATGCTAGAAAGATTTTTTTTTTAATTGCAGTTAGCATCTTTTGGCACTCAGACATGGAACATAGTACTCACTAGAGTTATTCAGTTACCTGCTGTCCACTACATCCTCAGGCTCTGAACACTACAGTAAAGATAAAGGATGTCTTCAGTTCTTCAGTATGACCAAAGAAAGAATCAGCAAGCTGGATGACAAGTCAACAGCCACATCCAAGATTAAAACATAAAGGACCAGAAGAGTAAAAAAGTCCAACGTCTGACATGGTTAGTTAGAATGACGGAAGAACAAGAAAGAAAGGGCAAGAAACGGGCTGGTTAACAATGGCCAAGACCTTTCCACAACCAACCTGTAACCTACGCCAAACTGTCCATTTTAGCAGCTCAGGAGGGTGGGGCAGGGGGAGAGCTGCATCTCCAAGGAACAAAGAAAATCATGTTAAAAAGCCAGTGGGGGAGGAGATGGCCTGCTAAGAGAAAATACGGGACGGAAACATCAGAATAGTCCACAACGAAACACATCAACTATTCAAAGATGTGAGGGGTCTGGAATTCCAGGTCTAGGGGAATTATCTTTTGAGCATGGAAGAGAAATTTTTTTAAAAAAATCAATCAACAGAAAACAGAGGGACTTTGTTACCAGGCAGCTTGTCCTGTGAAAAAGGTCAAAAAGTTTGTCCCTGGGTCAAATGAGCGTGTATTTAGAAGTCAGAGATTTGCACCTGCATAAACCTGGAAGGGGTCAGACAGAACAATGGTAAAGTAAATGTTTTCAGTCTCTGAAGCAACCCAAAGAAATAACTGTTCCTAAAACAACAGTGATGTTTTTGGTAACTATAATGTACAGAGAATGAAATGATTGACAGCAATGTTCCAGGGACAGGAAGGAAGAGTTGGGGATGTGGTGCTATGACACACCTATGCTACTTGCAAAACAGAATTATGTCTCTTTAGCGTGTACCTCAATTAGCTAAAAACATACAGTATAAATTCCAGGGGGAACACTATTAAAAAACACATTTTGACATATAATTGATCCTCTAAGAGTCGGGATAAAATAGAATTATATAAAATGCTCAGTTGAAACCAGGAAAAAAACAAAAAAGATACATCTGGTTGATGCTAATAAAAATAATGTATCAGTAAGCACTTTAAGGGTAAATGGTCCGAAGACTCCAATTAAAAGAGAGAAACTGTCAAGTTTGAACCGTGGGTTTGCACAAGAACTTCCTTTGACTATCAAGTATCTGATAATGTTAACAGTAAAAGGTTGGAGAAAGAAACCCTATTCCAACATGGACTGAAATAAAGCTGTAGCCACTACATTAATTCTGGCCAAAGAGATTACGGGAGGTGGACATGGTGAAGAGTTAAGTGCAGATAATTACATAACAATATAAACATCAATTCCCCCAAATGATATACAGGAGTGATCATGTATGTAGCTAAAAATAGTGCTTTAGAACTGAAAGGAAAAAGTCAAAGCCATCATTTCATTTAGAGACTTTTCTCCATAATTTGTAGTTCAAACAAGCCAGAAAATCAACGCAGATACAGTTTTGTCAGTTAGCTAGATCTAATTGCTATTTCTAAACAACAGTGAAATACATATTTTTCTCAAGCTTTGATAAAATACAAAATGAGCCAGATGTTGAGCATAAACCACATGAAAAAAATAGAAACCATAGAGAGTATGCTTTTTCACACCAGAATGGGAATAAGCCAAAAATTGGTAAGTGAAAGATACTTGGGAAATTCTCATATATTTGGAGTTTAAACAATACACTTTTAAAGGGCATGTGCCTTAAAGATGAGGTGTCAAGGAAATTTTTGAATATTTTGAATTAAGTGAAAATAAAAATAAAACTTAAAATGTATTCAGGTGAAGGACAAAGTGCTTAAAAGAAAATTTATAAAAAGTAAATGTATATATGAAATAAGAGAGAAAATATCATCTCTGTAACCTAAGATTTGGAACCCCAGGAAAAGAAACTTTAAAGGGCTGGAGACCACAAAGGAAGCAGAGAAAAAAAAATGATAATTAGGCCCGCTTCATGAGATGTGAACAAGTTCAAATGTCTGTGGCTAAACAGATCATAGTCCCCAGGGGTAAATCTAATACTGCTACATGAAGGTAGTATTAAAATGATTCCCAGTGACTTGTTGCTGTCCACACAGATCAGTGCATCTCTCAGCCCTCACTAGAGAAGCTTCTTCTTGGAGTAGGAGACAACTGGCCCAGAGATCCTCCACTGGTCATCATGCAGAGAGTCTGAGACTGTGGAGTGCTCATCCCTAGATGGAATTTACATGTCACAGCCCTCCCTGCAAAGCTCAGTGATTTACATGGAACCGGGAGTGGAAAGCTTTGGAGGAGCCAGAGCAGGGAATGAATTCAAGGAAATAGTGTTTTCTGGACACAACCAGAGAGTCGCACCTATGAGCTCACAGTGATTGTGACACCACACAAAACACCAGCACAACCTCACGCCAGACAAAATCCCAACGTGGAGTGGGAGAGCGGATGTGAGAGCCCACTCCTAGCAGAGGAGCTGTTGGCATTTGGTAACTGCTGAGAGAGGGAGTCAGCTTCCTGTAATGGTGTGACCTACACTCCAGGTCACCTACACTCCAGGGCAGGCCCCATTCCTATGAGTAGTTGGCCTACACAAATGAGACTCGATCAGGAATAAGGAGAGAACTCAAAATTGAGTGGGTTGGTCAGTGAGGGTAGAGAGGTTGGGTGTGGGAAACATGGAGTGGGGGTGAATGTGATCAAAATACAGTGCATAAAATTTTCACAGAATTAATAAAAATATCATTAAAAATAAAAATGAAATTGAAAAAAAAGAAGAGCATAACAGAAATCAGTTAAATACAAACTGAGTCTTCATGAAGATAATGTTGATAAACTTCTATCCAAAATAATTAAGGAAAAAGGAAAGTCATAAATTATCAGTCATAAATGTAAAAAGAGTTATCTTTAGTGGTCCTACAGACAATAAAAAGATAATGAAGAAATACTATAGCATGAATAACTAATAACTTTCCAAAGAAAGAACTTCCAGAACCACAATGCTTTAGGATGATTTCTACTGTACATTTAAGAAAAAATATATACAAATTTATAATCTTTTTTATAAAAACAGAGGCCATTAAGTCTCACGACTTGTACTAGGATAAATAACTAAAAATCTAAACCATCAACATAACCAAATACTGCCAGAGCTGTGGGGCTGTGGAAATTATCATTTCTTGTTAATAGGGAAGCAAAGTGGTGTAGCTACTTTGAGAGACAACTTGGCAGTTTCTTATGAGTTGAGTCACCATCTTACCACATGATGTAAGAGGTATGTATCTCTTTGTATCCTCTCACTGCTTTGAAAACATGTTAATGCAAAAGCCTTGTGAAAATATTATGGTAATTTTATTCTTGATTGCCAGCCACTGGAAACAGCTAAGATGTCCTTCCTCAGAACTGAGTAGATTTTTTTAAAAGGTACATATGAAAGAACATTATTATTATTTTTTTGCTTAACAATAATGAGTTATCAAGCCATGAAAAGATGAGACTAAAATTGGTGTCCATGGCTAAGTACAAGTAGCCAGTCTGAAACATTAACACGCTGCATGACAGTAATGATAGGCTATCCCAGAACAGGTAATACCAGAATGATCTAAAAAAGGGCAGAGCTTGCCAAGAGTCCAAAGGGTAGGGCGAGTCTGAACAGGCAAAGGAAACACAGGAGATTTTGTAGATGAGAGAAAATGATTATTTATAAATATATAAATGATTATATAATAGATATAGCATGTCCTTCTAAGTAATTTATGTAGTTAATCCATTTTTATGTAAATGGAATGTAACGTCCCAGTCTTTAAGTATGAGCTACCACATTAACCTCCTTCCAAAGACTAGTCTATAAAGAGGAAAACAGCATCTGAATGATGGAGCATCCGTAGAGATTGGCCATGTTGGTACAACACTGCATACAATGTAATAAGAGCCATGTTTAATTCTTCCACAAACACACTAACCTCACTCTAATCATGTAAAAAATGGTGAGACATTCTATGAAACATTTGATCCACACCTACCAAATCTGCCCTCGTTATCAAACATTGACACAATTAAGGGATATTTAAGGAGGCGTGGCTTCTAACTGTACTGCACCTGATGGCATAAACATGACTTTGTGTAATATGACTTTAATAAATAAAATATTACTGAATTTGTTCATCTAGTGTGAGAAATGTACCATGCAGTGTAAGATGCTAATTGGAGGAATGTATGAAGGACATGAGAATTCCCTCAGCTTCTTTATTAGTTACATTTATCATCACTGACCAAATACCTGACAAGGAGCAAATTAAAGAAGGAATTATTTGTTTACTGTATGTAGTGTATGTGTGTGAATGCATACATGTAAATATGTATGTATCTCGTGTGTGTGTGTGTGTGTGTGTGTGTGTGTGTGTGTGTGTGTGTGTGTCTATGTCTGTGTCCATGTATCTGTGTATGTGGTGGAGGCCAAGGTCAACACCAGTTCTCTTTCTTAGCCACTTCTACCTTATCGTTTGAGACAGGGTCTCTCACTGAACCCTGTCTTTGACTAGACGTCCTGGTCAATCCACCTGTTTCTACACAAGTCCTCCCCACCCTCAGCTTTGACATGGGGGCTGGAGATCCAAACTCAAGTCTTCATGTTTCTGCAGCAAACACTCTACCAACTGAGCCAGTGCCCGAGCCCTGAAGAAGAATTGACTGGCAATTCAGAGACAAGCAATTGGAGAGGAAGGTGCAGCCAAGGGGTGGCTTGATGCACAGCACCAAGCAGATGAGAGAGAATGTCCACATTCAACTGCCTCTCTTTCCTCTTCTTACTAAGTCTGCGACCCCAGCACATGGGATGGAAGGCGTTGACGGCGCGTCTTCCCCCCTCAGCTAAACATCTCTGGCGATGCCTTCCTAGGCACACTGAGAGGTGTGCTTCAGCAATGCCCAATGATTAATTAATTAATTAATTAATTAAATTAATCATCATACCGTCTTGGAAAATTTTCTGTAAATCCTTCACTAATCCACAATAAGGTTTTGAATGTAGTGGAGGGCTGGATCATGTGCATGGTATTAAGGTTGGCTTTCTGCTGCCTCTTCATGTTAAGAATCACCACTTTCTGCCATTTGTACTGTTTGAAAGGCAGCTAAGTCGTCCTACTTGACAGTTGAGTCAAAATGTAATTGCATAATAATGATTTCAGTGTAGAAGCAGAAGACTAACACGTCAATCACGATGAGAAACAAAGCCATCAAAATGCCTTTAAGTCGTAACAACGAAGATTCCGTCTCTTATTAAAAAGCATTCCACCCCAGTGTTCAGACTCAGAGTTAGTAACTGCACACAGAAGCTCAAACCGTGTAGCTTGTCTGTTTCCTAAAGTGTGTGTGTGTGTGTGTATGTGTGTGTGTGTGTGTGTGTGTGTGTGTGTATGGTAGTATGTATGTGTGTGGAGGTGTGCTTATGTGTGTATGTATGTACATATGTATATGCACGTGTGTGTGTGTGGCTGTATGTATGTATGTGGAGGTGTGCTTATGTGTGTATGTATGTGCATGTACATGTGTATGTACAGGCCTGTATGTATGTGTGTGTGTGTGTGTGTGTGTGTGTGAATATGCCTAGTTACTCTTCCTACATTGTGTGCTCATTGTGTGTCTGCCTATTTAACTTCTACTCATCTGCTTGAGTCCAGCCAAATGTCTTTCCCTCCAGGACATTTTCTCAGACTCTCAGGGCTAGTTACTCAGCCAAAAGTACACAGTGCCACTCCTGCTTGTCCAAATTAAAATTAAAACATCGCCTTACAGGTTAATGTTTTTGATTACAGAGCTCGAGTTGTGTTCAATGGGGGAAGGGATAACATGTTATTGGCTTGGTTATAAAATCTAACCCAATTCTATCCCATGTCTCATTAGCCATCATACCATGATTATAACAGTTTCCGGAGCTGAAACTCTCAGACCACTACAAACACTACTGCAATCATCTGCAATCCCAGATGATAGATTGCATAATCCCCCCAATTCTAGCCTATTTGCACTAATTTTTCCCCAGTGGAAAATGAAAAGAAGCACCATTACTGAGTTCTAGAAGTGTAGCTTCCATTTTTCTTCTTTAACACAATTTTAAATCAAAAACTTCTCCAGTTAAAAAAACAAAATAATCACAACAAATTGTCACAGATAGTTCAATTACAGATACTAGGTATGCAGACTACATTTACAACTTTGCTTTTGACCCAAATCTCTTTCAGACTGCCATAGGTTCAGCACATAAACATCACTGGGCATAACTGATAATCATAACAAAAAGTATAATAATAGCTCTGATATATTAAATGTATTTGAGGCATTATCAGTTATTCATGCTTTTTTTTTTAGCAATTCTCAAAGCAGGCCGTGGTGGTTTAAATGAAAAAATGTCCTTATAGGCTCTGGTATTTGAACCCTTGATATGCAACTGGTGGCAACTGTTTGAGAAGATTTAAGAGATGCAGCCTGGATGGAGAAAGTTACATCACTGGGTGCAGGGGCAGGGGGCATGGGTTGACAGCTTAAAGCAGTGGTTTTCAACCTTTCTAATGCTGGGATCCTAATGTTGTGCTGACCCCTCAGACCATAAAACTACTCTGTTGCTACTTCATACCTGTAATTTTGCTACTGTTATGAATTGTATTGTAAATATTTGGTATGCAGGAGATCTGATATAGGACCCCCACGGGGTCATGACCCACAGGTTGAGAACCCCTGCTAAAGCCCTGCACCATTTCCATTTTGTTTTCTCTGTTTCTTGTTTGCATTTGAAGACGTGAACATTCATTTTTCCTGCCCCAACTTCCAGGCCTGCCTGCTGCCGTGCCTCCCCACCATGATGGGATTTTATTCCTTTGCAACCATAAGCCCAAATACACCCTTCCTTCTATAACTGTTTTGTCATAGAAACTGAAAAGTAGCTGCTACTCAAGTCTTGCTGATGAAGTACCCTCACTTTATAAAGTCAAGGTAGTGAGTTCAGATCAGACCTTCTGCATTGACTCTTTGGTACAGTGGTACAGCCTAAATAGTCTGTGATCTAAGTGTGTGGTCTTATTTCTCTGCCCTTTCCATCACCAAATTTTGTTCTCATTATCTAAGTTTACCATGAGTCTGTTAATAGTGAGGGGGCAGTTGTATATATGAATGAACAACATTGGCTTATTAGTTCATGAGAGGATCGATTCACAAGTTTTTTGAAATTAATTCATCCTCAAATCTCTCACCGGGTTACTATCCCAACCAACCATGGGCTCATCTCAGTTGCTCCAAGGGTCCTTTATCAATGAACTCTGTCCTCACCCAGTCCAGAAATCTGTCGTGTAGCTTCTCAATAAACAGCGCATTTACGCGTGACCACAATGCTCCACGGTGTCATCTGCCACAACCCAAATTCAAGTTTACTGGCCAGTTATCTTAACCCTGGGGCTTCTGGAGTCATTAGCCACAGCCACAGTGAGCCAATTGTGCTTAAGTTTGTAAGGGTTTCCTTCTCAGAGGCAGGAGGTTAATTCTTCCCTTTCCTCTAGCACTGAGATTCCATCACGCACACTCCGACTCTTCATTTGCAGCAGGAGAGCCAGAGTGGCTGATAGCATCCCCCAGCCCAGACTGAGCTTTTCTCACTTGAAGCTCTCAGCTAGCTTCCTGCTTGCTATGGCAATAGAAAGTTGCCAATGAGGGACAGGAACAGCTGCAGATGTGTGGCCATGCCCGCCCCACCACTGGGCACGATTTAGAAATTCACAAGAGGCCAGTTCTGCCCTGGAGACAGCCAAGGGTCTAACTTGAAACACTTGACAGACACACTGCGCGACACCATGGAGACTTTCCTCTGCAGTTATCATGTCTTTGTTATTATAATCGGAAACAACCACATGCATACATAGATACAAGTTTTAAAATTAATTCTTCTACCAAGCAAACACATGGGGAGTATACACCTCTCCCCTTTAACCAACTCACAGTGGAAAGGTACAATTCCTTTGACAACATTTTACTCCAAATGGAATCCATAGAAAGCATTCCACCATTCTTGCCTTGACTTGTCACTCTGCTCAAAATGTGTCCCTTGTGGAAACTGAAGCTACCAAAGATGGAGTCCTCATGCAACATGGAGCTATCCCAGCAGTCATGGGAGAGAACATGGACAGGCTAAAATTATCATAGGATCCCACACCTCGATATGTACACCACATCACGTTACATGATCCCAGTAATGAAAACCAAGCAGGAAAGCCTTAAACAAGTAACAACAGATGCATGTGATGTCGGTGACATGCATTTCCACTAGAAAGTACAATGTCTGCTCTTAAAACTACCGTGCATCCTATTTTAATGAAAATTCTGCTAATAAAACCTTGTTTCCAGAGGCAGCTGTGACACACTGTTCTATAAGAATCTGATTTATTAATAACAAAATTTATGGGGTGAGGAGAAAAGCAATACATGGCCTTCTTGCCTGGCTTCATTTCCCTGTAATATCTTAGTGACGGACCTCCTGCTGGCAGGCATTCTGTAGCCAAAAGGAATAAATAAGACACCCAGGTTCAGCCTGTAAAGTTCTTTCTTCCCCCCTTCTCTAGCAATTCTACAACTCAGGCCTGCCATTTCTCCTTCTGTAACTTGGAAAAGAAACAGTTGGTCTCCCCCCAACGCCCCATGTGTCTCATTTGCCTCGTGCTGTTGAGGGAAGTGCTGGATACACACAAAGTCCCTGTTGTCTTTAATTTGGTCATGGATGAATGTTCCCAGCCTCGGTTGAGTCACCAACACTCAGTTGCATTCTCTCAGTCAAGAAGTGCCCCATCTGTGGGTCATCCCCACACAACAGTCCTACACTGGAACCCAGTTCACCCTAACTAATGGTTTCATGGATGAAGGGCATGCATGTCTATCTCTTGAGCCTTACCAATGCCTATTTCTTTGAGTAAATTCTCACCTATGAACTCGTGCACTCCAAATATATTTGTATACTCTACAGTACTGAAGTAAGTAAGTCACTCAATAAACAGTAGTTAAGTGGCAGATTAATTTCATCCTTACAGTCAGCCGAACTCATCAGAGCTGGCAAGAACAGCTCCTAAAATACTGATCTGACAAATGCAAGTGGTACTGGAAGATAATAAAACAGTGAGAACTACTGAGTCAAAGTCATTAGGAAGTTCTGCTGTAATTTTAAGGGCGGGGTCATCAAAAGAAAACATCTCCCTTTTAACACTGACGTAACAGAAGCAAGTCTCTCAACATGCTTATAGCCAAAGGAATACTCTACTGGCTCAAGCAAAGCCTTTCTCATTGAAAAGTGTTGATAATAGGGAAGGTATCTCTTCTCGGTATACCCAATACCTAGCTCCATGTCTTCTAAATACGTGAGCCTTCCTAAGTAATGATCCACATATCTCAGAATTTAGATACTAAGGAAAAAAAGGAGTCCTGTCCTAGGACCAGCCTCTCCTCCATAGAATTTCCATATTCCTTTCCTCTGACTCTACTTCAGCCTGAACAATCTTCATCTAGTCCAAACAAAGTAGTAGATATACCATACAGCAATTTATTCCTGAATATCAAATATCTCACCCAATCTGATTTGAATTCCATTATTCATTCTCACAGGTTCTTACACACTACTCAGGAAAATTAAAGCATCTTGAGGAAGGCAGCACATTGACATCTGTTCTGCTCACCAAACAACAACTGGATCCTTTGCTGACAATTGTTAGTACAGAAACTATATTGAAAATATCTTAAATAAGCTTATTTATCAAATGTCAAATGATAAATACACACTACTGCCAAATAATTATCCTTTGGTAGCAAGATGCTTAGCAACCTAAGTGCCACTGTCACACAAAACACAGAGAAGAGAGGCAGGATGGAGGATGGAGGATGGGGATGGGGGATGGAGGATGAGGGATGGGAGATGGAGGATGGAGGACGGGGGATAGGAGATGGAGAATGGGAGATGGGGATGGAGGATGAGGGATGATAGATGGAGGATGGGGATGGAGGATGGAGGATGGGGGATGGAGGAGGGAAGATGGAGGATGGAGGATGGGGATGGGGGATGGAGGATGAGGGATGGGAGATGGAGAATGGGAGATGGGGATGGAGGATGAGGGATGATAGATGGAGGATGGGGGATGGAGGAGGGAAGATGGAGGATGGAGGATGGGGGAGGGGGAAGGAGGATAGGGAGGGAGGATTGATGATGGAGGATAAAAGATAGAAGATGGGGAATGTGGATGAGGAATGGAGAATGGGAGATGGGGATGGAGGATGGGGGATGCAGGATGGAGGATGAGGCAAGGGAGAAAATAAACTTGGTCAAAATGAAAAGTTAATCTCCATAACAGCTGGGAGTGCAAAAATATACAAATTAGCCAGAATAGTCTTCAACTGAGATAAGATGGGCCAGAGAAATGGCTCAACAGGTAAAGGTGCTTGTCACCAAACCCAACAACTTGAGTTCAATTCCCAGAACTACATGGTAGAAAGAGAAAATTAACCTCACTGAACCTACACACGTACAGAAAGAAAGAAAGAAGAAAAGAAGAGAGAGAGAGAGAGAGAGAGAGAGAGAGAGAGAGAGAGAGAGAGAGAGAGAAGGAAGGAAGGAAGGAAGGAAGGAAGGAAGGAAGGAAGGAAGGAAGGAAGGAAGGAAGGAAGGAAGGAAGGAGAAAGAAAATTAATACAATTGAAAAACTAAACTAGGTAAAATGTATTTGCCACTTTATAACCTATTTACAAAGCAGCGCAAGGTTTAGGAAAGTCTCGAGAGATGGCTACCAGTCCCAGCAGAATGAAGCAAATCAGAGGAAGTTGCATTTCATCATTTGATTCTTTAAAATCCTGACACTTTATGAAGACAATCAAGAGGCTCCCCAGTCCTGTGTTTACTGTGCCCATTCCTAAGAGCCGCTCATCTTGCCCATGTTTGGTACAAACTGGTGGTTGTGATAAAGAATTAAGAATCAGAATGATGACTGCAACCCCAAACAGGGGAGCAAGGTTCAATTATCGCTATGACAAAATTATAGCGAATCAGTTCGTGTTCCAAAAGTATCTACAGGTGAAAAAGTTAGTAAGCAGATTCCAAGCATTCTTGGGAATGCACATGTTTCCTCTGGGTGCTTATTTCCCTGATAGAGAGAATACAGGGCTCTGTAATCCTGTCTCATTGAAGCATGGCCTCGGACATGACCACCTTTATCTAATCTTGGTACTGACAAGGGCACATGGATACCTTTTCCAGGCTTCTGCATTTTGGATACACTTCTGATATATCAAGCACATTTTTCTTACAACTGTGCCCCATACTCTGAGTATACCCTAGTTTGGTGAGCTTTCATCAAAGAGAAAGAGCCATTACAGTTCCCCTGGTTGTCTTTAAGGTGCAGAACCAGGAACACCTCAATGTCTGAGACCCCAATTCCACCCTTCCAGAAAAGGCCCTTGTGATCCTGATGCCAGAGAAAATAGCCTGAGGGTTCATGGTAAGAAGAAGTACGAGAAATCTTGCAGGAGTCAGTTCATTGTCAAAATGGGCAAAGGTCCAATGATCTAAGTTCAAGCCCCATATGGTGGAAGGAGAGAACCATCTCCAACCTACATATGCATGCCACAGCAGTGCTTATGTGCACACACACAGTTGTGCACATGTAAAAACACATGCATACATTCATGCATGCAAGCAAAAATGTCCCCCCAAAATCTTAAAGAAATAATCCAAAACTGGAAAAATCACTCCAGTCAGATGACAGACCTGCTTTATAACTACATTAGGGATATTTTTAAAGCCAGGAAGAAGCATTGAGTTTTGATGAGATGAAATGTCCACACTAGACTCTTTAGATTCTGGTCTGAGTGTGTAAATAAAGTTAGTGCAGCCTTCTGAATGGTACATTTATCAGCAACGACTGAAGTGAGTGGTCCATTTTTGAACTGGTTATAAATGGGCTGATATTTGTGGAACACATGCAAACAACATTCCTAGACGAAGAATTACTATGATAGAGTGTTTATCATGCTGTGTGCTATGGTGGGGTTTTATACATGACCCCATTGAAACATCTAGGAGCTTAGGTCTCATTTGAGAAATGAAAGGCTGGATGTCCCTTGGTGGTGTCCTTGTTCAGGTCTTGTTCAGGCAACCATGTTGAAGAGACTTCACAAGACCACATGGGAAAAGTTGGAAGGAGAGAGAGGATGGGAGGAAATGATATAAGTATATCTTGATTTCAAAAAAAAAAAAAAGGTTTTAAAAATTTGTGCTTTTTATAATTCTAAAAATTAACATTCAGGGAATTATGCTATTTGAAAACTTCCGAGTTATTGAGGAATGTGTTATTGGTGGAAACAAAATAAACAAAAGATTAAATATAGCTGGAAGGAAAGAAGAAAGGGAGGAGGGAGAAAGGAAAGAAAGAAGGAAATAAGGAAGGGAGGAAGCAAGCAAGGAGGCAGGCAGGCTGGGGGAGGTAACAATGACTTATACCAAAACATACATAATTGGATACTGAATCAAAAATTGCAATTGCAAAAGCTGACCCCAGTGTTTGTATCACTTCCCTGCTCCTCCTCTTAATGCCATGGTTTGTTAAATCTCTAATGCCATGGCAATTTGCCTTGTGGGCTTGTAGCCCCAGCATATGAGATATGCAGATTCTCTAATTACGTCCTAGTATTGTATTCATTACACTTCACCTTTATTGCCTGTCACACAGTTACCTGAAGATGCTAGAAAATCACTTTGCAATATGTGATGATTTTAAGTTATTCAGAAGCTTTTTAATTCAGTACAATTAAATAGGACAGAAAGTTTGGTTTAATCAATATGTAGATGGATTTTAAATATGGTGATAATTTGAGGATGACTTTTTTTCAAAGAAAAAAAGCTAAAATCTCTCTTTTTTTTTTAAATGAAAAAGTAGACACAAGGACAAAGGATAATCTAAGAAGCTCAAAGAAATTGTGAGCCCTGAATTGCAGAGAATGGAGCCAGGTAAAAAAGTTCCTAAGACTAGACAGAAGAAAAAGGAGAAAATTGGCTGGCAGAAAATGATGAGGGAATTGGACACCAGGATAAAGAAATGACAGTTATTTTTCCCATGATTTTAAAGTAGGGGAAGAGAACATGGGGCTCCTGAAACTAAAGGTTTTATTTTCCTAAAGGAAAGCACATTAGGACCACATACAGCAGAGGAGAAATTTTAAGTTCCAATGAAATGTTCTGAATGGAAACAAGAATAATAATAATAATAATAATAAAACCCTTCTAAAGATGATACTTTGGAATTACAAGATTATCACACGTCTTCAAAGGAATCATTTTTGAACTATGGAGCTGGTTGTTAAAGGAATTTTCTGGTAATTTGGTAGTGCTTATAATTTTTAGTCCAGTACGTGGTTTTAAAAAAGATCTAATGTATGTTATTCTTCTTCACAATATTATATTTTCAAAAAAAATCCGAAGTGTCACACTGGGGAAGATTTAGCCATCTTTGGAAGAATAAAATTAAAATTGAAGATTGGAAGCCAAAGGTGGGAGAGGACATGGCCCTTGTAGCACAGACCTAGGGGAACTAGTTATTCATATTAATCTTTCCAGGTATTCTAATGGAATAAACTTCCTCAAGTTATTATATATACATTATCCATGCGTATCCTAACAGAATAAACATTTTGTATTATTTTCTATACATAATGAGCTAATATTTACAATTATTGATTACAATAGCTGGCTTTATCTGCTAGAAATAATACTAAAACTATCATTTTAATAATTCTTCCTCATACTGTGGTTACCACTTTTCAAAGTGGGGTTGAGGCTTAACAGAGTGACCTTGTTAAAAATAACACATATGCATTTGTGAGATTATAATTATAATTACCCAGTCACTTGTGATCATTTTTAATAGTTCTTGTCAAAGACAAATGAGCATAATTAGGTCCATTAGTGGAGTGATATGTTCTGATAGTGTGGAGGAAGGACTTACAGAGCAAGACAGCCCTTGAAATGTAATACAAGCCACAGGCAAAAATCTCCACCACAGTGAGTCCAAGCATCCTAAGGATTAGGTCCCAGGTTGTTCTCTCTCCAAATCAGTAAATTCTCAGCCACTGAAATGACTACTTTTGCATTTTAAATGAATGCAGAAGGCTTTCAACTGGGTGTCCACCATGCCTCACGTTCCTGATATCCTAAGGCTCTTCGGGGTACCGTGTATACATCATGTCTACCCTGCTGTACTAGAGTGTGGGATCTCACAAATGTCCTCGGGGGTGGTTACTCATACCATATTTTCCTTTGGTAGGATTAGAGACCTTGGAGTTATTTTCACCAGCTGTTCACCTCCCCTGGAAAACAGTAGAGATGTCAGAAGTGACCTTTAGGATTCAATTGTTTTTCAATGGTACACACCACACACACAAAAAAAAATCATTTAGGGACTCAGGTGGTGTTAGTTGCACTGTAACCAGAGTCCTGTTAAAGGAAAGCTAGCTGAACTAAAAATTAAAACAGCATCAGACAGTCCTTTAGTTTAAACTAGCCAATGATGATTGCACTTGAACTTGAAAATAAAGAAATCCATAAGCTGAGTTCCCAGTGTGAAAGGCAGCATGTGCCAATGGCCCCCATCAATGCCCAGGAGCCTGGGTGACCCCGAACCTTCCCTCCTTCACATCTCTGTCCTGCTGTTTCCCCGTGGCCATCACTGCTCCTTAGAGCTCTCCATGGCAGAAGGGTGCTGTAGCTGAGCTGTCTAATGTGATAGCCATTAACCATGTGATGTTACTGACATTAACCATGTGATGTTACTACACAGAAGCTCTTTTTAATTTATAGCTCTTGTTAATTTTATTTCTCTTGATTGAATGGGCACACATGGCTAATGGCTACCTATTGGGGCATGGGTTAGAATAAAGGGCAACAGCTAAATGATACCTGATGACTCACAGGTGGTGCTCAAGGATACCCCTGGGTGTACATCACAGTCACCTGGGGAACGACAAGAACAATTCTAATAACGGGAACACCCCCAGAATATGACCTGCTGGCTCAGGGAGGGCCCTGAGCTTGTGTTGCTGCCTCTGAAGCAGAACAATCAATGAGTCTGCATAAGCAGGCGACTCCAAGAACTGGAGATTACATCACTGGTGTATCCACTTTGCAGCCCAGTTAAGGGCAGTTGTGAGTGGAGGAAACCTGCCGGAGGCCAGTCAGAGCAGGGTGCAGTGAGCCCCGCCTGGCTTTGAATCCCAGGGTTGACTCTGAAAGAACGTTTGAGGGAGCTGAGAAGATTCAGAGAAACAATGGGGCAAAGATCTGGGAAAAAATAGAGACAGTCGCTAAACATAGCACAGATAATGCTCATAACAAGTAAACAAGCCAATACAGTTACAGAAATTGTACAGAAAGGTCACACCATATGGACGTGTTCCCTGTTGCTATAACGGCTATGGTAAATGTCAAGTCAGCCTATGGAGAGCTTGTTCTGTAAACACACTGCTGACCAGAGCACCAGACTTTTTTATTTTGTATCACTACCAGGAGAAAAATATTTACATAGTACCCTCCGGAGATTTTTGAAGTGATACATTGTGTGCCCTAATAAACTTACCTGGGGATCAGAGGGCAGAGCCAGCCACTAGATTAGACATAGAGGCCAGACAGTGGTGGCACACACCGTTAATCCTATCACTGTGAGTCACAAAACTTTAATCCCAGGACTTGAGATCTCATGTCTTTGCTTGGGAAGGACACACGCCTTTAATCCCAGGAAGTGATGGCAGGAAACAGAAAGGTATATAAGGTATGAGGAAACAAGAACTCGCTCTCTTTGGGCTGAAGATTTCACAAAGGTAAGAATGTGGCTGGCTGTTCTGTTTCTCTAATCTTTCAGCTTTCACCTCAATATCTATCTGGCTCACGGACTTTTTTTTATTAATAAGACCCTTTATTTGTGTTACATTTGTACTTTTGAATTATATTAATATGTTGATGCCGTAAATAGGATTTTATTAATGTAACTTTAAAAAAAAAGACATTCTTTTATTTTCTCCCCACACTGTATGTTGCCAGCTGACTGTTTCCAATCCACTTTGAAAATAGCAGCTGTACAACTTGAAGGAATGTTTACAAATTAGATAGTTTGTTATCTACTCCTTAATAAAGATTTCAGTGTAAATCAATCACTCCTTGACATACAGACATGAGGTGGCATTAATGGAGATCTCTTATCTCTGAGGGTTATGTCATAATTACTAGATAGGCTTACATTTTACAACTTTAAAGTTGGGTGCTGCTTTTTAGGGATCAGTATACCTCCAGGAACAATGGGGAAGACCCCCTACAGCTTTTTCCTTCTAATTTACTTAGAATTACTAATTTACATTATCCTGCACATAAATTCACCAGCTATCCCAACAGCCTGCGGATCTACACTGTCCAATCCAGCTGCCGCCAGCTACACGTCACTAACTAAAGCTAAATATAATCCAAGTTGAATTACAATGTCAGTGTCTTGGTCACTCCTGCTCCTTAGCTGCTTGCATCTAGTGGCAATTGAAATGGCCATAGACTGGAGCACTTCTACCATCACAAAAAAAAAAAAAATTCTATTGGGTGCTGCTACATTGGAGGCCTTGCATATATTTCTAGAGCAATTTCAAAGACAAAAAGGACGCTGTCATGAATAACATGTTCTCTGCCTAATTGCACAGGTGTGGCCATGGTTAGGACACCTCTTCCTGATGATTGTTATTCCATATTCATGGGTTCCCGTAGCAGGTTGTGTTGGTGACACTCACCTACTATCCATTCCTTTCCTGGCCCTGATAATATCATCATTCCCAGTTTGTTTATCTGATGAAGGCTATGTCTAAATGATGCTCACAGATACAGCATAAATTCTACATTCTCACCCAAAGGCCTAGAAGAAGAGCTGTGCAGTTCACCAGACGTCCCCACTATCCCCTGCACGCCTCCCTGATGACCCAGTTGGCCCTATTAGTCGAGTCATACTACCACCAGAGATTGTCTGGTGTGCACCTCAGCCCGGACCCAAGTGGCAGCTGGAAGAATGTTCTTTGGAATTTAGTTAACACTTCTTCCGCGGTCTCCATTTCCAGATCTCTTGTCGATGGTGAAGGTCTCCCCCTCTACAGACAGATGTGCTGACCCTGACTTTTTGGGCACTGCAGTCTGCAAATCCCACTGGTACTGGAAGGCCTCTCTTCTTTTGTCCAGCCACTGGCTGCCTGCTTCCTGAAGCCAGCTCAGTTTTTCTCATTCTTCCCCATGCTCTGCCCAATGGTACTTGCTCAGGACTCTCCCTCTCGGCCTCACAACCAGCAAGCCTCAAGTTTGAGAATCAATATGCCGGATATGGTTTACTTAAAAATCTACCCCAACTGCCTCGCTGAGTATGGGTAGCAAATGTCTCCAGGAGTCTGTGGCAGCACAATGGATTTTTTTTTCATTGAGATTCACTTCTCTGTAATTGGATAGAACCTGTGACTTGGGCATCATTGGTCCCAAGCTCTCACCAGCTGAGCTAACCATCTCTGGAAGTCTAAGGTCACAGAGATTGCCTCTTTTTCCATTTTATTCTCTGAAGACAGGATAAATTACCTTGGTTATAGAAGTTGCCCAATAAAAATATTTCAACCCTGAGGTTTTTGGAACAACCTGTACTCAGAGCAGAAGAAGGGTGGGCAATCAGAACGTGCTCCTGATATAGAATCACCTCAGAAAAGAAGCCTGATGATGTTCATGGAACAACTTGCTGGAAACACATACTCTAAACAAAAATCATTGAAATCCTTGTCAGTCACCGCCTTATGAAAATGTCATCAAACACAAAGATAGGGCACGTGTTATTGTGTCAAAACAATTTCACCTCAATTGTTTAGAAGGCTTCCATTGTTTGTGGAACCTCTTTGATCCTCACTTAATGTCTAGTTTACCCTCCAAGAACCAATCAACACTGATACAGAGACGGGAAATGCTAGTCTTTACCTATACAGCCACAAGCAGTAACCAGAGTGACTGACATTAGTCATCAATGCTTCAAGTTGAAGCAAAAAGGGGAGAGGGTGTGGAGCGGGTGGCTTTGTGATGGTGTAGTCACTCACACTGGGGCTGCTCTTCTTCAAGTCCAAGTGTGTCCAACTAGCATTACCCTCACGCTGAGCCTCTTGTTCCTCCTTCCACATAAATGACGAGCACATTGAACGAGTGCATTCCACGATATTTGTGAGCTCCCAAGTTACAGTTAAGGGAGTCGTGAATGGTGTGGCTCATGCTTGTAATCCCAGCATTCAGGAAGCTGAGGCTGGAGGATTGCCATAAGTTCAAAGTGGCAATCAAGCTGCTACAAAATAAGAATAGGTTGAGCTACAGGGTAAGACTATGTCTCAAACACTTTTTTTCTCTGTCTCTGTCTCTGTTTCTCACTCTCTGTCTTTCTCTCTGTCTCTGTCTCTCTCTCCTCTCATGTGTGTGTGTGTGTGTGTGTGTGTGTGTGTGTGTGTGTGTGTGTGTGTGTGTGTGTGTGTGAAGTAGAGGATAAAGTAAATAATTAACAGTTCTAAGAGATACCAGTTACACATAGTGATGAAAACATACACTATTCTTATGATAAAGTGTCTGGTCAATCTTTCTCAAACAATCGTATAAATATTTTTATAAATATTTATTTAGAAAGAAAAAGAACTACCATGAAGGAGAGTTTCTTTTTTTTCAACTGTTACATTAGCATGCAAAGGAAAATCTTCACCAGGCATTTTCATATGTACATGCCCCATGTTCTCCCTTGTGCATGTGTACCACGTTTTCTTTATCCATTTGTTGATGGCTCCATAGGCTGACTATTATCAACAATCCAACTCTAAACACCAGTGTACAAATATCACTAGTCTGTTGATGTACAGTCCTTCAAAGATGTATCCAGGAGTGGTATGACTGGGTCATATATTAGTTCTAGTTTTTGTTTTTTTGAGGATTCTGCATAGTGATTTTCATAAGCACACCACCAGCAGTGAACAAGGGGTCCTCTTGTTCTACAACCTCATCAGAACTTGCTGACATTTCTTCTCTCAGATAGATAGATAGATGGATAGACAGACAGACAGACAGATAGATAGATAGATGGATAGGAAGATAGATGGAAATGTGTATGCTTTTCAACCCAGAAAGTAAGTTATAAAAGTAAATCCAAAAAGAAAATGCTATGTATACAAAGATTTAACCAAGTTAATGCTGTTTAATCATGTTCAATGTTGTAAAAGTTAGAAAGTTGGTGAATATTCAATTATCCAGGAAATAAACTATAATATTTCCATTTTAGGATATTTATGGAGCCCTCTTATATTCTCTCTTTGAATTATACCCAACTGCATAAAAAAATGTTAAATGAGTAGGCCTAAATAAATACATCTGAAATAATTAGATAATATAATTTTAAAAAGCTGGGGTTTTTTTTAACATTACAGAATGAGATGGCTATGACTGTTCTTAAATCTGCAAGACCTTTTGGAGAAATCTCAATTATTTTTATTGAAATTGATTTTTTTAAAGACCTAACATAAAAGGAGTTACAAAATGTTAATGGGTGGGAAGACAAAATATAAGAAAGATGTCAATCCTCTTCAACTTCATTTAGAAATTTAATGCAGTTTCATTAGTGGTTGATTTAAAATTCATTTGAAAGCAAATGTAGCCATAAATAGACAAAACAGACCCAAAGATGAACAAAGTCCTTTTGCAGGATAGTGAAGTCAAGTCATTACAAAGTTATGCTAAACCGTGGGGTGAGAGAAGCCAGAGGCAGAGAGGCTGCAGAGAAAGCTTTGAGCCAATATTGTTCCTGCTGTGATGGAGGTGTCTGCACAGGTCAGTGGGAAATGCTGAGCTACTTCCTGAACTCTCAGACAGTCTGGCTGTCCATGTGGGAAAAGGCAAAGGTGTACTCTTTCCTCACACAACACACAAGATTCTCTCCTGGGTGTAGCAAGCAATGAAATCTGAGGTACGTCCAGCTTAAAGACTACTGAGACAGAACACAGAGAAGTTTATGGTATGTGGTCAGGGAAGGATCTGTGAAATTGATTTCAAAGCTATGAGCTATGAAGAAAAATTATTATAAATTCCAGAATTTTAAAATATGTTTTTTTCTGTAAGATGATACCATTAAAAAATAAAGTGATTTTTTTTTAACCCTCAGTGACTTCATTTTCATTAAGCCATTAAAAACGTTTTTTGTGAATTTTGCTTTTGTTTGCTTTTGTTTAGTTTCTTTTTGTTTCAGATGGGGGGGTCTCGCTGTATGGACCAGGCTGACCTTACATCAATCCAAACCTACAATCCCTCTGCCTCAGTCCCCCAAGTGCTGAGACTTCAGAATCATGTTCTTTACTTTCCACTTCGTATTTTCAAACAGTTCCTTTCCTAATGAGGTTAAAATCAACATTAACTGTGTCTTTAAGATGCTTATGACCAACATGACTTTTTTTTTTCATAACTAGTCACTCATGTTAACAAGACATTTACTTTCAAAAACCTCCCAAGTTATGTATCCCGCCGGCCATTCTGCAGGGGGCTGTCAAGTTCATAGTTTGGATCTCAACTTCTCTCACTGCCCTCATCATCTTTCTCTGCAGCTTTGAAACATCTCATCGCCCTCAGTCTTGTGAATTAGAAAACATGGCACTTCTAGCTTAATGCCTCAACTCTAAACATTGATCGTTTGTTAATCAGTGTGCGTCTTTTACCTATTTTTCAACTGTCTTTTCTTTTCAGGTGAGTGAGTGTGTGTGTGTGAGTGTATGTGTGTCTGTGTGTGTGTGTGCATGTGAGTATGTGTGTGGGAGTGTTGTGTGTATGTGTGAGTGTGTGTGTGTGTGTGTGTGTGTGTGTGTGCACGCGCGCATGTATACACAAAACCTGTGAGAGCTAATTCAGGTTTTCCCAAAAGTTGAAAACCAAGTTGGTCTTCTCATCCTGAGACAGTACTACAGTACCCTGTTCTGAATGAAAAGGCTTGTCCTGCCTCACCTCTCTGTCCAGTTCTCATGCCTGCTTTCCCAGATTTCCTGTTGCTTCTTAAATCTTTCTACGAGTTTGTGAGTTACCACAAGCTTGGTTCAGTTGATTCTGTAGATTTCCCTGCCCTGATCTTGAGTGCCCCCCGACACTCATATAATCCCTCCTCCCTCTCTTCAACTGGACTCCTGGAGCTCGGTCTGGTGCTTGGTATCCCTGGTGCAGGAGCTGACTTTAAGGAGCACATTCTTGATGGTGGGACGCCTTGCTCAACCTTGATGAAGGGAAGAGGGGCTTTGGCCTGCCTCAAATTAATGTATCAGGCTTTGTTGACTCCCATGGAAGGGAAGGCCTTACACTTTTGGAGGAGTGGATGGAGGTAGGTGACTTAGGTGGGAGGGGGAACTGTGGTTGGTATGTAAAATAAATTTTAAAAAAAATCCTTCTATGATCCAAACATCCAGAAATAAATGCTTAGAAAAGACTCACATCATACTTTTAACACAAAGTTTCCTCTCTTTAATTTAATGGGAAATAAGATTCGACTAGTCTGTGTTTGAGTACTAGGCCCTAAATCCAGTCCTTTGTCATGGGGGTGGCACTGGGCATTACCCTAGGGCTTGTTTTATTTCCTTCTGCGACCCTGTCACCTGGAACTTGACTCTATTTCCCCTACTGTTTAGTTTGAGTAGGTTTAGTTGAATTACCACCAGCTCCTTATGTAGTCTCAAATCAGCCCAATTCTGTAACCAATATTTATTTGCTAGCATACTTAATGGGATGCCGTACCTGCTGCCATTTTTATTTTTAGTATTGTAAGGACACACACACCGGACCAATCCTCTTAAAGAAGTGGATCTTCACCCAGACCCCTTCCAGTGGCCCCCATCCCTGGGCAGTAGCTGGGTTTCCTTCAGCCTGCTCTCTCTTCTCTTACACAAATGCTTTAAAGGCCCTCGGATACTTTATTTTTTAATTTTCTGGTATTCTTAACAACTCTAAGGTTTATGTTATTGGGGACCTTACTGCCTTTTGGTTGGCCTTTTGTTGTTGTTGGCTTTTTAAATTGTTTTTGCCCATTTCAGAAAACTCCTCCCTCGCCATGGGGGGCGGGGGAGGGGCAGAGCATCAGAAGACAACTAAAGGTCCTGTTTGTTCCTCAGGTGCTTTCCTCCTTCTGAGACACACTCTCTCACTGGCCTTCTCCACGCAGGCCAAGCTGCAGACCAACAAGCTCCAGGGATCCCCCTGTCTCCACGCCCCATCTTGTATAGTTGGGATTGACACCTTGTGCCATCGTGCCCAGCCCAGCTCAAACTCGGGTCCTCCTGCTTAGGAAGCAAAGACATTAACCAGCAGGGCCATTTACCCAGTCCTCTAAATTCTTCTATTTACACTTTAGCCAAAGACGTTGCCTAGTCTTGTTGCTCACTCCAACATTTTC
Organism: Peromyscus maniculatus bairdii; assembly: GCF_049852395.1. NCBI lineage: Eukaryota > Metazoa > Chordata > Mammalia > Rodentia > Cricetidae > Peromyscus > Peromyscus maniculatus. The sequence goes on along the minus strand of NC_134867.1, from coordinate 53,173,564 downwards.
CTGGTGGGATCAACTGCAGAATGCGATGCAGATAGACTCAGGCATTTTTGGACCCATTACCTCTATTAAAAAGCCCCAAACCAGACATCCCTTTGGAAGTAAATAGTACATCCAAGAGAAACAAATCAATCCCACAGGCATTTGATTTAACATTTAATTTGGGGAGGGCTGGACTGCATAAATGGTGAGCTGCAGTCTTGGACCAAACAGAACAAATTATTCCAAAATCAATTCTTGTAAAAAAAAAAAATGCTTAACACATTTTCAGTCTTTCAGTTAATGAATTAGAACCATACTTAGAGGTGGGTGTGGTGGTGCATACCTGTAATCCCAGAACCCAGGAGACTGAGGCAAGAGGTTCACCAGTTTGAGGCCAGCCCAGTCACATAATTAGACTCTGTCTCAAAATGAAAAGAACAGAAAAGGAAAAGTCACCATATGTGGAGAAAGGAGAACAGAGAGAGAGAGAGACAAGAGAGTGGAGATGGCATTTCACCTGAAGAGTATCCAGCTGCTTGCAAGAAAGAATGACTAAATACTGAACAATGGAACTGTTATCCCTTCAAAAATTATTCAGACTCCTCACACATAGTGTAAACGGCAAGTTCCAGGATCCCCCTGGAGACAAAATAATAAGCATAAAAAAGCATAAGCTGGGACAAAATAAAAACAGGAATCCAACGGGAAATGTTGCATCCAGAATTTCTCCAACCAATGTCTACAAAAAAGTGCCGGCTGACAACAAAATTATTCATCTTACCGGTTACTATGAATGTCATTAAAATAATTCAACAATATGTAAGTCTCATTTTAACTTGATTTGGGGAATTGCTCATTTTATTCCCTAAAAATCTGTGTTTCTTTTCATTGATGTAGTTTATTTTATTTACTATGATAGCTATTGTATTTGGCATCCTCTCTGTCTCTGTCTCTGTCTCTGTCTCTGTCTCTGTCTGTCTCTGTCTCTGTCTCTGTCTCTGTCTCTCTCTGTGTGTGTGTGTGTGTGTGTGTGTGTGTGTATACGTTGCTCTGTGTGCACATGTATGAAGAGGGGTGTTGCAAGGCATGTGTGCACACATGCATGCAGAGGCCAGAGGTTAACATCAGCTATCATCCGCAACTGCTCTACCTTATTTTTAAAACCTAGCATCTCTCCCTGAAGCTGAAATTCAGTCATCTAGCTACAATGGCTAGCCGGGAAGCCTCAGAGTGTATCCTGTCTGCACATCCCTAGTGCTGGGATTGCAGGGGAAGCGTGGGGAAGGGAGGGGGAAGGGGAGGGAGGGTGGGCAAAGGAGGGGAGGGGAGGGGAGGGGAGGAGAAGAAGAAACCTTTGGCTATATTTCTGTGATCAGCACAATGGTCATATATCCAGGGAGTTCTTAGGTACAGAAGATGGTAAGTCAGCTCTCCCTCCACTTTTTCTTTATCACTGAAATTCGCCACCTACAACAAACACTCACCATTGCTACAGTGTTATAAGTGCAACCATGAGTTGCCTCTAGAAATAAAAAATCTATTTGCATTCATAGGATATATAAATATACTTTTATAAATAAATGTATTTTCAAACACCAAGCTGTTAGCTTGGCTGAACTATTTGGTGTATAGGAAGTGATGCTTACAACTCATTCAAGACGGCGCTCAGGAAATGAAGGTATTTGGAGTGCAAAATTGAGTGGTCAACTTGCCGGAGAAGACAAAGGACCCAGAGTCAGATGAGCAGATGCTCAGCTACCCACAGCCAGGGTAGGTCGGGGCAGAGAGGACAGTACAGCTCCCACTAGCTGAGGGCAAAGTCTATACACAAATAAGTTGGAGTAATGAAAAAAATGATTACCCAGATGAATGCAAGCCACAGATTAGGGATGGAGGTGGGGCAGAGGACAGAGGGCAAAATGAGGTCACTCAGTGGCATGAGTCTAGCACCTTAACACTGTGGCAGAGACTGCTTTCACAGGATGCTCGCACAGCCATACATCCTGCAGTGCTCAAATGGCAGGGCATGAAGCTCAGTATCTGTATTAACACGTGGGATCTGACAGCACACACCACCCTCAGATCAAGCACACGACAAGAGGATTACAGTGATCCAACAGGGGAGGGGTGTGATTTCTGGGGAATCCTAAGCCAGCTCAGGGATGGGACTTGGCAAACAAGCATTCCTATTAAGTAAGGTATAATAACTGACTTAAGATTGAAGGTATGTATAAAACAGCAAAAAATACTCTGTAACTAAATAACAGATCAGTACACTATAGCAAAGGCTCTATTAGGAAAGGGGGAGGGAGAACGTGAAAGCAAAAATTAGTTGTGATTCAGAAAGTGGAAAACAATAAAGGCCAAGGATGGAGGAGACTAAACTGTAGGTGCTCCAGAAAAATCTGCCTAATTTTATATGCCATCGATTCCCCAACTGGAACAGAATACAGACTAATTGTGTAATAATACTTATTTAATTAGGATTAGAGTATTCAGGAATTGCATTTCACTTGGAGATTTAGATTAATTACGAAAGGTAAAAATTTAAGTGTATTTCATATTAATCACCATACCAACTTATAGGGAGGGCTTACTATGAGCTAAATGAAATACTAAAGGCTGTACATTCTCTTCCATGACCTCATTGAACCAGCCATCATATTGTTACATTGTTGTTCATATTTGACAAATAATGAAAGTAAGATCTGAAGATATTATGCATCATGTTCAAGGATATTCAAATTTCAATCCAGATTGAAGGCAAAGATCAATACCCTACACAAACACTACTACTTGGTATCCACATATTTATGTGTAATTATTAAGACTCAGTTCAAGCTTTGGCCCTCAGAGCACCTTTAAAGGGCAGATTGTATTTCTGCACAGCTATGTTTTCTACAAGACTGGAGTCTACAAAACAAACCCAGGAGGCTAAGACTTACACTGGTAAGAGCAATCTATCACCAAGAACATTAGGGGGAAAAGATGAAACCACAAAGAATAAAGGCCAGTCAGGGGCAGCTCACGTGGTCACTGGGAGCAAAGTCAGTACCAGGGAATAAACTGACACACCAGAAAACTCTAATCCTAGGTCAGTTGAAATGAAGGTCATCTTTTTACACTGCCTCTTTCCACCATCTGATTGTCCAGACTTTGCAGTTGGACCACATTTCCAATTCCCTTGTGTCTCCAACACTTTCACATGTGGATGCTCACTGGGGTCATCTGTAAATGACTTTAGAATGAAACGTTGGACTAGGCATGGCATATTTTCCAAACAGAGGCTGAGATGCAGCTCCCTAGTTGGGTCCTTGTTTCACCTATGTGGGGCTCTGGGTTCAATCCCGACCACATACCAAAATAATCTAAGTAAAACTGTCCACATACAAGTATGAAATAAATGTAAAAATTATTAGTCTCATGAATAATTCTTTTAAATGTTTAAAAAAAACCCTAAATGCAATTCAATATTTTTCTCCCTCACTCAGCATAAACAGAGCCAATGGGTTTGGTTCCTCCAGGCTCCACCACCACCACCGAATACTTCATAGACCATACCCTCTGCAGTTCTTAACCCATTGACCCCTCTTTAGGAACAGCACACATTTCTGTGGTTTCTAATAAACTGCATGGACTGGAATGTATGGTAGGTACTCAGGAACCTCTTGGCAATCCCCGTATTCGATTCTTCCTTCCTCTTTCCAGAAGGCAGAAGCTAGAAAGTTCCAACAGATCCTGAGACTCAAGTCTTAGTCATCATTACTGCATTTCTTGTAGAAAGCGATTTAGTTATCATTTCAAAGTCTTGTCGTCAAACAAACTTTCCCCTTGGAGTCTTGCCTTTAGTGTGGCTAAATTGTGGCAACTTCATGACCATCTGCTCACAGTGTTTTCACTGCTGTGAGGACAGCACCAGATTCATTTGCATGACACTCCATTCAGAAGATATCCACACCCATATCACATGTATTAATGAAGAGAATAACTGCATCCACTTCCGCAAGTATTTCCAGTTGTTAGTTATGCCAAGTTTAGCCAGAAACATCAGTGTGATCATTACTGAATGTGTTCTTGGATTTGATATATAGATAGCTTTGGCAGTCCTGGAACTTACTCTATAGACCAGACTAGCCTCAACTCAGAGATCCACCTGCCTCTGCCTACCGAGTGCTGGGAATGAAGGCAAATACCACCACTGCCTGGCAAAAAAACATAAACTTTAAGATTTAAAAAATACTTTAGAGATTACTGAGTCCTGCGCCTTCATTTTTCAGAAGAAAATACTCAGTATTAGTTCATTTCTCATTGTAATAAGAAAATACTTAAGTCTGAGAATCATAAAAATAGGTGTATTTAGTCCCCAGATTTGGAAGCTGGAAGTCTAAGACAGAAACATGTCTCCATTGGCTAGCCTCTGGCCATGGCCTCCTGGAAGACAGCATCCTATCATAAGTATGACAAGAGGAACCACAAGGCGAGACAGGAAGCCAGAGAGCAAGGAGGGACAATTTTTTCTCTTTAGAAAAAAATAATAGTAACTGGAGTCCCACAAAAAACTATGTTTAATTCCTTCTGAAGGCAGTTTTCTCTAGGACTTCATCACTCCCCACTAGGCTCCATTTCAAGTTCCCACACAGAAAACCCCTCCACCAACACATAAGCCTGAAGAGACAAACAATATCAAATTCATAACAGTGAAGAAAAATAAAGTAATATTCTAAAGGTTCCTAGGCAGTAAATGAAGAACCAGGCACATACTGACCATTAGTTAGGGCCCCTAATTCAAAAAGATGGCTTTTGGCCTCAAGGGGTAAATGTTCTTTTAAAATTATATTACTATTAAATACATTTAAAATATCTATCATAATCTCTATATACCTACACAGTAGTACCGCTTCTATACAAAGAAGCCAAATTCAGTAATCGATGCCTTTGTTGCAGAAGTAGTATCCTATGTCCAGAGTAATTGTTTGTAAGGAACAACTTTGATTTGTGTCAATTAATATCTTATTATGCATGCATCTATCTTTGATGATGACCTATGTCACGATCAGGTCAACTAAGCCATTCAGCACAATGAAAAAAAAAAACCATTGATCCAAGAATGGGCAATCTGCTTTCTCGCCTGAGCAGTTAACTAGCTGTGTGACCCGGATGAGAACAATGGACTGACAAACAATGAGGTGAACTAGATTATTCTTAAGTTCTTTCCCACTCTAAAAACAATTCATTATCCCAGATACAGCCATTGAAACAAAGACTAAGAATAAGGAATCTGTTGGGGTCTTCAGTTTATAGAGTTCAAAAGTAGCAATTCATTCATATTATTGCTCCTAAACATGGGTATTTATTAGATTCTACCCATAGAAAGAATAATTATATCATACAAAACATTAATTTTACAAATGAAAGACACAAGGACAAGAAAGAACTTTTCAACGAATCATATTCAGCATTAAGTCACTGCAAGCATTTCTTTTAATGTAGAAGATAAGATATAGGCCGGGCGGTGGTGGCGCATGCCTTTAATCCCAGCACTCAGGAGGCAGAGCCAGGCGGATCTCCGTGAGTTCGAGGCCAGCCTGGGCTACCAAGTGAGTCCCAGGAAAGGCACAAAGCTACACAGAGAAACCCTGTCTCGAAAAAACCAAAACCAAAAAAAAAAAAAAAAGAAGAAGAAGAAGAAGATAAGATATAGCTGTTTGCTCATGGGACTAGAGGGATGTCTCAGAAGTTAAAAAGCATTGACTGCTCTTTCAGAAAGCTTATTTTTAGTTCCCGGTACCTACACCAGACTGTTCACAACTGTCTATAACTCCAGCTTCCAGGAACCAAATGCCCTCTGGTCACCCATGCAACATATACATATACACAAAACCACACGCATACACATAAGTTAAAAAAATAGGTAAGGAAAAAATATATGGCAATTCTTAAAAGTTAAATAAGGAGCCTTTTTCCTTCTCCAAAATCAAAACAACCTCTAAATAAGAAAATTAAATAAGTAGAATAAAATTTCGAGCCTGCCCCCGACAACTTCCCTTCTGGACCAGAGGTGAGTGCCTGGGTCCAGCCCGGACCCCATCCCTGGCCACCTGCCACCCCGGGAGGACCTGCCCAGCTTGGCGCCGGGTTCTGGCCACTGGGCAGCTCCCCTTCTAGCCCCACCGGGAGGGATCCCCATTTCCAAGCCCCCGGCAGCCCCTGCAGTCTCCGCGCCCTGCCCCCACGCCCATCTGCCAAGACCCCACCCACTTCCTGAGACTTAGAGACCGGCCCCCAGCTCCCAGCCTGCCCCCGACGACTTCCCTTCTTGACCAGAGGTGAGTACCCGGGTCCAACCCGGACCCCATTCCTGGCCACCAGCCACTCCTGAGAGGCCTGCCCAGCTCGGCGCCGGGTTCTGGCCACCGGGCAGCTCCCCTTCTAGCCCCACCGGGAGGGATCCCCATTTCCAAGCCCCTGGCAGCCCCTGCAGTCTCCGCGCCCTGCCCCCACGCCCATCTGCCCAAGACCCCACCCACTTCCTGAGACTTAGAGACCGGCCCCCAGCTCCCAGCCTGCCCCTGACGACTTCCCTTCTGGACCAGAGGTGAGTGCCTGGGTCCAGCCAGGACCCCATCCCTGGCCACCAGCCACTCCTGAGAGGCCTGCCCAACTTGGCACCAGGTTCTGGCCACCGGGCAGCTCCCCTTCTAGCCCCACCGGGAGGGATCCCCATTTCCAAGCCCCCGGCAGCCCCTGCAGTCTCCGCGCCCTGCCCCCACGCCCATCTGCCCAAGACCCCACCCACTTCCTGAGACTTAGAGACCGGCCCCCAGCTCCCAGCCTGTCCCCGACTGCCATTCTGGACCAGAGCTTGCCCCTGACTTCCCTTCTGGACCAAAGAGTTGGACAAGAGAACTCCCTTTTGGACAAGAGAGAGAGTCTTCCTGAGTCTGTCAGCTCTTTGTGAAACAAGTCCACTGATAAGACCAAGAAGGAATCACAAGGAGATGGGCAGACGTCAAAGCAGAAGTACATACAGCAAAATGAAGAGCAATACAGCATCACCAGAACCTAGCTCGCCTCCAACATCTAGACCTGAACACCAAAAATTGGAAGAAGCAGAAGAAAGTAGCCTTATGAGTAACTTCATGAAGAAGGTAGAGGCTTGTGTAGAGGAAAAGACAAGAAAATTGGAAGAACGCTGTAAACAACTAGAGGAAAGGGCAAACAAATTAGAAGAAAACAATAAAGCCCTCCAAGAAAACAATAAAGTCCTGGAAGAAAACATTAAAATCCTGGAAGAAAACAATAAAGCACTGAAAGAAAATCATGAAAAAGCAATGAAACAAACAAAGGAAACAGTCCAAGATCTGAAAAGGGAATTTGAAAAAATGAAAAAGACACAAACAGAGGGAATGCTGGAAATAGAAAACCTGAGTAAAAGATCAGGAACTTCGGATGCAAGTATAACCAACAGAATGCAAGAGATGGAAGAGAGGATTTCTGGCATTGAAGATACAGTAGAAGAAATAGTTCCATCAGTCGAAGGAAACACTAAAGCCAACAAAGTCATGAACCAAAATGTCCAAGAAATCTGGGACACCATAAAAAGACCAAACTTACGAATTATAGGGATAGAAGAAGGTGAAGAATACCAACTCAAAGGCACAGAAAATATATTCAACAAAATTATAGAAGAAAACTTTCCCAACTTAAAGAAGGAAATGCCTATGAAGATACAAGAAGCCTATAGAACACCAAACAGACTAGACCCCCAAAAAAAGTCCCCTCGACACATAATAATTAAACAACTAAATGTACAGAATAAAGAAAGAATATTAAGAGCAGCCAAGGAAAAAGGCCAAGTGACCTATAAAGGTAAACCCATCAGAATAACACCCGATTTCTCAATGGAGACTTTGAAAGCCAGAAGGACCTGGACAGATGTAATGCAGATACTAAGAGACCATGGATGTCAGCCAAGACTAATATACCCAGCAAAACTTTCAATCATCATAGACGGAAGGAACAAGACATTCGAAGACAAAGCCAGATTTAAACAATACCTATCCACAAACCCAGCCCTACAGAAAGCACTAGAAGGAAAATTCCAACCGAGGGAAGTCAGATACACACTTGAAAACACAGGCAATAGATAAAGCCACAACAGTAAACCCCAAAGAAGAGAAGTACACACACACTACCACCAAAAATAACAGAAATGAAGAATCACTGGTCATTAATATCCCTTAATATCAACGGACTTAATTCACCTATAAAAAGACATAGACTTACAGAATGGATACGAAAGCAGGACCCATCCTTCTGCTGCATACAAGAAACACATCTCAAATTCAAAGATAGACACTACCTAAGAATAAAAGGCTGGGAAAAGTCTTTTCAATCAAATGGTCTTAAGAAACAAGCAGGGGTAGCCATCCTGATATCCAACAAAATAGACTTCAAACTAAAATCAATCAAAAGAGATCAAGAAGGACATTACATCCTCGTCACAGGAAAGATCGACCAAGATGAAGTTTCAATTCTGAACATATATGCCCCAAACATAAGGGCACCCACATATGTAAAAGAAACATTACTAAAGCTTAAACCACATATAAAACCCCACACATTAATAGTGGGAGATCTCAACACCCCACTTTCACCACTGGACAGATCTCCCAAATCGAAACTTAACAGAGAAATAAAGGACTTAACCGATGTCATGACCCAATTGGACCTAATAGATATCTACAGAACATTCCATCCTAACAAGAAAGAATATACTTTCTTCTCAGCACCCCATGGAACTTTCTCTAAAATCGACCACATACTTGGCCACAAAGCAAATCTCAACAGATACAAAACAATCAGAATAACCTCCTGTGTTCTATCAGATCACCATGGTTTAAAGCTAGATTTCAACAACAACAAAAACTACAGAAAACCTACAGCCTCATGGAAACTGAATAATGCTCAACTGAATCACCAATGGGTTAAGGAAGAAATAAAGAAAGAAATTAAAGACTTCCTAGAGATCAATGAAAATGAAGACACCACATACCCAAACTTATGGGACACTATGAAAGCAGTGCTAAGAGGGAAATTCATAGCACTAAATGCCCACATAAAGAAGTTGGAGAAATCGCACACTAGTGAATTAACAGCACATCTGAAAGCTCTAGAACAAGAAGAAGCAAAGTCTCCCAGGAAGAATAGACGCCAGGAAATTATCAAAGTGAGAGGTGAAATTAATAAATTAGAAACTAAGAGAATAATACAAAAAATTAATGAAACAAAGAGTTGGTTCTTTGAGAAAATCAACAAGATAGACAAGCCCTTATCCAAACTAACCAAAAGACAGAGAGAGAGAATCCAAATCAACAAAATCAGAAATGAAAAGGGGGACATAACAACAGACATTGAGGAAATCCAGAGAATTATAAGGTCATATTTCAAAAACCTCTACTCCACAAAACTGGAAAACCTAAAAGAAATGGACATTTTTCTGGATAGATACCACATACCTAAGTTTAATCAAGACCAGATAAACTATTTAAATAGTCCAATAACCCCTAAGGAAATAGAAACAGTCATTAAAGGTCTCCCAACCAAAAAAAGCCCAGGACCAGATGGTTTCAGCGCAGAATTCTACCAGATCTTCAAAGAAGAGTTAATACCAATACTCTCTAAATTGTTCCACATAATAGAAACAGAAGGAACATTACCCAACTCCTTCTATGAGGCTACAATTACCCTGATTCCTAAACCAAACAAGGATGCAACAAAGAAAGAGAACTACAGACCGATCTCCCTCATGAACATTGATGCAAAAATACTCAATAAAATACTGGCAAACAGACTCCAAGAACACATCAGAACAATTATCCACCATGATCAAGTAGGCTTCATCCCAGGGATGCAAGGGTGGTTCAACATACGAAAGTCCATCAATGTAATACACCATATAAACAAACTCAAAGAAAAAAACCACATGATCGTCTCACTAGATGCAGAAAAGGCATTTGACAAAATCCAACACCCCTTCATGATAAAAGTCTTGGAGCGATCAGGAATACAGGGAACATACCTAAACATAATAAAGGCAATATATAGCAAACCAACAGCCAACATCAAATTAAATGGAGAGAAACTCAAAGCAATTCCACTAAAATCAGGAACGAGACAAGGCTGTCCACTCTCCCCATACTTATTCAATATAGTACTTGAAGTTCTAGCCAGAGCAATAAGACAACATAAGGAGATTAAGGGGATTCAAATTGGAAAGGAAGAAGTCAAGCTTTCCCTATTTGCAGACGACATGATAGTATACTTGAGTGACCCCAAAGATTCCACCCAGGAATTGATAAAGCTTATAAACACCTTCAGCAACATAGCAGGATACAAGATCAACTCAAAAAAATCAGTAGCCCTCCTATATACAATGGACAAAGAAGCTGAGAAGGCAATTAGAGATACATCACCCTTTACAATAGCCAAAAATGACATAAAATACCTTGGGGTAACACTAACCAAGCAAGTGAAGGACCTATATGACAAGAACTTTAAGTCCCTGAAAAAAGAAATTGAAGAAGATCTCAGAAAATGGAAAGATCTTCCATGCTCATGGATAGGCAGGGTTAACATAGTAAAAATGGCAATCTTACCAAAAGCAATTTACAGATTCAATGCAATCCCCATCAAAATACCAACACATTTCTTCACAGATCTGGAAAGAACAATACTCAACTTCATATGGAAAAACAAAAAACCCAGGATAGCTAAAAGAAACCTGTACAATAAAACAACTTCTGGAGGCATCACAATCCCCGACTTCAAGCTCTACTATAGAGCTACAGTAATAAAAACAGCCTGGTATTGGCATAAAAACCGACATGTGGACCAATGGAATCGAATTGAAGACCCTGACATTAACCCACACACCTATGGACATATAATTTTTGACAAAGAAGCCAAAAGTGTACAATGGAAAAAAGAAAGCATCTTCAACAAATGGTGCTGGCATAACTGGATATCAGCGTGTAGAAGGCTGCAAATAGATCCATATCTGTCACCGTGCACAAAACTTAAGTCCAAGTGGATCAAAGACCTCAACATAAATCCAGCTACTCTGAACCTGCTAGAAGAAAAAGTAGGAAATAGTCTTGAACGCCTTGGCATAGGAGATCACTTCCTAAATATAACACCAGTAGCGCAGACACTGAGACAAACAATCAATCAATGGGACCTCTTGAAACTGAGAAGCTTTTGTAGAGCAAAGGATACGGTCAACAAGGCAAAGCGACAGCTTACAGAATGGGAAAAGATCTTCACCAACCCCACATCTGACAGAGGACTGATATCCAGAATATATAAGGAACTCAAGAAATTAGACATCAAAAGGACCAACAGTCCAATTGAGAAATGGGCTTTAGAACTAAACAGAGAATTCTCAACAGAGGAATTCCAAATGGCTGAAAGACATTTAAGGAATTGCTCGACTTCCCTAATCATCAGGGAAATGCAAATCAAGACAACTCTGAGATACCACCTTACACCTGTCAGAGTGGCTAAGATCAAAAACACTGAAGACACTTTATGCTGGAGAGGATGTGGAACTAGGGGAACTCTCCTCCACTGCTGGTGGGAATGCAAGCTTGTACAACCACTTTGGAAATCAATATGGCGCTTTCTTAGAAAATTGGGAATCAATCTCCCCCAAGATCCAGCTATACCACTCCTGGGCATATACCCAAGAAATGCTCAATCATACCACAAGAGCACTTGCTCAGCTATGTTCATATCAGCATTGTTTGTAATAGCCAAAACCTGGAAACAACCTAGATGCCCTTCAACTGAAGAATGGATAAATAAATTGTGGCACATATACACAATGGAATACTACTCAGCAGAGAAAAACAACGACATCACACGGTTTGCAGGCAAATGGATGGATCTAGAAAAAATCATCCTGAGTGAGGTAACCCAGACTCAGAAAGACAAATATGGTATGTACTCACTCATAGGAAGATGCTAGATGTGGAACAAGGATGACTAGACTGCTACTCACATCACCAGTGAGGCTACCTGGAAAATGGGACCCCAAAAAAAGACACGGAGAAATGGACAAGATCTACATGAATAGCCTGGTCATGAGTGGGAACAATGAAGGGCGACAGTCGAGGGAAAGAGTGGGAGATCCTAGCTGGATCAAGAAAAGAGAGGGAGAACAAGGAATAGGAGACCATGGTAAAAGAAGACCACATGAGAAGGTGAGAAGGGGAGGAAGCAGAGAGCTAGGGAGGCCCACGAAGATCCACAAAGATACCCCCTCAAAAGACTGCTGGCAATGGTCGCGAGACGGCAGGAACTGACCTACTCTGGTGATGGGATGGCCAGACACCCAAATAGTGGTGCCATAAACCCCATCCAAGGACTGAGGAATCTGAAGGCAGACATCCACGGCTGGTCCCCTGGTGGAGCACTGGGAGTCTAATTAGTGAGTAAGAAGAGGATTTATATGAGCGAGAATTGTTGAAGCCAAGGTTGGATAAAGCACCGGGACAAATAACCAAATGAATGGAAGCACAGGATCTATGAACCAAAGGCTGAGGGGCCCCCAACTGGATCAGGCCACCTGAACGGGTGAGACAGTCAGTTGGCTTGATCTGTTTGGGAGGCAGCTGTGCATTGGTGCCAGGTCCTGGGCTCGTTGCATGAGTTGGCTGTTTGAATCCTGGGACTTATGCAGGGACACTTGGCTCGGTCTGGGAGGGGGGAATGGACCTGCCTGGACCGAGTCTACCAGGTCAACCCCGGTCCTCGGGGGAGACCTTGATCTGGAGGAGGTGGGAATGGGGGGTGGGCTGGGGGGAGGGGTGGGCGAGAGGGGGAGAACAGGGGTTTCTGTGGCTATTATGTTGAACTGAATGGTGTTATAAAATTAAAAAAAAAAAAAACAAAAAAAAACAAAAAAAAAAAAAAAACAAAAAAAAAAAAAAAGAATAAAATTTCATCAATGTCTAGAACAGCCAATCATAACTACAATAAGTTTTCATATGCTTTATGGTAATCACAAAGCAAAAACCCTATGATGGGCATCAGAAAACAAAAAAGCAAAGATTTAAAGCATAGGATTGTAGGAAAATATCATCTAGTCACAAAAGATGACAGCAAGAGACCCAAAAGTAGAAAAAGATCAAAAAATGACCAATTAGCAAAATAACATTACTAAGTTCTACTTCTCGGAATGTAAATGGATACAATTCTCAGATGAAATGACCTAGGAAGAGTAATTTTCTCAGTAACAGGACAATGGACAACAAAAGACCAAATATTCAACTCTATGCTACCTTCAAGAGATTCAATGCACCTAGAAGATACAGAGATAGACTGACAGAGTAGGCATGGTACTTACATGAAAACTAAAGCCATAAGAAAGTAAGGGTAGTTACTTCAAACAAGACAAACTTTAAGTCAAACACTGAAGTGAAAGTTATTCATTATGACAAAATGGTCAATTCATCAAGATAATGTACTAATTGTAAATAAATATACAACCAAAAAACCAAGAACCCAAATACACAAAGCAACTATCCATCATACTATAATATAAAGGAAACTTTCATATTCAACTTTGAGCAATGGAGACATCATAAAGACAGAAAAATCAGTGAAGCCATCTCAAGCTTGAGCTGCATTTTAGCAACAATGTACCAAAGAGACAAATATGTAATATCTTTCTAATAGCAGCACAATGTACATCTGTCACATGACACTCAAGAGACGTGCTAGGCCACAAAACAAGTTTCAACAAATTTAGCAAGTTTGAAATCACACCAATTATCTTTCCAACCTCAACAGCATAAAAATAATAATCAGTAGCAGTAGGGATTTTGGAAAAATTCACAAAAACATGAAAATTAAACAAATAGTTCTAAATATTCAGTGAGTCTGAATTTTAAAGAGGGGGGAATAAATTATTATACCAAAAAAAGGGGGGAAATACATTATACCAAAAGTTATGGGGTATAAAAAAAAGCAATTTTTAAATAGCCTAATATTATACTTTAGAAAACTAAGCAATAAAGAATTAAGCCCCAGATTAGTAGAAAGAGTGAAACAATTACAGGGAAAAAATTCTGTAGGGACTAGAAAAAAATGTTAAAAAATCAATAGAACTAAGAGTTGATTTTTAAGATAGATAATATTAGGTAGACAGGAAACCCAAATATATAAAAATTTTAAATAGAAGATGGAAAAAACAAATAATACAAGTAATAAAAAGGAGACAGTTAATAAGGACATACCAATAAACCTGAAGAATAAGAAACTGACAAATTCCTAGACACATATAATCATGAAAACTGGATCATAAAAGGTGAACCAATGATAAGTAAGAACAGTGAAGAGTGAATGAATAACCAAAGGTCCTTCATCAAATCTAAGTTCAGGACTTAAAAGGTTCTCTAACAATCCTCCTCAGACTCTTTAAAACCTATAAATGTGACATACTACAGTGACATCATAAAGGGAAAATAATATATAATCATTTCAATAGACACAAAAACTGTCCTTAACCAAGTTTGGCTTCCTTTTCTGATAAAAAAAAAAAAAAAAAAAAAAACTCTCAAAAAATTTAATAGTGAAGTAATGTATCTCCAAACAGTAAAGGCCATGTATCATATGCCCACAACAAACATAGTCAACAGTGAAAAGTTGAATATTCCTTACCTAAGATTAGGAGCAAAGCAAGGATATTGATTCTTGCCATTTTTATTCATTATAGAGCTGGTAATCCTAACTAGGGCAACTAATTAATAAACTAAAGCACCAGATGTAAAATTATCCCTATTTATTCTTTTACATTGTTTTATAAACAAAAAAACCTAAAAAATATACACAAAAAAGTTAGAAAGAATAAGCAGATTGAATGCTCTCTCAGGATATAAAGTTATCATACAAATATCCAACAGTAAGTTGGGTGCGGTGAGATGTGCCTGTGAACCTAGCACTCAGGAGACTGAGAAAAGATTCAAGGCTCTGCTAACTTGAACTGCACAGTAAATTCCAGGCCAGCCTGGTCTACACAGTCAAATCCTGTCTACAAATATGCAGTAGTGTTTCTATGCAGTAACAATGGGATATCCAAGAAAACAACTCCATCTAGGATAGCTATAAAAGATAATATATTTATCCAAAGGAGTAAAAGAGTTGTGTACTGAAAACTAAGTATTAATTAAACCAACTGAGGAAGGTGCCAGTAAATTGAAAGATATTCAAAGTTCATGGATTAGAAAAATCCATATTGTTAAAATGTCCACAGTAGCCAAAGTGATTTACCGATTTCGTGTAATTTGTATCAAAAATTCAAGAATATTTTCAGAAAATACAATAATCCTAAAATTCATGTGTAAATAAAAAGTCCTAAATATCCAAAGCAATCTTTGAACAAACAGAACAAAGTTAGAGCAACACGCTGACTTCAAACTATACTCCAAGGGTATTATAATCACAAGAGCAAGGCAATCGCATACAAACAGACACACTGACCAACCAAACAAATAACTCCTAAACAAAAGAGGAGGTGGAAAGAATGTAAGAGGCAGATTGGGGAGAAAGGGCTGTGGGATGCTGTCTTCTGGACATGGCTACCGTAATCAAGAATACACAGCAGCTGTGGGTAGCCTGCACAAGACCTACACACGATCAAGCCAGCCAAGATGGAGAAGTTGATCTTCAACCTCCATTCCTTACTGAGAAGCTCCTGGCATCTGACAGCTGAAGAGGGAGAATCTTTTTTTTTTTTTCTTTAGGGATGTGGCCACTGACAGATTTCAGTGCCCCACACCTGTGTATATAAGGACAAAATTAACTGTACTTAGTGGGTTGTCAAAAAAACAAACGAGCAAGCAAAAAAGCCATGAAGTTGGGAAGGCCACACTGGGAACTTGGAGAGGAGCATGAAGTATAAATATGATCATATTTCACTGGACATATGAAAAGCTCAACAATAAGGAACATTTTCTAAAAGAAACAAACAAAAAAGCAGACTTTGGTCATAATGATTATATACTCCAGATATAAAAATTAAACCTTTTTAAAAAACTTTTCTTGCCTCTTTAACATAGTGGGGTTTTTTTATCATACATAATCTCTTATTACCCAGAATACTACAGATATGAAAACATTGTAATCGACATTATTGAGCAAACACTTGACAGCTCTCAAAAAAGCTCATGCTCTCTTTTATTCCATGAATAAAATAAAGTAGCTCTCATATGTATATATCACTTTAGAATAATCCTGCACCTTGGATAACAACAATACTTAAATACAACAAATACTTAAAGATTAGCTCACTGCTTCTACTGTCTCAAATTTCACTGCAAGGCATGATGAAACCCAACCAGAATAGTTAGTGATTAAACTCTGCTCGTCTATTAACATGTGGCAATTTCCTCATCTGCAAAATGAGGACGTTGGCATCAACTTGTCTTTGGGTCTATTGTGACAAGTCTCTGTAAATCTCTAGCTAAATTAAAGGATAAACCACAAAGCTCATTCATGCAGCTGTATACAGTACAGACATCAAAAGGTTTGTTAAGGCATCTATGTCTACAGCAGATTTTGACCCTCCAAAGGAATTTGACATGCTAACCTAGTAGACACGTATACCTGCCAATATCTTCCTCTGATTTGAAAAAAAAAATGTAAGCAGCAAGCAGATGATAAAGTTCTTAGGAAGAGATGTAATCACTCACCTTGTGTAGGACTCTGAATTTGTAAGGTATTTTTCTATATTGTCATTTGTGGTCTTCAAGACAAACTGGTTGAGTGAAAAAAAAATGTTTCTCTCATCTTGCAGCTGAGAACAGCGTGGCTTATAAAAAGTAACTCAAGCAGAGTTGCCTACCAAGTCTGAGGAGGGGCCAGTGTTCGAATCAGGGTTTCACATCTGAAGCCTTCCCCTTTCACTAACCAAGACTGTTGAACACACAAGAAATAACTTATACCTGGAAATCAAATGGCCTGGGTGATCTGCTGGGTTGGATAAAATCCAGGAGCAACTATCTGATGCTTTGACTCCCACTCTGATGTTTTATAATTTGAACCATCCATCCTCCAACACAGTCAAGCCTCAACATGTCTTCTGGATTTTGATGACCTGCAGATGTTCTCTTTGTATTGTGAGGACAGTGCCGGAAGAGACTAGGGTCTTATTTATAGTCTCCTTACCCACAATACCTTGCATATAAGAAATCCTAAACACATAATTATTTAAACAGACTGAGTCCATTCATTGAAGCTTTCTTAAACTTCTGCTGTGTGACTTGTTTTAGGGCTGAACAGGGCAAAGAAAGAACTCCAAACAGCCAGCCTGGAATTTGTGAACTATAGAAGAATACAGACACTGGGAAGCTTTTAATAGCAGTGAGTTGCTCTCCCAGGAGAGCTATGCTGTGCAAGTGAGAACACTAGAACCTAACCCAGCCTGAGGCAACAGGGAAGACCTTCCTAAACAATAGACACTAAGTAACAAAGAAGGAAGAAAAACCAAGACAGAGAACTCAGCATAGGTGCTAAGATGAAAAAGCATCCCAATTGCACATCCTAAATGTTGCATCCTCTGGAACCACAGTTCTCAGAACAAATCTGATCGTGATGGGACCCTCCTGGGACAGCAGGCATTCTAATATGAAAATTATCTCCCCGGGTACCTAAATCATGCATGCTTAGATCTTTAGAATAGATCTTTGGTAAGTGTATCAAGCCCTATTCTAAAATCTAATTACCGTCTTGCTCCATATGTAGAGATTCAATATCCCAATTGGTATCTAGCCTGGTTAAAAAACTGGATGGTTATGAACTTGTTGGATAATGCTGCAAAGATTTATTCAGTCATAGGTGTTTTTACAAGTACAAATTTTGTAGTTAACTATAATGGTACTTCCAGTTGTAAATTCTTTAGTGGAAGAGAAGTTGATACATATGGTGCCATGAGGTCATGTGTGGGACCCTGTGCAATAAATCATAATGCTTTACAAAAGGTACTTTATATGGATCATTAAAATGAGATGTTCTCACAGGCTATGTTTTTATGATAAAACACATCTCAAGGCATATGTATATAAATAGAAACAGCCAGGAAGACACACATTCTCAGTGTGTATAGACAGACCCTGAGCAGTCGACTGGGGACCCTAAAAAGACACTGCTAAATATTGAACTGTATGCCTGCAGAATTTGTATTCTGACGCCCCAACCCCCAGGACCTGAGAGTGTATCTGTCATTGAAAACAGGGCGTTTGAAGAGCTAATTAAACTTAAACAAGGTCATAAAGATAAGTCCCTAATCCGGTATAACTGGTGTCCTCACAAAAAGAGGAAGAGAGTGTGTGGGCAGAGGGAAGGTCATATGAGGACGGGGAGGGGGGGGTGGCATGGTGTGAGCCAAGGGGAGGCACCAGGAGAAACCACAGCTGCCAAACAGGCCGAAGGCTTCCAGCCACCAGTACCAGGACAAGGCTGATTTCTACTGTTAAGCCATCTGATCTGTGGTGTTTTCTTACAGCAGGTTGTAAGTAGTGAATTTTACCTCCCAAAAGGAAAAGTTATGTATCGAAATTCTAGCATACAACATGATATTTGGTACAGGTCCTTCATAGAGATAATTAAGATTAAATGACATCAGGACTGAAGAGATAATGACTCAGTCGTTAAGGGCACTGACTACCCTTTCAGAGGACCCAGGTTCAATTCCTGCCCCCCCCATGGAGGCTCACAACCATCTGTACCTCCAACTCCAGGTGATCAGATGACAATTTCTGACCTCCAGTACCAGGCATGCAAGTGGCGCACAGATAATATATTTAAGCAAAATACCCACACACAAAAAATAAAATAAAAATTAAAAATTGTTTTTAAAAAGATTAAATGAAGTCAGAAAGGTAGGCCCCTAACTCAACAGGACTGCTGTCCTTCTAAGAAAGAGAATTATGGGGGCAGAGAAAAGGTTATATGAAGACACCTCAGGCCCAGAAGAGAGGCCTACACCAGAAACCAAATTCTCTGCCACGTGAACCTTAGACTTGCAGCTCCCGGTATCATGAGAAAGTTAATTTTTGTCATTTAAAATACCCAGTGGGTAGCATTTTGTTATAGCAGCCCCAGAACACTAATACAGACATACATTTTGCATTGTACAAGTATGTGCTGACACAGACTGGCCCAACATAGGCAGATGATCTGCGTTTCTATCTGAGAGTAGAAGCCTTGCAGTATGCCTTTGGAAGCTGGAATTCCTGTTAGGCTGAAAATGAGGGTCATCATTTAGGTTTCTGTAGCCAGGATGGCTCTGTCTGTATAATAATTAGGATTAAAAAAAAAGAATAGTTTTTAGGAAGGGGCTCAATGTATGAGTGCCATAACATTTTTTCAAAATGCTCTGGACATATTCAAAATGATCCTTTCACCTTTCAGAGAGAATGAATCCCTGGCTCAAACTATCTGCAGTTAGCCAAGGAGAAATGTGGACTCTCCTGTTACTACCTGAAATGTTCTCTACGAAGCTGTCACATTCCTGTCACTTATCAAGTTACCATAGGAAGCTTCTTGGGAGTTTAATTAAGCCTGACTAATTTTCCAGCAGTACAAAGAAAGACGAATTCCTTAAATATTGAATCCATTTACAATCCAAAGTGTCATTTTCTGAATGTGACTGCTCAATTCTAAGAATTAATTACCCTCTGAATTCAAGTTGCTTTTACAGGCATTTAAGGCATATAGTCATATCTCACACAAAGCATAAACTCAACATTTCAATTGCTAAGAGACGATTCCAAATGCTGTGTTCAGAGTCTCATCCTGGCGATGGAACAAAGACATCTTCCATAAGTAAGCCATGTCCTGGTCAAGTATGCCCTCATCTCGATTGCCACTCCTGGTTTCCCCCTCTTCTCTCTTTGTGCTGGCATTAATCAGTTAAAACCTAGCTTTCCTCTGTGTTGGGGAGGCAGTTCAGTGGACAAAGAGCTTCTCTGGTAAGCCTTGGGACGTGAGTTGGATCCCCAGGACCCACATGGAAAAAGCTGGGTATGAATGTGAGGGCTGTAATCCCGGGGTGATGGCTCATATTGACCGTTGGCCTGACAGGTCTAGAATGACCAAGGAGACAAATCTTTGCACATGTCTGTAAGGGAGTTTCTAAACCGTGCTACTGAGATGGAAAAACTCACCCTAACTGTGACATAATGCCATACCACAGGCTAAGATCCTAGATTTCATAAAAAGGGGGAAAAAATGAGATGATTGTGAACAGCCATCATTCTCTGCCTCCCGACTGTGGCTGTATTATGACCAGTCATCTCAAGCATATGATGCCATGATTCCCCTGCCATATTAGACTCTACCTTCAAACAGGGAGGCAAACATCAACCATTTCTTCCTTAAATTGCTTTTGTCTGAGTATTTTATCACAGCAATGAGACAAGGTAACTTTTTTTTTTTTTCTAAGACAGGGTTTCTCTGTGCAACAGCTCTGGCTGTCCTGGAACTCACTCTATAAACCAGGCTGGCCTCAAACTCACAGAAATCCATCTTCCTCTGCCTCCTGAGTGCTGGGATTAAAGGCATGCATCAGCTGTTGAGACAAAGTAACTATTAGTGGTACACTCATAAATGGTGAAATGGAGACAGGCAGAGGCCTGGGTCTAGTGACCAGCTAATATAGCCTACTTGAGCAGTTCCAGGCCAGTGAGGGACCCTGTCTTGAAGAAAGAAAAAAAAAAAACAAGTGGATGGTGCCTGAGAAACAACATTTGAAGTTGTCCTCTGACTTCCACATATGTACGTGCCCTGTTCTATTACAACTTCAGGTCATCCCATGTCACATCTGCTTCTAGAAGCTTCTCCCCAGGATAATCCACATGGCTTCTTTACCCTCATGTCACTTTGGAGACATCTGAGTGCATCTGGGACTCGACTTCCATCTTGCAATACCTGTTTGTTCTCTGCCACTCCAGTGAAGGCTGCCCAAGACTAGACTCGATGTTCCGTAGGTAAGATTCCCAACTCAAGGAACCAAGGGAATCTCTCAGATAACCACATGTAGGATTATCCATCAATCTCCCTAAAGAAAATTGGACTTTCGAGTCCCATGCAAGAGAGCTGGGAGACTGAATACATGAGGAACCAGGAGAGTATGTGCATATGTAGACACACACCAGCGACCACACGATAAAGCGATATCACACACCACACGATAAAGCGATGTCACACAGCCTATGTACTCGGGGATCTGTTGAAAGTCAGCAGCCTGCCCACCCCTCCCAGCATCACACCAGACCCAGGGGCTATGGAAGGCTGCCGACTCAGCTTCTACAAGGCCTTTTGACTGAAATTCAGATTTCCTAAGTAACACGAAATGATAGAAGGAGACACAGCAGCTGTTCCGCTCTCCCATACGGGAGTCTCAGTTGAGGGAAGTTCATCACCCGGTATCATTTTCTAGCTTTAGCTATACCAACAGTAACCGTAACACCTCCTCAGAGTGAATCACGGAAGTGTCCTCCTTTACCCAGTGCCTCCCACACACCTTTGGTTTAAATTGTAATTATTTACCTTGAAAATATAAAGCACAAAGCGATGTGTTAGAATTCTTGGTTCTAGTTGCTTCTAATTAAAAAGAAGATACCATGCATCCTGAAAACTTGGTGTTTTTTTTTTTCAGACCGAAGAATAGATAAAAATAGAGATAACGTACTAAAACAGGAAGAGCCAGCTCTGGGGTTACTGCGAGCAGCCCCCTGGCATGGGCACCTCGGGCCGTTGTACTTACCGCCCTTCATCATGCCCACTTCGTAACACTTGCGCAGCCGGCAGGCCTGACAGCTCTTTCTCCTGTTCTTGTCGATGGTGCACTGGTTTGTAGCTGGACACATGTAGTCATTGTGTCCTAGTGAAAGTGAGAAGATCAACTCAGTATCATTTCAGGGAAACCCAACAAGTCAGACGCGACATAGAAGCTTCTGTTTATAAGGTGTGTTCAAGAGCCATGGCTTGGCCTCAAGTGAGCAAAAGCTCTGTTATCTTTAATTTATGCCTCAGATGACAGCTTTAGGAGCTATTTGGGCAAATCCTCTCCCCTACACATGACCTGTGTTGGACAATATGTTGTGGGTTTTGTTTGTGGTGCAGGAAATGGAGCCCCGGGGCTTCCCACATGCTAGGCGAGTGCTCTGCCACTGAACAGCATCCCCGTTCTGCAGGAAAATGTCAGAAGCAACGTATATTCACAAGGTCAGGGTTTCTCTCTGTAAGCTTTGTTTTGGGGTGGGATTGGTTTGGGTCTCGGTTTTATGGGATTTCTCAGGCCACTCACAAAATAATGTTAGAAGAACTGTCATAAATCAAACTTTTCAGAACTTCCAAGAGAAAATGAGGGATCTTTAAAATTCATTAGATATTCAAATGAGTTGCAGAATATCTAAACTCAGCTCAGAGTGGAAGGCTGAGTGGAAGTTAGTCTGTCAAGTGCTGGCTAAGGGATGCTGAGTAAGCATCTGGCCATGCCCCTCCTGTCTAAGCTAGAAAAGATAATGATACACATATATAATATTATATAATTATTGCACCATTATTCTAAGACTTTAGAAATGAGTCAATGTATGTCAAGGGATAATGACAGTGCTCACGTTGATCAAGTCATCTAATTATGAATCCCCTTTCTTTCCTTTCCTTTCTATATTGATTCTCTTCCATCAAATGCTTCTCATTGGCCTTGGGCACATACAAGCCCATCCATGCATGTTAATTTCCACCTTACATCAATGCCCTTTTTACCCAACTGGACCCCTCAGAAGTCCACTCTGGGGTTACCTTTCCTCACCTCTCTTGAGTGGCTCAACACAAGTTATTGGTTCTAACTTAGTTACCTCTCATTAACTGCTCCCATGGGAAGTCCACACACAATGCCAAACATTTTGTAGGGGAAAGTCTTGAATTTAGACTAAGGACCGAGGGAATGACGTTTTCCATTCTCAAAACAAAGCAAAAATACATTCCACATGCTAATTTAGAGTCATCACACAGGCGTCTACTGCCTTGTTCACTAAAGACAAGATGCAAACTAGTGAACTGTTTGAACACAGGCTCTTGATCCCTTTTGCAACGTAAGAACCAGACTCAACTAGAACAGGATGGAGGGAGGGTGGATTTGAAAAGAAATGCAAGACTCCATCTTTAGATGTATTTTACAAAAGCTACCAAGTAAATAGGCCTCAGATCAAATAAACATCTTCATTCTTTGATTGCATAAGACAGACTAGTGAAGACAGTAGGCAGGGCTATAAATTTGAAACTCTGGCAAGAGACCGCACATTGCCTCAAAAATCCAGGCACAGTGATTTTTTTTTTTAAACAGAGTATCACTATGTCATCCAACAAGGCCTTAAACTCACAGAGATCTGCCTGGAGTCAAGGCACACACCACTTTGCCTAAAAACAGTGCGTTTTTTAAAATTGTCTTTATTAATAGGGAGAAATTGAGGAAGGCATAGAATGAAAAACAAAGTTGATCTGGGCTTAGAGTCAGCAAACTATAAGTAAATGGTTCATTATTCTGATGCCCTAAGGAAATCTTAAGTGTTTTACCTCCTCTGGTGTTTACATGGAATACACCAATATATTTTAGTTCAAAAAAACTAAGAACACATTATTAAGCCACAGAAGAAACATTTAGTAGCTACTTAAACCAAACACTATGCTGACTCACTTTCTCTCTGATAACCAGGTATTTTGCAAGCCAGAAGAAGAGAGAAGGCTGAAGAGAGTCAGAAACCAACTGACTGCCTCTCTGTTTGGATTGGCTATCCACTCTAGATGGCTATCATCAGGAAACCAGGTGAAATTCTTGAACTAACATGTCTAAGACATAAAATGCATCAGATCCGTGCAGTTGACTCCATCCCTTAACAGGAATGAGAGCAGAGGCCCAGAGTTATAGTCTTTTATGGCAACGCTTAAAATAAGTTAAGATGTCTGATCAATGCGCTGACTAGAAAAAGATTCTAATAAGCAGTACATGTTTGCTCTCTTCAGCCAAAATAAATCCTTCCTAACCAAACACCAGCAATGACTATTTTTAAGTCTTCAACTGATAATAGATAAAAAGCAATAAAGCTGTTTTTTTCCTTTTAATAACTCCGTAAATGCCTGATGTTAAACCAAGGGTTTCCCCCAACTCCTTTATAAACCCTATTTGGTCTTGTGAAAATAATTTATGAGAAGATTGTACTGAACTAGAATTAATTTTTGAGAACCAACTCAATTATATGAGCGAAACATACAGTAATTTAACTGCAGAGACAAGAAGCTGTGACCCTGGGATAATCCTGGAAGAATTACAGAATGATACATTAAAAAAATAATGTAATATTGAAGTGGAAGGCGAGAAAGGCAAACGCTATTTTTTTCTCATAAGAATAAAAAGTGAGGCCTTGGGGATGTCGCTCAGTGGTTGAGCACCTGCCTAGCGTATACAAGAACTGGGTCCCATCATCATCCCACACACACAAAAATTAAATAAAAATCCTTTGGAGGAACATACAGCTCGGTTAATGGGACGTATAGGCACAGGATACAGGGGACACCTACAAGCAAGAACTGCCAGGTAAACATGGTTCCCAAGAAACACGGGACTCATGCCACACACGGACTTTTCCTTCAGCTTCTCTGAGATTCCTTTCTCTTTCTCTCATTTATTCTCCCATGGCAGCTGTTTTCTTTTTTATTATTATCACTCAGAAAGCCTAGATTTGTTAGTTATGAAAACAAACAACGTTCCATACCCAGACACTCAAAAGAAAGATAAACAAGGACCTAATTAAAACAAACAGTAGCTTGAGAGAAATCTAATACTGTGGACTTTTCCTTTTGTCACCCTTCTCCTCAGGGCATTTGGGCAGCAACCTCAGACCAAATCTTCTGGGTAGGGTGAGGCCTGTCAGTGCACCCAACATCTATCCATCCACCCACCCACCCACCCACCCGTCCATCCATCCACCCACCCACCCACCCACCCACCCACCCACCCATCCATCCATCCACCCATCCATCCATCCACCCATCCATCCATCCATCCATCCATCCATCCATCCACCCATCCATCCATCCATCCATCCATCCATCCATCCATCCAAATTGGCTCACAAATCCTTTGGAACTGGCATTACCAGTCAGACTAACCGTTGTGGTTTGAATCTCCTATGCTTCCCGGCAGGTTGTATTTTGAATGCACGCTGTCCAGCTTGTGGTGCTGTCTAGAAGGTGGGTCCTGGCTAGGGAAATCAGGTCACCACGGGGTGGAGCTTTGAAAGTTACACCCAAACCCTGCTGAGCCTCACTCTCTTTCCCAGTCAGACACCAGCGGACAGGCCCTGCCTCAGACTCCCACCACCACAGATCAAGCCAGGATGCCAGGATGCCTCCCTGCCCTGCAACAAAGGACTAAGAGCATTTGAACCTGTGAGCCAAGATAATCATCCCTCTGCTGAGGAGCTGTGTCAGCTTGTCGCAGCAGCAGAACAGTAACTAATACAGTGACCATCTCCGTGCACCCGCGGTCCCTCTCTTCTCTACTACCCACCGTGAAGCCATACACACAGAATCACTGGAGGTCACCTTCTTCCCTGGACCCTCCCACTGTGCCCCCACCACACAGTCTCACACACACAGACACCAAAAAAGAGGTCAACTATTCTAATTCTTTTTCAAATCAGAGCCAGTTATTTAAATAAACACAAGTGTGTGTGTGTGTGTGTGTGTGTGTGTGTGTGTGGTGTGTGTGTGTGTGTGTGTAAAAGAGGGAAGGGGTATGTGTGTGGCTATGTGTGGATGGGGGTGTATGGGAAGACAGAGGTAGACTTGGGGTGTCTTCTTTCATTTCTCTTTTCCTCCATTACTCCTGACAATTCTTTTATTTTAAAAGTGTATTTACTCCTCATTAGTTTCCTACCTATATAATGTTCATTGATCAAAGTCCCCCACCCCCAAATGCACAATATCCTCTCTTACCTCCCCTTTCTTCTTTCCAAGTCTGCCTATTTTGTGTCCTTTTATTGTGGCCCTCGCATTTAACTGGCGTCTCCTACATGCACATGGGTGAGAGTTACTTACTTCTCCAAGGACAGTGCACCGGTATCCATGAAGGAGCATGACTCACGACGGCTACTCATATTTCAAGTGCACCATTCAAGGAATAGGCTCTGCTGCAGCTCTGTTCCCACAACCAAGCTCACTTTGTCCCAGCATCACACTGACCACACTGGCTTTTAATTGCTTGTCTGAATCCACAGATGGGTTTAGGCTTAGCGGGCAATGAACCGCACCTGGCTCACCATCCCACTGTGCCCACCACATCCTCAGGCGCAGAGCAGAGCTTGGTGAGTGCCTTTTCACTGAATCAAGCAAACACACTAAAGCCCTGGTTGTCTCTCCACCAACCTATCTGTGCAACTCAGGTCTCGGGAGGGGACAGGTTGGGCTCTATAAAGGAAATAATCACAGTGTTAGTCATTTTTCTGTTGCCGTGATAAACACCATGACTAAAACCAACTTATAGAAGACAGGGTTTATTTTGGCTTATCATTCCAGGGGGGGGGGACTGAAAGTATCACAATATTAGGGCAAGCATGGCGGCTGACAGCTAGAAGACGCTGAGAGAGCACATCTTCAACCAGAAGCATGAAGCAGAGAAAGCAAACTGGAAGCGCCCCCCCCACCCCGCACCCTGTGATGTACTTCCTCCAACAAGGCTGTGCCACCTCCCCCAAATAGTGCCACCAGCTAGTGCTCAAGTGTTCAAATATCTCAGCCTACAGAAGATATTTTTCCTTCCAACTACCACAAGTACTCAGAACAAAATGAGCAAGAAATACCTAATACTTGTTCACACAAATGAGCACTCAGCTCACTCGCTCGTCATGCTTTAAGGCATGTAAATCAAAGTGAATTCTTGAGGATAAATGAAATCTACAATGCGTAATGCCCACACCTCAAATAAAAGCCAGTTGTAGCCAATCTTGCCTGAAAACCACACCAATAACACTTTTTAAAATATTTTATTTGTTATTGCGCATGTGTCCACACCACAGCACACATGTAGAGGTCAAAGGACAACTTCTGGAGTGAATCCTCTCCTTCCACCTTGTTGAGGCAGGATCTCTCCAACATCTGCCCTCCAGGCCAACTGGTCCATGAGCTTCTGGGTAATTATTTTGTCCCTGATTCCTATCTCACCATGGGAGTGCTTGGATTTCAGGTGACAGACACCTCATCTGGATTTCTGTGGGCTGTGGGGATTGAACTCAGGTCCTTAAGCTTGTGCAAAAAGTGTTCTTACTTCCTGTCCCACAAATAATATGCCGTTGTTATTTACATCACGTCATCTTATTCTCTTATATCTCACTGATCCATTTATTTAGGTTACACCTATGAACTCTGGCTACCTCCACCTTCTCTTTATCAGAGACATTACCACATTTTTCCATAAAATTAACAAGATTTCATTAGAATTTGAAGCATCCAGGAGTTGTGCCTGAAGATTTTAAATTGCCAAAGAAGAAATGAAATCTGGATTTATTTCTTCAAGCATCAGTATTTATTTGTAGAATGTTAAATACAGCTTTGAATCCCGTGTGGATTTGCATTAGATTTATATTTAGATCCTCCAGAAATTTAAGCAAGAGAAAACTGACATTTTAATTCATTAGTAAAAGGCTATACAAACATCCAGTGACTTAAGACAGCATTACATCCCAATAAATGTGTCATACATTAAACAACACAACTTAAGAGTGTGTTTAACACAGCAGACCTACCAAACACCCTGGCTTTCTAACACAGAGCACTCTAAAGTCTAGCCTTCACTCATGTAGTTACCTAAAGTTGTGATCACTGATGTTGCCCATCATGAACAATAGAGTCAAATTGTGCACTTCTGGCTTGAAAAAGAATCAAAAGTCATCATCTGGAGAGCTTCTAGTGAATATATAAACTTTTCACACCATTGTCAAACTCAATAAACAGAGTCCAACCATTATGAGTGAGAGGGAACATCTTTGTTACTCTTAAGGTGATAAGGTAGAGAAAAGATGTCAAGACATGGTTGTGGTGTTTGAGAAAACCATAAAACCCATGGGCAGATTGTCAAAGCTCTGCTACACAAAATAGGCACCAGGCAGACATAAGCAGCCACATCCTGGAAAGAACCTGCTCTCCTTAACTTGTTCACAGAGACCCTTTCACAAGCTCATCTGATCATTCTCTCCAAGATAACAGTTTCCATACTGAACATGATGTACCAAGTGCTGTGTAATACATGGATTTTTTTATTTAATCCCCCAGTGACTTTATGAAAAAGTAATTATATTAATCCACAGTTTACTGTGGTAGGCTTTTGATAAAGGTTTTAAAGCACTCAGCAAAACAGATGAGTTATGAATCAAGGTCCCCCTCACATGAGAGACTGAACTCAGCTCTCTCTGCAACCTTCATAAACAGAAGCCTAAACTTGTCTAACAAGATCTTTATTCAAGAACAGTATCTATTTTCCTGGTGGCAATCATGGTAGGATTCTCAACAACTATCTGACCAATGGGTGTTATGAGATCTAGGATACTTGTGCATAAGAAAGTAAAACAGGGCATTATATAGCCAAGCTGATGTCACAGCCTTTAATTTAAAAAATATGAAAGGCATGTCAAAAAGAAACTGATATTGGACATTGAGATAAGGAAAACCACTTTCATTAAAGGGTGATGGGCACAGGTCATGTCTCTGGATATGATTTACCAAGCATATTACCTACCTGATACCCTAAAGAAAATGGGAAAATCCCGAGTTGACCCCTACCCACGAAGTGGAGTTTCATCTTAGCACTCTCACACACACACATCCGTCACCAGTACCAAAAGAAGGGAATGCTCTGAGCGAAGCCAGGCCAAACTGAAGACAGTTCAAACAGTGGTGTTGTTGGAGCCACCAACAGAAGACACAGAAGAGTGTCAGGGGATTGAATAGAATGGAAAGAGTTCAAAAGGATTTTAAGTGTAAGTGGGAATGTAGGAATGACTGACATAAAAAAAAATGAGGGATTAGGAGGATTCATAATTATGCCCAAGAAAAACTCATATCAGAATAGGTACTAAGCATCTTTTAGTAGCAGTAAAGTACCTGAAGCAAAAGAAGATGAGAAAATTTAAACAGCTTGCCAAATACCTGGGGCCTGAAGAGGAACAGGAAGAAGTGAAAGGCTCCTGCTTTGCTCCAGGAAGTCCTGAACACTGTCCTTACTGTTAATCAGGAGGATCTGATTCGGGAGGGCAGATGGGAAAGAGGAGGTGCAGAACAATTCCAAACAAGTCAAGAGAGAGCTCAGTAAGACATCAACCAGCTGCCCAGCAGGTAGTTGTAAATGAA
The DNA here is from genome assembly GCF_049852395.1 of Peromyscus maniculatus bairdii. Taxonomy (NCBI): domain Eukaryota; kingdom Metazoa; phylum Chordata; class Mammalia; order Rodentia; family Cricetidae; genus Peromyscus; species Peromyscus maniculatus. The sequence continues at coordinate 53,144,116 of NC_134867.1, read as the reverse complement.
GTACTAAAGTCAAGTCAAAATGAAATTGGAGGTGAAATACCCAGTAATTCCCCTTTCAGGAACAGATTCCATGAGTGGAGGGGTTAGAGGTTGAGGGACTGCCCAGATCAGACTGGCCTGTGCACAACTGTTGGGGATGGTCTGGATTGTTAACTGATGTAAGAGAGCCCGGCCCACTGTGGGAAGCATCATTCCCTAGGCTAAGAGTCCTGAGAAAGCAAGCTAAACACAGGCCTTTCAGCAAAGGCCTTTCAAATTACTGCCTGAGTCCCTGCCCTGACTTCTCTCAGTGATGTAGCCCTTTAGACAAAACAAATCCTTTGCTTCCCTGAGTTGCTTTTGGTCAGTGTTTTATCATGACCACAGGAATGAAACCAGAACAATGTTCTAGGCTCAACCACCAACATCAGAAATTCATATATGTCAATGATTGAAAGCTGGAATTCAGACAGATACAGGTATGTCAGACACTAAAGGCAACATTACTCATAATAGCCAAAAAGCAGAGGTAACTCAAGGCCTACTGACTTAAGCAAACAAACAAAAGTTGGTATATAGCTACAATTGAATTACCATTTAGCTTTCAAAAAAGAATGGAATTCTAATATGCACGACAACATGCATGAGTCGGGAAAACCTGATGCTAAGATAAGCCAGACACAAGAGGACAAAAGTGACCCTGGGTACATGCAGTACCTAAAATAGTCACATTCACAGAGACACGCAGTGATAGCAGCAGAGTAGCTATCAAGATTCACTGGAAAGTGAAGGCGTTATTGCTTAAAAGGCACAGTTTCAATTTGATAAAGTTCTGCTCATACAACACAAATGGACCTAATTGCACTGAACGACATCATTTAAATGGTTCAAGCAGTAAAATTTTGTTGTGTATACCTTGCTGTATGTTTGGGGGGAAAAATGAACTTGGAGTTGTCATAAGCATCTTTGTGAAAAAGCCAGAAAATGAATTAAACTTGGAGACTGTGAATTGGTCCTGATGTGCTCACATGTGCTCACATGTGCTCTGTGGCCAAGGACTGACTGGTACCATGCGTGGGCCATGTGCTTCTCATAAACTAGGAGCTGTGCTTGGTGAGTCCAGCTCTTTGCCTCATCTCAATATCACAAACAATGAGTTGGGTTACTCCAGCTACAGAGTCCTAAGCTGAGACTCCAGGGAACTAAATTGTTCAAGGTCTCTTGGCTGGTAGAAGGCAGAACCATCGTTAAAATACAGGTCTGTCTCATTCGTGAGTCTATTTTCTGTAGAATCCTGCCATGGTTGGCTACATAGAAGGAACGCAATACTGACTCAGAATACTTAAATATTAAATTGTTGCTTACGATAATAATTTCACAGTTTAATAAATCACTATATCTTTTAAGAGCATTACAGAATCAGCAACATAATCATCTCCAGACTCTGATTCCTAACGCTCTGTCGTATCTCACCAAACACGAAAGATAAATCACACAAAAGATATTATATTTATTGAGGGATCAGGGCGTGTATTTTTTTTTAAATTCTAGAAAACCTCTACAACATATTCTAGCACAAACTATTAATGGAAAGAAAAGCTAGGAAGCAATTTTTTGAGGAAATTAAACAAAAAAAACCCTTTATACTCTCTGAAGAAATAACTGCAGCAGTGTATTTGTAAATAAATTTCCACTCAGATATTAAAATGAATACTTTCTGATTCACAGCCAGTACAATGAGCCAAACCAAATGAAATAAAATTTGGCTGTCTTAGTGAACACATTCCTAAAAGTCCAGTGAGGACACTCAGTGGGTCCTGATTTCAACTATTTCATAACCACATCTGTATGAAGTGGCATGCACAAAAAAAAACAAACAAACAAACAAACAAACAAAAAATACAGGGTGCCTTAATCATGTACCCCAAACTCTGTTTTCATACTAGTCATTTCTAATTGATCTTATCGGAGACAACACCCACATCCAAATGTCATTTTGCTTTTATTTTTTTCTCTGATCCAGAAAGCATTACTAATATCCAATTGTATTCCCAGTAGATGTTTTAAAAGAAGGAATTCTAGGAAAGACAGCAGCCCTGGACAGCTTCCTTTTCTACATGAAAATGAAGTCAGGAGGAATTCTCTCTGTCCTCACAAGACCCCAATCCACTGACAATGTGGACATGATACCATTGTGTCCTGGCTCTGGAGTCCATCTGCAAAACCACAGTTGTTTCAGCCCCTGGCACAGAATCAAGTCAACAGCTGTGATAAAGGCAGGCATCATGGGATCAGTGACCATCACCTCACCACAATAACCTGGAGATAGACATCGCTTTCAGCAATGCTCTCCTAGCTCCGCCCACAAGTTAGTGCTGTTGTGCAGCCCAAAATAGGACCTTCTGAAATTGCTGCTCCTACTCTTGTGATGTCCAGCACCGGGCTTTGATCACCCTAAGAACATGGTGCCTCACCCCAAGACCTTTGATTCCAGGAGGTGTAGGGGGCCATGGGGGGAAATAATGAAAACATGGGTTAATAGAATAGAATCAAGCAAAGAAGAGGAAGGTGTAATAGTTGGGGTGATTAATTCAAAGGCAGGCAGCTCTCCTCTGACATCCTGGCCCTTCTCTTCCATACTGTTTGCTTCCAGAAAGTTCTCTAAGCTTTCTTACCACTTCAGCTCCTATAAAGACCAAACCTTGCTGTCCAGAAGTGGTAGAAAGAATTTCAAAGTGTTCCCATCTTGAGAGGCAAGGAACAGAAAATATTTTTGCATTCTGACAGACAGAATAAATATGCAGAGACCTTGAGCAGGGGTCTACCCAGAGTCCTAGTCTCTCAGAGTCAAGGGTAAGCTCATGTTCCAGTTCAGGGTCATTTTGATGCTTTAAGGGGAATGGAAAAGATTGTTGACTGAGATCAAATGTGGTACAGAATATGGAGATATAGAGGTCCTTCAAACTATTGGATCATATTTTTTAATGGACTCCTGATTCACAAAGTCCTAACTAGGAACTTCACCTGTCTTTGGGAGTTTCTCCCAAATTCTTTTATAGGCAATACTCTGACTAGACATTCTGATGAAAAGTAAGAATGGAAAAGTCAGGCATTGTGGAAGCCACAAATAGGGGCTTCCTAGCACATCTGTAGCATGAGTTCAGACATTGTTCCTTGTTTTAATTTGACCCAGTTCTCTTCAACAATACATAAACAAACAGCTTGTCTATTGTCCTGAGAAATATCAGCTAATTGAGAAGTGGTGGTGGTACATGCCTTTAATCCCAGCACTCAGGAGGCAAAGGCCAGTGGATCTCTGTGGGTTTGAGACCAACTTGGCATACAAAGTAAGTTCCAGGGCAGCCAAGGCTACACAGAGAAACCCTGTCTCAAAACAATAACAAAAACAAAAAAAGAAAAAGAAAAGAAATATCAGCTAATCAACTTTATCAACCCCAACAATTTCTTCTAACTAAGGGGAATAAACCAATGCTGGTTCCCATGGTGGCTGATTTTCTTTCTATGACACTTAGCACAATAGCCTTAAGATTTCCCCACATTCTTGCAAATGACAAGACCTCCTTTTTAATTAATACTATTTCAATTCCACACATAATTTCAAGAGTAAAGAAGAAGAAATAACAGATGTGGTCAATGAGTACAAAGTTTTGGTTCATCTAACAGCCACTGAACAGTTACAGGATGCGTGAAGAAACATGTAGTGATTTGCATGGTAAATTTCATCCTAGGTGGCATGATTAGTCTTTGTGTTTCATAGTTTTCAAGGCTGGGGACCATTTCTATGAGGTATGTTACAGTTGCCATGTAGCCTGGCAAAGGGCAAAGTAAACATCTGATGGTCATTCAGCAAAAGCAGAAGTGTCATTGAAACACAACTTCCTAAGTATCCAGACACACACACCTCCAGACAGTGCAGTCATACTTCTTCTTGAGAACATCATCTCACATGACCCTCATCACACCACTGGGAAAGCATTGTCATTTCTCAACTATCCAGGGCTAGTGAGGTCATAGATCTTAGAGAAGAACCTACTACCAGCACTTTATTATATCAGCATAATACCTAACTGCATTCTAAAACTTATCCTTATCTTCACAGATAAGTGATGCTCTCATTCCTCATTAAGGAAGCTTCTCTTTGTAGAAAATGGAGAGCATTACAGAAAGCCATAACTGGTCCAAATGCATACATCAACTGATCATGGGGTGTCCAATCTTAACTGATACATCTACAATACAGCTCCTGTACCTAGAGCTCAGGACACATCAAGGAAGACAGGGCAAAAATACTGTAAGATCCAGAGGACCAGGAGGCCTGCTGTAAGATTCTTCTCCTGGAAATGACAGGTAGGCTACACCCATGATATCTTACTAACATGACTATATAAGTAAGACCCGAAAAAATGCCAGTAGACATGCTAATGGGAAAGAGGAAAATATCATGGGGCCCTAGGACTAGACAGAAAAACTACAGACAACCAATGACTGCTGAGAGAGGATAAATTAGTCTTCCCCAAAGATGAGGCCCTAATGGGCCATCCAATACCGAATGGTCAACCCTGAAATCATATGCACATAAGTTATGTTAAGTGGATCATCAGGTTGTATTTATATATTTATTCATTTGTGTGTGAGAGAGAGAGAGACAGAGAGAGAGAATAATAAGCAAGGAAAAAAGAAGTCTGATTTGAGACATGGAAGGGGTCTTAGAGGGGACATGAGGGACGTATATTGGAGGGTGCAATTACATTCTGATTAATTTTTTCTTATCTTATAAAGAAGTAAAAAGACAACAGCCATCTGTGGCCAGAAGAACCCCAAAACAACTGAGCCCAGCTGCAAGGCAGGAAAAGCCACCTCTACGTGATTCCTGCTACCTGCAGTTTCCTCCTTGCTGACACATAGCCCAGGGAAGAAGCATGAAATTGTATTTAACAGAATCTCTCTCAAGACATGCTCAGTGTGTGTAATTACTCCTTTGTAACCTACTCCCTTTCCACTGATTAAAGATCCACTGCAACTCCAAACTCTTCTTTGAAGTAGCCATTATAAAAGGTATTGTGGTTTGTTGTTTGTTTTTTTTTTTAATTTACTAAAAATGCTAAGTTCACATAGAGTCAGAGGCCACTCTCTATAGAAAGAGGAGGCTGCATTCCTAGTTTTGTTAGGGAAAATGTGACAAGCCAAAAGAACCCTCCCTGCCACAAGACGGGGTATATTTCAACAATATGGCCATCAAAGAAATTTAAATTTTAAAATCACTGGCTCCTAATTCTCTACTATTCAAGTTAGACACTAGCATTGTTATTTAAGGGTATTTTAAGTAAGGAGAAGATAACAAAAGCTTGCACAAAAAGAAAGCTCATTCATGATGTTTTCTAAGACCTCCACGTCAGCAAGAAACCATGTCCTTGATATCTGAACAGTCTCAAAAGTATACTGCCTCCCTCTGATTAAACCAAATAATCTTCAGGCAAAAACCACAGGGAAGAGGTAGAAATCCAAGTTCTTAAAAGCTCTCATCCAGGGCTGGCAGCATGGCACAGCAATGCTTGCTACCATAGCTAAAGATCTGTGCTCGATCCCCAGGACTTAACTAACTCACACAAGTCATTCTTCGACATCTATAGCATGCACGCTCATACATATAAATAAATAAATGTAATTAAATCTTTTTAGAAACAGGTCTTTCAGCTTTGGTAGGTACTTTTCAGGTGCTGTTTGTAAGAAGCAAAAGGCATTGTTCTTATGTCACGTAGAACAATGGCCTCAAGGTTTACTCATGCCACCACCTACAATGACAGGCTCTCCTTTTGAAAGTGTTAACATCCCAACTCCAAATACAATTTCAATGGCAAGCAGGACAGATCAGTAAAAGATATTGGCTAGTAAGAACTGAGTTACCTTTCTATGGGGTAGTAATCCCGTAGATCACGCAGCAGGTAGTTTAGGAACACAGGGCTGAAGCCTGGAAATGCTGAGAGTCCATTTCGGGTGCTCTTACCATGAACAGACAACTGATATGGGAGATGCTTGAATGCAGTAGCCATTTTATCATGCTTATGTATATCAGAGTATCAGGATATAGCCTTAAGACCTATAATTTTATTTTCAAAATAGTTCAATGTTTGAAAGAGGCCATGATGAAGGCAGAAAGCAAAGCAGAATGGTGACAGTTGTTAGCTGCTCTGCCTGGCTTCAAAGCAGGAAGATATTAACCAGTCCTTGGCTGAGCCAACTGGGAGCAGAGATGACGGTGGCTCTTCAGAGTGCTGTATAGGCCAGAATGACTTCTGATCAGCAAAGCTGGAACCCTTGTGACATGACAAACATCTGGTGTCACAGACCCCAGAAACAGATGCTAAGGGGAGTATAACTGACTCACAATGCTCCCAACAGGAGTGACTCTGCTCGTGTGACTCGACCTCCTAAGAGCAGCCAACTGATCCAGGAATGTGACCCTGGGTCAGAGAAAGGCCAGAGTCCTTCACTGATATTGGCTAGTTGGAAAAACGTCACAGTCTATGACGCGTGACAGCTGTGGCCAGCCCTGCTTCCCAGCTGATGGCCAACGAAGACTGACATGAAGCTGCCATCCTGGCAGAAAGAGAGGCGAAGATGAGATCCCACCCAGTCCCAAGGCCCTAGCACCCTGGAAATCCCACCCAGTCCCAAGGCCCTAGCACCCTGGACATCCCACCCAGTCCCAAGGCCCTAGCACCCTGGACATCCCACCCAGTCCCAAGGCCCTAGCACCCTGGACATCCCACTCAGTCCCAAGGCCCTAGCACCCTGGACAGTGAACTCTTTCTATATCCCAGGCCTGTGTGAGGATAGGCAAGACGCTCACAGAGTCTACCAAAGACGTCCATTTCTTCCCCATTGCCATCAACCAAAGTACATCTCAGTTGAGGTTTGAAACTAGAACCCCTAACTAATTCATAAAATTATTTTCTAATAATAAAGGTAACTATAATCCTATAGTAAAACAATTTTCATACTATAGTTTTATTGGCCATATTTTATAAATTGTGAGAAAATATGATCTCAATTTAAGTGCAAAAATATACTAAGAGTAAAGACTATGTGAACTATTTTGTGTATGATAAGTCATGAAAATTACAAAAAGCAGGGAAAGGAAGTAAAAAAGAAAGTTAACCCACATGACTCTCTATAAAGCCTTGCTTAGAAAAATGCTTCTCTAACCTGACCCACAGACCTTTTTATAGCCATTCACCAGATTTAATTGGTAACTGAAACAAAGACAAATTTTGAAAGAAGAAACAAACCTCCACCAAGCCCTGGGAAAACAAATCAGTCTAACTTCTGACTTCTAAGCAAACGATTCAGTCTTTAATTCCTACCCCTTTCATTTCAAATACTCTACTAAGAATTTAGATGGCTTCATACCATGATCCATAAATCAGTGGTCTCTGACTCAGTTACACTCTCAGAAAAGTCACAAGTAAGACAGTACCAGACCAAGTGTGACTGGGCCTCACTTCTACTTAAAATACAAAGCTGAACTCTTTAGGGTGTAAAATAAAGTCACTGAAATCAAGATAGCCATCTTATTATTTCACAGATTAATTACCAAAAGCAGACAGGATGAAGAGGTGCATGCGGGAACCAGAACAGGTTTCAGATCCCTTTCTGCCCCAAAGCTCACTGTTCAAATAGATTCATTAATTTTTGAATATGTGTTTATCTATCATGTGCATGTGAGTGTGCAGGTGTTTGGAGGTCACAGGACAATTTGCAGGAGTTAGTTCTCTCCTTCTACCATCAAAATCAAATTGTCGGCTTTGCCAGCCAGCCCTTCCCTGCTGAACTATCCTTAAATGTATCATTCTTAAAAATGAGTATCAGCTTCCTGCCTCAATACCCCCAGAAATATCTCCCGCATGTCTTTAAACCCATGTCGACTGGAAATCTATTACTTCTGTATACCCCCTATTCACTGTATCCCTCCTTCAGAAAAGCCGAGTTTATTTCTACAAAGTGAGGTCTGGCCACATCACCCACCACCTTAATATCTGTGATCCTTCTCTGGCCTCCCTGGCCCATCCAGTATTCTTTCCACTCGTTTATCTCAGTTTCTTTTCTTCCTCCCACATATTTCACCAGAGGCAATGCCCAAGAGCAAAGCAACTCACTAGTAGAGTTGCTATTATCATTGTTATTTTTAAAGATCTCCTTTGAAAAGGTCTGAAAATGAAAGACGTTTCACAAAACCTGCATGGCCTCAGAAGCTACAATTAACTTCAGCAAAAGAGGCCTAGCCTTGTGGGAATCATGTAGGAAAATTTAATATCTCTACAAAGAAAATTACAAAGACACTCCCAAAACTTATGTTAATGCAACAGAATACTTCCTTTCTGCTCATAGGAAAGAAAAGGGTAGCCCATTTTAAAGGCACAGTAGCGTAAAGACGGTTCCTTTCATATCTCTAGGCACACCATTGATGGGACCTTGGAGTAACCAGGAGTCACCAGTGTTGATCTCAGATTTCCTGGAGCTATTGATATAACCCCAGAAGACCAGCTAACAGGAAAGATTCTGACCTGAGAGCACCTTGAGTTCACTTAGATTTGCTTTCAGTAGGGGGATGAGGAGGAGGAAGAAAAAGAAGAGGAAGAGGAGAAGACTGCAAAGGATTGATGTTACATTGGCTGATCCATTAAAGTCAATATAGATAGCTCTGTTCTTTCCAGTTTTTCAGGTGCTTCAAGGTAAGTTCCACTCCCTTTTCCAACTGCTTTCACAATAAAAGTTATATTAATGCCAATCAAAGAAGTGAGATGGAATGTGTTACTAGAGTTCATTCATAAGTTACTTTGGTGACTGTCTTACGGTTTCTATTGCTGGGATGACATGCCATGACCAAAAAGCAAGTTGGGGAGGAAAGAGTTTATTTGGCTTACACTTCCAGATCATAGTCCATCACTGGAGGAAGTAAGAATGGGAACTCAAGCAGGGATGAACCTGGAGACAGGAGCTGATGCAGAGGCCATGGAGGGATGCTGCTTACCAGCTTGCTCCTCATGGCTTGCTCAGCCTGCTTTTTTATAAAACCCAGGTCAACAAGCCCAGGGATGGCACCACCCACCATGGGCTGAGCCTTCTCCCAATTGTTTACTAATTGAGAAAATGCCTTACAGCTGATCTCCTGGAGGCATTTCCTCACTTGAGGCTCCTTCCTTTCTGATGACTCTAGCTTGTGTCAAGTTGACACCTAAAACCAACCAGTATAGTGACGTTGCTATGTGGAGTCATAGCCAAGGGTAAGCAATGGAAGGGAGGATCATACATTATCTCTGGGCCAATGAGCACATATATCTAATCCATACACACAACACTCTTTCTGATATGTGCAGACCTCAGGGCAAGCAGGTATGTGACCAAAGTCACACTGATAACAACCTAGCTCCCTCTGGAGAAAGCTGTCTCTTCCTTCCCAAACAAGATGCATAGTTAGAGTCAATGTCACAATTGAGGTGACTGACTAAGATGATTCACCTGGCCAGCCAGTACTGCAGCTTTAACCACTGAGATTTCTGATGGCTTTACTAACACAAAGTCCTTCACCTCCTCTGCTACGATTTCTCAATATCCTGAAATAATAAGAATCTCCTGTGGCGACTACCCAGTGTCTACTCAATACAATTCTACACAGGTTCTCAACTAATGAGATGAGTTGCACTTTACTGCAAACTTATCATCTTCCAAACAAAATAAGGACATTTTAAAGTAAAGAATGAAGCCTTGTGGGATACAAGGTGAGCAAAGAGCACTCGACATGCAGCTGTTAAATCACCTGATCAGCAGCAGTGCACATCTGTAAATGATGCTTTATTGCACAAGGAAAATATGCTTACTGAGAAGATAACAATACAGAGAAATAAAATCAAAGGCTATCCATGATCCTGTAATTCATAGGTAGCAACAATTTATATGTTATAGAACACATTTCCAAATATCATACATACTTTAGATAATTAGGTAGTAGGGAAGAGGGAGGAGGGAGGATACAGGATGGGTACCTACATAGATGACAAATAGATGATAGATATATGTATAGATAGATAATGATGATGAAGATAGATAAATGATGATGAAGATTGATTGATAGATACATATTTACATACATGCATACATATATACATACATACATAGAAGATGATAGGTAGATGGGTAGATAGAAAACGTACATACATATTAATGTATATGCTTATCTATATCAATATATATACTCATATATACCCATATACATAAAAGGAGATATGTTTATAAAAATATTTGATACAAATCCTTTCTCTTGCATTCTGTTCAGAAAAAGCAGCCATCTATAAAGCATTTTATAAGCAATAACTGTCATGTAGAACACTTGACAGTACTTCTATTTCTCAGAAAAATGGAGTCCAAATTAAGGCATGTGACTATGCTGTCCTTATTTGATTTAATAAGGAGATAAGGGCGGTGTGAAATTAGTAAAAAGGAGAAGGGCACTTTGTCCCCAAAATTGTTCTAACATGTATCTCAGTCTCTCAGTTTCTCTCACAGATTTACAGTCAGGAGGCACAGGACACAGTCAAAGGAACCCATTGACAGGATCTAGATTCACATATTTCTTCTGCTCCTGTGTGCACAGCATTTGACTAGAAGAACCAGCCTTGAGGAAAGTATTTGAAAGAATATAGGGAGAAAGTATGGTGATATTTTATTTATATATTTTGAAAGATTTCTGTTCTTTCCTGAACAGAAATCTTTCAAACACTGCAATATAATTGATGAGAACTTACCAAATTTTCTACCTTTTCTGAAACCAGTTATTCCTGCCATGATTTTATTAATTAAATGGGGTATCTAACTTTACCATCTTCCAATGGCTCATGTTGTAGGGAAGCCTAAGATCAACTCTTGGAAATAAAGTCTCTGTCAAATGATTAAAACACCATTGAAGACAGAGAGATGGCTCTTCAGTTAATGGCATGGATTGCTCATGCAAAGGATCCAGGTTTGAGTCCCAGTACTCACATTTGGTGGCTCAGAATCACTCCAGCTCCAATCATGCTTTTGTGAGCATCTGAACTAACATGCACACACCAACACATAAACACATACATGCACACACACACACACACACACACACACACACACAATTTAAAAATAATAAAACAAATAAATCTTTAAACACCCTTCATAAATATCTCATTAAAATAGTAATTAAAAGGGAAAAAAATCAAGAATATCATAAACATAAAAATCACACTCTAAGCTGTAATTACCTAAATAAATCTTTACTTAGAACCAACTGTTTTTCTCTATATTATAATAAAACAACACTTTTATTTCCATCATCACTATAGTACATATTACTACATAAGTATCTTAATATTTTATTAATGTTATCTCCATGTTAAGCTTCAAAAGTAAGTTGAAATAGTATATTGCACACACATCCTGGAAAAAATATATCTGTCAACCTCTGGATACATCAGAGACTTCTTGCTCATGACAATGGAAAGAGGTATGTCTGGAGTGTGTTAAAATTATGTAATGAGTACTTTTAAAGCATGCTTTGTTCTAAAATACTATCTAATGCTGTACTATATAGACCAGGCAGGGCTGAGAAAATAATGACTAACAAGTTCAAGGACATTTACAATGAAATAGATGTCTTTGACAGGCTTTGGACAGCCACCAGTTGGGACACTATGTCTTCCACAACATTTACTAGTTTATTCTAGAGCAGTGTTCTCACCCCGAACTCTCAGTTCCTAACCTTTCTTTCTGTAAGAGCCTCTTCTCCATTTCCAAGGTCTTGGAGCAGCTCCGAGTGCTGAACTTAAATCTTGTGTGATTTATCATAATCATCCATCTGTGATCATGTGATTCCTTCATTAGGTTGTGGGCAAGGCATCTTTGGATGTCTTATGGTGCTATTATGAAATGCCCTTTAATAAATATCTGTTGTATGAAAACAACAGAAAAATATAAATTCTTTAACTCAGCAGGTTAGTCCTTTCTGGGGAAAAGGGATTTGAGGAACATGAGCAGGGAAGTGTTCGCAAGTGTATATGGTAAGAGAAGAGAAGGAAGGAGAAAGGAGGATTGGAACAGAGACAGTGGGGACCAGACGTATGATCTTCAGTTGCTCAGAGAGCATGAACAGTGATATGTGTGGTGGAAATCAGAATAAAACCATCTCCTCGCTGATTTTATTGCACCACATAGCATCAGCTGATAGGAACAGCAAAGCACAATCATTTTCAAGTCTATTCCCTTATTGCTAGCACCAAGGTGTCAAAGGAACAAATAATTATGAATTCCAATCACTGTACAAACTACAATTTATCTTCTCTGGCATATAAGGAGACTATTTTGGACATCACTTAGTGAAATATCTTAAAGAGGTCTAGCCACATTTTAAATGACTGCATTTACATTTCCACCACACAGATCATACTTATAAATGTAACCTAGTCACTCATCTATATATTCTCAAATAACTGGACTCCATTCCATCTCATTCACTCTTTACCTTTGAGTACATGATTTGAAACTGCTGAGTGTATCAGATAAGGATAATGTTCATTTGGATAACATTTAAAATCCATTTACTCCTTCTCCAAACAAGTAGAGAAAATAAGTGCCTTTCACAGGGAGAGGTTGTAATTTAATAATTAAATTGTGTTTCCTGTTTCTTTATTTCTTAGCAAGTGAAAAATAAAAAGCTTTTTATTTTATCTAAGGGAAGGTGGACATGTGGGGGAAACAACAGTTCCTTCTTCTCTCTGTGTTTTCCTTTCCTCCGGCAACGAGTATCTTCTGCCTTTGACTGGATCAGATCTGCTTGTTTACTCAAACACATTGTAGGATTAACATGGAAGAAAGAAAAAGTTCTACAGGGCGGACCACAGGTTTATGAAATAGATCTTTCTTGTGCATGATATTTTTCCCTCAAGATAAAAATTGAGACAAGTGAATACCAGTTTAGTCTACAGGTTTGGTGCTGTGATAGCATAGGATATGGCCCAGCAAGGGTCTGCCTGTTTTTCAGAATATACTTTCCTCTGGACGAGTGGGTGTCAGAGAACAAGCCTTTCATTTTAAAAGGGTGTAAAGGTGTCAACAGTAGTTTCCTACAAAGGAAGGGGAAGTCGGTCAGAATTAAGGCTAGAGACCATCACTGGAAGGCTCGTGAGAACAATGCAGGCAATAATTTTGAAGGCTAGTTAATGCCCTTTGAATATGTGCCCATTAAAGCCTGTCCATAATTCTTGTGGAAAATTATTGCCACTCATAAATGGGGCTTTCTAATGGATTGTTGATGAGCTTAACCACTATACATGGGCACAAGCTACCACTTTAATGGAAATAGTCAATGCCATGACCAGAAGAACCACTTAGTAGGGAAATTGGAAATTTAATTTCAATCAGATGAACAAAAAAGTGAAGAAGAATGCTCCAAGTGGTAGCATAAAAAAACACCAGCGATTAAAACCATTTGGAGCCTTTGATTACCCTTCGGAGGCATTTGTTGCCATGGTTTTTAAAGGCCTCTGAAAACCTTAGCTATGTCCACAAAACCTGCCAAGAAACAGGACTCTCTACTGATTTCATTTGTCAGAGGCATTTTATCTTAATTATCTCCAAGATAAAGATTGCTTGGCCAAAAGGAAGAAAGAAAGAAAAAATGGAAAGGAAGATGCAGTGTCCTCTCACAGGTAGAATATCTTCCTCCATCTTTCTCTAGAGTCATATATGGGCACATGTATAGCACATGTCTAATATTGCACTATCACAGTAAAGAGCGACAAACATTTAAAATCAATAATGCGGCCAGGTGTGGTGGCACATGGTTGTGAGCCTAGCCCTTGGGAGGTAGAGGCAGGAGGATGAGGTATTTGAGCTATAGCCTGGGCTGTATAAAATGCTATCTATAACATAATGTTAAAATTAGTCATAAGAATTCTTAAACAGAATAAGGTTTCAGGTCTTAAGCTTTGTACCTTATCTCTGTTTTCCTCTAATGAGAGTCAAGAGCCAAGCATCTGGCAAATTGAACAGTGCCTAAGGATAATATCTGTCTTTGAGGAAGGTTCATTGTGAAGGTATTCACTTAAAAGTTGCGTAACAGTTCCTCTGTGCACAGACTTACACTCTCTGCCTTTGGTCTAAATAGTCTCACTCCTGTGCCACACAGTGTGCATGTTGCCACAAGATGAACAGTTCAGATGGAAGTCTGACAAGTCAGAGGATTAGACAAGCTCTGGGCCACAACCTAAGGGCCAATGAACTCCTACAATATAACCTACCTCCCCAAACCGCCAAAAGTCTTGGACTTTTCTTCAGTATCATTAAAATCATCATATTAGTTCCTGCACTTTCCTATTTGTATAGTTTAATGTGTCAGTACCAGCATATTCTCCTCCCCACACACACTGTAAAATCCTAAAGTGCATCCCTTGGTCCTATTGTCCAGCAGTTTCTTGTGAACATACTTTTGGTAATGGCGGTCTTTTTTTTTTTTTCCCACAATCTTTTGGTAAGATCCAGAAATCTCCTTGAATGTGTTTTTTCTGAGGACCAAAAGGAAGAGTTTTGAGTTTCAGCTATGATTTGGGAAATGTGTCCCAAGGGCACACATGTAAAAGGTTTGGCCTCAAGTTCATGGCACTATTAAGATGTGTCAGGGAACTCAAGAAATAGAGGCTGGTAGGAAATCTTCCAGTCACTTAGGGCATGTCTTTGAGGGGGATACGGGACACAAGCTTGTTCTTTTTCTCTCTGTTCCAGCTGAGTCAAATGGGCCTCCTCCTCCATGTAGGCTCCCACCATGATACAGCCTTTCTACAGCTCCCAAAGCAATGGGTCCAGGTGACCCCACACTGAAACTCTAAGCCAAAACAAAGCCTTCCTGTCTCTAAGTCATAATCTTGGTGGTTTCTAAGTAATGGAAGCCAGCTGACAGTTACTTTTCCATCATTCAAAAATGTGCTACCTTCACAATGAAGTCACTCTTTTCATCGAGTCCCTTTAAAATTAATTGAGGAAATTACTCCAATGCCGAGCCTGGACTAGAGCAGAGGGTCAGTTCTATTTGGTGGTATATCAAGCTAACATCTATCCTTAACACAGCATGCCTAGAATTGAACTTCCTTTACCTCTCAGGTAATTGGTCTGATTCTTAATGTCCCCTGTTCATTCATTTCCCTTTGACACTACTTATTCTTTTCACTATTACAAAATTCATAATTACTCATTTTAATATATATATCTATATATATATCTTTCATTGTTTTAATGTAATATACTCTCTCCATTCTATTCCCTTTCCCCCATTTTATAAACACCCCATATCTTTGAACACCTAAGTGAGTTGAATGTCAGCCTGCTCATCTCCATGCTTCCGTGCCCTTCCATTCTCCCCATCTCTCATCTCCTGTGCATGCTTCTGACAGTTGAAACTGTATCAGAGACTATTGTGTCCGAGCTGGTAAAAGTGTGTGTCACCCAAAGCAACACAAGTGGATCTTAACCTTCCGTTTGTGCTTTCATCCATTCACTGAGTGACTCCTGCAATACAATACCTTGATTCGGTCCCAATCTCTGAGGTCAGAATGGGAAGAACACATGTATGCAAATGTATGCAATCCATTGAAACAGTACCTTATGGAGGTGCCAAGGGACAAAGAACTTCTGCACAAGCATGTGAAATTTTTTATGACAGCCATGCTTAATGAGTTTAAGAATTTTGACAGGTTAAGTCTGGATAGGAATTCTAATATAAACAGATCGACAACTCAGCTTGTGTCATGTCAGCCACATATAAGCGCAAATAGAGACTCCAGGGTACCTAGAAAGGAAAACTAAAACAAGACATACATAGGTAAATCCTCAAACTGTTGTCTAAGGATTATTCTGTGGGCCATGAAACTCATTAAGGGATTTTGTACAAAGGATTGACATATATTAGTGACTTTCTTTGAGAGTATTAATAGACAGGCAGTGTGCAGAATAGTTCACAGATATGAAAAGCAAACCAAACAAATGGTGAAGAAGGAGAGAAAGAGACTGACGTGCTGTGATTATCTTGGGTGAAGGAACCAAGTCAGAGTAATGGGAATTGGGTGGGTATGTGTTTAAACAATAGACTCAATAGAACTATCCAAGAGTTCTGCTGGGAAACATTAGAGATGAGGGTTGCAAAGCAGAACACTGGCTGGAACTCCAAACTTTGAAGTCTGAGACAATAATGAAGGAATAGATCTGCCTTATAGACAGGGAGCTGCTGGTGGCATGAGGAATCACCCAGGAATGAATGGTCAGAATAAGGCAGGGGTCAGACTTAGGAGATATTTGCCTAATCATGAAATACTAGGCTTTAAATATAGAATTAGTTTTTCTATGCCTGCCATAACCAAGCACCACAAGTGAGTGCCACTAAAATACATAAATGCATTGTCTCATGGAGCTACAAGACAAAATTCTGAAATAAAGGTGTCAGCAGAGTCCAGCTTGCTCTGCATGTCTCTGCCTACCTTCTGGAGTTGGTCAATGATCTCTTTCATTCTTTGCTTTGTAGATGTATCATCCCAATCTCTCTTTCCACTGACATACTTGGCTGTCTCCAAATCCCCCTCTTCTTACAAGGATACCAGGCGTATTAAATTAAAAGCCCCTGGGCTCCAGAATAACTCCATTTTATAAATTATGCTTGCCACAACCTTACTTTCCATCTGTGTCATGTTCTGGTGAATGAGAGGTTTGGGCATCAGCATCTCTTTTGTGGAGACATAATTCAATCCATATCAGACATGAACTAAAGTCCTGGGAAACTGGGGAGGAGAAAGAGGGAAGGAAGGACAGAAGCAGAGACCAGGACTACACATGGCCCACTTACAGAGCTGAAAATGGAAAGGGGACCAAAGACAACTAGCAGAGCCCTAAATTCTTCCAAGCTGGCTCTCTCAATTTCTTGGTTTATACTATTTCACACATGGAGAATTCTGTTCTAAAATGTTTTTTAGAGATTTGTTTATTTTTATTTATTTTATGTGAATAAATGTTTTTCCTGCATGTATGTATGTTCACCCCATTTGTTCATGATGCCGGCAAAGGACAGAAAAGGGCTTAATGTCCCCTAGACCAAGAGTGACAGAGAGTTGTGAGTCACCATATGGGTACTGGGAACTGAAGCTGGGTCCTCTGCAAGAACATAAAATGTTCTTAATCACTGAACCACTTCTCTATTCCTTGTTCCAAATTTTTTATTGCTTATAAAAAAAATCTTTGGTTTCTTTCCAAATCCATCAAATGAACCCCTTTCATTAACACCTCCTTTGCCAAGCAAACCCAAATGGAACAGCCAGTCTATATCCCAGCACAGTAGGATATGGCCAGCCAGACTAGCATAAACAGTGAGGTCCAGGTTCAGCAAGATCCTCCCTCAAAAAACAATATGAGATATGATTGAGGAAGAATTCTGATGTCTACCTGGAGCCTCAACACACACACAAACACACATACATTCAAACACACCACATACATACACACACATATGCAAAGAAGAGAGCTGGCCTGGAAAATGCCTGGGTAATCCAAATGAAAAGAGTAAGAAAACTACATCCATGCATGTCCTGAAGAGGGACTAGTTTGTCATATTGAGGAAAGAGAAAAAAGACCAAAGCATCTGAGTGACAGTGAATAGGGAGAAGTCAGCTAGAGTTGAATTATGTTAAATTATATAAAGGATTTTTAAGTTCTCTCTCTCTCTCTCTCTCTCTCTCTCTCTCTCTCTCTCTCTCTCTCTCTCTCTCTCTCTAACACAAATGCAGCTATCCACAGAGGCCAGAAGATGCTGTTAGATCCCCTGAAGGGGGAGTTACAGGTGATTGTGAGCTGCCTGCTGTGGGTTCTGGGAGCCAAATTAGAACTTCTGGAAGAGCAGTAAGCACTTCTGATCACCGAGCCATTTCTTCAGCCCTGATAAAGGAAGTTTTCATCTAAGGACTTTGGGAGTTTTAAGCTTAAAATCCTATGATTTAACTAACAATGGAAAAGATCTCCCTTGCTGTTACATGGGGGCCAGAGTGTAGAGGGTCATATGTGGAGAACAAAAGTTTAATATTTCCTATGTGTTGACAGGATTTCAGATATATCTCTAAAAAGATCTCAGAAATAAAATAATCCTGTAAATAAATAGGTGCTTCTCAAATCCTAACCTACCATGGATGCACACAGCGGCCTAGAGAGAGAAAAATAATGGGAACACAGCCCCTCTTGAGTGGACAGTGGTGAGCCCCCAAGATTGAAGAAATAGATCTATGCAGGCACAAATAGCCTTCTAAGTGAGTTTGGGGTTCTTAAATAATTTATTTTTATTTTGTGTGCATTGGTATTTGGCCTACCTGCCTGTCTGTCTTTCTGAGGGTGTCAGATCCTCTGGAATCGGAGTTATAGACAGTTATGAGCTGCCAGGTGGGTGCTGGGAATTGAACCGGGGTCCTCTGGAAGAGCAGCCGATGCTCTTAACCACTGAGCCATCTCTCTAACCCCAAACCTGAAGATCTTTCTTTTAAGGTTTACTGTTCCTCCTCCCTCTCCTTCTCCCATTTCCCCTCCACCTCCTCCCATCCTACCTCTACCCACTCCTCTTAGGTGGTAAGGCCTCCCTTGGGTATTCAACATAGACTGATATACCAAGTTGGGGCAGGCCCAAGCTCCTCCCCACAGCATCAAAGCTGAGTAAGGCATGGCACAATAGGGAATGGGCTCTAAGAAAAAACAAGTTCACATACTTGGGATGAATCCTGGTCTGATTGCCAGGGGACTCACAATCAGATCAAGCCACACATCTGTCACCCTCATTCAAGGGGCCTTGCCGGCTCCCTAGCTGCGAGCCCACAAGGATGTTCCCACCTAAGACTCACAGAAATGGTGGAGAGGGTGCTTGAACTAGCCTTCCCCTGAACTCAGATCGGTGACTACCCTAAATGTCAGCATAGAACCTACATCCAGCAACTGATGGAAGCGGATGCAGAGACTCACAACCAAGCACTTGGCCAAGCTCCTGGAGTTCAGTTGAAGAGAGAGAGAAGGGACTGTGGAGCAAGGGAAGACAAGATCATGATGGGAAAAAAATCACAGAGACAGCTGACCCAAGCTAGCGGGAGTCCATGGACTCTGGACAAACCTGAAGATCTTAAGAAAAGTCAATGTTTCCCGACTACAGCAGCTGCAGGAGCTATCCAGGGTGCTGGATGGTTTCACAGTGAAGCTTTTGAAAGCCCAGGTATCTCTGTCTAGGGTGTCCTCCTTGGATTCAAGGTGCCCACTACATTAAACCTTAACCAGACATCTTCAAACCATTTCCCCCTTGTCCCAGCTGCCTTGTGAGCTCGCACGGGCCTTCATTATGTGTGTCTGATTCAATACTGTGCAACTTCACACAACCGTTAGAGTGTGAAGTGATTGCATAGTTTAATGGTATGAAGATAGGTTTGGTCTCCACTGTGCCCTGTTGTCTCCTGGAGTTACAATGAAAGAAGCGTAGTGAGTTTATAGAATGCTTTCTCCTTGCAATAAAACCCAAGGTAAAACTTGATAGCTGAAGCTATAACCTGATTGGGTCACTCAGTCCACAGTGTCTGTGTAATGAAATAATTCTAAACCTGCAAGGATTAATAAATTAACAAAATTTCCAACTTCAGATCTCTAACTTAAATGGGATCCTATATTTTGCTTTTTTAAAAAAACATACACTCAATTGAGGCCATGACTCAGTTCTTTAAGTAATCAAGTCTGCACTAAGCAAGGGATGAAAATATGTATGCTTTCAAGACAAACACTTTGCCTCTTCAACCAAAACACTTAGGAAGAGAGAATAATCTGGCAGACACTCCTTCCTAGCTCTCTTCTTAAATAACAAGGCAAACAAGCAGAACCTCAGCATCTTCAGGATGTTCCACCCACGAATTAGACCCTTCACTGTCCTTAAATGTGTTTGAGGGTCACTGTGATTTATAAACAGCCACAGTAGTTCAGGAAAACTTATAGTTCCAAGTTATCAAGACTCAGATAAGCAAACAGAACTGGGAAACAGCTGCACTTGCCCAGTCTATTCTTTTGTATAGTTGGGAACAGATGAAGCATATGGAAACTCTATCAAGATGGAAAAGAAATCAACCACTGCTCCTTGACACAGTTTCAGATTAAATGCACAGGCCAGGAACATCATTATTTACAATGATGGCGAACCAACATTGTAAAGTGTTATTCGCAAGATGTCTGTAGTCTTTCTGGATCTCAATCGTATGTTTGCCTAGATGACTAAACAAACACTCCTGCCTCCCTTCCTCCCTCCCTCCACTTTGCTCTCTTGACGCTTTTCTTCAGACTTACTTTGAATCAATAAAAATTCTCGGAGAGTCTAACTCACCGTTCTCTGGGACTGAGTGAAGTTTAGATTCCTATGAGACTCGGCTTCCACCTCTACTTCGGCATTTGTCATACTGTAATTTAATTGCTATTTTTTATTCATTTCTGACTCTATAAGCTTAATGCAAAGAGGGACCAGTTCTTTCCCTGTTTTCATATCTTCAAGTCTACATACTGTGCTTTGTGTAGAATGAGAATCCAATAAATACATAACCTTAATAAACAATTATTAAGCTTTAGTCATTATTGGGCCCCATGTTCTGTCTAATACTCAGCCTTATTTCTAGGCTTCTTTCAGAACTCTGGACTCAACAGTTATCCTGCTTCAGAAACCTTTTATATGACCACACCATAATGCATAAGAAGTTTCTGAAACCAGGTAAAAAATTCTCTTTTATGGCTACAATTTTATTGGAATCTTATCTAGTCTGTTATATCAAATAGGAGATACCTATTTTGACTATTGAAAAGAGAGTGAAATTCTTATAATATATTTGAACTTGAGATAATGCCATACTAATAAAATGTTCATATGTAAGCTTATTTTTCTTCATTGTTTTTGTAAGTTTCTTTTTATACATTGTTTTCTGCTCTGCTGCCTTAATGCTTAAAATCAGGACTAAGTTTGGTGGCATTTCATTTAGCATGCTCCTGCCGGTGTAAAAATATAATGGAAATCCTGTGAAAAAATATAGCTGTTGTTTCTTTCAGTCTCAACAACTTGAAATCTACAGCTGGCAAGAGTTTCTCCAATGGCACTCACTTGTGTCTGCCATCTTTGTCCAGGTAGCGCTCTATCTGTACATACCCACTCTCTGACTGTACCATGAAAGTAAGTTGTCTCTAGTTTCCCAAATAAATTCTAAATTTTTCAAGACTGTTAAATGTGTCTTACACATCTTTTAACTTCTCCTCAGAACATCTAGACAAATACAGACTAAGCTCCTGTAAAAAAATAGGAATAATCCACCTTCTTAAGAACCTCCTTTCGCCGGGCGGTGGTGGCGCACGCCTTTAATCCCAGCACTCGGGAGGCAGAGCCAGGCGGATCTCTGTGAGTTCGAGGCCAACCTGGGCTACCAAGTGAGCTCCAGGAAAGGCGCAAAGCTACACAGAGAAACCCTGTCTCGAAAAAAAAAACCAAAAAAAAAAAAAAAAAAAAAAAAAAAAAAAAAAAAAAAAAAAAAAAAAGAACCTCCTTTCATAAATAATGACACTTGGGTTATATAAATGCAAATAAAAATTAAATCATGGATCCCAATACTATATAGCCCATGGGCCAGATCTGGTCAATTACCTATATTTATAGTTATATGGGTTTGTAGCCAGGCCCACATATTTGCATATTATCTGCCATGGCTACTCCCACTTATTTGCATATCGTCCCATGTAGCTACTCCTGCTTATTCTCACTTTTCTCCTTATGTACTAGAGCTGAGTGACTGCAGCAAAGACAGCATGGCCTGCAAAGGCTAAAACAACAGCTCTTTTGACCCTTTAAATAAAAATCTTGGGTTGGGGATTTAGCTCAGTGGTAGAGTGCTTGCCTAGCAAACACAAAGCCCTGGGTTCGGTCCTCAGCTCCGACCAAAAAAAAAAATCTTTATGACCACTGCCCTAAATAGTGTTTGCTGATGAAAACACTCACTCTCACTAAATGACTTTTCCAGCTGCATAGCTGAACACATCCACTAATCATATCTTTTTCATGTGTATATGTGTGTTCTTAGGGGTTATATGTGTGGAGGTCTAAAGTTGATGCCAACTGTCTTTGTCAATCAATCTCCACTTTATTTGTTTATTGAAGCAAGGTCTTCCATGGAAACCAGAGTTTGCTGATTCTAACTGGTCTGTCCATCCAGCTTGTCCCAGGTATCACGTATCTCTGCCCTCCCACAAGCTGGAATTACAGGCAGAGGCTGCATGCACTTGGCTAAAATGCATACATAGGTTTTGGGGATTCAAACTCCAAACTTCATTTGTATGACAAGTGTTTTATTCATTGAGAAATTTCCCTAGAGTCCAAATACATGTTTTTAAAAGCCTAAAGTTTCTTCATTGATATTTTTTGTGTAAGCATATTATTGGTGAAAACAATGATAATTTACATTTTATGAAATCAAATAAAAAGCAAAACCACAAATTAAGATGTTTGCCAAAAGGCTTATAAGGTTTATACTAACTTATAGCCAGATTTAAATTTTATTTTTCTGAATTAAAATGGTATCAGCTAATGAAACTAATAGTCTATATGTGATGCATTCAAACACAGAGATACATAGAGTTGCTATAGAGAATATCATTAATTTTTGTAGGAATGCAGACAAAAAGAGTCAAAGTCTTGCAGCTGAATTCTAAAAGATGTTGAAAGCAATAAGTGTCAGGGAAAATGCTTTTAAAATGGACCACATTGACCTCACAGGCTACTCTATTAAGATATGAATGGCTTTTAAAAAATGTTCTTCCAGCTGTGGAGGAAAGATAAATAGTGTGTACCATCACCCGGTCGTTACCCGGAATCAGAGCAGTGAAGAGCCACAGCAGAAAGTTCCTGAGACTCTCGTCTTGGGTCAGTGTCTATTAATCTAGCAGGTTCTGATTTTCAGCAAGTTCCTTAAGCCTGCATTTCTGTAGAAGGTATCACAGACGTAGTCTTTGTATTTCTATACTAAGGTTCACTAAGCTGTGAGGGTAATGAGTAAGAATAAAGAAAAATAACCCACAGCTAAAACAAAACATGAATTCAGTAAGCCCAGTGTACCAACAGGCCTCTGCCCCTGTCAAGAGGGCCTTAGCACATATACCTTAGGTAGTCGAAATGACTAACATTTTCCACTGGTATTCAGTATAATGTAACAGTGCTGACATTTCTGAAGTAGTAATAGCATATAGCTGATGGTATGTCAGAAAAGCTGCCTTTGGTAAACTATATACAAGAAGGGTTTGAGGCAGGCAGGAATGAAACAGTACAGTTGCTTCTTAATAACTACATGGTACCAATGGTGTGCCCCTCTTTTAAGTCATCAGACATTGAGTCTGCTCACGTTAACAAAAAGGTCATGTCATCCATTGAGTCAAGGAAGATGTAAAACAGGAAAAGAACAATTTGAATCAGAATCGGTCTGGAGCAAAGATCAGAACAGAATATTTACCTGGACAAGGCCAAGATAGAGAGATGATTATGTGCAGAGAATACCATACCACATCATAAAAGCCTAGTTGCTGACAGAATAAGGATGTACGCCTGCCATCCCTGAATCAATCCAAAGACAGTTCTCTGTACACTAGAGACCCAGCTATTAATTCTTAAGGTGGAGTTCCTCAGAGCTGTCGGCATCTTGCCAGGAGAAAGCAGAAATTCTCAGTCACAGCTTCCCTGGCACGTCCACTCCTCCTGGGAGTCTATCTCTTCTCCAAGGATAACAGAGGAACTTAATAGATATTCATGTTTTCTACAAATTTTAGCTTTGTACAAAGACCTTGTCTCCCTTTCTTGTTCTCTTCTGCTTTTAGAGTTATAGAGTAATTTTTGGACAACATACTATTACCTTGAATACTTCTCTTGAAGAAAGCCTTGCAGCCTTCGCAGGACCAGACCCCATAATGGTAGCCAGAGGCATAGTCATTGCACACTGCACAGTAGCGAGTCTCCTTGGCAGACTCCATGGCCATGCTTCCTTTCTCACTGCTGGACAGTCTCTCTCGGCCATTCTGGCGTCGATTATCAGAACTGGACCTGGGGGTGGGATGGGAGAAAATACAGTGAATCCATTAGCATTTGAGAAGTATGCCTTATATTTTCTTCTAAAGAGAAAGAGACCTGGGGATTGTAGCAGACCCACTTTATTCTGACATTTTGAAATAATGATTCATAATATACACTGATCTTTCATTATCTCTCGCTGACTCTTGCAGCAAAAGGTGTTTGTCTATTATATTAACCTTGTTTATAAACTTGTTTAAGAAATGGATTGCATACCCCAGAATATATTATCCATAAGGCAACAAAATGGAGTTAGCAGGTTTCTAGCAAACTTCATTTTCTCATAGATTCACAATTAATTCAGAACCAAGAGAGACCAATCTCATTCCCATTCTAGGCCAACAAAGGGTCTTTAGGAAATGGAGACAAAGCCTAAAGCAGCTGGAGGATTTGGAATTCAGATGAAATCATGACCTGTAGAGACCACACACAGAAAACAATAACAATTCAAAATCTTCTGTTTCTGTTGTCTGTAATCAGGTAACCCCGAGTGACCATTTTTACAACTTAACACGACAATTTGAAGATGTAATGTTTCAATATTCAGACACGTGGAATGTGAAGAGCTGAGGAACACAGATGGTTACCCCAACCTTTAAAGCTTTCACGGGATGATCAAATCCCAAGAATGAAGCTGAAAATTCACAGCAAGAAAGCTGAACTCTGGAGAAACCAAGAAAATGGGGGAGAAAAAAAAGCTTTAAGAACATTTTACAAAAATGAGTTTGTTTTCAATACTGTCAAATAGGACAGAGAATCCAACAAGAGAATTCCTAATGTCAATTTGGGCGTGAGCAAAGGACTTTCAAGGGGAGAGTAACAGTACCCTACCCTACCAAAACCCCATAGTGGAGGAGTGGATGGAGTAAGGAGGTGAGGAGGAAGGAAGGCCTGTTTTTTTGTGTTGTTGTTTTGGTTTGGTTTCCTCTCTCTCTCTCTCTCTCTCTCTCTCTCTCTCTCTCTCTCTCTCTCTCTCTCTCTCTCTCTCGTGTGTGTGTGTGTGTGTGTGTGTGTGTGTGTGTGTGTGTGTTTTGTGTGTGTGTGTGTGTGTGTGTGAACTTATATAAAGATTGGGATAGAGAAAATAAGAGTGTAGTTAGCAAATCTAAGACTCCCAAAAGAGTCTTTGGAATGAAAGAGACTGCCAAAGGCCTCATGCAGACTGAAGGGAACAATCCCTAGCAGAGAATGAATACATGAAATCAAGAAGAGTAAGTACAGTTTGTAAGTAATATAAGCCTCTGTGTGTTTACTTGGGACTAAGGGGCTGCACAACACAGTTGGGAGAGATTCATCCCAACCATGGGGCTGGGCCGGAACAGAGAAACATCTGGCTACATTAGGCACTCACCATTGGGTATTGATCTACATAGACCTAAGAAAGCTTAATGATTCTGAATGCACAGAAAAGGAGCCACACTAGGCTTCCTAGTCTCACAGTCTCATGCCAGTAGCAGTGTAGAGACTTGTCTCTCAACAGCTGCCTGTGAGATGGGCCTGGCCACAGGCTGCCATGAGCAGATTCCCACCACAGTACACAGAGGTGTCTTCAAACCACGAGGCACACTGCATCGTGGATTTAGCTTTTGCAAGTACAGAAAAAAAAAGAGGTTTCTGGGTTACACTCTGCTTGATGGAGGCATAGACCAAAGTCAGTGGTGAACATGGCTCCTGGAGCTGCCATGATGGGAATCTGAGGGAGGTGGAGTCAGCAGCCAGGGCTGCGCTTCAGTCCTAGCAACACTGCAGTTTAAATCAATGGTCCAAAAATGATTACAGACTCACAATAAGACAGATTCAGATGGAATAAAACTCTAAAAAGTTTACAATGTGTATAAAAATGTCCATAGGCTTGAAAGAGAGAGGGAAAAAAATATGGACATTTATATAAAGAAACAGATAGTTTTAAAAAATAAAGTCTTTAAAGAGACAATAAAAATAATATGAAAGTTAAGTCAGGTAGAGATGGTAATTACACAGAGACTCTGGATTGTATATATTGTGTTTTCTTTAATTTTTTGACTGTTAATGAGCTAACTGTAGAAAGACATTTGACTGTAAAGGCTACCAAGTTAAACCAAGATGTGTATTTTAAAGGTATCTTGACTTCAAAATTTATGTCTAAGGATATGTTGCTTAGGAAAAGAGGTTCTACTTTTGTTTCTACAGAAGATGAGAACCTGTGGATTGCTTCCAGGTGGTTTGGTCAACCAAAATCCCCTGAAAGGTCTCTGATGACAGCCATATCCCAGATGATCCACTACCCAAAACAGCTTTAAAACAACTAGCTAAGACAATACAGCCTCACAGACTACTACAGCCAAGATTTAACTATAATTGTTAATTTTCCTAGGATCCCCTTAAGATTGCCAGCCCCCTCTATCAGCAGGAAGTAGTATGGGAAGCTAAGACCAAGTTCACAAAATATTGTTTATGAATGTTTATTTTTATTTAAAGCAGGTTGATTATAAATGCAATCTCTTTCTACAGAAGAAAAGGGTATATAGATATGATAAGATAAAAGGGTAGATTATTGAATCTACTTTTAAAGAGAAACAACTTGTTTGAAATGTTTACATTGCTATGGACTTTGGTTTATTGATACAAATTTAAAGTTAATTTTGTTATACTATATATATTTCTAATATTGTTTAAGGTATTATGTTTATGCAACACATTTAAAATTATAATTTATAATTAAGAAATAGAGATGAATAATTAGTCACCTATGATAATCAAATTTACAGTCATGTTAGTTAAGTTTTCTAGGTATACATAGATATATTTCAATTAGGTAGGTTATCTTCAAACACTTCAAAGACCTACAGAATATGGCATTTAAAATGTTTTAAGAATTAGACTTTTCTGGACATTGAGACATGTCTGCTCCTGGTAGCGCCAATCTACTTCAGAGAAGATGATGGGCATTGAAGAAATTCAATATGGAGTTTGCTTTCTTTACAGCAAAAGTTAGCCATTTGGGCAAGCAACTGCTCTTGCCTGGACTGATTGACAAAACATTGTATAAACTGAACATGAAGTACCCATAAGATAATGACCATGGAACTTTATAAGGTGAGATGGTTCTTCAGGTTCCTGCTTCACAGAGGAGACTGCCAGACATTCTACAGGACACTGAGAGAAGCAACTGATGAACTTTTCCAGAATAGGAAGAACAATCTTTAAAATTTCCTGCTTCACTGAAAGCTATTCCAGAGACTGTAGGCCTGTAGGCTGAAAATAGATGCCCCAATGTTACAGAGGAACTTTGGATGACTGTCCAGGTAGCCAGATGTCTCTGTCATTTCTAGAATTATAGAAGGTGCTTGCAATGTACTTCCTGTTTACTCAGGTAATATTATATCCTTCTGGGGTCTTTGATGGAGTTGAAAACTAGCTAGTCATAATTATAGTTTTTTTTTAGTCATGATAAAAGGTAAATTAGATATGAAACTTTAGACTCACAAAAACAGGATAGATGATAGAATATTTTCTTTAATTTGCCAAATACTAATAGACTAGATAATGTAACCATAATTCTCTCTTGATAACTGTTTTTTATATATAATTTTACTATGTTAAAGTTAAAACCTTCCTTTTTGATTAGACAGAAAATGGAAAGTACTGTGAGATGTCTTTCTGTATGCTGTGAATATGTGTGGCTCCCATTTGATAATAAATAAAGCTGTTTTGGACTATGGCAGGAAATAGGTTGAGTTAAGTTATAAGTGTTAGCTAGCAAGAAGCCTGACGCATAGGCCATACAGTTCGTAAGTAATATAAGCCTCTGTGCATTTACTTGGGACCAAGCAATTGCAGGATATAGGTGGGAGAGATTCATCCTGGCTGCAGGGCTGGCTGATCAGGACCAGAGAAACCTCCAGCTACAAGTAAGTTTGCATTTCTCATCTGATCCTGAAAAGGGCTAATACTGTGTTGACCCAAGATATCCAAGATGTGTTCAGACAAATAAAGATGACATAAGAGAATTGAATGTGCAAAGGCAAAAACACAGTACAGTACCTGGTATGAAGTTTGCACTCAATAATACAGAGATTTTTATTATTTGAGAATTTCAAAGAATGTATTTTTTAAGATGTATTTTATCTTTATGTGTCTTATGTACAGTCCATGTGTGTACAGGCGCCCTTGGAGGACAGAAGGCCTTGAATTCTCTGGAGGTGGTGCTTTAGGTACATTTCAGCTTCCTGATGCAGCTGCTGAGAACCAAATGGGTCCTCTGGAAGAATAGAAGTGCTCTTGGCCACTGAGCCATCTCTTCAGCTTCTCATATAATCTATTTTGATCATATTCACTCACCACCTACCATCTCCTCCCAGATCTATGCCTCCTTCACTACCTGCCTAACTTGTATACTCTATTTGTTTTAAACCCATCAAATCCAATTTGTACTACACATATACTCTTGGATGTGTGGCCATCCTCTTGAGTGTGGGCTATTATCTTAATTACTTTTCTGTATCTGTGAATGGACAGCATGACCTTATAAAAGAAAACACTTATTGGGGCTCATGGTTCCAGAGGCTTAGAATCCATGATCATCATGATGGGGAGCATGGCAGTAGGCATGTAGGTAGGAATAGTGCTGGAGCAGTAGCTGAGAGCTTTTATCTGATCCACAAACGTGAGGCAGAGGGAGAGCACTAACTGGGATGGCATGGGCTTTTGAAACCTCAAGTCCAGGGTGTGCTCAGCAATAGGGTTTTCATGTCAACTTCTGGATGATAACCGAGCACAATAGCATTGGCTGGAACTATTTGAGGTCTTATGAGACCTCATGGCCAACACCCCCAAAAGAAGAAGCTGATTCCTGGCACTGGGCTTTGTGATAATATATTTAAATGAATGAAGAGAATGTACAGTGGTGTTTATGAAAGAGAGGCTGAAAGAGATAGGTGGGAAAGTTCCTATGAGACTTTCAAAGACAACGAACATGGAGAAAGAGCTTCCACAATCTGTTGGTTAAGGGAAGCTCCTGTGTCCTGCTTCATATCTTCACCATGTCCCAAACAGCAAAGCCACATGGATTCCCATTGGTCCTCCCCTCATAGCCCTAGCCTTCTTTTCAGCTCAGCTTTCATAACCCTTCCCTACCCTTCTTCCTCATTAATATTGTATACAATATTTTAATGGTTCATAAACTACAAAGGCCATAAAACTCACAAAATATCGGCTCCTTGGTTTGAGTACAGCTGGGTTGGCCAACTTTTTCCACTCTAAATAACTTAGCTCTGAGGTTGGAAGCCTCAAATAGGATTTCTTTATTTTTTAATGATCCTTAGAGAGCACTGGCTCAAAGCTTCCAATTCTTGTTCATATTCTGTTACCCATCTCTTTCCATTTCAACATCATGTTGTTGAAATCCCCTATCAATCTCCAATCTTTATACTGCTTGTTTACTAATGTCTTCTGCATGATTCAAGCCAGTAGGAAGCAGCTGTGAATATTTAAATAGATTACCTCAATGCCTTGGGTGATGGGAATGCATAACGAACAACTGTGAACTGGACAAACAGTGTCTTTTTAAGAATATATTTATCTTCATTGTTAATTCTGTGTGTGTATTTGTGTGTGTGCACACATATGCATGCATGTGAGTAAAGGTATGCACAGAAGTGTCTATGGAGGCCAGGGGCATAAGATCTCCTTGGAACTGGAGTTACAGCCATTTGAGAGCTGCCCAGTATGAGTACTGGAAACCAAACTCCAATCCTCTGCAAGAGCAGTATAAGATTTTAACTGAAAAACCATCTCTCCAGACCCAAATTTAGTATCTCATACTTTATTAATTGTTGCACCTCTAGTTCCATGCCTATCAGGTAGTAGGTATTCAATCCAAGTTTGTTGACTGAACAAATGAATGAATAGTATACATGGGAAAGAGATCTAATGGGTCAAATATCCTCCCAACCATCTATATATAGTAAAACAGAGTTGACCCCCTGAGCAACAGGTGTTTGGGAGACACAGGTTTGTTTAGAAGTAGCAGGAAAGGAAACCTAGAGCCTAGGAATGTAGGGGAAATTGAGAAGAAAAGTTAACATGTCACAAAGCCACAAGATAGAGAGATACAATAATTTATTCCATAATTAACTACAATAAGATATGCAAAACTCGCGTAGAAAATTGAACGGCATCACAGGTTAAACACACGAATGAATACCCTATGTGGCCCCATCTGAAGCTGAGAGGCATGCAAACAAGAGCGATGGTGTAGCATCAGTCCTTAGCTGAAGAAAACTAACTGCGATAATACTGTAAACTATGGCAGCCCCAGGTCCCTCCTGTTGTCATGGCTCTTGAGTATGGGTTGAATGTAAAGAAAAAAGAATATACATGGACAGTTCATCCCTCCATTGAACTGCCTTGCAGTAGAAAGAAAAGTTCCAGGTTGAGTGTCTTCCACTGCACACTATAGAAATGGGGTACACAGAACATGAGGAGGGACTGCTTACGTTATTGGTGAGGTTTCCTGTCGATGGCAGGCTCTCAGCACTTGGATCCCTTTAAGGAAGCCAGCGGCTGTACAGGGAGTTTGATGGTAATGAGAGCAGAGTGAAGGTCAAGGAGGGCTGAGAAGACCTGGACCTGTGGCTGTCACCTACCACCAGATCACCATCACCATGCCAGGAGAGTGTGCCACAGACACAGCGGCACAGCTGTCACCATCGACAGTGGCACAGGACGAGCAAAAGCGGCAAATGCCCTTTGCAATACTAACAGGAGGTAGGGGGAGGGCGGTGTCAAGGTTATCACGGTGCCCCTTGCAACACTAGCTGGGGGTGTGAGAGGTCAAGGTCATCACAACCAGGGTTTGGGTTTTATCAAAGTGGTTCAGTGTAAGAAATGGGTGTGGGTTCATGCTGTGTGGTATATTCTTCCTAATGGCAATGTTCCCTCCAAATTGAAGCATTTCCTCCTGGATGGAAAGGGACTCATGAACCTCAGGAGGTAAACAAAATGACATATGTCTGGGTGGGGGGCACAAAGTATGAAGATTCTTGAGGGTCCCTGCCCAGCAGTGAAAAAATGAGGAAATAGTTGCTTGGGGTGGACACTGACCAGCCAAGTGAGGAAAGAAGAGGATGTTCAGAGTATGGAGCTGCCTGCAAACTGCCCAGAGAGCTTGAGGGCTGTCGTTTTGGGGAGTCTCACCCATGCTGGGTCGGGCTTCCTAGTAATGCAGCTGCTTTTGGGTTACCCCTGCTCCTTGTAAGTAACCCATCGCCCATACTCCTGTTAGTAACCCCAATAAAAAACTCATCGGGTCACCAAATTAGACACTGTGTGGGCTAGAATTTCTTTCCCTTTTCAGACTGAGTAATGTTCCATTTTATATATTTACCATATTTTGTTTAACCCTTTATTCATTGATTTATATATATATATATGTGTGTGTGTGTATGAATATATGTGTGATAAGATACCCATATGCATATACATTTATACATATGTATAATATATATGGATCATTTCTGCCTTTGAGTTATTGTAAACAGTGTTTATGAACATGGCTATAAAAATATTATATAAAGACTCACATTTTAATTCTTTCAGATATTTGTAAACAAAATTGCTAGAACAGAAGATAATTCTAATTATAAGGTATGTATATGTGGGCATGCATGTAATGTATAGTTGTGGGTGCAGGTGTAAGTGCAAAAACATGTGAGAAGTCAAAGGTCAGCCGCAGGTGCTGTTCCTTAGGAATCACCTACCTTTCATCTTGAGACAAAGTCTCTAACTGAGGCTTAGGGCTTGCACATCAGGATAGGCTGGCTGGCAGACGAGCCTTAGGGATCTACCTCTTTGCACCTCCTCAGCACTAGGATTACAAACACATGCCACCATACTGGGTTTTATGTGAGTGGCAGGTATTGAATGCATGTCCTCATGTTTGTTCAGTGAGTACAGTCCTATTCCCCTAGCCCTGTAATTATAATGAATTAAGTAGTTGTTATGGGGTTTTCCACAATGGCCGCACCATCTTACACTTCCACCAAGCACAAACATTTCACATTTTGGTTTATCTTGCTAGCTTTTTTGTGGTAGTTTCTTGTTGCTGTTACAATTTGCAGTCATCCCGATGGCTTCGAGAAGAACACTACAGTATTTAAGATTTCATTTGCCATGAACTCCTCTCTTGCAGCCACTCTTAATGTTTATAAACCTTGAATAGCTTGTTCTTATTCTAGACATCAAAGGTTCACCTGGACTTCGCCTCTTCTGCTATGAGGTACATTATTCCTACAGCTGAATCCTTTCCATCTCTCCTGTAGTGCCTCAACTCAAATACTGACTCAGTAAATACTAATGGTAGGTAGGTTCATCAGTCAATGAATCAATGAAACAGTCATTTTCACAGTATAAGTGGAATATGTAAAATGTGTGTCTAAAGTATCAGTAAAAGATAAAAACAAAAATTCATCAAGAAGTCCAGGAAATACATGCTGTATCATAGCACAGTGTCACTTTAGCTTTGAGATGACACTGGATTGCCACAAAACCAACTATGAACACAGGCTACAAAAGCAGAAAGCATCCCAAAGAAGAGGAGGAAATGTTTACTGTCCATAATCAATGTGTCAGCCAAGATGGAGATTACGTATATAACATTAGCAATTATACGAACTGGGACCAACCTTGTTCTCGGAAGATTCTTAAAACACTGTGAAACTTCATTTCAAATAGATCATGGGAAAGGACAAAGGGGAGTTTCTCATGGGTTACAGATTCCTATGGCATCTTGCTGTGGTGTTCAAGTTACCTGAATATCCCAAGAGTCAAACAAATAACACAACAGTCTGGAGGGAGAGTTGCGGTCCCCGGGATGCAGAACTTAACCTGATCATCTGTAATGCAAAGCAGCAGAATGCAGTCTATATCTAGGCTCAGAACTGATCATAATGCTTGGTTGTTGGGAGGCATCTACCACATCTGGAAACGGATTTGATAATGATGGTGGGTGGTTAGGGAGACCCACAGTAGTGGGTCAGTAGGAGGAGCCCACATCTGAACACAGACCTGATCAGACTAGTGGGTCCTTGGAGAAGTCCACACCTTAGCTCAGACCTGATCATATTAAGGGGTCACTGGAAGAAGTCTACACCAGACTTGATCACAACAGTAGGCACACTGGCTAGATTTATGTCAACTTGACACAAGCCCACAGAGTCATTTTGGAAGAGGGAGTGTCAGTTGAGAAAATGGCCCTACCAGACTAGCCTGTGGGCAAGACTGTGGTGCATTTTCTTGATTGATGATTGATGTGAGAGGGTTCGACCCATTGTGGGTGGGGCTTGGATAGAGTTTGTGAAGCTTCCACTCAGGAACTCAGAACCTAAAGATATCTTGAACATGAACAGTAAGAACAATTAATTTTGATTCTGTGAAAATAAAGGAAACCAAGGTGGCGGGCAGGATCTCTGAAGCTGAGAGAGTAAAAGATTGATGTCAACATAGCTGACACACTTCCTACCAAGGAGGTATGAGACTGACAATGCCAGATCTGTTTGACAGGTGCAGTGGACCAAAGCTGGGTAGCAATCACAAGAAAGAGGCGGAGCTAGGATCTGTCACAAGGCTTATCTGTTGGATTGGGTCTAACCATAGGTACCCAGATAATCCCAAGTTGATGTCAACTTTTTAGACTGATTCTGATCCAAGATGGGGACTCCTCCCAGTGATCCACCATTGTGATCTGGTCTGAGCTCAGACATGGACCCCTCCTAATGATTTGCTATTGTGAACAGATCTTTGTTTTGTTGTAATTAAAAGACAAATCAATTATTTAGCAAAACTTAAAAAAAAAAACTTTTCTTATAATAGCCTTTCTCACTGACTAATCAAGAAATCTTTAAAGCATTGCAATTATAAAGAACATAAGTGATTAAAGAACAGAATATTGGCAGGAAAAAAGGTGGACAGAAGCAAGAGATAGATTAAAAACTGGGGATGAGAAGAAGGAGGCAGCAGCATCATTCACCTATGGAAATTGTAAACCCACCTGCCTTGATATGGCTGCATTTCCATTACATCAATTGATTTCTAAGTACTTTCAAGAGGTTGTCCTACCAACAGTATCACATAATCAACATAATCAAAAGAAAAATCTGAAAGCATTTACACATAGTCCAGATAATAGACTCTCTTAAATCAAGAAGAGTGGCACAAAATAAAAAATATTAGTTGAAAAGATTTTCACTAATCAAAAAAAGAGTTTGAGACTCAGTGTGATCCAACACTGTTATTCTTCCACCCATAGACAATGGTACCAGCTATCCAAAAGCATCATTGCTCTGCCAGACTAGCTTTTTGTTCAAGGCTGAAAGTCCTAGATTCTAGAAGAAATGTTTTGCAACAAGTGTCCACTCCTTAGAAAAGAGTTTAATTAAATATTATTAAAATAACTTCATCTTTCCTCACCAAAGCCATTCCCCAATGCTATGGATACTCTAAATTCCCTCCACTTTCTCCTCATGGCGCTCATCATCGTTTCCAATGGTACAGGTGGATGGTAACTGGTACATTCCTCTCGTAAACAGTAAACACCAATATGGAACAAGTCATGTTTTATTTTATCCCAGTCTCAACTGACAACAGTGGTCCTGAATAAATGCTTGCTAGATATCCCCCCTGTATTTAACCCATCATAATTTAGTCAACTTTTTCTTCAAAATACTCCAACTTTTCCTTTCTATTCCTTCTTTTCCATCATTCATGTCTGAGAGATCAATAATAAAGTTTGAATTATAATTAATGACCATCTGTCTCTCATTATTCCTCAAATTCACCCTATCAATGACTTCACAATGAATTGTCACAGAACACTCCATTCATCTTTCAGTAATTTCTTATAGCATACATGAATGGATTGCTACTTTTAAGAGGGCCATGGATCAGTTTTAGAACAACTAACATTCTAAAAACATCTGAAAAATACATATAAACAAAACTCTCAAGTTTCTACCTATGTTCTTAGGGCAGTTATAGCTAGGAAAAGTCAAGTTTAAAAAAAAATTCACTAGAAGATTTCAGCTCAAGTTCTTGATTTCCCTGATCTAACTAGCATTGTTCTCTATTGTTCTTTAAAAAAGATTTTATCACCTCTACCTGTGAGGAATGGCTTGCCCTACATCACATGTATTCACCTCATCCCCACCCCTAGAAAATTAAGCTTTAGTTCCATCATCCATAAGACCTGTCCTAAGCATTCCAGATCACACTGTCTCCTCGACTGAATTCTTCCATTACTGCATGCCCTCACCACATCTCTTCATAGCTCCTACCACATCTCTTCACACCTCCTTCAACACTAGCTTCAACCTCTGCAACGATCCCATCTCTACACCCTCTGTGATTTGTTCCTCCTCAGCCAGGCTTCTCAACGGCAGCACTCAGGGCTCTTCCCTCAACACTTCTCTATTCTCAGGTACCATTCGATCTTTATAAGAACTAAGGTGTGTATGGTCATGCCCATTGCCCTCTTCTAGGTCTCAGAACCATGAGATAATTGCTTATTTTCTCCACTCTTCACTATGCCTTGAATGACCCAGAGAAATCTCAAGTGCAATGCCTATAAAACTGCACCCTGGGTCTTCTTCAGAAAGTCAGCTCCTCCTCCTGCTTTCCATGTGGTCTTGTGATCTGCCCAGGTGCTGAAACCTACTGCTTCTTCTACCTGGAACACTTCACTTCTGAGAAACTCTGAGGGTCAGTCCCTTCTGGGCTCAAGCTTGTTTCCATCCAAGGAGCTCATGACTCATCAGCCCCCTTTTCACAGACCTTGAGTCAGTCACCCTCTAAATCACAGGACTTTACCCTTCCTTATTCAAACATTCAGTGGGTTCCCATCAGTCCAGAGGAAAAGGCCTTTTTCAAGGTGTGAAAGCACTAGTACAGTCTGTCCCCTGACCATCTCTTGCCCTGGCTCACCCAGCTTCAGGTGCTACCATGCTGATTCAACTGGACCATCAATTCACATTTTCATATGGCCATACCCTCCTCTGGGACTTTTTCCTCCCTCTATAGATCAGCACCCATTCCTTGCCCATGGCTACTTTCCTAATCCCCTCCATACCAGGCTTCCTCCTACTTTCTATGCCTTTTTTTTTTTGTTTGACAGAACTTAACTTCTCCACATCTAATCTTATCTAAGTCTGTTTATTTTATCATCTGTTTTTCCCCCTTAAATATGAACTTCATGTATCCTGGTACTTTGGGAAGAGGCTAACACAAAGAAACAAGTGTTGAACAAAAAGGTTTGGAAATAAGTCATGGATTCAATGAGCCCATACTTGTGAGTTTTTTAATTATGTGTTGTATCCCATAGCCATTGACTTTATTACAGCTGATACTGTGGTTACCTTACTTACTACACACCCACAGCTTCATCCTTAGTGTTTGACACACAGTTAGACTTTGCAACCTAAATGAGTATGCAGTCACAGTGAGTCTCATCTGCTGTGGGATAATGCTCTTGTGCACTGGTTTAATAAAAATTGGCCAGTAGCGAGGTAGGAAGCTTAGGCGGGCCGAGCAGAATAGGAGAATGCTGGGAAGAGGAAGGGTGTAGGAGGAGTCGCCAGCCAGACCCAGAGGAAGCAAGATGACAAGGCAGAGCTGAGAAAAGGTACCAAGCCATTGGCTAAATATAGATAAGAATTATGGGTTAATTTAAGTGTAAGAGCTAGTCAATAATAAGCTAATGGCCGAGCAGTTATAAATAATATTAAGCCTCTGAGTGATTATTTTCTAAGCAGCTGTGGGTCCACAGTTGGGGTGGGGAGGGGGGAGGCAGGCAGATTTAAGAAACATTCCGACTACACTCATCTCATGCCTTTCCAATTCCATGTCCACTGCACTCCTATATCACACACCTGTCCTGCATAGTATGGCAAGAGTGAAGGTTCTACCATGTGAAATATAACCCAGTTGATCTTCATTCCTGTGCCCTCATCATCTACCACAGGGCTTCTTAATCTATTAGGAAATTGGAGCCCTGAAAGTACTTTTGTTACAGGTACAGATTTCATTCTTCCTGAAGTCCATGGACATCCTCCCCCAAAGACTTTACACTAAAATTCACTGTCCCATAAAATGAATGCAAGCTCTTCAGCATTATTCCATCACAATCTGTTGCCTGTGTGCTTCTCCAGCCCTATTAATCATGTAGTAGTTAATTTTATATTATCACCATTCCTATACCAAGTGAGAATGTCTTGGTCTTTGTTCACAATTTTTTTCTCTTAGCCAAAAGATAAATGTTTCTTAGTGAAAACTCCTGCTTCTACAGGAGCAGTCATTGATTTATCATTGTAGTTATCCTGTTTAGAGAGAATAGCTGATATAGAACCATTCTGGAATCTATGCCATCTTTGTATTACTGTACAATCACTGTTAATCTCCAAGAAAGAGGTCTCACTACAGTCATTGTTGCTCCTGGTATCTGTATGATACTGATATATAGCAGACATTCAACAGATGGTTGTGGAATGAGCAAGAGTTCCATAGTATGTGTATTGCTTTCCCCAAATGGGCTACAAGCTTTCCAAGAATATAGATATTGTATTCTCTGTATATTTTATCACCCACCAGTTTATAACACCTTGTGCTGACTAGCTTTCACTGCCAACTTGACACAACCTAGAATCACCTGGGAGGAAGTTTCTTTATTAATTGATCAATTAATTAGTTTTTCCCAGCCTGATCATAGTTCCCCCTCTCTTCTCTCTTCCCAGGCCCTTTCCCAACCTCTTCTTGGCCATCTGCTCTCTCTCACTTCCCTTCAGAAAGGTACAGGCCTTCTGCATATATCAACCAGCCATGGGATATCAAGTTGCAGCAAGACTAGGCACTTCCTCTCTAGGAGAAAGTTTTAACGGGGAACTATCTAGAACAAGTTAGCCTGTAAGTATATCTGTGAGGGATTGTCTTGATTGATATAGAAAACATAGCCCATTATGGGCAGCACCGTCTCTAGGCAGAGGGTTTTAAACAATGTAAGAAAGTTGGCTGAATGCAAGCAAGCACACAAGCAAACAACAGCAAGTTTATTCTCTCCTTACTCTTAACTTTGTGGATGTGAGGTGGATAGCTGCTTGAGCCCCTGCCTTGACTTCCCTAAAATAATAGACTGTAACTTAGAAATGTAAACTAAATGATTTTTTTTTCTCATCTATGGTGCTTTCTGTCAGGGTTTGTCACAGCAACTGTCGTATGCTCTATTGCTGTGAAGGAATGCCATAACCAAGTCAACTCCCATAAAGGTAAGCATTTGATTGAGGTTTAGCCCATGATCTTCATGGCAGGGAGCATGGCGGCACACAGGCAGATATGGTAGCTGAGAGGTCTACAAGTGGGTGGGGGTGGGGCAGCAGGAAGAGAGAGACTCTGGGCTTGGAGGCTTGGCATGGGCTTTTTTGAAACCTCAAAGCCCATCCCCAGTGGCACGCTTCCTCCAGCAAGGCCACACCTCCTAATCCTTTCAAATAGTGCCATTCCCTGGTGACCACGTCTTCAAATCTATGAGCCTATGGGGGTCATTCTCATTCAAGCCACCACCACAACAGAAATGAGAGAAGGACACACACCTGCATTTCTCACTGGATGTACTAATTAATAAAGATGAAAACAACTTACCAGAGTCACAGCTAAGGGTATTGCTGTAAAGAAGGCTGCGTCGAAGTAACGAGAAACCAAGTATTGGCATTTGTTTGTTACCAACATGTGAATCTACCTGAATGTGGTCTCTTGGGTTTCTTTCTCTTTGACTTACATATTCATGTGGATGGTCACAAACCAAAGATGATTTCTGCCAAGGACCAAGAACACATCCTGGGTATGGATCTAATCTGTGTGCAATTTTGTATTTAGATTTTGACATACTTTTGATACATGGCTTCACATTGTAGTTCTAGGCTGCCCTTCAACATATGACAATCCTAAATGCTGGGATTACAGGAATATGTCACCAGATCTAGCTCTCTTTGTTTTACATGGAAGTAACTAAATATTATTTAAGAAAACCAATAAGAGTAGACTCTGTCTAAACTAATATAGTCTATAAAGGAAAATCTTGAACTTTATTTTTAGATAAATTCAAATTAAATAAATGGGCCCTGAGTCTAGCCTGGGAAACTTCCCCCAAAACAATGGTAGTTGGGTGCTGAAATAAGCAAGTTATAAATTATTTTCTGCATGACCAAAATAAGTTTTTAACTCCTTTAGAAGTGATTCTAGCTCTTTACTCTTTATCTGGACATTAATATTTAGCTATCTTTTGACTCATGCTATTCATTTAATGAGTATGGTAGTTTGAATGTAATTGCCCCCCATAATCTCATAGGGAGTGACACTATTAGGAGGTGTGGCTTTGTTGGGGTGGGCCTGGCCTTGTTGGAGGAAGTGTGTCACTGTGGGGGCGGGTTTTGAGGTTTACAATGCTCAGGATACCACCCAGTGTCTCAGTTGACTTCCTGTGGCCTGCATATCAAGATGTAGCCAGCACCATGTCTGCCTGCACACCACCATGCTCCCCACCATGATAATGGACTAAACCTCTGAAACTGTAAGCAAGCCACCCCAATTAAATGTTTTCATTATAAAAGCTGCTGTGGTCATGGTGTCTCTTCACAGCAATAAAAACCATAACTGAGACAATGAGTTTAACTTATTTTTAAATTATTGTCTTTTAGCTAATTAAAAAAATAGCAGAAACTCTTTCCTAAAAGGAGCAGTCAAAAGTTTCCTCAAAAAATAAAAATTCCTGGTGATGGAAACCATCCTTCAGTCCAACCCACTCCTTAGACTTCTGGTAAACCTAATTGTCTCTTTGTCCAACAAGATAAAATGAATTGGTCCAGTAGGCAAGCAGATTTTCACATTATATAGATGGTTGTGGCAATCACCATTTTAGTTCATATTCCTCTTAAAACCACTGGGATGACAATATTAATCTATCCACAATGGCTTCTGAAGCAAAATAACACGGACACAGAGATAAGGCTACATGTCAGCCACGAAGTCAATAAACTCAGGAACTAAGGGCCAAGGCAGTCTGAACCCAGAGGCCCAGGCTTCTCCACAAATCACCATTCTTGGGAGCCCCACCCAAAGGCACTGCAAGACAAAGATTTAACATCTGGAAACAAGGTCATTGCCTCAGAACTCATCCATAGACTCATAAATCCCATCAGTAATTGCCTGTAATTATTTGCTACAAGGCCAATAATAATTTCTGAGAGGAAAATGTTAATTTCCAGAGCAAAGGTTGAAAACTCTATTGAGTTCCATGAAAACAGAGTTAGTGAGCTAAGATGGATTGATGAATGTTTCAGTTTTTTCTTCCCTAAAATATGATTTCAGCTTATTTGTGTTTTATTTCCTATTTTTGAGACAAGGGTTTTCAATGTAACCCTGGACGGCCTGGTATATAGCTGAGGCTGGCCTTAAATTCACGGCAAACCTCCTGCCTCAGCCTAAGTGTTAGAAGAACAGGCATGCCCCACTACACCCAGTTTAGAAAAGAGCTATTTTAATTCACACACAAATAGAAAATGGTGTATCATTAACACTCACAGGTAAGAGTTCTAAACTTCTTGATGCACAAAGAACATTAGCATTCTCCATTCAAAAGGAAGGCTTTTTATGAAATGTCAAGAGGTTTTCCCACTCACTTAAGAAAAATGTCTTCACCCCAAAATACAAGCAAGTGTTCATTTTCCACACTAATGGGAAACAAGAGTAGCCTGGTCTCCAGCCCCTGAAAAATCCCATTTGCTCGCTGTCTTTTTTTATCTTTTGTCACTTGCTAATGTGTAACCAAATGACCCAATTTGAGTCTCATCACCTGCCCTTTCTTGCTCACACCAATCTGTTACAAGCGCTAATGAATGGCGAGGTCCAGAAGCCCAAAGAGGCAAGAAAGCAGGGTACGCAGAGGATACAAAAGAGGTGAAGTCAGAGAGAGGGGGAGCTGCAGTTTGACTCCACACCTTCTCTCCCAAAGACTGAGAAGTCTGATCTCCAGTCTAGTTTTCACAGGGAATGCAATGTATGTTAGGAGAATAAATTTATGTGCGTGCTGGATTATTAAGAAACTCACTCACCTCTACCTAGCATTGAGTGAATAGCTATGTATGATCAGCCAGGAATGGACAGATATAAAAGGTGAAGGAAAAAGAGAGACCAGCCTCGGCTTTGGGAAGTGCATCACACAACCTAGAAAGCCTGGGCTTCTGGGTAAATGCATACACAGGCAGAGTCCTTGAGCATCTGTACTTAAACACACAATACCCAGACCCCCAAACAGCCCCTTTTTAAGCACTGGCCTCCTGCCTGCTTTTGAGGATGAGCTCTAAATTGTTTTATTTATAATCCCATCACCGAGAGTGAATCAACATGTCATCACATAAAAGTTCACACAAACATGTCCAGAGCTGCAAGGAGGAATTTTTGCTTACAAAAATCATTTGGGAAGCTGATGTCATCGAGATTGCATGGCTGTAACAGTGACAAGCTTCAGGATGGAGCAAAGAAGGGCCATGGGCGGTGGGGACCAAGTTCTAGACTGAGTCAGAACTGTCAAGTTCCAGACAGAAATCGATCCGGTAACAGCTGCATGGCATAAGCAGACCTCCCTAATCCTGGCTTTATCTTTAAAATGAGAGGTTATAACTGTGTTCCCTAAATGTCTTCTGGCACCACGTGTGTGTAACTGAGACTCTCTCCCATGGCTCAGACCAGCAGGAACAGCTGCGGCCAGCTAGAATTTAGCCAATGAGCCCCATGAGGGTACAGCCCATTTCTCAGAATTCTTTCCTAAGAGTAACAAAGTGCGAAAGAGAGGTCTGGGGGAGAGGGAAGCGCCACAGTTAAGTCTACTCATCACTCCTCAGACAGCGATGATGCCTCCCGTGCCAGCACAGGGGACTGTCAGGAACTATCCCATTACCAACTGCTAATAGGATGGACTCTCACCCAGGTCACTTTTATAACAGGAGGCAAGAGGAAAGGAAATTAAAACCAGAGGGAAGGATGAGCCGAGTCATGTGTCTAGCGACTTGTTCTAAAGGCTCGCAGAGAGTGGTTTAGACATTCCTGCTAAATGGGAGTGGCCAAGAAGAACTCCAAGCTCTATATTCTATAACATCTCTTCTTGCCTGTGGGGAATTTGAGAAGGCCATGGGACACTTGTCAGGGCAGGCTTACTATCAAACCTGTCAAAGAAAACTTTTTATCATTTAAGCTAGGTACATATAATCTAACTGAATGGAATCCCATTGAAATAAATTCAAAATTGACTGGCTGCCCCCACCCCCCATGCAGGATCCTACAGTCCAGTGGATCTGAAGCCTGGGGAACTGCGTATTGTCATGCAGTGAGGGTGGGTATGAGATAAAGCTGCAAGGCAATGCCATTGGGTCTGAACGGCTGAGGAGTGCTCTGGACTCACCAGCCCTGGGAAAGGATAGTCCTTTGGCAGCAAGAGCCAAGGAATGCCATGTGAGAAATGGCAGTTAATTGTTTGCCAGACTGCTAAGTACACAGAAGGAGAAAAAGAGAGCACTGGAAACATGAACCTGGAATAAGGCTGAGATGTTCTAGAGAGTATGTTATATGGCATCCTAAGTTAAAGAGACAGTAATCGCAAGTCCACACCTCAAACAGGCTGGAGGATTGCTGCCCTTCACAAGGTGTATCATGCACATCAATCCAACCTGTACTCACTACATCTTTAGTGTATGCAGTGTGTGGCTCCTTTGTCTCCAGGTGACACCATCTGCAAACATTTCCGGGTTAACCCGGAGTGCCTCACTGTATCTTCTGAGAACTGACCAGGACTGTTTTTGTTATTGTTGTTCCAAACAATTATTTCCCCTTTGGCTTTATTCTGGTAGAGACATTAGGAAAATCAGGGAGGAGTGACCTGGAATGTTTAGTCTTGGCTTCCACATCTAAAAGAGCCTTTTACACCTACCTATAGTTGTCACAGTGGCTGCTCTGGGATTATGTAAAGATGTGGCCTTGCCACAGTGAGATAGGTGTCCGGGGGTGAAGGAATCTCTGTTCATTTTGTACCGTACTTGATCTGTCCCCTTCTCCAGAATCCTGTGTGTGCATCAGGCCTCTTCCCAGCCAGTCTTGCTGACCTGGACCATGCTGTGGTCTCTGACTTATGTCATTGAAGATTTGATACCTCAGCTCTCTGTTCCTTCCAGTCCCCACCTCAGGCATTGTTGATAGTTCAGGAAGCTAAGACTATTTCAAACCTATAGAAACCTTCTCTCTCTCTCTCTCTCTCTCTTTTTTTTTGTTTGTTTGTTTCTTCGAGTCATCCTTTCTTCTAGTTTTCTTAACGTTTTTTCTCTTTGCAGGACCTAGAACAGTGCCTTGCACACAGTAAATAGTCAATCAATACGTGCTGAATGCATGAATGAATAAACGGAGTCAGCCACCCATTGAAACAAGCTGGAGACTTGACAATATTAACTGGGTGAAGTGGGGGGCGTGTCAAACAGGCTCTGCTGGTCACGGCCCATCAGACTGTTGACAGTGATTCCAATACTGTCCGACAACTAAGAGCAAGGGCCCCATGGACTACCCAGGGAGTCCGCAAACCTAATAAAACAAAGCTTTGGAGCCTGGGGAAGAAAGGTAGGCAGCAGGTAAAGAGGACTGACTACTCTGGAAACATCCATATTGCTGATCCCCAGCACTGACTTTCCCAGCCTAACGGATCTCTGTGTCTGAAGACCTCATTTCTAGACAGCATCCTCTGATGAGTTTGTCCACATAGTGGTATCAGGAGCAACATGAAGTCTCCTGGTGGAGGAACATAGATTCCCATCCTCCACTTCATCTGTTCTGTCTGACCTTGCTCCGAGAAAAAATCAGCAGTAACATTCTATGTCCTTATTTCTCTTATATGTGATATTCATAACAAACACTTTATTAGGTCGGAAATCCTCTGGTTGTCCCATCAGTTAGTTCTCCAAGTTACAAAAAGTTCCAAAGCCAAGAAACAAACCCAACCAGAAATCTTGGATTTCATTATCTTCCCCATCCCTAGTGTTTTCTTCAAATGCAGCTCACACTTGGGGCCCATTATTCATCTGTTAGCCACTGGGCTGGGCTGCCGGGAGTTAAGGCCACATGTTTTCTAAGCACCTGGAAACCATGGATGGCACACTTCCAGCCTTGTGCCAATTTCATTCCCAGAAACGTCTTGGAATGTGTTTCTGGGAACCCTTTAATATTCTTGCATCAGAGCAGGGTAAAAGGAGATATCTCAAAGGGCTCAGGAACTCTACAGTTCCTTTTCTCTGTGTTTTTATCAAAAGGATTTCGGAGAACCAACCCTAGAAAACTACACAAGGGCAGTTACTGGGTCTGTACTCTCCAGTGACTGTTGTTTGAGACTGTGACCTTGATTTCCCCACAAACCCCACTGCATGCATTGGGGGGGGGGCTTCCACGCCTGTGTGCACACATGCAGCCCCTCAAATAGTTCGCTGCC
Source organism: Peromyscus maniculatus bairdii (assembly GCF_049852395.1). Lineage (NCBI taxonomy): Eukaryota > Metazoa > Chordata > Mammalia > Rodentia > Cricetidae > Peromyscus > Peromyscus maniculatus. Next base: position 53,099,369 of record NC_134867.1, on the reverse strand, counting down.
TCTCAAGCTACATCTAAGCTCAAGTTCTCCCACTAGAAGCCAACCAAAGTATTACAAGTTGAACAGACAGGTCAGGGCTGGGGGTGCAGGGTTCATCAATGCCTCACAGAGAGGAATGTGTGGGCCTTACTAAACTTTCCTTATTTTAGGGAAGCTTTCTGAGATTTGCTTTCTGGGCCACTATTTCTGAAATCCTATAATGCCACAAAAATAAGAGAACCACCCTGTGACAACTGAGAGAAATGTTTTTCTATAGTGCTCAGTAATAGTCACAGTTATAAACAAGGCCTTTTTACCAAATCCTGTCCCTTGATTTCTGCCCCCATATATTGTAATATCTTCCTTATGTTTTACTTATCTTTATAACTATCGACATATATACTCATCAAGACATATCATTACCTATAGAGCAACAAAGTCTATCATTGATCTAGATCTATGATTGTTCACTCTTGTGGTCAATAATAATAGCAAAAAAAAATGGGTGGGAAATTCTATATGCCTTGAAAAACATCCCCCATAGACTCAGGTGGAAGGGGACAGGTGACTTCTGCATCATAACTAGAAAGTTCCGTCTAACAGAAAAGATGTTTCCCGGGCTTCAAAGCCCAAACACAATGATCAGGCAACTCAAGAAAGGCTGTCAGATTATCCCAATAAAATAATAATAAATGCAAGGCAATGGTCAGATTTGAATTTCAGATTTAAAAAACAAATAATATATTAACAAATTGTCCCATGAGGCATAATTTAAAAGTTATTTGTAACTTAACTGAAACTGCAACTTGCATTTGATCAGGAAGCCCTAGATATGACACTTTTAAGGAAGGCGATAAAGACGGGTGGGTCCCACTGCAATTACATACTTGAGCTCTCAACAGTAGAAAATGTTAATGATCACAGGCTTACTCATTATTTTCTTCCCAAGAGGCCAGCTCCCACTTAAGTGATGAGAGCATACACCTGGACCAGGAGTGTGTCACATTAAATGAACATTTACCTGTTTATTGTAACTATCTGGGAGGTAGAGTGCTACACCTCATGACCCACCTAGCTTAAGTCACTGTATTAATTACCTTACTGTTGTTGTGGGGGGAAAAACACACCATGATCAAAAGCAATCTATGGAAGAAAGATTTTCTTTTCATCTATGGTTTCAGAGGTTTAAGAGTCCATGGTGACAGGGAGTCATGACAACAAGCACTGGGAATGGCAGTAAGAGTGGGAAACTGAGAGGACTCATCTTCTTCCACAACACAAAGCCCCCAGTGACAAACTTCTGCTAGCAAGGCTGAGCCACCTCCCCAAAGAGTGCCACCAACTGCACACCAAGTGCTCAAACCCAAGTGACTCTATGGGAGAAACTTTTCACTGAAACCACCATCACCAAAAAGAAGATTCTTCACCTGTTAGTGAAGTTCCACGAGGCACTCGGGTTTCAATATGCTCTCTCAGCTCCTCTCTACCTGCCAGTGTTATCCCTTGTAGCCCATCAGGAAGCTGTAGCCTGGCAGCTGGGGTTGGCACTCAACCGGTAGAGTGCTTGCCTGGCATACATGGGGTTTGATGCTCAGCACCGCACGGAATAAGTGTGGTGGCAACTGCCTGCAGTGCCAACCCTGGGAAGGTGGAGGCACGAGAATCAGACATTCAAGGTCATGATTGACTCTATATAGCAAGTTCAAAGCTGCCCTGGACTATGTGAGTGTGACCTTTACAGAAAGAAGGGGAAGAAGAGAGGAGAGAGAAAGGAGAGGAGACAGACAGACAGACTTTGACTTCAAGATTCATCTTCCATAGAGAAGGATTGACTTATAAGTTGTCACCGACCTGACGTTCTACACATAGTATCACTTGTGTCCAAGGGACCCTTAGAGTGCAGGAGGCTGGGCAACCACCTCTCAAAATATCCTAATAAGTTTGCTTCCCTAGTGAGAGTCACATCACTGAAAAGGTAGTGACAGTCGTTTTTTCAAAACAGAAGAAAATACTTCCTGATCTACAATTGTCAACCAAAGAAAAAGGAAACCTGAAAAGCAACCTTAAGATGCCCATATAATGTCTTCTTCCTTCAGATAGTCTCTCTTTAACACACGGAAGACATAAAATGCTAATCAAAGCATATTTAATTCCCACTTGCTCTCTTTATAGTGTTGGGAAGTGTAGAATGATTCCTGATGTCTTTTCAAATACTTTGACAGTTCTAATAATTCCTTAACTCGTTAAAAATGTTAAAGTGGAAAAAAAAGCTGTTGTTCACTTCCTTAGTGCTAGATCCTATCTTGGTAAATATAAATGTCTACAGAACAAGCTGTCATTTTATTTTGCAGTTATAAACCACCAGCCACAACCACCGTGTTAAACATTTATCAGGAACACTAATTATACATGCCTACCATGTGGCTCCAACCATTGTCGTGCTTATTAAATTTACATTTCATTTTCGGGGACAATATTCAACCACAGAGAGAAAAAATTTAATAGTAAACAGGACCAAATCAGCGTTAGGCTTATAAATTAGTCTCTGACAAGACACATGATTTTCAACAGCGACAACGTGTTTTCTTCAATTCTGTCATTACTAAAACGGCCTAATGTGGGTTTCGTTTTTGCATCAGTAAGAGTAGCGTTAAAATAGCATCCAACTGCCTTTGAGATCTGAAGAGCATCAGGATGAGGCTCTAGAGAAATCTGGCAAGGTAATTCCTAACCTTTAAGCTTTGGGGGAAAAAAAAGAAAAGAAAGAAAAGAGAAAACAAGAAAGGCCATCTTCAATCAAAAGTAAACAAGAGACAATAATAAGGACCAAGAGAAAACAATCTAAATATGAGTATAGGAGACAAGTCTCCAGCGTGGAGCTAAAGCTGAACTCCAAACAGAGGTCAGAGTTCTTCACGTGGCCCATGGACCAATTAAACAGAAGAGTGGTCTGGGCAGGTACAGCTAGTTCACGCACTGTAGCCATCATGTTAATTTCTTAGCAACCACAATCAAGCATTCCGACATTCCACTTCGTTTTTGTTGAGCTGCAAATGCCTGAACTCCAACAATTAGCCGGACACGCTATCTATCCTCCCCCCGCCCCGGGTGAATGGGGATTGACTGTGCTTCTGTCTATTAAGTAGGATGGAGTGGGCAGGAGTAGGTCATCGACTCGGCCCTGACTCGGCTCTCCCAGCTGGAGAACCTGGAGAAAGTCACTTCACCTCTCGGGATTTCGTTTTCTTCATCCAGAAAAATGAAAGAGAAAAATCGTGTCTGAGGTCTCTCTTTAGGTTAAAATGCTGAGACTCTGAGGTCTCATCTCTACAGAAGCAAAAAGGTTAAAGTAGAGCGTGGCTAGCCTCTCCTCTAGATTAAAAACACTATGGTTTTATGATTTTATAAACATGGACAGAGGAGTGGACCAAATGAACACTGACTCCAACCCGATTTCAAATTCTCAGATTGAGCTCACATGCAAAGAAATGAATAAGGCTGCTATCAGCAAGCGTCGTTAGGATAACATTTACTAGCTCCTTCTGATAGGAGAAGAGAAAACATCCCACTACTTAATGGAAAATTGTTTAAACACACTTTTAGTAAGAATCATAAAAATAGCCATGTCTTGTAAAACTGAAAGCAGCAGCCCCAGGACATAGTCAAAGATTAAAGCATTGTCACAACCGAAAAATAAAGACACTGCAATAATCTAAAAGACCAAGGAGATCTGATCAGTGGCAGACGGCACCCTGTCGGTTTCCCCACAGAGAATTCTGCTGGTTTAAGGTTTCAGCTTCATTTTCTAGATTTTTGAATCCCTGGTCCTCTCGTTCTGGTCCTGTGACCTGTGACCCTCTTTGAAACTCAGTTGCTCCATCCATAAATGAGAACAGTCATAGCACTGGTGAGTAGGGCTGGCATAAAAATTAAACAAGTTCATCTCTGTATATTTATCAACAAGGTGCCCAGTACACTGTACTCAAAACTCCCCAGCCGGGCAGTAGTGGCACATGTCTTTAATCCCAGCACTCGGGAGGCAGAGCCAGGCAGATCTCTGTAGTTCGAGGCCAGCCTGGGCTACAGAGTGAGTTCCAGGAAAGGTACAAAGCTACACAGAGACACCCTGTCTCAAAAAACAAAAACAAAACAAAACAAAAAACAAAACAAAACTCCCCAAGCATATAAGCTGTTGGTATTATTATTTACCTCTTTGAGTCTTAATAATTACAGTAATTCTTTGGGTGAAACAATTTGGCTCTAAGTATTTGCATTTCCACGGTACAGGATGGCGAGGACACGCTGCCTATGCAAGCCAAGCTCAGTATCTGCTCATAGCCTTGCCCAGCTCCTGCACATGGCTGCATCCTCATTCTTCAAGACCCACCCCCCTCAGTGAGTGTCCCTTGCTCAGTCAAACCCTCTGTGGCCTTGGCCTCCGGGAACTAGGACTGACTACTTTGTTAAATGCTCTCCATGGCACCTCTAGTGGTTTCCTCCTGAATAGGCTTCTTAGTCCACTGTCATTTCTTCCCAGACTCTTATTTGCCTCACTGATGGCAAACTCCTTGAGAACAATGTGTCAGGTCTCTATACCTGCCACAGGACCCAGGACTTGATCAAAACCTAATGAAGTTTGTTGAGTGAATACATCTATGTGTTACTGGACAAAATCTATGAAATTACTGTAATCTATAATACAAACAGGTAGAAGAGACCGATTTCTTTGCAGCCAAATTGAAGAAACTCCACGGATATGACAATAAAGGCAACTAAGAGGCCAAATATGTATACAACAGATAGTGTGGAACACACTAGATAGAGGAAGCACTTGAGCTGAGCTTTGACTTCCCAGTACTATTATCCCAGCAAAGAAGAGGCAAGGTGTGCATGACTCTGGACAAGAGTGTCTTGGAGTGATCACGGGAGACTGGTTGGAATGAAATGACAAGGGTGTGAATGTCATCCCACTTAGAATGCACAGCCTATGACCACTGGGAAAGCACTCAGGTACTTAAGCCGGGGAAGGACCAATCAGATAGGCAAACTTAGAATTAGGTATTCTGGCAGCAAGCTGAAGGATTATTCAATAAATCCTCAAGTGGAAAGACCAGAATCTCCAACAGCAATAAAGAAGGACCAGCCATAAACAACAACAACAACAAAAAAAGCCAACAGTGATGACACAAGAGGCGTACGGGAAGAACCGTCATGTCTGTGTTAAAGGCAAACCATAAACTGACTGGCACTACCCTTATGTCCGTCACAGCTGGTCAATATAAAAATCTCAAGAAATTGGAGTTTCCACAAGTCCCTGGGTCCCTGGATAATCTTCCAGCCACTTCCTAATGTCAAACATACACATTGTAGAATAAGGTTGAATTTGATAAATTGGGTGGGGGAGCTAGTTTGATTTCATAAATTAAGATTCCTACACATCAGAAATGAAAACCAAGGGAGTCCTAGGCTGGAGAGCAGGCACTAGCCCTTATTGTCTGAGCTCTAGATCCTGATAATCAAGAAGTGTGGTCATTGACCCCTGTGAGACCTCTGAGGTACAAGTAGAACCAAACAGTAGGACGTGCCCATAGGCACGATAGTGGCACAAATGTTATGGGGACAACCAACTGCCTTTTGGTTGTATTTGAGACCCATTCCGCAGGAGGAAACACATGCCTGGTGCTGGACATCTGGCCAAGAACCCATAGTCAGGGACCTCATTGGCCCAAGGGGTGAAACTACTGCTATTATTCTGCAATATGGAGTTAGTAGTAAACTGCCCTCTAAATTCATATCTCTCTACCCATAGATAAGCAGCTCTCGGAACTCATCAGAGACATTTCTTTGTGCAGTGGATAACACTTAGCACAGAAACACATCCCTGGCCAAAGTACAGAGAGTTTGAGTCTATGAAGTGCTTGGCAAATGGGTCCCTCTCTCCAAGGCTCAGGGACCATCACAGAAGGGGGCCAGATTTTAAGAGCCAGAGGTCTGGGAGGACCAGACCAACATGTATCTTCTGGACACAACAGGACTACTGCACTCATGAACTCAAACAGTTGTGATTACCCATACATGGGGTCAAGACAGTCAACATTCCAACAGGGAGGAAGAAGGGGCTCACAGGACCCCCACTGCTGGCTATTAATAGCGGGTGGTTTCTGGGAGAGGAAGAGTCAGTTTTCTTTAGGTGTGGGGGCTCCTGGTAGGTAGGCCAACCACATTCCTGTAGACAGACCCACACCCATGAGTATATATATGGGCAGTACAAATTGGAGTTGGTGGACTATTTAAGAAAAAAAAAAGGATATAAAGTTGGATGAAGTTACAGAAGGTAGATCTGAGAGGAGTTAGGAGGAAAGGTGTGAGGTAAGTATGATCAAAATACATTATAGGAATTTCTCAAAAAAAAAGAATTAAAATCTATTTAAAGGAATACTGCTCAGTGAAAAAGAAACAGAGGCATTGGAGAAGACAGCCAAGGAGATGCATGTTTCCATATTTCTAAGAATTCAAACTCTGGAGTCTAACACAGTGGTTGAGAAGGGAGCCGGTTGGAAGACTGACTGATCCAGAAAGAAGCTTTAGGAGGGAAAGTGGAAAGCTGATGCATCACGATACAGGCCCTCAGTGGCCTTTCTGCTTTTGATAAATCAGTCATTTAAAACAAAAACCAGAAGGATAGAAACAACAAGAATACCATGCATTCTAAACACATTGCTAATTTTTCCAAATATTTCATGACAGCAGGCCAAAAGTGAGTCCTCCTGTGTGCGAAAGACTTCTACGTGTGGGTATAGCACAACATTTAGGAAGGAGACCAGGAAGGGCCACTATCAGGTGCCTGGGGAGGATGGAGTGTAGGTAAAGGGACTCACAAAAGAGGGTACAAAGCTAGTTAGTTGTTCTTTCTAGTTCAACTTAACCAGGGTTTCTTTTTTTCCTTTGTTGTGGACAAGTACATTGAAATGGAATCGATAGTGAAAGTATGAAACCCTAAGGAAGCTCCAAGGCTTCCGAATGGCCATCCCATCTGTACAGAAGTTGACTTCAATGGCTAGAGTTTGGGAGTGGGTTACGTGGCTGTTTGGGAGGCTACCTTATTCCAGCTGTGTGATCCGGGTTCTAGAGGTTTTTATATTCACCACGAAAAACCTGATACTGTAGTAACTCTCTGAAAGGCCTAAATGGAAGGGGACGCTACTGGGAATGGCGGTGGGGTGGGGGGATGCAAGGACTTACATCACATTAAACTATCTAAGCACCGAGCAAAATCCAGACCATGCAAGGTAATTAGTGTATGTGTTGGTTTGTACCCATATGTTTAGGTTATTTTCTAATTTCATCTGTGGCAAAAGTCCACATTTCCCATTCTTCTTCGTTGGGTCGACATCAATGGCAATTGCTCCGCTTCCGTTTCATTTTTGCAAAGAAGAGAAACCAAAAGTCCTGCTGCAGTCATTCTTGTCCTCGGCGCTGTCTTTACCCTGCCTCGGGCACCCACACCTCAGGAGAGGATCCTTGGGGAATCAGTCAAAAGTTCAGTCTGGAGTTTCAAACATCACAAAACCTTGGAGCCCACCAGGAACATTCCACCACCTTCATGTCTCCTCCATATGTAAAACCACGCTAGAAAGCCTGCATGTGTGAAGGGGTCTGAAGGAGGGGGGCAGTAATAGAGACACTACAGGAAGCTGCAAAGCAACGCTGTGGAGCTGTGGGTTGTTTTCTTTAATTGCCTACCTCAGCTTTCACCTCAGAGCAAGGATCAGAACCTCTGAGATAAGACCCAAGTCTGAGTCATTTCTTAACCACGTTCATGGTTCGGCAACGGTCCTCCTCCGTTCTCTGAGGCCACCAGCAGCGGAAAGCCACCTCTGGAGATGCTTCGACATGTTCCTTTGCCCCAAGTCACAGAAGAATGTCCTCCCTGCCTTGCACGTGACCGCCTCTCCCACAGGTGGCTCGCCCTAGCCTCGCCCTTCCCTGTCGAGGATTGCCTCACAAGCCCAGATTTAATGCCTTATCCTCCTTCTTATCGACTGACTGGTTCTCACTTATTTGGAGGCTGTTGCCTGTTTTGTCCTTTGCCAGCACAGTACCTGGCATATCCTGGGCATTTCAAGAAATATTAGCTTCCTGCTTCCTTCTGGTTGGAAAACTTCAACCTCTCATCACAATGGGGTATTAAAGCTGGTTCCTTGTAGGCAAATTAAACAGAAGGAAGCTACAAGCACTGTGGGCGCAAACAGAGCCCCTCTCCTCGTGATGACAGATAGCTCTCAACTTCCTTTTAAAGAAGGAATAAATAGTTCTGGGATGGGTGATTCCAGGGTTCCGGAGGTCCATGGACTCAAGGACAGCCTTGGTTATAGAGTGAGAGCTTGTCACAGAAAAATGGGGGTGCGGGGGGAGAAAGAGTGGGAAAGCAAGTGAGGAGAAATAAATGAAAGGCTGGTGCAAAAACCACTGGCCTGTTACAAGCTCATGTCTTGAGCCCTAGATATCTATGAACTTAATCCTCACAACATCCAAAACATGTAGTTCCTATTTTGATTGGCATCTTATACATGACCATACGTTGGCACACAATTAAGTGACTTGCCAAAAAGATCCCAGCTAGACAAGAGTCAAGGCAGAATCAAGACACAGGCTGCCTGGCTCCCAAACACATGTTTTCATTATGCCCTTAATTATTCCCGGTAGTTATGTTCTATGAAGTCACTGTGAATGCAGAGTTAATGGGTACTAAACCCTTGCTCTCCGAGAGGAAAACAGGGTGGGTCCCGGGAAGGTTCTGGTCACAGTTTACAAACTGATCAATACAAAACCTTACTTTTTGTGTGTTTCTGTTTAAAACACTTCATTTAATATAAACTGTTGATTCATTAACATTGAACTCGGTCAACCGCATTGCAAGTTATACCTAAACATAGCTTATCCCTGGCAGCTTTTTGCACTGAGAAACACTAGATAGCACTTCAGCACTGTGCCTGGGGGTATCACACACAGTAAAATCACAAACAAAAGGGATAAAAATGCCAGCACTCTGCCACTAATAGACCCCTAAAAGGACACACTTATAATATGAAGCAAGAAGGAAGTCTGTCATGTTCAGCCTTAGAAAACAGGATGCACGTTAGATGACTTCACATTTTTTGTCACTCCATACATGTCAGCAAGACACTAAGAAAGCATCCTCTCTGTTGACTTGGGGGCTTCAGTTCCATTTCAGTACATGATCGAGTTCTCAAAGTGTTGATCCTGTGCCAGATGAGGGCTGACTGTGTGTGGAATACCCTCTAGACCCTTCTTTGTGTATTCATTATCTAGGGAGGGAGAGACCCGCACACTCTCCTCATTCTTCCAAAGGCATCAACACAGCCAGCCCTTCCTGCATGGCCTTTCCCAGAATGCTGTCAAAGCTGAGACTTCCCACCTACCACCATCCATTCCCCAACCAACAGATCCTCAGCACACACATGTCCACAGCTTCACTGGGGGTTGAGGGGAACAGACTTGAATTAGACGTGGTGTCTGTTTGGACCTGTCAGTGCCCAAATATCCTGCCTATAGGAACCAAAGAGACTTCCCAAGGCCCCACAATCCCTTCCCTATAACTGAAGAAAATACCTTCTGAATGGAAGTAACTTGCATCTTGTAGTCAAACTGGGGAAATGCATCCTCCACTGCAAACTGTTTGAAATATCCTGGCAGAGATACTCTAAAGTCTACCCCCAAAACAAAAATCTGTCTCCACAGAAGATCTTTAAAATCAATTACATTTCTGACAACAAAGCATTGTGAAAGTTTCACAGTGTCTCCACCAAGCACCATTTAAAATGCTTTCATGATATAAGTAAAAGGAATCATAGGTAGACTCAAACTGTTTTTTTAAAATGAGTGCTTTTGTTGATGGTGTAGGAAATTAGCATAAACGCCTTACGCAAATGGACATGGTTCTAGAACTCCACAGAAAAACAGCTGAAACAGCACTTTTCGTTGTCTGTGTGCCGGACACATTGCCCCTCCCGCAGCAAAAAAGGAAAAAGACTGAATTTAAAATGTCAGTCAGGAAGATTTCCCACCTGTCATAGGCAGTGCCATATATGAATTGCTGAGAACATGAAAGCATATTTTATTGTAAAGTATGGCCCCCACGTTCTTCACAGTTTAGAACAGGGAAGCCGAAAGGAGGAATAAATAAACTATCCATGGCATTCTACTAACTGGAAATTGCTTCCTTATTTCCTTTCAAGTTTCTATCTATAAAGCTGAGGCGGGGGATCCTTTTCGGAATTCTCAGTCTAATTAATGGCCTTCTGAGTTATGAAAGCAGCACCTCGAACTACCGGCTTTCCTGTGGTAGAGAGGAAGTCTCAGGGCCTGTTCCAACTGTCGTTAAAATAATAGATGAACTAGGTCTCTAAAGAAATAAGCCAGAAAAGGTAGAGGAGAAATCTGAGCATAAACAGATGGAACTAGAACAGAAAAGAAAAAAGAAAGAAAGAAAAGAAAGTTTGATGGAATGAAAAGTCAGAAAAAGTTTAAGGAGAGTGTAAAGCTTTCATTTATTTGAGGACGAAACAAAGGAAACAAGAAAACGTGAGAATGAATTGGGGGGCGGGGGGAGACCATGAGAAAAGAAGTGGGCCGTACGCAGATGGCCATTTCTAACCTAATAACTAAGGTTAGCAGCTGTGAGAAACTAAGAGATAATTTTGCTTTTGCGGTCTCAAAAGAAACATATACATATAAGACCTGTAAGATTCAAAGACCAACAAGTTGCCTGCTGACTAGGGCAGGACACCCCCAGTCCACTCCTGGGACCCCTAAACAGACTGGTGTTTGGGAAGCAGGGAATGAGCTGAAGCCGCAGAACATGGGGCTGGAATGGAAGCTGAGAAAGAGCTCAGGGCAGATCGCTATGCAACTTCCAGACTGGAGGAAAGAACCGCAGAGGGCCCTCTCCGCTCTCCTGATCGACAATGAGTCCTCGACTTTTAAGGACTGGCTTTAATGCACCTCTTTCTGAACAGTCCTTGACAAACTTTATTAACACAAAGTGAGCTTTCACGGTGTTTCCATGGGTAATGCACCGCAACTCCCAAAACCAGAAAATTACAGGGAAAAAGATGACTGGGACCAGTAGGAAAAGGTTTGAAGAACAAACACATAACAGCATTTGTCCCTTTAAAAAATTCAAAGGATGGGGAAATCCATATTTGTTTGTGGTTTGAGGAAGTTTGACATTTCTATGCAGCAGTTATAAGTGCTTAGTAGGATTACAATATCAACTTGGTTGATAATATCATTGGAATTTTCTGATTCTTTAATTATAGCCAAATAATCAAAATTAATCAAATGTATTAGAAGACTTCGGTGTCTGTATAGGATAAACATCCCCATGCTACCCAGTATCCAGAAAACACTACCTACCCCCACAGAGTCCAGTACTGCTCCTATTATCACCATCATCATCATCATCCATCACCATCATTACCATCACCACCGGTACCATAATCACCACCATCTTCCACACTTCCATCACAGGTCACCACCGCATCACCATATTGATTATAAATGGTAGCCATAACCTTATTTTTTAGACCAACTTACTTGAAATCACCACTTTATTAAACTACATAAAATTCTGTTAATTGGGACCCAAACAGTTATCTTTCTAACCATCACATTTTAATGAAATATAGATAAGTCAACATCATTTTTAACACTTTGGATTAAGGCAAATGTATTCCTGGAATTCCTAATAATATTCTCCAGGCACAGAACACAGCAATTATGCTTTTTACTTCTCAATCCTGAGACCAACCATACAGGTGCCCCCCCCCCTTAACCTCCAGATTGCTTGAGCACTCAAGAGTAAGATGGCAGGTTGAAGAGGGAACTCTTCAAAACAAAATCATCCATCAGCTCACTGCAAGAGCTGAACCCACAAAATAAAACTCCTTAGGAACTTGGATGAACTGCCGCCGCCAGCTCTTGGTGAAATTCCACATGCTTTCACTCGGTTCGGGGTGTGCGCAAACTGCCGTACTCTTTGGATGGATCTAGAATCTCTCTGGGAGTGTGTATTTTGATTCTAAACATGTATAACCATTCCACATTTCCCCTTCCTGAATAAGTGAACTGACACTCAACATTAAAATGAAAAACTGATTTGCTTCTTTCTCGACATCCGTCCACAGTCTCCTGCGGCAGAAGGAGGGGGGCACACTATACACTGCTCTCTCAACCTGGACTTTCCCAAATCACACTAAAAGAATTGCTGCCAGCACGGGGAAGACAGAGGAGGATTCATCTTGTGTACTGTGTGGAGTTGGTAAAAACATGATTCAAATCTGTGAAGTTCCTGATACGAAACTTTCCACATACCACTTGGATGTTCTACAAAGGTACCCATAACCCACATGTTCCTTATGATGAGCAGAGCGCAAACAAATGTCATGTAGTAATAAAGATTTCATTTAGATTTGGGCTTGCAGGAAAAAAAAGATTTCATGTTGCCGTCACTCCCCATTTGTAACGATACTCCTAGCCGCTCAGATCTATCCTTTCCTCTTGCTCTAGTGCACATAAACATACTGACAGATAGTCAGATGTGGGTAAAGTAATAAAAAAAATGCCTAATGCTGTGTAGACATCACACTGCCTTCACATGCACAGTCTCATGCGGAAAAGCACTATGTTCTCGTCATCCTGGAAAGGCTGGCATCCTTCACCATTCTCCCTGCTGTCCACTACCCTGCCTTCTATGTTTTTCAAGTATAAGAAATCAAATGTGCTCAACCTGAATTTTCTCAAATTATGAACTTGGGAGCATATATTTATGAATATATATTCGTAAAAGGTAAATAACAAAAAACTGTGGAGTTGGAGCCAAGTCAATGGAAACAGAAGTTTGGACTAAGTGGCAGTTACCCCTAAGAGCTCTCTTCAAGGCGGGTACAAGCCGCATGGGGCCGGTGAGAGAGAAAATGGGTTCAGAGGTACGATGCCATCTAGACCCAAGCGTACACTCCTTCCAGAGTGTGCAGCGCTATTCTTAGACCGATTTGACATGTCAAGTAGTCGGCGACAATTTAAATGATTAAAACATGTAGGAGCCGAAAGAAAAAGAGTGGCCAGCTCCTTCAAGTACATGGGAGGAATCATCGGAAACTGGAATATTAGTCCCGCAACTCTCTCCCTGGTCCTTCTCGAAGTTGAGAAGTAGTCTTCATTCATCACTATAGACAAACTAGTTCACCAGACTCTACAGACATCAGTATCCAAATTATCACGGCATTGGCTGATGTGGAAGGAAGTTTTGTTTTGTTTTAGTAGAAAAGTGGTTTAGAAATACTGACTAATTAAACTAAAATTAAAATGTTCAGGCAGCACTAAACACCTATGTTAAATTTTTGGCCAAGATAATCGTTTCATCTTTCACTTTCTTTAAAATTCTCAAAGTTAGCTAAAACCTAAAGAAGAATTCTGGACAAAATGACTCCATGAAATTTTCAGTAAGTAGCAGCCTATGAAACCACAGCTTGTCTATTATGAACATGTCTCGGTAACAAGTTAGCTTGGCCGGGGACAGCATTTCTTGCTTTATTACAAGCCCCAAGCAATTCTACCTGCTATTTCTCTTTGTAACCAAATATGGCTGCACAGTATGGCCAATGGAAAAGGTAGCGACAGCATGCAGATGCTGAATAATTCAAACTTCACCCAAACTTCCTGAACATCCCTGTGGTCCACTGGGACATGCAGATGCAGAACTCACAAAGCGGCCCTGTTCCACCACCAGAAATAATAAATCTTAGCCTAACTGGCCCACAGACACCAAGGCAATGCATATAGAAAAAATAAAATATAGATGGACAACTAGGGTTTTTTTTGGGGGGGTGTATAAACAAAACTACAGCCACTTGCCTAAATGGTTTATTTTCTCCTGAACACATTTTAAGGCCTGTATCTCCCAAACTTCTTTAACCTCAACCCACAGTAAGAAGTGTTTCACTAGTCTAGGATCCATAGGCAAAGAAAGTGAAGCCCGTCCTAACTGCGTTGTCCTGCGCTCTAAGACACTAAGATCTTTCAGGTTTTGTTCCATTTTCAAAACTTAGACCTGGTAAACTGACTTCATCGTGCACCGAATCATGAGAGGCAATTTGTAAAAACTCAGCGTTCAGCCCCCAAACTATTGAGAAAAACTACTTAGAAAAAGTAAAGAGTTTTTTTAAAGGCTCTGTTCAACTGTTTTCTTTCTTCTTTTTTTTTAATCCAGAATTATTCAAAAAAGAAAATCTCAGAAAGAAAAAAAATATCATAAAGCACCCATTTGAAACACTTGCATAGACTTTTCCCTAATTAATAAGAGGCACAATTCAAACAAAACAGCAAAGGTGGTATAGAAAATAAGCCAAATAAGAAAATCATCCTAAAACTAAATTTCCACCCAGAATTCCACCTATGTGCAATATATTTTTAGCTTTACTTTTAAGAATCCCTCTTCATTTTGTGTTTTTTTTTAAGTATCAGAATATAATTTGGAGTAGAAGTTTAAGATGGGATATTATATGGTAAGATTCTTTGCCCCAAAGATGATGGGCAGTGTTGAATAAAATGTGATCCTTCTTTATTTTCCCATGCTCACTTTGCAATTATTAGCAAGGCAGTAAATAACCCGCCAAGGAGCAGCCTCATTAGTCCCCATTGAAATTCAGTGGCATTAATTTGCAATAAAAGAACTGAAAATTAAATGGAAAAGAAAATACTTTTGGGACTCCACCACAAGGTTAGAGGATTCACATTCTACCAATACGGTCCTTAACATCAAGGAATTTTAAAAGTATGAATTAGACTTAATCGATGTATTTTGTTCCTCAGGCTTGGAGGGAAAAAAAAAGTCGAGAGAATGAATTCTTTTTCACTTCCATCTTAACCCTGAATTAAAGCACATTAGATGAATTTGAACCCAGCAATTTTTTTAAGTTTTGTTCGCTGTTTATCCTGAATGTAAAAACTGGGCCTGGACCCACTTCAGTATCTGATGCCTTGGTTCCCTGAGTGAGTGGGCTGAAGGTGAGCTTGGATACACCGAGAAATCACCTTTCAATATCCTCTGGGGCCAATCTGCACCTTAGTCCTGTTTCTTCTGCTATAAATACATCTGGAAACAGAACACTGAGCAAAAAAATGGTCCACGGCTTGTAATGCAGAAGGTCTGGGCAGAGGCAGGAGCCAACTGCCCGGAGCCAGCCTACAGTGGCTTTGATTCGGCAGCGTGTGGGCACCTGAAGACTCCATACCTGGCCCATGTGTTATTAGGCAACTCTTCAGGTAGGTGTTTACCAAAACCACCCACCTAAGCCTTCTGCAGGCCCACGGGGGCAAGGCAGAAATGAGAGGAAAGGGACATGAAAATAAATAATAATAATAATAATAATAATCTCTTAGGAGAAACTAAAACTGAGGACACAAAACAATAGTCACTTGGGTCACAGAGAGTCTCTGTGTCCTGGATTCCCCTGTGTCCCGGACTGCCCTGGCTTCTTGCACAGTGCCTGCTTGAGGGGCAAGACGGAGCTAACTCGCGTGCCACTCCAGAGCATTCTCTGCTTGCTGGGCTGGACATGCAGCTTAGCTGAAGGGGGATTGCTGCTTCTGTGTGGCATGTTCTAAACACACGGGACACCTATAAATTCCCAGTCTGCTCGAACTCGAACTCGGCCAGAAATCAAGACTGGGTTGAGACCCATTCACCTCCCAAACTCCCAGGCCAGCTCCTTTGAGCAATCCGAACTCAATCCAGAGCCCTGGAATGGAGAACAGAGGCCAAGAGATCTACCTAAAACTTCATCTTCTCCAGTATACCTTACATGTTTCCAGGCCAAAACTCTGGGTGAAAGAACACTGAACCGACCCACTGAAACATTTTTTTAAAAAATAATGACTAATAAATCTCCCCTGGGCTTCACTAACCCACACACCTCCACCTTTAAATAATAAAGGGGATCCTTGTACTGACCACCTGGGGTTTACTCGCTTTGGGGCATTCTCCCCGTAAATAACTTCTTTGGACTGTTTTCCAATGCTTGTGTAGTTAGGAAACACGGGCCCTTTGGATCCGCCCCTCCCACAGACAGCTGTGGGTGGAGAATATTGTTGTTGTTGCTGCTGCTGTTGTTGTTGGTATTGTTTTTAAGCTGCCAAAGGAGAAAAAGCGGGCTCCGCAAAGAATCCTTCCCGACTTCCTCGAAGGGTGGGAGGGGGCGGCCTGTGGCCCGCGAGGTCCCCCCCCCCGCCCTCCTCGCGCTCCCTCCCCGGGCCAGACCTGGCACAGAGGCCCACCCGACGTGGCGTGGGTACCTGAAGAAGGCGGGAGGGCCGGCGTCGCGCACGGCGGCGGCGTAGGCGTTAGGCTCATTCTCCAGGTAGTAGGGCACCTGCTGGCCGTGCGGGTGCAGGAAGGGCGACAACTGTGGCGGCGGCGGGTGCAGTAGCATCAGCGGGCTGGGCGACACGCTGTTGAGCTGGGGGAAAGCCCCCAGGCTGTTGGCACCGAAGGCGGCAGCCTCGGACCCGGGGCCATAGGCGATGCCCGACTGGCCGTAGACCGGCGCCGTGGCAGCCGCGGCTGCGGCGTTGAACTCGTAGGCGGCGCCCTCGGGGTAGTTGAACACAGCGGGCTTGCTGCTGTCCACGTACACCTCGCCCAGGGCCCTCTCCAGGGGCACCTTGAGCTGCTGGCGGTTAAGGGGCTCCAGCTCGTTCCCTTGGATCTGGTGCAGCAAGGCCATTCCCGAAGCTTTGGTGTGGAGGGTCATGGTCATGGTCAGGGGCGGCCGGCGAGGTGCAGGCAGGCTCCCTGCGCACGCAGAGCGCTCAGCAGCGGACGGGCCACCTGGAAAAAAAAAGAGGAGAGAGAGAGAGAGCAGAGCGGGCGGTGAGAGGCGACGCAGCTCAGGTCCCTCTGGGCGCGAGCGCTGGCCCAAGCCCTGGCCCCTTCCCAGGGGCAGAGCGAGCCTGCAGAGCCCAGGTGGCCCAACTCCAGCGAGCGCACCCCGCCACTCTCTAACTTTACATACTGGTCTTCCCTGCTCTTAGACATCGCAAACCTGCTGGAAGCTGCCGACCCGGGGCTGCTGCTTTCAGGCACCGGTGGAAACATCACACCGCGCGCGCACCCAAAGAACCGCTTCCCTGAACTTAACTTTCCTGGTCTTCGCTGCTGGATTTCGCTGCAGGGGGTGTGAGGGAGCTGAGGGATCTCCAGCAGCCGCGCCCCCCACCCCCAACCCCAGCAAGACTAGGGTTGCAACAAATGCAGACTAAGCCACAGGCCGCTTTTTTCCTGATTCCTTTTTTGCCTGTGCGCCGGTGCCAGGCTCCAATCTGTCTCTGTTTGTCTCTTTCTGTTTGGTTCGGTGTTCTTGTTGGCTAGAAGGACGTAGTGTATGCATAGAATGACCCAGGGAGGACGTAACTGTATCTGTAACTGAGATATGGCAAATAGGATGGCGTGTGTGGTTGCATATGCAGCCAGCCACAGACAGCTATATTTAGCATTGGCGGAGACAGATAGCAGGCATCTAGGGCCAGGAGAGCGGAGATGGAGCGTGTATAGGAAGATCTGCACTTGGAGTCAAGAGAAAAGTGCTATCCTTCAGCTTCCAACATCTGAAAAAAGAAGAAAAAAAGCGCTCCCCAAGGGGTCCCTTCCAGCACAGCCATCATCACAGATTCGCTCAGCTTGGCTTTTCTGTTTTTGTTGGACCCCAATACCAAATTCGCTTCCTTTTGAAATTCTCATGCGGATATGATTCAGAAAAACCTTCAGTTAGGCGCACATGGGTGTCCCTGCCTTCCACAGGTTATGCAACCAAAACTTGAGAAAACTGAACGTGAACTGAGACGTTTTCCCATAAAATATCACCTGGGCTCCTTAACCAAAGCTCTGGCAATTAGATAACCCTGTCTGTCTAACCAGAAACTTGGGAAAGACTCTCCTGTCTTTCAGCTCTTGAATTCTACAAATGGACCCTCTTGGCTCACTTGGGGTAAGGCACATGGAATCAAATATTCTCATGACAAAGAGGTAACAAGTTTATAATCCAGTATTGAATTAAACTCTGATTGTATATGTATACACACACACTTGTTAATGTAACAAAAGATATAAATTTATACTTTTTAAAATAAACTGCTTTTGCCCCAACCTGATAGCCCCTAAAATAACAATTAACATTTGACTTTAATCGCTATCCCACAGACCCCCTAAAGAGTACCTGATACATGCAAATGTCAAGGTTCGCTGTTACTAATAGTAACACTTTAAAAATATTCTCTACCAAGTACACTTTATCTAATTCTTAGAAAAACAGATCATTTTGGATGATACTCAGCTAAGCTGATTTAAATCCAAAGACAAAGTTGAGTTGAGCATCCCCTAAGGACAGGGGATAGTAAAGAAAGGGTTAAAAACACATTAGGTGAATCGCAGATATTTCTCTTTATGGCCAGCAACCATTACTTTCTAGAGCAATCTTTTTACAGATGATTTAGTTTCCGTAAATCACACTTTCAATTTTCAAATGCCTTTTTAAAACACATGCAAAAGCAAGCATTTCCTGAGGCTCTTTAAAAATCTGAGCCTGCCAAATTACATACAAATGGCACAAAGAATCCTACAAGTCCAGAAAGCGGGGGAAAGGAGCCGAACAGATTCCCCCGATAGGAAAACAGCGCAGGCTCCTCTCCGGCTAGGATACAGACAGTAGGCAGAAAGGTAAGTTGCTTTCTCAAAATGCTCAAGCTACAGAGAGAGAAATCAAAAGACGATCCTACCCTGCTGGTTCAAGAGCGCCTTTCCAGAAATGTTCCATGGGTTTGTAGAGGTGAGAGCCGAGACAGTAAGAAGGAAGGAAGGAACGTGCTCCGATGATCGAATGCCTCGGTGTATGATCAAGGCAGAGCGTGTGTGGATGTGTTTGTATGTGGAGTGGCAGGGACTCTCGGGAAGCAGCCAGTAGGCAGGGCACTTGGCAGCCCCTCCCGGCAGACGCGGCAGCTGGGCTTCTGCACAACGCTGGGTGAATGGCAGTGGGGAGAAGGGGAGAGTTCTGTCTGCCGCCGCCCGGGGACCGCAGTAGCACAGCTCGACTCCGCGCGTCAGCGTTCCTAGAAGAAACTCCAGCCCCCCTTTGCTTCCTACCTGTGGAGCCAGAAGCGTCCCGTGCTTTCTGCTTATAGAGAGTGAGACAGGGCTGGCTATAAATCACAGGTTCACAGATAAAACTGGAACAGCAGTGGAAGTGTGTGGAGATCAAGTTTACAAACTATGCCGGGGGGAGGGGGGTGAAGGGGGTTCTTCCTAAACAATGCAATTAAACAAGAAAAGCCTTCTGGGATACATTTGGACCAAATGTCCTAGCCCCACTTCACCTCTGGATGGGATGCTCAACGGCCATGCTACCAGGGGCATAAGGAGGTCAGACTCTGCAATAAATATTTTGGCATTCCAGGGATATGTGTCCAACTGAAATGCAATACTCCCCCACCTCATTAACCAAACCCATGAGCCTCTCCACCCAGAGACCACTGACTGCTGTCTATAAACACATCCCCCCCGCCAAAAAAAAAAAAAGATATTTTAATCTTAGAGCTGTGAGCGAAAAGCAGCTTTGCTTTAAACTGATCACAAGTTGGTTGTAGACAGAGGTCTCTTCCAGCAGTGATTTCGAATAGATGCACCTGGTTCTC
Organism: Peromyscus maniculatus bairdii; assembly: GCF_049852395.1. Taxonomy (NCBI): domain Eukaryota; kingdom Metazoa; phylum Chordata; class Mammalia; order Rodentia; family Cricetidae; genus Peromyscus; species Peromyscus maniculatus. Next base: position 53,079,620 of record NC_134867.1, on the reverse strand, counting down.
AGCTCTTCTCTCCACCACAGGACAATGCAGAGTACTAAGGTACCCTGCCTCTGCCCTCGCCCTGGGTCCCAGGACTCGGGAGGTCTAGCGAAGTCTCTGTTGCCAGACATTAGTCACCACCTTAGGTATTAAGTGACTAATCACAATGCCAGGAGTGGCCAGTCTCCGGCCCTAGGACCCTAAGCAGTTACCAAGAGATTTATGAGTGGCCCTTGAACCAGTACAAAGAAAGTAATAGAGAGAAAAAAAGACTAATGATATCATGCTTCAACTATACATTTTTTTGTTTTTGTTTTTGGAAAGATGAAAGGTCATAATATCAGAACATAGACAAGTTCCCTCAACAATCTGCCGTGACCATAAATATCTAATATAAATATTGAGAGCTGTGGTGTGAGTCGTAAGCATTCACTCAGCATATGGGAAGCCCAGGGTTTGAGTTCCAGCGCTGCACAGATTAACAAGCAAGTAAGTATTGAGAAGAAAGGTTGTTAGCCCTTCGTTGATGATAATGTTGAATCCTGGAGATGGTGGCGCCTCCCGTAGATCAACCGTGGACAACCATTCACCAAGTCAGTCCAAAACAAAAACATGCAAGAAAGGAGGGAGAGAGAAAAGAAAACAAGAGAGTCAAGGAAAGTTGGAATTAAAAAGAGAAAAGGGGGGGGGGGGGTAGAGACCTGCAAGGGAAGGGTAAGAAGGCAGCCATCATCTCAGGGACTTTGGCTGTGGAGAAGTTTATGATCCCAGTTAGCCTGAGATAACCCAAGAAAGACATTTCCAGGAATAGCTTTCAGACTCCTCTTGGTAAACTCTGTCTCCCAGTCTCCTAGGGCCAGGGTTGTGGGGGAAGCATGACAAACTATGCTGGTTGTCCTCTGGTGCTCTAGCCAATGATTTTCTCTTGGATTCTCGCCTCTCTCTCCTCTCTTGACTCCCACATGTGGCCTCGTGGCATGCCCAGGTGAAGGAGAGAGCGTGAGCTTCTCTTGCCCTCCTGCCCAGGGTGATCTCTCCAGATGTCATGGACAGTGGTCTCCTGCTGAGAACCAGCTAATGCAAACACCCACCTTCATTCTCTCCCTTCCTCAACACAGCGCTCCCTTCAGTCTCTTTGGACACAGCATCACTGGCTTCCCTCTGGTCCCCCACATTAAAACATCACCGCTTCCTCTAGGGCCTGGCACTCTTTTGCCTTCTGTAGCTTTGTGCTCTCTTCCTTCCCATTGCGTTCCCGGCCCCCTTTTGGGCGCCTCTTACCTCCCAAGGACAGCTCCTTCTGTCTCTTTCCTCCTCTAGCTCTTCCCTGATCCTGGCCTCAGTCTCCTTTCCTGACCTTTCACTACTGCAGGTTCTACCTTGTCCAAACTCAGCTCCACCATCATCCCAAACCCCAGCTTCTTTAAGAGCCAAGGCCTTCCTCTCTCCCAGACCTGTCCTTTCTAGTCTACCGCCTCCAACAGGTAGCCTGGGCCACAGTCAGATGAAAATCCCTTGTTCAAAAGACCTCCCCAAAGCTTGTCTTGATTTTTTTTTTCTTGGAATATCCACTTTGCTGGCTTGGCAGGAAACACACACGCCTTCTTGAGGTTTGGCCCAAGCACATCCTCATGGTCGTCATCCTCTGTGCCCTCCCTCCTCTGTGCCTCCTCTCTCCTCTGAGCCTCCATTGTCCTTCCCAGTCATCGATCACCTTCCTCCCTGAACTGAAGTCATTTTTATCACCTCAGCCCACGGAGGAACAGCTCAAACACAAGGTCTGACTCTGAGAACTTAAACACATAGCATCTTGTCTGGCCACTGTTCGGTCACCAAATATGGGCTAATTTCCTATCTAGATACTTCAAGTGACAAAGTAACATCCCATCTGTCTGAATGCCCATGTCTGACAACTTTCCACATGACCATGACCATCCAGCACTTTCCAAACTCTTTGTTTGTTTGTTTGTTTTGTTTTGTTTGTTTTGTGTTTTTGCTGGGATGTTTGTCTTCCTGTCTTCACAGCAACTGGAGCTATAAAAAAATCAAACTTCAAATCCATCTAATCCTGAGGCACAAGCTGGCAGTGCTCAGCAGCATGATTCACCAGAGAGCTTTCCATTTCAGTTCTTAACCAGACAGGACCAGGAGCAGACACAGCTTCCTCTCCAGCCCCATTGAAGGCTTTTTACATTTACAAAAACATTATCCTTCTACAAAAACATGAAAGAAATAAAATGGGATGTAGCTCCATGATCACTTGTGCTACTAACATGGTCCCTGCACTGAGATGAGAAGGCTTAGCTCCGTTTGGCTTGAACATTACCCTGATTATATATAAATGGTGTGCGTGTGTGTGTGTGCGTGTGTGTGTGTGTGTGTGTGTGTGTGTGTGTGTGTGTGTGTGTGCTCCCGAGCGTGGGTGCACACTCTTTCTTTCCCTTTTGTCCTTTCTTTTCTTTTTAAGACAAAGTCTCAGTCTGAAGCCCAGGCTCCCGGGGAACTCACTATGTAGACCAGGATGGCTCCAAGCCCATGATGATCCTCCCGACTCAGCCACCAGGGCACTGGAATCACAGGAATGAATGAACATGCCAGCTAAAAACTTGTCCTTGAGTCCTGATTGGATACTGTTTTCCTCTAAAGCAGAAGTACAATGAGTTGGCTTCTAAAGGGCTCCTCCTTTTAAAGATAATTTGGACATTGATTTTTTTTTTATTGGCTCCCAGACTTTGACCTTAGAGCTTTGTTTTTTGAAGCAAAAATCCATGTACAATGTAATGCACATATATTAAGTATGCAGCCTGACAAACATGACTAGATTTGACCATTAACAACCATGTCAATCAAACTATAGACCATTTGACTATTCCAGTCAACCCAACCCAGAGAGTCCGTTAATACCTATTCTAATCAATCCCCTGCTTTTACAGGCTGTTTGTTTCCATAGATGATTTTTTTTTTCTAACTTACAAGTTGGAGCACATATCACCCATTTCCAAATTACAGTGTGCCCATCTGGGTACTGGGCTTCCAGCACCAGCTTCTGTAGCTAGAGTTTTCCTGCCTTGTCCACAGGAAATCTTTGTCACCCGCCAGTCCCACAGCCGCTCAGACCCAACCAAGTAAACACAGAGACTTATATTGCTTACAAACTGTATGGCTGTGGCAGGCTTCTTGCTAACTGTTCTTATAGCTCAAATTAATCTATTTCCATAAATCTGTACCTTGCCACGTGGCTCATGGCTTACTGGCATCTTCACGTGCTTCTTGTCATGGTGGCGGCTGGCAGTGACTCCTTCCACCTTCCTGTTCTTTCTTTTCTCCTCTCTGTTAGTCCCGCCTGTACTTCCTGCCTAGCCACTGGCCAATCAGTGTTTTATTTATTGACCAATCAAAGCAATTTGACATACAGACCATCCCACAGCAAACTTCCCCTAGCAACAGGATGTGAAGTTGTCATTTCCTAAGTCAAAGCCTGCTGCCTGCAGTAGGAGCCCCTGGAAGACCCTGAAGTTTACTAACATTCTTCCATTCATAGACCTTTTAAGAATAGTAGGTGTTGAAATGTTAAGCTTGGAAGCCTAAAAGGATACACAGTAACCTGAAGCCAATGGGAAGCCTTAACGTTCCACCCTATTGCCAATGCAAAGAAAGTATATTGGTACACCAGTCACTCATCCAAAGTCCTCTCATAAACCCTGTACCCTCAGATCTACTCTGGTCTTCCTGATGGTGGCTTGAAGATAATTCCAATTCCTGGTTGCTCAGCATAATGGCTTCTCTTTAGTACAGATCAATGAGTGATTCAGAGGTAATGCTCAGCTTAACAGAATTCAGTCTCTTTTTCGTCTTACCTTTTCTTGGAAATTTTATTTTTTTCAAATCTCTTACAAACTTTTTATACTACTTACCTATATAGCATGTGGTAAAAGGTCATTCAGAAAGGGCTTTCAAGGTAAGTGCTGTGAGTAACACATGAATTGCAATTATAACAATTATTGTCACACAGTGTCCCTCTCCTTCCTTATCTATTGTTTACTTGAGGAATCACATTGTCAGCTTAGGGTGTTATTCCTTTGTGCTGTGCAACAGCCAATGGCTAAATATACTTAAATTCAGATAGGCTTATCTACTGTTAGGAGGGTTACACACACACACACACACACACACACACACACACACACACACATCCCACATAATCAACCAAGAATTGTCTCCAGTTTCAGAGCCTAGCCCACCAAATGGTAGGAAGAAAAGCCAAAGGGTAGCAGAGCATTTGAGTTTGGAGACTTTGTCTAAGCCTGTCCTTGTATTTAGTCATGGCCATGGCTGCCTCCCACTCTCCCTGGGCACCCAGGACCCTCATGCTGGCTAGCAGATGCTCTCCTCTCTCCTGCCCCCCCCCTACCTGAGTGGCAAATCATGCTGTGTTGAGAGAGTAGTGTGTCTGCAATCATGCCAATGAATGACTCATTCATTCAGTTCACTGAAACAATATTGATTACTATATTTACCAAGAGCAACTCTGAAGTGTTGAGTACTGTCTTAGTCAGCTCAGGCCGCCATCACAAAATGTCACAGACAGGGAGCCGAAACAGCAGGCATTTCCTTTCTCTTGGTTAGGGAAACTGAAATCTGAGAGCAGGTAGCTTGACTTCTCAGTGTGACTGTATCATCATAGAATGAGGGCAAGAGAAGAAAGATAGAGATGGCACTCCCTCTTGGTAAGGCTTGATAAGACCCATGGCATCACTCACTCAACCTGAACTGCCTAAGGTTCCTATATGGAGATAGTCCCATGAGGCTGATACAGATCCAAACTAGGAGTTTGGAGAAGACACACTTCAGTCAGTGTCAGTACTCAAAAACAAACCAAGCAAAGGTTTTTGCCCTCCAAGCTACCAAAAGTTTAGGGTTTTTTTTTCTATCATTTCTCCCAGTAGTTTTCTTTTTCTGCTTATTTTTTCTTATTCTTGTGTGTGTGTGTGTGTGTGTGTGTGTGTGTGTGTGTGTGTGTGTGTGTGTTATTTGGTGTGTGTGCGCTAGTCTGAGTGAGGCAGATATAAACAAAGGCCAGAGGTAGACTTTGACTGTCTTCCTTCATCACGCTCACCTTAGGTTTTAAGGCAAGGTCTCTCTCTGAACTGGGAACTTCCAATTAATTAGACCAGACTAGCTGGCCACCAAGCCCCAGGGATCCCCTTATCTCTGCATGCCCAGAAACAGGATTAAAGGTCCACCACTAATTTAGACATGGGTATTAGGGATCAAAGCTCAAAGCTTGCATGGCTTTATTGGCTATATCATCTCCCCCAGCCTTTCCTTGCATTTACCTGTCTCAATGTCCCTTTGCACTGAGGCTGTCCTGAAACTGCTTCTTAGCCTGCCTGTCCTAAGAAGCTGAAATTGCTCTTCATTTGGTACCTCAAGTCTCCACTCCTCTCCAGTCTCCTCCCCTTGGATCTCCATAGCAACTCCCAGAAGTTACGTTTCATCTGTACTTTGAAGAGCTCAGAGGGAAATCTCTACCCAAGATCTCCATCCTGGAGAAAGGACCCCTTCCCAGATTGAACATTTTTGTCTACAGGTTCACTCAATCCATACATATTTATTGAGCACCTGTTGTATACTTACCATTTAATGTTCAAAGTCTTCATAACTAATTTATCTTTTCCTCAGACCTGATCTTCCCCTCTGTTTCCTATCTTGGTAGATAGCATTTCATACACACCACTGCACAGGCCCAAAGAAATCAGCCCTCTATCCCCCGGGTCCCTTCCTCCATCTTGTAGTGCATCTATCACAAACTTTTATTTCTAGTTCCTCAATCTCTTTTGAGTCTGCCCTCTATGCTCACACTCACCATGATTTCCAGGCCACTGTCTTCTCTTCTAGGTCATTGCCTCCACCCTTCTGCTTTCTTTCCCTATCCCCTGCACTGGAGAAAGATCAGTCTATCTCACAAGCAAAGGAACTTGAGTTGTCATCCTTGATTCTCAAAAGTCACCCTCCATCTCCCCTCTTCCATGGGCCTTTCATTCCTTCAGGCAGATAACTTCCACAGTGTGCAAATACTTACTCCAGATGTGAATGTTCCCATATGCAGGATGCTCTAAATGGAATCTTTCCATCTCCCTTTACCATCTGTCTCGCAAGCAGTCTTCCTTGAGAAATCACCGCCACCAGGAAACCTGCCTTGATTTCCTCTTGGGTGCTTTTACAAATGCTCATATTTCCCTGGTCTTTGTCTGTCTCTGCTGCTTTCAGAGAATATCACAGACCATGTCATGAATAAACAGTAATAATTAATTTGGTTGTGATTCTGGGGGCTGGAACTCCATGATGGAAAGGCTGCATCTGGGTAAGACTCTGATGAAAAGGCTTGTGTGTGAGGCAGAGAAAAATCAAGCTAAAATGCTGCCCTTTTTCTGGAACTGGCTTCCACAAGAATGGCCTTGGTCATCACTTGAAGTTCTGCACCTTCTAAGATAGTTTCAGTGGCTGCTAAATTCCAACATTGGTTCTGGAGACAGCACACAAACCATAGTACCCACCACCACTCCCGCCCTAGCCCTGGTGACTCTGTTGGATTTCCTATTTACTTCTCTCTGCCTTACCATGGCCCATGAATGCAGAACAGGCTCTGGCGGGGTTTTCAAAGTCTCAGTGCATAGTTGTATGATGTATGGTGGACCCCTCAACAAATCCCACTTGAAGAACAAATTTAGAAAGCTGGCTCAAACCTATTAGCCTTGCAAACTGGCATCCTTAGTGGCTTAATTCAGAAGGAGTGATCACTGCTGCTGAAGTTTAGATCCAGAGCTTGGAGGACATTTTGGAAGCAGACTCACACTTTCTAGAACAATCTATGCTTCCTAGCCTAGAAAGGATCATTACAGCTGATGGCACCTCTGCTCACCATGTCCAGACTCTTGAACGTGCTTATGAAGGACTGAAGCCAAGAAAGGCATGGGCAAGGCACTGGGCATCATTAGCATCATCTGAAGCACTGAGCACAGGGTATTATGTCTTTCTTTCTAGCCCATCCCCAGACTCAGTGGATACCACACCCTCCTTTCAGATTGGCCCATGGTCAACACAAATTCAATCAAGGCATTATTTTGGTGGCTCCACATGATATTCTTGGAGCCTTAAAGATCCCCATCTCTTTGGAAAACAGAAGACTGCCTTCCCACATTCCCAAATCACTGGTGAAGAGAACACCATGTTTTCCGCAAACAGGGGGAGCAACTTGTGTTCAGGGTCATGACTTCCCTTAATAGAACATGAAGAAACAAGTAATCTGCCTTCCACCCATTGCCCCTCAGAAGACAGCTCATTTAGGGCTCGTGTTTTATCTCCATATAATTTGAGTTGAACTTTCTTGCTACCAAGCACATTTCTATCCTTCCTGAAGCTGCTAAATTGTACAAACTTGAAAATGTAACACCTTCAACCGCAAAAACAAAAACAGAACTAATTACTTGACGTGACGTGATATTTTTCTATTTCCAAGGGAATCAAATTTGAGAGACGCTCAGACTCCTGTCTGGGCTGCTACAGCAGTGAGGAGAGAAGCTGCCTTAGGATCTCGGAGTGCTCTCCTTCCTGAAAGTCATTAGCCCCTTAAAGGAATTGGAAAGCTGCTTGCAAAGAACACAAACACACAGAGATTCGGGAGAACTCGGTGGCGGACTCCCAGTAGACCTCAGCACAAAGACAACCCTTTATTGACACTTGCCAGTAACTTTTGGGCCACAAATCCAGAGGACAAACAATATATCTCCACAAACGTTTTCACAAATGTTAGTAAATGGCTGCATCATACAAATTGTACAGTTCCCCCCACACACACATCTCCCACCCCATTTTCTACATTCTGTTATTTTCAGTTCCCTGTTCCTACCACAGGCCATCTTCTTTTGTCATGTGGTCAAGCCTGTCTGTTCCCTATGGTCTTTCCTGGCAGGGCACGTTCACCCTATTCATCACGGTGGGATGTCCCATCAGCCCCAGGTTCTGACCCGATCATGAAGCAGAAGAAGGTGCCTGATGGGCTGGGGTACTCTGTGACAGTGGGTCCTCGATGCCTCTCCTTGGGTTCCCCCTTTCACAGGTCCAGCCCATGATACCTTTACGCACGGCTCCTACAGTCCTTCCTTCCAGTATAGATGCCAAGCCAAATGACTTTCCAGCCCTTCAGCCCCATCCCATCATGACTCTAGCTTGCTCAGGCCCTCTGTTCAGCCAGCAGCATAGGGGCACTTTTCTAACTGAACCAATTTCCAATATACCTTTCATGCAGGAATTTGACTCTTGATTTCTTTCTTTCCTATTTTCTTTCTTTTTCTTTTTCTTTCTTTCTTTTCTTTTCTTTTTTTTGGTTTTTGGTTTTTGGTTTTTGGTTTTCGTTTGTTTTTGTTTTTCGAAATAGGGTTTTTCTGTGTAGTACTGGTTGTCCTGGAACCCGCTCTGTAGACCAAGATGTCATGAAACTTTGCCTCTGCCTTCCAAGTGCTGGAATTAAAGGTGTGCACCACCGCTACCTGGCAGGAACGTTACTCTTATAGAGAGAACTCTTATTAAATGAAGCTGCTCTAACGTATAAAACCGCAGAAGCGCAAAAAAAGATAGCACAGGTCTTTTTTTTTTTTTTTGGTTTTTTTTTTTTTTTTTTGAGACAGGGTTTCTCTGTGTAGCTTTGCGCCTTTCCTGGAGCTCACTTGGTAGCCCAGGCTGGCCTCGAACTCACAGAGATCCGCCTGCCTCTGCCTCCCAAGTGCTGGGATTAAAGGCGTGCGCCACCACGCCCGGCCTAGCACAGGTCTTGAAGGAAGCAATTCCTCAACTTTTCTCTCTCAAGACATAAAATATCATGAGACGAAGCCGTGTTAACCCCTTCCTCCCAGTAAGGTTTTAGGTATCCAGAAAGACTATGAGAGCCAGAATCAGGGGAGGAGCTGAGAAGTGCTGTCTTCTGGACACAACATGGCCGTTGCTCTCATGAACTCACCACAACTGTGCTCACCATCACAAGACAAAGCCAACAAGCTCAATCAACATTCCAGCAGGCAACACTAACTGGACTCAGTGGGTACCCATTGTAAGAGCCCCCCACCCAAGAAACAACTTAGTTGATACACAAGGCAAGGAACTTTGAAATGGTATTTATAAATATGATTAAGGGGCTTAAGGAGGATAAGAATAAATGCTTGAATGAAGACACCCAAAACACAAACAGTTGAATGAGAATAACAAAAACAATTCAAGATATGAAAAGAGATAGAACCTCTGAAGAAAAGCCAAACTGAAATATAACGAAGTGAGAAATTGAATATCAAACAAACAAACAAAAAAAGCTTGTGGAAAGTCTCACTGACAAATTGGATCAAGGGAAAAAAAGAATAGTATAGCTCAAAGAGAAAATAGAAGAAATAGATTACACACACACACACACACACACACACACACACACACACACACACACAAATTCCAACAACTTTTAAGAAGGTGGCATGTTGAAGTGTGTCCAAAGGAAGAAGAAGGTAGTAGCTGAGGTGGATATGAACAAAATATATTGCACTGTAATAGATAAAAAGTATTCTAAGAGGAGGAGGAGGATGAGGAGGAGGCAGCAGCCATGTTACACCGTTCCAGGGTTGTCCAAGGCTCTTTGTGTTTCAGTAAGGGCATGTTGCATATGCTTACCTCCGCAAGGGTGCTCCTTATTTGTGTGTCCGTGATTAATAGCATATTAGGAACAAGCAGCCATGCTAGACGATAACTGCCTGTAAGATTAGAGAAGTTAAAGGTTCAACCAAAGGGAAATGGAAGGTGAGCATATTCCCAGCACTGGAAATGTACTCATTGACTGCAGGCTATGTAGACAGAAACATTAGTGGCAATGGAGTCTTCTTTAAATAGTAGCATAAAATACTCCAAAGTATGAATCTAATGGTCACATTTTCACTCTTTTCTCTTTCATACAAAATGATATCTTTGTCTCCTGATATGATAATTCAGCCTTTTCAGAATGGATAAAAGACTGACTAAATTAAATACAGTTCTTGCTCAGTGAGCCTGGACATGCTGCTTCTTGTATATAAATGTGAGTTCATTCCAATGAGTGTTTCCCAACCAGCTGCAATTCACCTTCACTCAGTGCTAGACTTGCCCCTCTGCCTATCACCACCACCGTCCATTGGGGTTATCAGACACTTTCTGGGTGATCAACAATACTTGAAGTTCTGTTATCTCTTTTTCATTTTGCTGAAGAGGAGTTTGCTCCAAAACCTCCTCAGTCTTCAACCCAGATGCCTTACAGATCTCACTGGCAAGTTTTGCTTTCACTCTGGAGGTAGGGGGAAGGAAGTTAGCCAAGGCACCCAAATTGCAGAAACTTCTTTGTGAGCAAGGTAATGGTAAGAGTGGTTTCTTTTTCCCTACTAACTAACTACTGCAGTGTGAATAAGACAATCTCATTTGGAGATCTTTTTTTTTTTTTTCTTTCAACTATGTTTGACCACAAAACATGTTTTGTAGAGTTGATTTTTCTAGAACTAGAACATGTGGCTGGACAGGTCATAGGCCCTAGAGGAGAACCTAATATTATTGTTCTGTTAAATGGACATAATATTAAAATGACTTCTGATGACTTATTGCTATACCCAAAGATGGTGCATCTGTCAACTATGATCAGAGAAGCTTCTTGCAGTAGATTACAATTAACACAGAGACCTTCAACTGGTCAGTGTTCAGAGAATAAGAGATTGTGGAATCCTCAGCCCTAAATGGGACTTATATATCAGAACACTCCCTCCAAGAGCCAAGGATCTTAGCAGAAAAGGGGGGCAGGATTATAAGAGCCAGAACAAATGGATAGCATCAAGGAAACAGTGTTTTGCAGACACAACAGGACACCTGTACAAACAAACTCATAGAAATTATGATAGTATGCACAAGCCCCTGGCAAGCTCTAGCCAAACTCGCAGAATGTAGTTGAGGGAGGAGGTGGGAACAAAATCCCACCACTAACTGAGGAGCTATTGGCATTTTATAGCTGCTGGGAGAAGAGTCGGCTTTCTTTAATTAGGTAACCCTTGGCAGGTCAGCCTCACTCTCAAGAGGAGTTGACAACACAAATGGGCATGATGGGGAGGCAAAGCAGAAGAAAACTCAAAGTTGAGTGGGCGAGGTGTGGGTAGAGAGAGTAGATACGGGAATCGTTGAAAGATGAACATGATCAAAATACATTGTATTAAGTTCCCTAAGAATTAAGATATCTTTTAACTTTTAGATGATGCAATAAAAAGCTATTGTTAAAAACTTGCTTGCAACACTTCCAGAAGGACCGTTTGTTTAACATGATGTCCTTCTGATTCAGTACAAACCAGAACTATTTCTCTGGGGATAAGAGATCTCCATGAGGAATGGCGTCTGAAGTCCGCTATATAAACTTGGAAAGCAGAAACTCACTTACTACTCCTATGTGGCTACAGAAATGAAGGGCTGAAGTGTCAGCTCTTACTATAAAACAATGTTTACAGATCCACTGAAAACCACCTTCCATTGCTCCCGCAAGGAATATTTTATAACGTGAGTAAACACCCATCACAAGATTTTAAGCCTGTGTAACTAAGTGATAGATGGCAGTCAAAAATCACCGCTGACATGTTGAGAAAAGGATTGTGGCTGACGAAAAGAAAAACAAGAAGCATTTGGAAGTACCCTGTGAGTATTAGCTAAGGCTCTTGGAACATGAATGACAAAAGTCTCTAATATCACTTAGAATCCCTTTATGCACAGTATTATCAGTGAGGGAAAACCATACTTCATTCATGTTTTTCTTAAAGATACCCTTTAGTCTCCCACTCATATAATCAATGAACAACTAGGTCTGAAGTATATAGAAACCCACTAGAGCCAATAAGAGAAAAACAATGATCTCGACCTACATCTAGTAGAAAGAAGAAACTATATATTTATAAATATGTATACATATGTATATACATATAAATTTCCATTCTTTCAAAAGAGCCAAATAATTGTTTTCATATTAAGACAAAACATACCTGTTTTGTGTTTAGGAATTTTTTTTATCCATATCAAGACATAAAGGGGGGTTTATAGGACAACTATTTTTCATAGCTGGATACACTCTTTCCCAAACTGCTATGATTCAATGAAGAGGAAATTATTAACGATAGCATCATACTACCCTAACGTTTTTAAATATTTTTCCATATAGCAAGTACATGGTTCTAAATCCAACCAAGTAAATTTCAATTTTCTACAGAGATGAAGTTAGGCAACCTGCTATGCATAGGCCTTTTCTCTTCGATTTATATAAGTTTCATGTTGAAATCCTCACTAGAGTTGGAGGTGCTTTGTAGCCCATACCATATTAACTGGCATGCATTTAGTGGTCAGCAATTACGGTAGAAGCAAATGAATGAGTGAATACGGTAATTAAATCTGCTGTTTGGCTTCATATAGAGTGTTTTTCAATTTCGTAGCTGTTGCTTGGGGTCACAAAGCATTTTTCAGATGTTTGTCGCTGTCTGAAATATAGAACACTATGGATTCGCTAGAACTACAGGGCAAAATGACAAGTACCAAGCAACAGATGTCAGAGTCATATGACTCCAGCCCTGCCCTACACTCAGGATCAGCATGGGCTTTCTGGTCATTGCCCTGAGTCCCCTCTGAGATTTCTAAGATCAGCCCATAGGGTTGATATTGTGTAACATGAATCTTGAAAGGTCTTTCTAATTAAAAAACAAAAAACAAAAAACTGGAGCCAAATATTTGGGTGAAAGCTGAAAGATCAGAGAAACAGAACAAGCCAGCCACATTCTTACCTCTACGAAATCCTCAGCCTCATGAGAGGGAGTTCCTGTCTCCTCAAGCCTTATTTATCTTTCTGTGCCCTGCCATCTTCCTTCCTTCCTAGTGCTGAGATTAAAGGTGTGTGCCACCATGCCTGGCTCTGGTCCCAGTATGGCCTTGAACTCACAGAGATCCACATGGATCTCTGCCTCTCAAGTGATAGGATAAAAGGTGTGTGCCACCACTGCCTGGCTCTTTCTAATCTAGTAGCTGGCTCTGTCCTCTGATCCCCAGATAAGTTTATTAGGGTACATAATATATCACCACAATATTGCATCTCAGTGACTTAAAGAATTCCATACAATGTGGCCCAACACACAGACTCACCACATAGCTGATAAAATGAAGACATGGATCCAACCTAGGGTCCCCCCTAAAACTTCACACTCAGGAGCAGGAAGACAGGCTTTCAGGTTCTCTGTCTCCATACCTGACCAGGTTTAACTCTGCTCAGCCACCAACTTCTCGAGGTTCTTCACTGTATTTACAAACTTAGATACAAAGAGTATTTGATGCTCTTGGGGAAATGTGATATCCAACTTTCTATCCAATCTTTTCTTGTGTCCAGAAAGTTTTAGAACTTTGATTTCATCAAATGCAATCACAAAATGCCTTAAAGGTGGAAACTAAGGCCAGGAACCCATTCAAATCTGAGCAATGCAGAGTGTTTGGGTATTAGGAAGACTATTATTTTAGTCTTTCAATTAACTGAGTTAGGTGATTTGATTGTCAATAGATTGCAAAGGCTGAAGCATGTGTATTAGATCAAATGCACATTTATATGCAAAGTGTAATAATGAGGCTGTTTATTCCTACTACCATGCTTAAATCCCTAAACATTAGGTGGCATATTCAAAATGAAGTTTAAGGGCACTATAGGGTTATTTTTTTAATATAGTGGTAAGGTGGGGGAATGCTATTGTCTCTTGTACATCAAAGCCACTATGAAAACATCGGGAATTGGGAAACTGGAGGATTTTTTGAAGCACTTGCTTGTAACAAATCCCTTCCACTTTAGATGAAAGAAGTAGACCAAACCTGCCTCACCAACGCCCAGGGAAAAGAGTTTGATTCGACAGCCAATGAAGAATTCACAGATGGACATCAGGTATCTGACTCATTCACAAAGCTTAAGGACAAAGGAATTCTGGCCCCTATTCTGAAGGCAAGTGAGGAGAGATCATACCAGGACTGGACAGTTCTCAGAGTTTATGCAGCCCATGGATAGAGCTGTGACAGATCACATGCAAAGGAGAATAAGTATGCATTTAAGAGGGGAATACCGCCGGGCGGTGGTGGCGCACGCCTTTAATCCCAGCACTCGGGAGGCAGAGCCAGGCGGATCTCTGTGAGTTCGAGGCCAGCATGGGCTACCAAGTGAGCTCCAGGAAAGGCGCAAAGCTACACAGAGAAACCCTGTCTCAAAAAACCAAAAAAAAAAAAAAAAAAAAAAAAAAAAAAAAAAAAAAAAGAGGGGAATACCTGATGGGATTCAGGGATAAGATGACGAATCAGAAGCTGTCCCTTTGTAGCATAGTAGAAAGAGTCACCCTAAGGAAAAATTCAGCTCTGTTCTGAAGAATGGACGAGAGTGAGAAATCACAATGTGGATGTTAAGACAACTGGAAAGTGTGGAGAAATGGAAGTGTCATCCAACTAAAAGGAGCAAGGACCCAGCTGCCCCAGCTGTGGGGCTCCTTGGCGAGGGGGGAGGGGGAGCTGTGCCTCAGCTGTACAGGCTCCCAACCAGCAGACTGCCTTGAGTCTCAGAAGACTTTCTGGACTCGGGACTTTTGAACAGGGTTGGAACTGTTAGCACTACAGCGAATCTTGAACTTGGACTGAACATATTTCTCACCATGGGATGGCCATGAGCCAGGAACTGTTACGGTTTCGATGTAAAATGTCGCCCACGGGTTCATGTGTGTGAACATCTGGCCCCCAGCTGGAGATGCTCTTTGGGAAGGTTGTGGAATCTCTGGGACATGGGGACTAGACGGCAGTCACGGGACTGTAGGAGTAAGGTCAGAGAATAGTGACCCCAGCTCAGCTCTAGCTGTCCATTTCCTGACTGGTACACATTCCTTCTACCAAGCCATGCCTTCCTTACCATGATGGACTACATCCCCTGAGCCATGATTCAGAATAAATTCTCCCTCTCTTTAAAAATTTCTGTTTGTTTGTTTGTTGTTTTGTTTTTTGAGACAGGGTTTCTCCTTGTAGTTTTGGTGCCTGTCCTAGATCTTGCTCTATAGACCAGGCTGGCCTCGAACTCACAAAGATTCACCTGGCTCTGCCTCCCGAGTGCTGGGGTTAAAGGCATATGCCACTGCCACCAGCAAGTTTTGTTTTGTTTTGTTTTGTTTTGTTTTGTTTTGTTTTGTTTTGTTTTGTTTTAAGTGAGAATCAGTGTAACTACAATTTGGATCCACCCCAAGAAGGCTGCTTGGAGAAGACAACAGACCAAACAAGAAGTACTCTGGTAATTATAAGAACTGACCCCTAAAGTCTATGCTTCAGCGGGCAGAGGGTGTGGCCTTACATACATTGAGAGAACCACAGGCACCAGGACCCAAGGCTGGGTACAAAAGAGTGTGTCTGAAAGTCTCTTAATGAACCCTTGGAAAGCAGACAGTGCTCAGTACCCACTAAAGGTCTAGAAAACCACACACACACACACACACACACACACACACACACACACTGCTCACATCAGTGTTGCCCAGGCCCTGCTCCTGGCCCACATGGGCCAATCCTGCAGGGTTCCGAAGTATGGGCTGGGAGATGCACAAAGATAAATAAGTGTGAAGGAAGAGAAGAAAGAAACTAACTTCTACCCCACTGTAGGCAGTGGGCAAGTTTGTCTGGGCTGAATCCTGGAAAGGTGAAGGGTTATGACATTAAATGAAACTCACACTTTGATATTTACATATGGCTGGTTGCATTAATTAGTGACTAGAGGGCCTTTAGCGCTTAGAAGTGACCAGAAATTCTTGAGGTTGCTTCACACTATCTTTATGGAAGGAAGTGACCTCACGTAGAGGCACAGGGATATTCCACATTTATATTTCACACAGCCCGCCCTCCAGCAGAGGATCCCACTAACAGCCCCTTAAGGAATTCAGCCTCTTTCTTGCCTTTCCCCCCTGACAAATAGAACAAATGGATCTCAAGGCTGATAGTTTAGAGCAGTGGTTCTCAACCCGTGGGTCTGGACAGATAGCCTGCAAAGCCAATATTTACTTCATGATTTATAACAGTAGCAAATTACAGTTATGAAGTAGCAACAAAAATCATCTTATGGTTGGGAGTCACTACAACATAAGGAACTGTATTAAAGGGTTGCAGCATTAGGAAGGTTGAGGAACCACTGTGTTAGACTTGATGGAGAGGAGTTTGCTATGCAAGGAAAGTCAGCATTGTGCCTACTACCTTTCAGGGGCAGACTTGATACCTACCAGAAAAAAAAAATAATGTAAAAAAAAATTCTTCAAACATGAAACTACGGACTTTTAAAATTAGTCAACAAATAATACTGCAGAGATTCATTTATTTTACCCTTGTATAAAATCAAATGTCTCCTTCAGCAACATTTGCGTTCATAAGTGGTTGTCTGTTGATGTTTAAAAGCACTGAATTGGGAGAGAATGATCATGTTCTTTCCTGAGCCACTCTCTAAATCAAGTGCAGTGGGGTGGGATGAAGAAAGCATGTGTTCAATTAGGAGAGGCCCAGACCCCTGCGTCACCCGCTCTTTGAGAAATCAACCCTCACCCGCTGCCTGCGGCTTTACCTGAGCCCGAGTTGGAACCAGAGAGGGCAGCCTCATGGTGGAGCAGGGTGGAGGATTCGGCCTCTGAAAAGCTGTACCTGGGGCCCAGAGCACCAGAGCCTCCCGTGTTAAAATCACAGAAAGTGAGAAGCCTTGTGGCACTAAGTCCCTAGAGGACCTTGGGGCTGGGCGACAATGAAGGCCATGTGGCTGAACAGATCCCACCCCACTCATACGAAGGGCAAGGCCTTTAAAAGTCGGACATATGCTCCTAGCTGTAGACGGTGAACAAGACACAAACTGAGGCATAAGCTGCCCCTCCACACGCAACACGTATTCCTTATTCGATAGCAAGATCTTAAGTCATGCCTCCTAAGAAATCTCTTTACTCAAGTGCATCACCAAAATATATTTTTAGAATTACTTATTCATTTCCACCTCTTTGAACCAATGGGGAAACCGAGGCTTTCAGATGCTCAGTGCTTTTCCCTGAGGGACAAGCCAGAATTACGGTCTTATCTCATTAAACCAGCTGGGATCTGTGTCCGGTGTCAGCTCCAGCTCCGCCTCATCTTCACACACAGCATCGCCTTATTGACTTTGCTCTTGAGATTGTGCCTTTCCCACAAAACCGCAGCCCTGGAGCCTTTGGAGGGAAGTGATGACACTAAGAACTCACAGGCTGTTTTAGTCACTGTCCTACAGCTGTGAAGAGACAGCGTGACCATGACAACTCTTATACTTAAAAATGCATTTAATTGGGGCTGACTTACAGTTTCAGAGGGTCTGTCCATTATCATCCTGACAATGAGTAAAGTGGTGAGCCAGGCACCAGACCAGCAGCTGAGAACTACATCCTGATCCACAAGCGGAGAGAGACCCTGGGCCTGACATGGCCTTTAGAAACCTCAAAGCTCAACTCCTGGTGACATACTTCCTGCAACCAGGCCACACCTCCTAATCCTTCTAATCTTTTCAATGGTGCCACTCCCTGGTGTCTAAGCCTATGGAGGCCAATCTTATTCAAACCACCCCACAGGCTTTCCCAGAATTAGTTGTATGATGAAAAAAAAAAAAACTATATCCATAGTCAATGGTTTTTCAATTAGTTCCATGAAGCAAATGTATCAAGATGATCTGGAAGCTGCAGGAATGCCATGCCTTAGTACAACTGATCCCTTCTCTCCGCTTTCAGCATCTCATGTCTCAACTCAAATGCCAAGTATTTCAGTCGCTCTGCCTGTCGTCCACCTGTGCCCCACAATACCCTTCACCCCAGACTCTTCTCTCACTGTCCTATTCCTGGGTCCCACTCAGAACATATATTTTATATCTTGGTCACTATAGAGTCAGTCTTAGGTTTCCATTTGGTTAGAATGGGATTATCGCGAAGGTATCCTGAAAATGTGGCTGACATTTACAGCCATCACCTCCCGGTTCTCCTCTGGAACATGAGTGGGCCTCACCCCGTTGGTTCAAACGGAAGTTTCTCAGTCTGCCATTGCCAGCCTTACCGCCTGCCCCACACGTTTTAAACTTTCCATCTCCTAAAATGGCATGAGCCAAAGAACAAGCATTAGAAATACATAGCCAAAAATGTAGAGTTGGGGGCAAGTACAGGATATTTCAAAATGAGGGACTCGGGGATGCGAAAGTTGTTCGGCGGGAAGAATATGCTAGAAGAATTGAAATGAATGGGCAGCAAGCAGAACCCAAGGTGGGGTTAGGAAGGTCAAAGTGACATCACCCTACAACCCAAGGACATCCGTGGAGAGAGACTTGTCATCGCTACAGAAGAGACAGCCACCACAGAGGTTTGAAGCAGGCAATGGGAAGGTGAATCTATAAGACATGTTGTCTGAGCCAGCCTGGAAGACGTGTCCCTCAGGCTTGTCTTTTCCTTTTTCTTCCATCCCTTTCTGATCTTAACTCATTAAACTACAAACACCAGTTCTTAAGTTATAGTCAACAGAAGTTCATTCAATGGGGAAAACAGAACATATTTTCTTCTGTTGACTTCACTCTTTGTATAGATATAAATATAGATATAGATATGCACATACATATCTGTGTGTATATATAATTGTATGTATATGTGTGTATGTTTCCAAAGCCAGAACAATTTGAGTGATAAAGTAGTATTGTATGATATTGTGTAGTATTGTGTTATAAAATGTATAAAGTCGGTATCCATGAATTTATACTGATATAAATGATTGGATAAATAGATGAATGGGGCTGAGTTGACAAATCTCCCAGGCAGAATCCTGAATGATTCCCATGGATACTCTATTCTCATGGAAGAGGAAAGCAGCTCTTCTCTCTTTTAGTAAGGACATCACACAATGACTTCCTTCCAAGGAGATTGTGCAGAAGGGCAGCAAGGGGGAGGATTCATAGTGGGCCTACCTGACAAGCACTCCCAACCTGCAATTAAGATCAACATCACAATCCCAAGTCACACTGACAGTGTGTGCACCTGACATGGTTGTTTCAAGAAGGGCATGTTTTATCACTGTAGTCTTCCTCTAGAAGAATCCTGTAGACCCACTCTATTGAGAGAACCATCAGACAAGTGCCAACAGGGACACGTTCTATAGACTGGCTCTCTGGTACTCATTAAAACTGTCATGGCCATCTGAAACAAGGAAAGCCTGAGAAAATGTCACAGTACAGAGAGCTTTGTGGATGTAGCTTTCTGGCTGAGACCCTGGAATATCGAAAGACCTTTAAATTGAAATGAAGGAAATTAGAATGTTGATCTTTAATCACTAATAGCATGTCACTATGTGTTGATTAAATGTGGCATGCCACCTGACTATAGAAGGCTACTAATAGAGAAAGCAGTGTGGGCTACACACAGAATCTAAGTATCTGCCTACTTTTTCTGTAACTCTAGAACTGTTCCAAAACAGTGTATCCAAATATGCAGATATATCTTCTGTGAAGAGTGAAGCATGAAATTATTCTCCAAATAAGCGGAGATTCTAACACTACTAACTATCGAACTCTGAAACTGGCCCATTTCACCTTCATCTACCCCAGAGGTATGAGGCTTCTACAGCCTGAGAAGTCCGCTCCTCAACCCTTCTTGCCTGGCACAGGCCACTGGCACATAACAAACATGTCCATCTCTAGTCCACAGAGTAGCTGCATCTAAAAGGAAAAGTAGACACCATGGGGCAGCTAGGGACCCTTTGGAGTCTTTGTCGTGTGGCACAAAGCCTTCGCCAATCACCCATGCTCTCCATGCAACAGGGTTTGGGTTTGGAGAGCAGAGCTGATGGGAACCAAGCAGGAGTAGCTGTGTGCATCATAGTGCATGTGGGTTGCACAGGATGGCATGCAGGCTAGCAACCACTGGAAGCACATGAGGGCAGCATTACTGGACTAGTGGAGTCCGTCTGTGGTGCAGAAAATTCACCTAAACAAACCCAAGTCCGAAATTTCTAGAATCATAATAAACATAGCTGACTTCAGCAATGGGCATGGGGTGTTTGAAAAAGAAATGAATTTCATATTGATTTGAATTTTCATTTAACCTTTTGGTTCTCTGTGAGCATCGGCCTCATACGATCAAAATTTAACTGTCCATCCACACATTCACTGCCTGTGGTTAAATGATTATATTTCTAACAGAGAGGCACAATCCTGGGGTAACTTGATTTCCATGTAACAAGGAGTGATGAGATGGAGTCTATGTCAGTTTTGTGGTGATCTACAAGAATAACATGGACAGAGTGATTTACAAAGAGCAGGCACTTGCTTCCTTACAACTACAGAGGCAGAGAAATCCAAGGCAGCAGGGCTTCTTCCTGCAGCTCTCAGGGCAGAAGGTGAAGGGCAGAGGATGCATGTTGCCTCGCCCCTGCCCCATCCCACCCTCGAGGCCCTCTCCGTGGTCTGATCTCGTCCTCACATGCCCCGCCTCCCGATGCTGTTCCACTCTCAGACTGTACAATAATAACAAAGCACAGCAAGAGTTTTGAGAGGACATTTAAACCTCAGCAGTGGACACTTCCACAAAGATGTGCTGAGATGAAAGCGTGGAACAAGGGCACAGCCACTGGTGTGGGAATGGCGCTATATCCATGCACTCGTGGGCAGCACTGACTGGACTTGGTGGGTTATTTAATTTTTTTTAAGGATGTGAAACTAGAAGGGAGTTGTGTTGGAAGGTCTCTGTGGGGAGCCGAAGTGGAAAACTGGGGGGTATATATGATTGTATTTCATTGTATACACTATGAAATTCTCAAATAATAAATAAAATACAGGTAATTTGACGTTTTGATAAATTAATCTAATATATATACATATATAAAATTTGGTATATATAATATATGGATATATATCTATGACAGAGATGCTTTTTAGAACCTCTCCCACTAAATACCTAAAAATAAACATTAAACAACATCAAAATATATTAAAAAGGAAATAGCTAAATAAAATCATTAGCTCTGACAATGAATCACAATACCAAAAATAATTTTAATTATTTATTCCAAAAGGGATTCATCATTTGATGTAAAGAAACAAAAGTATAAAAAGAACCATACTGCTAACTGTCTTATATATGTTAACATTTCCTATATTTCCATACAAACAAAAGCTAGTTTCATAAATCAAAAAAAAAGGAAACAAAAATTCTCCTTTTAAAAAATATTCCCAATACAAGAGGTAGAGAAACAGGTGTTTCAATTCCAAGAGGCTGTGAAAGAGAACGTTCCCTCTATATTCACTTCGCCTCTCTTTTTTCTTTTTTGGTTTTGTAGACGGGGTCTTACTCTACAGCTCCAGCTGTCCTGGAATGCACTGCATAAACCAGGCTGGCTTCGGACTCACAGAGATCTACCTGCCTCTGCCTCCCAAGTGATGGAATGATGGAGTGTGCCACCACGCCAGGTCCCATCTTTACAATTTTTACTTACCACTTCCTCAGGACTATTAACAGTCATTTTACAGAAAGGCAGAGTCGAAAATAAACTCTGCCAGCTGTACATAAAAGCTCCGTGGCTCGAGCTGGAAACTGGATTTGTAACAGCCAGCCTCTCAGCTGAAACTGAGCTCGGGCACAACTCTTTTCTAAACAGTTATTTTTTGGTGTTTATCAGGAACATGCTCAATCTACTCCATTGGATAAAAGTTGAGAATCACTCTGGCCTACCTTGTGTAAAGTGTAGAATGTGTAGCAGTTAGCAAAGGTGTAACAAAGCAGAGGAAAACAGAGATACAGGGGAAAGATGGGAGGACTGAGAAAGAACTGTCAGTACAGTATCTCGAGGTGTGTCTGAGATTATCTGTTTTTAAAGACATGTGTAAACTTGCACCACATTTAAAAAATTAGTCTCAAGTCTCTGCTTCCCATATACAACATTAAAGGGTTTTATTAAAATAAACTTCAAGGACGCTTCACTTATAAAAATTCTACTTTAAAAGAAACCAAAAAAAAAGGCCTTAAAAGAAAAATTAAAGCTTAGTTTTATCAGCATTTGTGTTCTACATAAAAGAGCCAAAATTTGACCTTTTAAGAACTGTTTCTATTTAACAGCTCTACCACATTTTTATTTAAAAAAAAAAAAAAGCTAGATTAAAAAAATGAAACGAGCCAGGCGGTGGTGGCACACGCCTTTAATCCCAGCACTCGGGAGGCAGAGCCAGGCGGATCTCTGTGAGTTCCAGGCCAGCCTGGGCTACCAAGTGAGCTCCAGGAAAGGCGCAAAGCTACGCAGAGAAACTCTGTCTTGAACCCCCCCCCCCAAAAAAAAAAAAGAAAAAAAAAGAAACGATGTCTAGATGGAAATTCCTATAACATTCAAATTATTTAGACAAGTACTAAGACACTTTTTTGGCTAGAAAAGGCAAACAGGTGTATGTCACAATATTGATTCCAAATGTTCTCTTGGGACGTGTTCCATGGACGGAGCTTCAAAAAAATAAAAAACCAATGACAGTAAACACAAGTCTTGTCTGCATTGTGCCCATCGAGCATTTGGAAGTCTGATGGTCTCCTTACTCTGTCTATGCCGTAGGATCATGACCAGAGGTTTTAAATTCTATTCAAGCTTAGGCTCCATCCCATACCAACAAAATCAGAGCCTAAAGAGAGTCGGCCACAGGTATTTCTTTTAAACGCCTCTGAGTGATCCAGAAATGCTGCCAGTAAAGGACAAGAGCTTGGGGCTAGTGAGAAGGCTCAGCTGTGGAAGGCTTGAACTGCTGTTGTGGGGGGACCTGACTGCAGTTCCCAGCACCCCCATCAGGTGGCTCACAACCACCTGTAACTCCACTTCCAGGGGATGCAATGCTTCTGATATGGACCTCCTGGGTTTCCATACTCTATCTATTCTATACATAATACCCACAGTCACCTCTGGCCTCTGAGTTCATCATTCTGAGCTCTTCTCCATTGTGATTTCTGATTCCCTCCCCCTCCGATATTCACACCACTCTAGGCTTCCTGGTCCTCTCCATCCACATTCACATCTTTCCAGCCACAACCCCTTGCTCTTTTGAACATCAGCATTCAACATGTGTGTCCAGGAAAATTCTCCATTCACTTCTTCTTTCCAATTTCCATAGCCATAATCCTAACCAATACTCACATTTGGAACTTGTAAAGGAAGAAAAAAAAAATCAGCAAAGCCTCAGAGCTGGCCAGGCATACTTCTGGGTTTCTCCTACTCAGAGCTAGCCTCCACACAAGCCTGGATTAACCTTTCTCAGAAACCATTTATACCCAAATACAATTTTGGATCTTACAGATGTTGCATAAAACCTAAATACCCGCCAACTAACCCATCCCATCCATACAACTTCTTTTTTCCTGTATGAAAATCTCTTCTTCTCCAACCAAGCCAGTCTTCCTGACACCACATTTTATCTCTGCACTGGTGTTCGTGAAGACTTGTCACTACTTCTGAAATACAATAATCCTCTTTGGTGGCCAAGAATTCTACCAGCCCTTCTCTGGTCATGGAGGGGAAAGGGCAGCTGCTGTTTTATCATCTCTATAACTCATGCCAGGAGCCACGGCTGTTGCCTAAAATCCTTTCCACACTGAACTGATGTCCGGGGCCTGCTTCCCCCCACACACACACACACACATACTTCAGGCCTCTGGCTTTCGATAGCTTGTACAGCGCCCCTCATCCCAGGCTCTATTCCCCACCCTATTATCTGTGCCTCCATTATGTATCCTGCACGTCTAACAAAGGCATCTGGCTCCTTTTGCCGGTCCCTTCTTGCCCTGACCTTCTTTCCTCTATTCTCTTAGAGCTCCCAAATCCTGACCCTTCCCACTGGCAATCAAAATTGACCAGCCACCCTGTCTCCCTTCTGGAATTTAAAGTGTTCTCACACCTGCTCATATTTAACTGACTTCCTGACCACACTATTGCCTATCCAGACCATACAAATCCAGAACATCTTCTGGTCAGACCAGACCTCTGGGGTGACTTCGCGGGGCCTGTCCTATCTGGAGGTCATCTGAGTCCTGGCATGATCAGGCCTTTGGAGCCATCTCAACCCATCATTTTGTTGTTCTCTGGCCACTGCTCTAGGCAGTAACTTTTAACTTGTTAGTACCAACACTCCTCAACTAACCATGCAGTTATGTCTTGATAATCTACCACAAGCTGAATATATCTGTTCTGATTGGAATTTAAAATGTCCTCCATAGGATCACATATTGAATGCTTTGTTTCCCCAGCTGGTGGCGCTGTTTGGAAAGAATTCAGAAAATTTTAGAAAGTAGGACCCAATAGAAGTAGGTCACTCAAGGTGGGTCAGGGGGAGAAGCTTTTCCCCAGCTCCTCCCCCTCCAGTATAACCCTCTGCCACAGGCTCCCACTGCCTTTGACCCTTTGAGCCAAAATAAGTATTTCTTCCCTTTCACTTATAGGAAGTTGTCCATCACCAGGAGGAGAAAGCAAGTAAAATATCCTCACTGGAAAGGGCTTTGTATATGCCTGACCTATTCAACACACCAACTTAGCAGCATGATGTATTATGGAGTGATGGTTGCTGGGAGAGAACTGTTTGGTTTCTTGACCCAGCATTGAGAGACATGCATTGGGAGCACAGGAGAAGATCAACATTCAAAACTGGAAGGGAAGTTTCTCCCCGATGGAATGTACGTTATTTCTGTCATTAGAAAGCAGAAACAACGTAGGCTATAGCAAAATAATAAATCAAGCCGTCTATATCTCTTGTACTGTGTGTCAATGTGCTTGTCTGTTACTTGGGGCACATCTCTTCCCTGAGGGAAACCCTCCCTTTAGCATCCACCTTTTGTCTTGTCCTCCTCCTTGACCTTTTCTGAAACTGTAGCCTTACCCTCTCTGTTAGTCACTGTTGTGACCTGGGAGAAGGGCTCACAGAAACAGCTTGTGAGAGGAAGCTATCTTGGCTCACACTCTTAGGGGGTTTCTATCCATGGTAGAGAGCAGTCCCTGGCAATACTGGAGGCTGCTCATGATACGGTGGACCAGAAGGTAGAAAGCAAGACTGGAACCGTAGCCAGACCGGAACCTTCAAAGGTACTTCTAATGACCCACTTAAGGCTCTACCTTCTAAAGTTTCTGCAGCATCCCCAAACAGTACCAGCAGCTGAGGAAAAAAAAAAAAACATTTAAAACAGGACTGTGAGGGGCATTTAGGATTCAAAGCACAGGACCCACCGACATAATTGCCTGCCTAGACAGTTGTCAGTGGTGACTCTAACTGGTCCCACACTTAATCAGCTACTTCTATTAATACACCAGTGAAGCTCCAGCAAGATCTGGTTCCTTCAGTTTTACCTGTAAATGTTCCACTGAGTAGAGAATGCTTTTCCTAAAAATAGACTGTCTGACTCACATGTCTAACAGTGTGCTCATCAAAGACTTCCACAGATGCAAGCTGGTGCAAAGACACAACTCCACTACTGAGCCCCGAGTAGTTGTACGGAAACGAAGAATCCCTCCTGACTTCCTTCACTCTGGGATAACACAGGAAGCCCTCACACTGGCCGACTACCCATCCAGGACAAATGAGTCTCCAGTTATCCAGAAACCCTTGGCATAGGATGCCTTGGCCAGAGTCAAAAAAAAGTTCAAAGGACATGACTTCAAACAAAATGTCAGTTACTCATTATCACAAAACAAGCACTGGGTCCCTCATCTACCACCAAGTCCATTGTGTTCTGAGAGACACCATACATCCCCAAATGGCACCATTTCAAAGCATGCATTTGGCAATAAATCCACAAGGGAAATGAGAGATATTCTCTACTACCGGCTGTAAGTAAACCATACCAGAGAGTGGAGTGTTGACTCCCCATTCATTGCAGCCTGAGTCAAACTGAGCAGGCTGTTCCTGAAGGCTCCCTTCTCCTCTGTGACAACCAAGACCCATATCCTATCCCTGTTTAACCAACTTCCCCCAATTCTACAGGTATTTATTATATATCTACTTCACACAGAGCATCATGTCCCAACCCGCTCACCAGGTTAAAAACAAACCTCCAAAAATCCTCTTGACCAGGGATGTGCCAAAATTTCTCTAGACATCACTTTTCCAACTAGAACCCCCATAGCCTCATCAGCTACAAGTAGAAGATGTGGGAGGTAACATTTTAAAGATAATCAGGTTCTATCTCAAAGTTCTACCCATGGCTCTGTGACAGCAGCATGCTCTGGTCACCATAAATAAGTAGAAAAGAAAGATGCTTCCGTTCCTACTGGCACAGAGATACATGGAGTGAGGAAACAACCCAGTTCCCCTGAGTCACTGCTTTGCCTGCCAAGAAGACTATCCAACTCCACCCGTGGCCCTTCTTTCAATGGGGTCAAGGGTAAAGGCCTCCAGTTGCCTCCATGATGCTACCCTTCAGGCTCACAGTGGTGCAAAAATAGTCTCCATCCATAGACTTTCTGTTTCTAGGAAAGAATGGTGAAGACTTGCTCTGGAGCATTTGAACAGATGAAAGGATGTATTTCCTATGGCTGTTGCAATAAAGCACCACAAATGTATTATCTCACGGTCCCGGAAGCTGACGTCCCAAGTCAAGGCATAAGTAAGGCTGGTTCCTTCTGTGGCTTTGATGAAAAGTCTGCTCTGCACAGTTCTATGGATCCTGATTCTTTGCTGGCAATCTTTGGTGCACCTTGGCTTGTGGGAGCATCACTCTGCTTCCTGCCTTCATCTTCCCAGGGCTTGCTTTCCTGTGCATGCCAAAGTCCCAAGTTTCCCTTTGACATTGGCTTGGGTCAGTCCTTAATCCCTCATGATATTTATCCCTGTAGTGGTATTTGCTCCACCCATGACTTTGGGCTATATGGCCAGAAGAAAGCGGGGCTTCTAGCCAGTTATAAGCCCTTAAAAGGCCACATGCTTCCTTCTTCCTTTTTCTTTTCTTTTCTTTTTTCTTTTAATTTTTATCATGGTGTAACATCGCATACAATGGCAAGAAGCACCATCTTCTTCAGGCCGTATAGCCCACAGTCATGGGCAGAGCAAATACCACCATATTTCCCCATTACTTCTGTAAAGATTTTCTGTCCCCCCACCACCACCTTGTACTATTTCTATTAGCATATACTTTTATATGCTAATTGGTTACATTATTTTTCTTTTATACTAATAATTTACACTAATATTATACTATTAGTTACTATTATAATAATTAGTTATATTATGACATTTTTCAAACACATTTTTAATGTGTTTTGTCATATTAACCCTCTGTCTATACCTCCTCTTGCCTCCCTCTAGTCCCCCTAATTCCTTCCCTCTTCCCAACTAGAACCCTTTCCATTTTCAAGGGTTGTTTTTTTGTTGTTGTTGTTGTTGTTTTTAGTATTAATTACAAACTGTTTGGCCTATGGCTCAGGCTTATTGCTAGCTACCTATTACATCTTAAATTAACCCATTTCTATTAATCTATACATTGCCATGTCATCATGGCATTACCAGTCTGCTGGCATGTTGCTCCTTGGGCAGCAGGCTGGCCTCTGCTCTGACTCCACCTTTCTTCTCCCTGTATCTTTGCTTGGACTTCCCGGCTGGCTATAACCTGTCTTGCCATAGGTCAAAGCAGCATCTTTATTAACGAATGGAAGCAACACATATTCACAGCACACAGAAAGACCATCCCACAGCACTTCCCCTTTTCTGTCTAATCAAAAAGGAAGGTTTTTATTTTAACATAGTAAAATTACATATAGCAAAAACAGTTATCAAGCAAGAATTACAGTTACAACATCTAGTCTATTTGTATTTGGTGAAATTAAAGAAAATACTCTATTGTCTAGCCTGTTTTTGTGAGTCTGAAGTTTTTTGTTTGTTTGTTTTTGAGACAGGGTTTCTTTGTGTCTTTGGAACCTTTCCTGGAACTCACTCTATATAGCCCAGGCTGGCCTCGAACTCATAGAGAGCTGCCTGCCTCTGCCTCCCAAGTGCTGGGATTAAAGGTGTGAGCCACCACTGCCCAGCTCTAAAGTTTTATATCTAATTTACCTTTTATTATAACTAAGGAAAACTATAATTATAACTATCTAATTTTCAACTACATCAAAGACCCCAGAAAGATATATTACCTAAATAAACAGTAAGTGCATTGTAAGCAACTTCCAAAATTCCAGAAGTGACAGAGACATCTGACTGCCTAGACAGTCACCCAAAGTTCTTCTGTAACATTGGGGCATCCATCTTCAGCCTGCAGGCCTAGAGTATCTGGCACACTTTTCAGGGAAACAGGAAATTTGAAGGACTTTCTGTCTAATAGCAAAGTCCATCAGTCGCTTTCCTCTGTGTCCTACAGAATGTCTGGCAATTTCTTCTGCAAAGCAGGAGCATGAAGGACCATCCTGTCTTGTTTTGGCAAAGTTCAATGGTCACCTTCCTATGGGTCCTGTATGTCCAGTTTATATAGCATACTGTCAAGCAGTCCAGGTAAGAGCAGTTCCTTACCCGAATAACTAGCCTTTTCTGGAAGAAACTCCATAACAAGTTTCTTCAATGCCCATCGTCCTCTTTGAAATAAATTGGTGCTGCTAGGAGCAGACATGTCTCAATGTCCAGAAAAGTCTAAGTTCTTAAAACATTTTAAATGCCATATTTTGTAGGTCTTTGAAATATATCTCTGCATATATATACAACCTAACTAACATAACTATAAGTTTGACTATTATCTATGACTATTAATTTGTATTTCTTAACTATACATTACATTTTTAAAGGAGCTGCATAAACATAATACCCCAAACAAGAGTAGAAATATACATATAGTATGATAAAATTGGCCTTAAATTTGTATCAATAAACCAAATCCATATCAATGTAAAGTATTTTGAGATTAACAGTTGGGGTTTTTTTTTGATGAAAGTAGATTCAACAAACTATCTTTTTTTATTATTTCTATATCATATCCCACTTTTTTGTAGTCTGATTGTTCTTTATTTTATGTCTAGAATCCACTTATGAGTGAGTACATACCATGACTGTCTTTCTGGGTTTGGGTTACCTCACTCAAGGGTTGTTTTATTTTCCTCTTTTTTCTGATGCCAGGGAGTTCAGTAAGTCTTGCTTATGAGAAGATGGATGGGAAGTCATTTACAGGAGCATGAACAGCTTCCCAGAGGCTACACCACAGAAGAACAATTCTCTCCCTCCCACAGTAAACATCAACTGTCTGTAGATCTTCAGGTAGGAGGGAAGCCCCAGGAAGCCCCATCTCCACATTAGGTCACCTCCTGAGGTACTGGGATGTTCAGTGCTTTAATATGCCTGGAGAGGGGCATAGTTTCCATCTATAATGGAAAGATTCAAAGATCCTGAAAGAGAAAAATGGTGGGTCGGGGAAGAGCTGGAGAAGAGAGAAGAGGATGATCCAAACATTGTATGGAACTCTCAATGAACTCATAAAAAAATAAAATTAATTTTAAGATGTAACTGATTTAGAGCACCGTGAAATGATAAAAAGGATTGTTTTGCAAGTCAATGGAAAAAGAATAAGCCTGGACGACAAGCCTGAGATGTGTCCATTTACAGCCACCCAGGGTTTTTCTCCTTGGAGCCTCCCTGGTGAGCAGTCTTTCAATATTTACAAATATGTTATTAAGGTGAAACATCTGAGACAAATTTCCAGTTTGATAATTGATTTGTTAATCATGATTCTCCACGCAACAGAAACTAATTCTGAATTGCCTCCTGGTGTGTGGCATCATGGGACAATCATCCCTGCTGTCTCTTCTGTCTTTCTGTACCAAATTGCCCTCAAGTTCCCCCTAAAAATGCCCTCCATTATAACTCCACCCAACATAAATAATGTTTTTGATTTTTATAATGATTTTTGATAAGTGGCTGAAGAATCTGTCATTTATATTTTCTTTTTAAAAAAGAGAAAGATCAAAAGAGTATCTGAATATATACCCCCATATTTTGGGGCAAATATCTATGGCCAAACAAATGAAGTCCACCCTGTAATATGCTGCAAAAGTTATTATAAAGGTTATTGCAAAAACTTTTCCCTCACTGTTTTGTGGTGTATTCAAGGAAATTCAGAGAGATTCTAGTCAGGGCATATGCTGGAAACACTGCTCTTCTATGACATCTGGGGTGCCATGTCACAGTGCCCAGTACAACTGAGACCCCTTCTGGCACCTCGTTCCTATTATCCCAAGCCTCCCTCCCTGCTTCAATTTGGTAAATCAATGGTTATAAAGGCACGGTTTCCATTGTAATTGCCTGTTAAACACCCACATTCCTTGATTTGCCATTAAGACTGGTATGCAACATTTGTTGCTAACAAAACCAAACTGAGGCATTTAGGCGGGAGGTGGGAAGGTTGGGTTGTTCATTTCATTAGAAACATTTACGTTTCCTTTGCAAAGCAACCCCCTGAGAAAGGCAGGGGAGTTTTGATTTAGCAAGAGAAAATAATAGCCAAGCGGCATATCGACAAATTAATTATTTAAACATTTTCCACTCCAAGTAATTTCTTACTCCCTGTAGTTATTTGTCAGTTGAGTTTTTTTTTAATTACAAAATAACACTTGTTCATTTTAAAACTTTAGACAATACGGAAGGATATAAAGAATAATGTGAAAGTGAAAACCTTACTTGATTTCTTCTTTAATTAACCTAACTCCACAGGGGTAATCACCATTCTCTAGTGAATGCTTATCTAAAGAGGTGGGGTGCTTCTACTTGACACCTGAACTGTAAACTTCTTTAGCAACCCCATGAGAGGCTGAGAACTTGCTTCCTGCCATTCCATGTTGCTTTGGAAAGAATACAATGTTTATTTTTTTTTGTTTTCTGGTCTTGGTTTTGCTGTGTTGTTGTTGTTGTTGTTGTTGTTGTTGTTGTTGTTTAAATGAGTGGTAAAGTAGGTGAGATGTAACACTGTGAGACCGGACACCAAGCCTGCCCTGAGACATTCCTGAGTGTCTGGTGCTGGGTTCCGTTTTCAACAGGTTGTCCTGGGGAAAGTGGGAACTTGAGGACAAAGCTGGCTGTTCGGTATTTTCTGTGCCTTGGACAACGGTGGGGGCTTTCATTATGTCCAAGTGCCCAATTTTTCTACTAAGAGAGGATAAACGCTTTCAATTACGTGAATTCCCATCAGGAGGGCAACAACAGGCATGGATACAATTCTATAGCTCTTGAGCCATACAAAGTATATCCCGGGATGGAAGGTGGGACAAAGGCAAAGAGCTCTGCTTCGTAATCAAGTGCAGAGTGAAAGTCGTTATCTGCAAAATGCTGCAAAATGCATTAACCGAAAATTTTAAGCAAATAAGTTGTGCGCTATTTCTCAGTGATTTTCCGCACGTCCGTGGGCAGCTCCGGTGAATTCATACATATATGGGGAACCATACTAGCTGAGGGTTTCCATTATACCTCTGCTGGTTTTGTTTTTCTCTTCTCTCCTTTTTTTTTTCTCTTCTTCAAACTTTTTTTCTTTCCACTCGGGATATTTACATCCTTTTTTTTT
The DNA here is from genome assembly GCF_049852395.1 of Peromyscus maniculatus bairdii. Classification (NCBI taxonomy): domain Eukaryota; kingdom Metazoa; phylum Chordata; class Mammalia; order Rodentia; family Cricetidae; genus Peromyscus; species Peromyscus maniculatus. The sequence goes on along the minus strand of NC_134867.1, from coordinate 53,047,998 downwards.
TTTCCCTCAAACTAACCATCTCCAAGTGCAATTTGGAATGAAGACAGATTGTTATCTGTCGTCTTTATCCACCCATGATCGATTATGACAGAATCCTTGAAAAACACCAGACTCCACTGGAGTCATGATAACAAAATTAAACATGACCATTATTACAAAAATGAGTTATGTCAAAGGTACTTTTGCTTAAGAGTCTTAACATTTGAAGCTGCTGAGAAAATTCTGTACATAAATTACTTCTCACATGAACCTGGTGGCCTGAGTTGATCCTCTGTCTTCTTCATCATTTAATATTCATTTTTCAGTTTTATATTTACTGACAGTTTATATTAAATTAAATATTAGTTACAGGTATGTATCAATTATGTGCAATAGCCAGAGTATTGTTTAAAAAAAAGTTGAAATTATGCCTGGCTTCATTCGTGATAACCATATTTTTAATTATGCAAAATAAAAATTTCAAGAGTATTTTGCCCTAATCTAATAAATATTTGTAATGAAATCTCTCCCAAGGAAATAGCCTTTCAGTTTTAATTTCATTAACATTCTGAGCTCAGCTGTGAGAAGTGTAACAAGTATTATATGATGTCACCTTATTTATAAATGAAAAATTGAGTACATTCAGATCCACTAGACACCACCAAAACTCATCTAAGCTCATCACAGAAGCAAAGCCTTCCTTAAATCACCTACCAGGCCTCCACCTGGCTCTATTCCACCCAGACAACATGACCTGAGTTCTCCCCAGAAATCTTATTTCGAAGTCCTCTCTAAAAAATATCCTTACATCTCACTACAGTCTCTGGTCTCTGTTCAAAGGGCCCCAGATATTGTTTTCTTGGAAGCACACTGACTGACAGGAACATGCTCATGAAAATGCAGCTCCCCTTGAACATCTCCCTAGGGACATTTTATAGCAATCCCAAACTTGGCACCACCACAACTGAACATATTCAGAGGGAGACTCCGATGTATCTAGACCTTTAGCTGGTCCAGAGGTGAGCCCATCACTTCAGCTGAGTTCATCAGACTGAATGGGACAACTAACATTTCAGGCTTTGAGCAATTTAGTCACATCCTCTCGTTAATGTGAACCACAAACATTTTTCTAGAGGCTAGTGGAGACGTCCTATGACAGTGTGGTGACCCCACCTAGGGTACCATAGATACGTGGAAAATATCATAGAAAGTTGAGAGGAACCCAGATCTTTGATAACATCAAGTCAATGATTTAATCAACCAGTGAGTCTAGCCCATTCCACCCCACATCTGGAAGTTCAGCTTTGTGAACTGAATGTCTAATTGCTGAAAACAATTTAGCAGTTTTGTGTGTGTATGTGTGTGCTAAAATGCATTCTAACTGATAATTTTCTTACAAACAGTGGGCTATTGAGAAAGGGGTTGATCTAGGCTTTCAGAAGAATGTTGAGAACACTAACCAGTCTTTAATGTTACCAAGAGGGAGAATTTTCTCATTTGCCAATAAACTTAACCTTAAGCTTATGTGTACTGAGATAACTCTTCCTGTGAAAGTCGTGGGGTTGCAGAAAGAAAGGATATGCATTTATTTATTCGGTTTTCTTATTTGGCAAATGGTCCTCAGCTGGGCTGGTACCTAACAAGGCTGTGTAAACCGAGCAGTATCGTAAATTCTCTGAGAACCAGGACTGTATTGTGAAAGTGCAACTTCAAAACACAAGCTCCTTCTGCTATCATCTGTATTTAGGCTTGGCAAAAATTAGGATCTAATACATACATCTAGAGTGCCAATGCTTAAAATGATGTGCATAGTATGTGTGTATCACTACAACCTGAGGAGGACATCATGGACATAAGACATAGTAATAATACACAGACAAGCATTTATCTACTGCCCAGCACCTATGGATGATATGCATATTCTTAGATACAGGAATTCTAACTCTGGGAATCTACCCTCATAACACATTCACTAAAAGTAACATGCATGCATTGTCTTTAGAGAAGAAATGAGGACTTACGTTTTGTTTTGTTTTATTTTGTTTTTAATGAAAAACATGTCAAGTTCTATTTCAAATAATGGATGAATTTAATGTTTTTATTCAACAGTTTTTTTTAATTTCATAGTCAGCTATCATGTGTACATTGTATGAAATTACACTGAATTAATGATGAGTAGATACATTTAAAGGGTGCATAAGATAATCAAAGGTCAGGAAACACAGGGCAGGGCTGACAGTGTGCCTACTCGGTGAGTAAAGGCACCTGCCAACATCAAGACCCCAGTCAAGACTCAAGACTCGATCCCCGAAACCTACATGGCAGAATGAGGGAACAACCCTTGCATGTTGCTTTCTGACCTCTGCATGAGTACTATGTCATGTATGGGCACACATAAAAGCAATCAATTAAAATGTAATAATTTCAAAACATAAGTTAGATGTTGTATTTAAAACAATAGAAACAACTCCATATGAACAAACTTGGCAGACTCCACATCAAAAGGCTTCTATATAACTATGAAGAGAACAGGATTTTTCACAGGTTTGATTTTTTTCTTCATTCTTGTTTATAACTAAAATTCTTTTATTTATATCATGTAGAATAGGGTGGCAGCCTCAAGTAGATCTTGTTTAGAGCCTTTTCTTAATGTGTAGGGATCCTTTGGTTTTGGAGTTTTTTGTCTATTTGTTTATGATGCTTGATTTCTAAGAAAAAAATGACAGTTTCAACAAATTTATCACCCAAGACCATTAATTAAAATGGATGTGAGAACACTATCAACAGTTTTCCTAAATGCATGTCAAATTACGATTTAAAAGTTATTGAAATATCTTCTCAACTTTAACCTCCCCATTGGCCATCTTACTGCTGTTATGGAGAAGAGGTATATGTGATTCAGAGGCAAGACTCGCTATACTAAAGATCTGAATTAAGGTTAATACTAAACCAATATTTTACTGAGCTAGAGTCTCACTATGTACCCCAGGCTGGCCCCCAAATTTGTGACCCTCCTGCCTCAGTCTTCTAAACACTAGAATAACAAGTGTAGACTGCTAACTCACCTCTAACTTAACAGTTCTAACTGTAGAAACAGACTCTAAGGGATAATTGTTCCTTTTTAAGGTAAATAAATAAAGGTGACTATTCCCTCAGATTATGGAAGACTATTGTTTAATGCTGTAGCCTCATGGCCCTTTTCTGAAATATTTGGGACCAGAAAGATTTGGGATGTTTTTCAGATATTAGAGTACCTTCATATGCATAACGGGATGTCTTGAGAAGAAATCTAAGTCTAAACACGAAATTCATTTTTATTTTATACATACCTTACACACATAGCCTGAAGGCAATTTTATGCAATGTTCTTTGTGTGCCTGTATTTGACTGCATCCCATCACAGCAGGTCAAGTGTGGAATTTTCCACACAGGACAATTATGCTGATGATCAAAGAACTTCAGATTTTTGGGTTTGTTTGATTCCAGATTTTCAAATTATAAATACCTCTATAGATCATTGTTACTAAGTGCATTTAATGAGATAGTTTCTATTATGGTTCCAGAAGAGATGCTTAAAGAAATGCCTTGGAAGAACAGACTTCCCAGTCCAGATTTCCCTGTGAAGTCTTGGCAAAGTGACTGACGGTTCTGGCATTCAAATCTATCCAAATACAGAAGAGGATGTGACAATAATGCTCCAAAATGTGTGGGTTCTTTGCAAACTACCAGGCACTGTCAGTACACTAAAGCACAGATTGGCCATTACCACAAAAACAGACCAAAGCGTGAAGCACTGTGTCCTTCCACGTGGCCCAGGAACGCCTAGACGTCTTCTTATGCTAATTAGAACGCCAGCAATGACCCCGATTGTCACTGGCAGTCTCTGAGAGACATCATAAACACATGGAAGTTTCCATCACCCTGCTTATTTTTAAAAGCCAAGCTTACTTATTTTGTAATGCCTTACTTAAAGGAAACAAAAACCAAACAAAATGTCCCTGTATGCATTTTACCTGGATTCTTTTAACACCTGTTTGTCACCCATACTTTCTCATCATATCGTCTCTTTTCCAGGATGTTTGAAAGCAAACTGCACATATCAGGACATACTTCTAAAAACAAGGTCATTTTTTTAACCTAAGCACAGTACCCTCGCTAAATCAAGAAATTCACCTAGATGCACCACTATTTTCAGATCTATAGGTAGTATACAAATTTTGTCAACTGCCTTATGAAGATCTGTTTTCTGATCCACTATCCAGTCTAGGATTGGATCCACATTTGGTCAACATGTCTCTCTTTTCCCTTGATCCGGAATTATTCATGATCTGGACAATTTTGAAATGTGTTATCACTTTCTGTAACGTGTAGCTAGAGTTTTCCTGCCTAGTCCACAGTCAGGACAAATCTTTGTCACCCTCCAGTCCCACAGACGCTCAGACCCAACCAAGTAAACACAGAGACTTATATTGCTTACAAACTATATGGCCGTGGCAGGCTTCTTGCTAACTGTTCTTATAGCTTCAATTAATCCGTTTTCATAAATTTATACCTTACCACGTGGCTCGTGGCTTACTGGCATCTTCACATGCTGCTTGTCCTGGCAGCAGCTGGCAGTGACTCCTTCTGCCTTCCTGTTCTTTCTTTTCTCCTCTCTGTCAGTCCCGCCTATACTTCCTGCCTAGCCACTGGCCAATCAGTATTTTATTTATTGACCAATCAGAGCAACACATTTGCCATACAGAACATCCCACAGCAGTAATGTGCCCCACAATATGAGATTTTTTTCAATGTCTCTTTCAAGTTAAAGATACAGGAGGGACATCACAGAAGTGATATCATTTGTTCTATGTGCACCATGATAAAAATGGGAAGTACGTTCTAATCATCTGCCCGCCCCCTCCCCCCCCACCATCACGTGCTGGGATGAGGTGGGTCTCCATTCGATTTCCAATTCCTGTCTCTGAGATTTTTGAAGATACTTATTTTCAATCTGTTTGCCTTTGCTAACCTCAGCATCTACAGATGAGAATTTCTCCCTGTTCCCAGTAGCTTTGCCTTTTCTTGTGTACGTAGTAGAAATAGAGTTTCCAATTCTCTGAAGTCTAGGGACAATGATATGCTTAGTTAATCACAGACTCTGATTGACCCCAAACGGGCTTTGCTTGTCATTTGGTTGGATAAGTGCATAAGATCCAGAAGGGGCCTCTAGGAAGGATTTACTCACTGTACAATCACTGAACTTTAGTTCCTGTACAGTTCAGGCGACCTAATTGAACTTGGGTAAAGGAAATCCATCTTTATCTTCACTAACTTTTAGCTGGAATTTGGCATATCTTTCATGGGTGGACATAGGCAATAACCATTAGAGTGTGACCAGATGCTATTTCTCTGTCACTTATCTTTCTAATTCCACATACTTAGCGATGCTTCCTGGAAATAGATTCACTTACCACTAATTTGAAATTGACATTACATTTGAATTATGTTATTATAGCCTTGTCTTCTTTACTCTGTTAGGTGCATCATTCTGGGAGGATGTTCACAGGCTTCCCATGACTGCCCAAATGGTCCAAAACATAAAATAAGTCCAGACGAAGGGTGTGGCTCCCTGAGTCACCCAGTATAGTCACTCGGGAAAGCAGGTGGGGAATAGCTGCATGAGAATTTGTGTGACAGAAGACACTCAGCCTCAAGATGAGTTTTAGAGGGTCCTTTGTTCTGCAGTCGTCCTACCCAGATGAATGGAAAGGATAAAGCTGTCAAGTTGAAAATTGTGTGCATGGCAAGGTGGATGTGATTATTAAGAATAAAGAGGGTGACAGTGAAGTTGTAAGTGTTGAGCAATGGCTGCGTTTTGGAGAAGGACACACATGCTAAGAAAGCAGATGGAAAAATGGTCTCAATAGAGTGAAGTGCAAGAGATTATGGAAATCGGACACCGCGTTTTCTGTTCTCTGGTGCCTTCAGATACAAGTCCTTAAGGAATCCCCACTGAAAGCAAAAGGCATTAAAAACATTCCAGTAGATTTTTCTCTGCTGAATCCGTCATTTACAAGACGACAAAGATCGATTCTCTCTTAGTCCAGATTCTTCATTTTAAAAAAATGCTCTGTGGTTTATAAAAGTTAATATTAAGCAAATATCTGACAAAGGCCTTAGTAGATCTACTGACATGTGCATGCTTGGGGAAAGTCAGCTCCCGCTCTCCCTCATCTTCTCCCTCTACTCAGAGCCATGGACAATCCATCTCATAAGTTCAAGTTTAAAAGAATTAAAGAATGTATTAAGAAAACAGTGATTTTTTTTTCCTTGAGTCAAAAGCATAGCACTTTAAACTCATTATACCAGCTACAGTACAATGTTGGCATGGAGCTAAACTAAGAAAAATTATGATTAAAATTCAAATAGAGCGTTGAAGCTGTACTGGGGAAACAGAATAAGCAAAAATTACGGAAAAAGAGAGCCTGTAATTTTAAACTGTCAATCAAAAAAGGATCAAGATATCAGTCCACAGTGTGCTGGGTTCCACACAGGATTCACGTGCTTGGCACAGATGTGTGCCAGTCCTTGGGAAACACAACTAAATCTCTCCATCTCTTTCCTTAGGGCTTCACTCTACATATGTTCTCTTTATCACCAACATGATGTGAAGGAGACAGAAAGGGTTCTTACAAATGTAAATGAATTTTTAAAGTATTAAAACCTCAGTTACACTGTATTAGGCCCCCTTAATGCCAGATGTGGACAGCATATACATTACACACATATATATACATATGTATGTATTATATATGTGATATAAGCAATATTGGGTTCTGCAGGAGTTCTTAAAAACCTGGATGCCAAAGTTCAGTGGAAAATGAAAACATGGCTTTTTGTCACAGCATGGGATACAGAAACTGTCTCTTGTCCATTCTGATCACTGCAGGAGGGGTGGCCCTGGGCGATCGCAGGGATACTAAGGGTTTTAAATTGGATCCCTGAAGTCTCTTCTACCTCACTCCACACTGGGCTGTAAGCAGCTCTCCAGGGAGAAGGCAAATGGATTCTTTTCTGAACCAGTGGCAGCATCACAATGGAACTGAAAATATTCTGACCTATGCTTCCAAAGAATTTTCTAGAGAATTGCGATTCTTTCTATGAAAACTGCAGGAATCTTAAGTGAAAAGTACTCCTCGGAACTTCAAGAAGAAAGTGCTGCCATCTACGGGGAGGACACAGAACTAATGTCTGCAAAAACTGGTGGGGGTGGGGAGGGCAGGGAGAGGAAGTGGTAAGCCACAGGAGAGACTAAAACGTGCCCGCCCGCCATCAAATTCTTAAACCTAATGTGACCTGAGTCCCTGCTGTCCCAGGCTGCATATGCCAACCACCTGTGGTTAGCAAATGTTCGAAATACGGGATATCTGGCCAAGTCTTTGGCACTCATACGCCTGACGGTTTAGTTTGGTTTTACTGCTTTTCAATCCAGTGATAATGTTGCTATAGCATTTTTTATTTGAAAAGTGATCAAATAGTATGTTGACCCTTTCTGGGCGAAGACTGTCTTCCTGTGATAAAACTTTAAGCTGGAATTGCTGATTAGTAATTAAAGGATATTGACGACCACTTTCATGTTCTGATGGTGTGGTCAGAGCAGTGTTATCATGAAATCCATGGCTACTATGTCTTGCTTTGATACTCAAGGCAGAACAACCGGTTATCCATATAACAGAATTTGTAAGATTTTATCCAATTTTGAATTTGCTAATTGCCATGGGGCCTATAGCAAATATTTCAGATATAAATAACACATATTCGGATATACATGTCAGAGATGTAACAGATATATATATATATATATATATATATATTCAGATACATGTATATATATGCATACATATGAAGAGACACATGCTGTGTTCTTATTTCTACTAAACACTAATTACAAGGCTTATAATATTTGGAGAACGAGTTTTCTTCTGAGTATACAACCTGAATAAGCCACTATAAGTTACTATTCATAACCCTTTTGTTTTTGTTAATCAAGTTGATTTGAGGTTTCAAACTGCTATGCAAGTCAATCATTAAAAACTGAAATGTGCTTCCAATAATTCCCATATATTAATCTACTTTTTCAAATACCTGAACTTAAAAAAAAAAAAAAAAAAAAACTCTGTTCAGATCAAACATTCCTAATAAACATTTTGCATTTGAGTTGGGATGCTTTGTAATTGAAAAGAACACACAGAATCACAGACAGTACAAAACAAAAAGAGAAAAGTGGTGTGTCTCAATAATTCTCCATGGTGATTTCATGTTGAAATTGTGAGGTTTTAAGTGTACTTTGTCAATTAAAATATATTATTAAGATTAGTTTTATTAGTCTCTCTCTCTCTCTCTCTCTCTCTCTCTCTCTCTCTCTCTCTCTCTCTCTCTCTCTCTCTCTCAAGAACATAGCTGTCAGGACATTGTAAATGACAGGTGGCCGGCATGTTTCTATTGCCTGGTGCTATGCGAATTGACTTGAAGTCAGAGAAGAGAGACAGGAAAGACTTGTCATGCCAACACAGTCCCCCGAAGCACTGTGTTTACAGATGCCCTTTTTGCTCTCAAAATGAATCTTGCCTTCATTTTGTTTGGGGCAGGGAGCAGAGCCTCATTATACAATTCAGTCTAGCTTGATATTCATGAACCCTCTTCCTCCAGCCTCTGAGTTCCTGAATTATAGGCACCTATCACTACACGCTGCAAGATGAACTTGTTTTGTTTTAAGGCAGAATTTCACATAGCCCCAGCTGGCTTCAAACTCACTACAAGGCTGAAAGTAACCTTGAACTTTTGATCCTCCTGATTCCACCCTCAAGTGCTGAGATGGCACACTTGTGCCCATACACCCTAGAAACAAGATTCATTTTTTTTAAAACATGTAACAGGCAGTGAGGTTTGGATAGGTTAATATAACACAATTTTTAGAGGAAATAACCCAATTCCACCTTCCATGATTATCACTGTGACTAATGAATATCTTTAAATGGTAGGAAATTTAATTTTAATGAATTCAGTCACATGGTCATCTCTATCAGAGTTAATGAACTGCTAACAAGAATGACATCTTTTTATAGAAATTTGATTAAAGTTATTTCCTGTTCCATTTCTTCCAAAGTTTCTAACATTATTGCTCCACGTTGATCACCCTCTATAGATTATATATCTATAGTTATATCAGTCAAAATGTGATAGATGATAGATACAGAGATAGATAATAGAAGATAGATGATGGATATATTTGTGAGTAGGTAGATAGATAGATAGATAGATAGATAGATAGATAGAAGACAGACAGACAGACAGACAGACAGACAGATAGATAGATAGATAGATAGATAGATGATGTGTGATAGGATGGATAGATAGATGGAAGGAGAGATGATAGATAGATAGATAGATAGATAGATAGATAGATAGATAGATAGATAGATAGATAGATAGATGATGTGTGGATAGAAGGTTGTATAGATCGAAAGAAGAGGGGAGGGGGGAGAGAGAGAGAGAGAGAGAGGAGAGAGAGAGAGAGAGAGAGAGAGAGAGAGAGAGAGAGAGAGACCATCTCTCACTGGTTTTCATACTCAGAGCCCAGTGTATGTTCCCTCCCTGGGTCCCTCTCTGGTCCTTAGTGTCTGAAGTCTCTCCTCTTCCACAGTATGGACACATCTGTTACCAAATATGTCTTCTTCCAGTCTACAAATACCATGTCTCCTCTTCCTTCTTTTTCATATCCCATTGTTAACATGTTCACCTATTACCCAACAGGAAAATAAAACAAAACAAAGCAGTGAGGCCCTCGATCCAGTTGGCAGATCCCCACATAAAGATAGGGTGTCCAACCGTCCTGCTCTGTTTGCCTAAGACAGTCCTGGTATAAGTATTGAATGTCTTACCTTCCAGGAACCTCCTCAGCCCTACGCATAGCAAGACTGTCGGGAGCCCTTCCTAACCCCCTCAGTCCTGAATACAAAGGAGGACCTTGGATTCCTTCCTTGCCAATCCAGAAAGCAAATCAAGAGGGTGGACCCGCATGTAGGCACTCCTGCCACAGAGAAGCCTGGGTGCTGCCTTGCTGTTCTCAGCCTCTCTCCTTTCACCCACACGGCTGCCCCCACTCCTCACTTGCCCAAATTCCAGTAACGTTCCGGGCATAGGTGTCTCTCCAAGACCACACTCACTCCCCGAGGTTAAAATACATTGTACTTAGCATGGTGAATTTTAATCTTCCCTCTGGTCCCCACGCCTTCTGCCAACTGTGCACACCTTGATGTCTGCCTATTCTTTTGTACTTACCACTGCAGATTTGCTGACTTTGTGAATGAATGGAGGTTGCGTGTCTTACAAAGCACTGTACTGTTTGTTGTTAATATCCTTGGCTTGGCTTTCTTCCAGCTAGGAACCCCCTTTTGGTGCAAAAACCAGCACGTGGCTGCTAAGACAGCAGCACATCTCTGCATTTTGCAGCATTGGGGAACCTTGTTCTATTCTTAATCTCTCCAATGCAATGGAGAACACCAGCATCCAGCCAGTCAGTAACCCCAAGCTCACATCTGTCAAGTGTGAATATACACACGGTATAAACACTCAAAACGTAACGGCAACACTAATGGCCAAACACAGATACTTTCACTTTCCTTTTGCGGGTGGGTGGTGGTTTCTACCTGAGTTCTATCTCAGGAACCAATGTCCTCTGACCACCACACAGATACTACGCCATGTGCATGGGTCCACACGCACACATTCACATGATGATCAACATTCTGGACACAATGCTAACATATCAGCAGGCCCATTCTTGCGCAATGGAAGTCACAGGAATACTTTGTGTCTGGTTTTCCAGACCACACAGTATATTTTGATGAGTTTGTCATTACTGTTGTTATGGTGGCTGCTGTTGCTCCCAGGTTTATGGTAATTTTCATTTTAACTCGCTCCGATGACGAGAACACTCACAGGAGATTAGGAGGCGCAGCTTCAGACGGTTAACCCTGCCAGAAAATCAGTGTGGGAACTTGGGTGAGTCACTGCCCCCTCTTCATCCCACTCTCCTCTTCTGGAGAGGGGAAGTAGTTAGGCGAGGTATTCTCCAGCATCCTCTGGAGCTCAAACACGCTACAATTTTCTGATTCTACATGTATCATTACAGTTGCTTCTCCTGAATCATGGTGGACCGAATTATAAAGAACACATTGGTTGAAGGCTATTAAACAAAATGCATAAGAAGGAACAGAGGCGACAGGCGTGTTTTAAGTAGCCCTGATCGAGAGGGGCCCTGTGAGATATGGGTGATAATAAAACAGTTTGCGTTTTAGCTTGTTTGCCTGCTCTGTTTAGGAAAACGAAACAAAATTACACACAAATCTCCGCTAAATTTCTAACATGTGTTTGTCTCTAATGAATGCTAAATAGTCAAGACAGAAAACGACAGTTTGGAGGCTACACACGTGCTCTGGGGGATTCTGGAAAGTGTAGAACTTGACCATTCTGAGGTTCCCAGTAGGGGATGTAAATGTTTATAGATTCCCTCACTTGGGGATGCAGCAGCTGAAGGCAAACATTGTCCTGCATGGAGCCCTCCAAACGACCTCTGTTCCTCAAGGTCAGCCCATCGCCTTATTATGGGAAATGGGTGATGTCATTCCTGGCCTAGCAAGTTTTCTGGAAAGCTACCTGCCATCCTTGTTTTCCCAATGCATGCCCTGAAGCATCTCTGCTGCAGTGAGTGTTCTAAGAATTGAGGCCTTCGTCTTAGCCTGGCACTAGCTGAAGCTGAAGAGACACATCTGTGGAAGTACAGACAAGCAAAGGGCCACAAGAGACAGCCCTCTGGGCAGAACAGCAGCCGAGGGCTGGTGATGATAAGCAGCCATGTGCTGGCTCCTACACAGCACAGTCATGTGAGCAGTGACCCTGAGGTCAGGATTTGAGGACCGAGGCCAGCTCAGAGCCAGCCTGCTCTAACGCATTTTCTCCAGACTCACAGGGGTCTTACTTTGGATCCTTTGAAACCCAAGGAAGGAAGATGAGAAGAAAAGTATGAGACAAGAGAGATGGAAACTTTTTAATATGCGCTTTAAAAACCTCTTTATAGAGATGAGTAATAAAACGACTGGGGCCAGCAAACATAGTCAACCTTTCCACATTTTCTCTAAACAGTTATAAAACTGAGAGTCTTGTAAGGTCAGAGTTAAAGCAATACAGTCTTGTTTTGTAGTTTTAATGGTTTTCAACAGAATGGTAAAAAAAAACAGCCTCGGTACTAGTAAAAGGTGTGTTCAAGTGTGTAAGTTGGATTGAAATGAGGGTGGCAGAGTCCACTGAAGTACTCAGAAGAGCTGAGTTCAACGTGAATGCTAGGTAAGGCTTCTGCAAGCCATGAACTCCCCCTCCCCTGCACACACACACACACACACACACACACACACACACACACACATGTATCCTTTCCTGCTCCTTGAATCAAATCATAATATACTAGGCCATTAATTTATTCTGAGAAGTATCACATATTGTTCTCAACTCATTTAAAAAAATGAAAGATAAATTGAATGTCTAACTATGTGCCAGCTTATGTCCTAAATATTCGCAACATAGAATTAGACAAAATAGAATTTTGCCCTTATGGATGTCCAATTCTGCTTTGGAGCAATGGGTAAGTAAAGCCTACTGTAGGTTAGAAGGTGATGAAGACATAAATGGACAAATAAATGAGTGAAATATAAAGAGTATGGGGGTACAGAGAATGTTGCCACTTCAGATAAAATAATCATAGTGAAACAGGAATGATCATCTTATGAACAAAGAGGAACAAGGGGTGTCTGAGGAGACAGCAAATGAAAAGTTCTGGGACAGAGGGTCATCCATCGCATCCAACCCGCAGCCAGAGAGACCAGGACCCTGAAGCAGAGACAGCACAAATCCATAAGAAGTCCAAGGGAAGTCAGAGGTAGTGGTACAAGTGTAACCTCTGTGTGGGGGAGGCCAAGGCGGGAGGGTCACGAGTTTGATGCTAGCCTGAGTTAATGGAGCAAGACCCTGCCAGAAGGAAGGAAAGAAGGAAGGAAGGAGAAAGAAAGAAAGAAAGAAAGAAAGGAGGGAGGGAGGGAGGGAGGGAGGGAGGGAGGGAGGGAGGAAAGAAAGAAAGAAAGAAAGAAAGAAAGAAAGAAAGAAAGAAAGAAAGAAAGAAAGAAAGAAAGAAAGAAAGAAAGAGGGAGGGAGGGAGGGAGGGAGGGAGGGAGGGAGGGAGGGAGGAAGGAAGGAAGGAAGGAAGGAAAGAAGGAAGGAAGGAAGGAAGGAAGGAAGGAGAAAGAAAGAGAGGGAGGGGAAGAAAGAGAGGGAGGGAGGGGAAGAAAAGGAAGGAAGGAGGAAGAAAGGAAGGAAGGGAGAAAGAGAGGGAGGGAGGGAGGGAAGGAAAGGAAGGAGGAAAGAAGGAAGGGAGAGAGAGAGAAAGAGAGGGAGAGAGAGGAGGGAGAGAGAAAGGGGGAAACAGGGAGGTGGGAGAAATGAAGGAAGATGGAGAAGAAAGCAATGAAGTAGCCCAGCACATGAGGATGAGATGGTGGCAGTGTGCCTTGAGTGACTCCAGAGGTAACCAGGAGATCCTAAATAGTCCTGATACCACCTGGCTTCCATTTCCACGTGACAGAGCTGACTGTTTTCCAACAGGAAAGAAAGAAAAGAGGAGGCAGTCCCACGGTGATGTAATGGTCCAGGCAGCAAACCATGAAAGCTGGAATAAGACTGGGGCTGCCAGTCGTGAGCTACATTCGAGATTCATTCTTATAACACCAGCAGATGCTCTGCCGTCTGGGTAGCAGTGTGGAGCAGGGGACTGAGAATGATCCCCACAGGTTTGGCTGATCCCAAAGGTAATCTAGGAATTTGTTTTAGACATGTAATATATAAGAAAGCTTTGGAAAACCAGGCAAGGATGTCAAGAGGGCAGCTGGATGTTCAAGAGGAAAGATGTTCTGGTCTAGAGTTCAAAAGTGACCCATGGGGGTTACTTACAGCCCTGACACCAGGTGTAAATGATATAAGGACAGATGAAGAAGTCAGGTCCCAGAGATTCCCACCTGAGAGACTCTTGGTTTGGAGACTGAGAAGGTGCAAACAAGAAGAAAGGTCTCAAGATGGCAAGAATGACCTGCTGTGGCTAATTTAGATTAAATAAGAAGTGCAGATTGACACCTGTCACAAGTAACACCAATAAAGACCAACTGCCCACATGGCAACTAGCTTTCATGAAAGAAATCAAACAAGTTTGGGCCAAATGAACAGAAATTATGGGAGGGAACATTATCATATTTATTTATTTATTTATTTATTTATTTATTTATTTATTTTGTCTCATAAATCTTACTCCACAGGCCAAAAGCTGGATAGAAGCAGCATTCTCTTTTGAATTCCTTACCAAAGTAAAGAATCATAAATGATGGATAGACAGACAAGTATTTTTTTATTTTCTCTTCAATGACTGACTTAATAGCAAACCTCTTAGCTAACAGTGGGAAGTTTAACATATGAAGTCTAGCTATAGTTCATTTTCTAGACTCTGGAAGTTACAGGTGTCTTTAATTTTTTTCTTTATTAATGATAAACTTAAATCTCTTTTCCCAATCACAATTCCAAGGCACACATTTCTTTCCATCGGCTTTTCCGATTCTAAATTTTGTTCTCAGTTTGCTTGCAAGACCCTGAAGAGTCTCAATGACTACGTGAATGTTTCCAATTCACCACCCCTGACTGTCCCCACATCTGTGTTCGGCACTGTCCTAACCAATTCAGTCTAGGTTAGAACATTTCGCTCATCCCACAGAGCAGATCGATGGCATAGAGGGAGCGTAATGAATTCCGAGAACAGACCGGAAATAGAGAAGATGGGCAAGTGTGAAGAGGAGGAAAGAGACGCTGCAGTTTGGAAACTTAACCACGGGTTTCCACAATTCCACACATAAACCAGGAATGGCACAACCTAGAAATCCTATGCCAACAAAGCCTTGCCAAACTTTCATCTCACCTAGATAATTTCATTGTTAGTAAATCAGCATTATTGGCAATATCTGTGCACTCAAACTGGTGGGAGTTGAGTCAGTAGAAATCGGATAAAGAACAAATTCTGAGAACATTGCAACTTGAATAATTTTCCCAAACTGTTTTTCTATATAAGAATTGTCTGCTTCTCAGTGGTTAGGAGTACAAACCAATGTGGTTTGGATCCTTTCAGTGGGAGGTCACAATCCGAGACTAAAAGAATATCAATAGCTACAGAAGCCACACAGTGACTATGATATTAGTGGACTGAGCCCACTAAAAAAACTGAAACTATATCTCATGAGGGTGAATCCCAGGATGTGATGAGCCAATAAAGCTTACTGAGTTGATTAATTACTTCAGTGGTTTCGGTTTTAAAGAAAAAGGAATTCTGACCAAGAATAAAGGAAAGAGATGCACTCCGGTTTCAGGAAAATGAACTCTAGTTTATCAGTCTTCTTAAAACCTAGAAGTCCCAGAAAATATTGTCTCAACAGATACTATTCTGGCTTTCTTTTGTTTTGAAGTCCTTAAAATAGAGAGCAGAAGAGGGCTAAGAGAGATAATACAGAGGTTAAGAGTTGTACTGCTCTTTACGAGGACATTCCCAGAACCCATATAGAGAGACTCATAACCCCTTGTAACTCCAGTTCCAGGGACCAATGTCTCTTTCTGATTTCTGTGGACACCTGCATGAGCATGGTACACACACACACACACACACACACACACACACACACACACACACACACACAAATAAATATTTCTTAAAAAGACAGGCAACTGCAAGAAAGCCATCATGCTACCCAAAACACTCAAGAATATTTTGTGATTGAAAATAAACATAGCGGGGTGGGAGTGGGTAATCAAATGTTTAAAGGAGAAACATTCCAAAAACATTTTTTAAAGTATTAAAGATTGACAATAGCATAGTTTTAGTGTGTATGCAGGGAGGTGTGCAAGGCCCCTGTGCCATGTGGAGACAGACAGACAACTTTGTGGAGTCATTTCTCTCCTTCCCGCTACGCTGTTTCCGGGCATCCAACTCCATGCATCCTGTTTCCGGGCATCCAACTCCATGGATCCCGCTTACACCGCAAGTGCCTTTGCCTGCCGAGCTGTCTCGCCCGCCTGACTGCAGCGTTTTGCTAGTATGTAGCGGTTCCCTCCTTTGTATTGATTTGACCTCTTGAAAAGGGAGTTGAAGAGAAGACTCGCTTGCTACATGTTTGCAGTCCAGAGCTATCATTTTTATTAGCCCCAGTGACAAGTCTGGCAGCAGAGCCTACACACGTTGGGAGCCCGGAGGGGCAGCGTTAGGATTTCCAAGGAGACAACTGCAGTATCGATATGATCATAGTCAAAATCAAGACGTGAACCACGAGAAAACAGTATTTCCAAATTCTGCCGTTGGAAAGAACCTTTCACCAAGCACGCCCCCGCGTTCTCTATCAATCATCAATTTTGAAATGCTCCCATGCACCTTTGCCAGGTTTTCTTCATACACTCCCCGCTCCCAGAGAATGAATAAGATTTTTGTTATTTAAAGTACAAATAGATTACATTAAAAATTGGCCTTAAAAGAGACAGAATTCTGAGGACGCCAGGTGCATGGCTCTTACTGCTAATTGGAGCGACTGCTTTTAGCAAATCTGGTAGCCGCTAAAAGGCCCTGTTGCTATGTGGCTGCTCCACCAGCATGGAGGGTGCGGTGCTATTGGCTGTCTTCTAACCAAGGCCGCAGCTACAAAATTTGCCAACCAAAACTGGGAGCCAGCTCCATCCCTTAAACACATAGAGACAGAAATGTTAAAGACGTCACCGGAAGAGAATGTGGACCTCTGAAATGCATGGTAACTATGTCAGCCTAAAAGGCACGGGTGGTGGCGGCCCTTTACAGTATGGAGCTTGAAGCCATGTACCATGTGGAGCTGGTTACAAAGTGAGATGCCACCACCACGCTCTCAGTCACTTCTTGCCAGCCACCAATTGGATGGTGCATTGTGGTTTGGGGAGATCCTGTGGACTGAGATCAGCAGTTGCGTTTATGAAGGATGTTTGTTCTGAGAATGCTACCGTTTTACTTGGAACTGAATTACATTTTATCCTTTAAGTCCCCTGACTTAAATATTAACGCTTTCTGTCTGGGTTGTTTTGATTTGGTGTTCCTAAATTTACAGCTTCATTCAAATACGCTGCCATGTAAAAAACTACATTTGAACGATACTCCCCAGCAATGATTTCATGAAACATTCAAGGTCTGTAAAGACTTTTCCAGAAACTTCATTGATCTCGGTCGTTTCCCAAGATCCTTAGGATGTTGGCTACCTGTCTTCGATATGTTGTGTGATGACAAACTATCAGAAAGATGTTACTGAAAACAAGCAATGAGGGAAAACTTCAAAAGTAGTATCACTAAAACGATCCCACTTTATTCTCAATGAGTCTTTCCCTTCCCCAGAAGTAAGGACCAGATATACATAAACATTATGCAAATGCTCATATGATTAAACATTATGTAAATGAGCATATGCTTACTGTATCAAGGCTGTGACAGATCGTAGGCCCCACTGTGGTGGTATTGTGTTGCCCAAAATATTGTGCACCCTAATAAACTTATCTAGGGTCAGAGAATAGAGCAGCCACTAGATGTAGAGGCCAGAAAATGGTGGCACACACGCCTTTAATCCTAGCATTCAGGAGGCAGAGATCTGTCTGGATCTCTGTGAGTTCAAAGCTACATTGGAAACAGCCAGGCATGGTGACACACGCCTTTAATCCCAGGAAGTGATGGCAGGAAGCAGAAAGGTATATAAGGCATGAGGACCAGGAACTAGAGTCTGGTTAAGCTTTTAGGATTTTAGCAGCAGTTCAGCTGAGATCCGTTTGGAGGATACCGAGGCTTCCAGTCTGAGGAAACAGGATCAGCTGAGGAATTGGCAAGGTGAAGTGGCTGTGGCTTGTTCTGCTTCTCTGATCTTCCAGCATTCACCCCAATAACTGGCACTGGGTTTGTTTTTATTAATGAGACCTTCTATCAATTCATGTTACATCCCACTGGAACCCCAATAGGTAGCCTACCCCTAAAGAAATCTACATCACATATTTTAAGCATGTTTGTCTAGAGTCATATGGCAAAGCAGAGTTCAGCCAAACCCTGAGGCCACTCTTGCTGATGCCTAGTTGATGAACATATCTCCTTAAATACCCAAACTGTGTCCAAATGCAGGTCTGAGTGTCTGGGTATTAGTGGTGAGGCCAGTTAAGCACCAGGGCTCAGGAGCGATGTTTTCACCACAGTTCACATGAAAGCAGTTTCTTGGGTTTTGTTTTTGTGTTTTTGTCTTTGTATTTTTTCTTTACTTGGGTTAGCTTTCCAGGTTTCTCAAGTCAACCTTCAGCTCTTAGAACAAACGTTTACAGAGGCAGTGTGAATGCCCTGAACCCTGACCTTTGTTTTCCCATTGAGAAAGTGTGTTGGTTTTGTTTTCTTTCTTTCTTTCTTCCTTTTTTTTAAATCACAGCCACAAAATTAGGACTGATTTCCAGAACAAAGGCAACCTGATTGGCACAGACTTCCCAAATCTTGTCTCTTCAGAAATTACACATTTAGAGCAAAACAAAATCTGCCTGAAAAGGTCTTATTTTAGGGTCAGCATTAGAAGAGGCCTCTACTTCAAGAAAATCAGAGGATTGTTTCTCACCTTGAAGGCAAACCACTCTTGAAAGCCTGGGGGGGGGGGGAAATGATACCTAGTCATTTAAAATTGTCATTGAAAAGCTAGGAAATGATTTAACTCCAAGATGTCTTTCTAATCGTTCTAAAAGAAAGCTACAAGAGATCCTTCAAAATCCCTAGAGAAGGGCTGACAAGATGGTTCAGCAGATGAAGATGCCTGCTGCCAAGACAGGCCACCCGAGTTCAATCCCCAGGACTCTACTATTATTGTTCTGCTAAATGAACATTGTGTTAAACCAGCTTCTAATGATTTATCATTATACCCATAGACTAGCACCTCGCTCAACCCTCACTAGGGAAGCATCTATTTGCAGTAGATAGCAATTATCACAGACTGGTCAAGGTGCAGAGAAAAAGAAACTCTGGAATGTTCAACCTTAAATGGGCATCTTACACCCTGTCCTCCCAAAGATCAGAGATCACTGAGGAAGAGAGGGGATAAAGATTGGAAGAGGCGGTGGATGACTACAGGGAAACAGGTTTTCCAGCCACAACCGTGCAGTTGCACCTGGGAACTCACAATGGTTGTAACAGTATGCACAAGACCTACACAAACTGGAGCCAAATGAAGTCCCAGCAAGGGGTGGGGGAAGTGGACACAAAGTCCCGCCCCTCGATGAGGAGCTCTTCACAGCTGACAGCTGCTGGGAGAACGAGAATCAGGTTTCCTTAAAAGTGTGGCCCTGGTATATCAATGACCGTTCAGAGTGTGGCCGCGCATCCAAGAGTATGTGGGCAGCACACATTGGACTTGATGGTTAAAAGGAGAAAGAGAACATAAAGTTCTGTGGGTACAGAAGGGCATGCTGATTTGGGAGAAGATGGGAGACGGGAGATGAACATGATCAAAACACATTGTACAAAATTCTCAAAGAACTAATAAAAAAAGGAAAAACACATCAGCTCTTCCTTGATAGTAAAAAACAAAGGCTGATATAGGCTACAGTGTAAAGGGCCCTTGCAAACATCATGGTAAGTAAAATAAGTCAGATTAAAAGACCATGTATTATATTGTTCCATTTCACGGAAAAGCTCAAAGCAGAGCTCCGTCAGGAAAAAAAAGAGGTTGAGAATGTTCTAGATTATAGTCTAGTAATGGTTGCCCAGCTCTGCACATTTTACACATTCCATGGGTGAATTTTAAGTTATATAAAACGTGTCTCCACAAAACTGAACAATAGTGTTTAAAAGTACTATCCCAGCATGATGGCATACACTCTCTACATTCAGCTTCAGAAAACACAAAGAAACAAAGATTGAGTGAGATCAGGTAGATGAAAAGAAAAAAATAACAATGGTCACTTTTAAATTCATAAACATCTGCCACCACGGATGAGATCGTGGCCTGAGCACTTCTCTCTTTGAGACAATCCCGTAGTAAGAGAAAAAAATGTATTCAGGCCTTGCCTCCCACCACCCATTTGCCTACACAGTGATTCATTCACTAAAAACCCTTGCCGCCACCCAGAACCTATCTGTGTGTGCAGACATGCACACTGACTCTCCTGGTCTTCCCTATGCACTCACCAGCTGACAGCCTTCAAGGTACAGAACATTTGTCCATCACTCTTTCCATCCACCCACCACTAAATGACCGAAAGGAAAACATCATTGATTTGCTTACATTCTAAGACCATTCAGAAAAGAAAAGACGGCCATGTCAATAACTAGAGCAATGCAAAAATGCTGTGACTAGCCTAAGAGGTCACAGCTTGTACTAGAAAATCAATGACGAAGTCTCTCTTCAGCACTTTCTCGATATCTGGCACCCGTGGCATGTATATTCTTTTAAATTTAGTATTGATTGCCAACCTGATTGGATCTGGAATCAACAAAGTGACATGCCTCTGGATGAGTCTATAAAGACATCTCTGTGAAGGAATAACCCAGCAGAGAAGCCCCTCCCCAGAGTGGGTGGTGCCAGCAGTGACCCAGATCTAATGAGCTATGGAGGAGGAGGAGAAGGAGGAGGCTGTGTACGGCTGCTCTCCAAGCAAATCTCCTTGTTGGTGAGTACATTGACGCCACCACTGTGCTTTGCTAGCTTTTGAGCCCAGCTTCCTCAGTCTTCCAACACAAACTGAAGATCAGCCACTCTTCAGGAATCCTCCAGGCCTTCAGCACCAAATTTGGTACTGGTGAGGAGGCATCCAGCTTGGTGAACTGGGCGGTTATGGGTCTCCAGCCTCTCTGGCATGCAGACAGCCACTGGCAGCCTAGCCAGCACCTCCTCCGTAGCCAATCTAGTAAATCCCTTTCCATCATATGTATTCATTCTCTCTTGGCTCTGCTCCTCTAACTGACTAACCCTGACTACATAGCAGCCCAATATTAGCTCTATTTCGCAGGTAAGACCTCTGAGACCATGAGGAATTGGACAATGCAATTCCATGTTTTTAAGCCTACTCTCCCCTCCCTTACCTAAGTTCCAGTTTTAAAGTGAGAATTTCAACATATTATTTTCTCTCATAATATTTTTAAGGTGTGTGTGTCTGTGTGTGTCTCTGTGTGTGTGTGTGTCTGTGTGTGTGCCTCTGTGTGTGTGCCTCTGTGTGTGTCTGTGTGTGTGTGTGTCTGTGTGTGTGTGTGTCTGTGTGTGTGTCTCTGTGTGTGTATGTCTGTGCGTGTGTCTGTGTGTATGTCTGTGCGTGTGTCTGTGCGTGTGTCTCTGTGTGTGTGTGTGTCTGTGTGTATGTGTCTGTGTGTCTGTGTGTGTCTGTGTGTGTCTGTGTGTGTGTGTCTGTGTGTCTGTGTGTGTGTCTGTGTGTGTGTGTGTGTGTGTGTGTGTGTGTGTGTGTGTGTGGTGTTTGAAGCCAAGGCAAGCACTGAGATGCACCCCCAAGCCCACTGTCCCCTGGTGACTGACCTGATACATTTTCCCCTGAACTGAGCAATGTTTTCCTAGGGCAGTGTGAAACTAGTTAATAACATGAGAGTGGCTGATCCGCTTGTATATTTATGTTTGCAGCTTTTCAGGACTCTCTGTTTTAGAGGAAAGTAGAGGTCGGTAGGGTTTGTGCAGGCATCTCTCTGGGTTACCACAAGGAGGACCTCTGGAAAGATGCAAAGCATTGAGACAGGAAGGTTCAGCGACAGGGAAAACCCCTAAGTTGGAAAATGAAAGCCATCAGCTGAAAATTCCTTAGTGAACTTGGGAAAGTGCTCCCAGCCTCTCTGGAAAACCTAGGGAAAAATAAATAAATTCACTTTGACTGGCTACATGCACGATTACAGACATTCAGCTTAAAGACATAGCCACTTTCCCTACCATGTTTTTAAATTGGTGTGTGATAGGCATGCATATATGTTCCTGTGTGCAGTGTGTGTGGAGGTCAGAGGTGAAAGCTTCTTCTTCCACCACTTCTGACCTTGTTTTTTTTTTTTTTGTTTTTTTTTTCTGATACAGGGTTTGTATTAGTTACTTTTTGTTGCTGTGACAAAATGCCATGGTTAAAAACCTCCTATAGACGAAAGCCCTTATGTTGGCTTATGGTTTCTGAGGGTTAGAGCCCCCAATGACAGGGACAGCACGGAATCATGTGACCAAAGCAGGAAGCAGAGAGATCACATGTCCATCCACAAGCAGGAAACAGAGGCGGCTAGAAGTGGAGCTAGGCTATGAACTCTCAAAGGCCATGCCAAGTTATGTGTTTGCTCCACATACTAAAGGTTCTATAACCTCCCCAAACCTTACCACCAACAAGGGACTCGGTGTTCAAACACATGAGTCTACACAGGGCAGTTCCCACTGAAACCACTGCAAGATCTCCCACTGAACCTAGAGTGCCCCAGTTTGTCAAGACTAGCCGTCCTGAACACGCTTAAGGATCCAGCTGTCTCCATCTCCCAGCCCAGGGATTACAGACTCACACCAACCTGCATGCCTAGCTTTTCACAAGGGTATTGGTCCACCATGCTCGCACACTCAGGTCCTCATGTTCGCATGAGGTGAGCACATTACTGATGGAACTATCTCCCCGGCACCTTAAGCACAATTTAATTAGTATCTGATCTTTGTCTCCTGTTCGCAACCAGTGAGGTCTGGCTGGGAAATCACGTGTTTCTTTGTATCTGTGACATCTAGCACATTCATTCATTCATTCACTCATTCATTATTGACTTGATACTATTGAACACTTCCATAAGCAGAGTTCTATTCTAGAAGAAACTACCATCAGTGAACAAAACTTACATTTACCCAACACATGACTAGCTATCCTGATCATGATATTAATATACTGAATTCGATATACTCACTAAATGCTGCTTAAGCCTCAGAATTATCATCCCCATGTTACAGAGGAAAAACTGAGGCAGAAAGAGGTGAAGCAACTTTTTGAAGGCTACACAGTTAGGAAATGGTAGATAATACAAGCTGGAGGTGGTGGCACATACCTTTAATCCCAGCACTTGGGAGGCAAAGGCAGGTGGATCTCCGTGAGTTCGAAGCCTGGTCTACAAAGCCAATTCCAGGATAGCCAGAGCTGTTACACAGAGAAACCTTGTCTTGAAAAACCAACAAAAAGAAAGAAAGGAAGGAAGGAAGGAAGGAAGGAAGGAAGGAAGGAAGGAAGGAAGGAAGGAAGAAAGAAAGAAAGAAAGAAAGAAAGAAAGAAAGAAAGAAAGAAAGAAAGAAAGAAAGAAAGAAAGAGGAAGTTACAAGGCATGAACATAGGCAGACTAGAGAACTCGAGATCAGGGAATCCTGTATGCTCATTGTAGTTATGAGGAACTGGTACGGTCCACAGGGAAAACAATACAGAAGTCACCCAAATCATTATAAATGAGTCAGTGGCAGGGGGAGATGACTCAGTCCATACAGTGCTTGCTGCACAATCATGAGGACCTGAGTTCGGATCAGCAGCATGCAAACAAAAAGCCAGAGGAGGCAGCCTACACTTGTTATCCCAGGCCCAGGGATGTAGAGACAGAAGAATTCTAGGAGCTCACTGGTCAGCTAGTCTAGCTAAATTGGTGGTGGGCTCCTCATACGGTAAGAGACCTTGCCTCCAGACAGATGGATGGATGGATGGATGGATGGATGGATGGATGGATGGATGGATGGATGGATGGATGGATGGATGGATACACAGACAGACAGACAGACAGACAGACAGACAGACAGATAGATAGATAGATAGATAGATAGATAGATAGATAGATAGATAGATAAGGTGGAGATCTATAAAGAAAGGCACCTAATGTTAACTTCTGACCTACACACATAAATATACCTTACATACTTACAAATACACACATGCACACACTAAAAATGTTTTTAAATGAAAATAAGACATAGTGGTACATGCCTATAATCTCTGCACTTAGAGAATAGAGGCAGGAGGGGTCAGGAATTGAAAGCCAGCCTCAGTTACACATCAAATTTGAGGGAATCTTTCACTACATGTAACTTGATAAAAATATAACTAGCATATTCCTCCTCTGTCTCTCTTCTGGGTTTACATAGAAAGGAACCACTGTGTTAAGGAGGTGCCTCGTCCTGTGCACAATGCAGCACTGATCACAAAAGCTTAATTATGAAGTCAATCCGAGTGCCCATCAACAGATGACTACAGAGAAAAACTGCATGGTAAAACGGAAGTCTCTTGTGCGAAATGAAACAATCCAGGCTCAGAAAGGAAAATATTGTATTATCTCAATTAGGTGTGGAATATCAAGTTTAGTTAAAGAGGGGGGAGAATAGAGTAAAGAGTGATGCTCATGGCTAGGAGAAGATTGAGGAGTTGGAGAGGGGTGGGATCAAAGAATACTGAGGAGCAAATGTGGAGGATAAGAAGTCTTGACACCCAGTGTACAGAGAAGGACTCTGGGTCATAAAATTGCATTGTTGGGACTGGAGAGGTGGCTCAGCAGTTAAGAGCACTGGCTGCTTCTGCAGAGGACCCAGGTTCCATTCCCAGTATCCACGGCCGATAACAACCATCTATAACTCCAGTTCCAAGGAATCTAACACCTTCTTCTGCCCTCCATTTGTACTGCACAGGCATACATGCAGGCAAAATGCCCATAATACATAAAACAGAAATAAATGTTTTTTAAAAGCTTTGTCAGGTAATGTTAACATCTTAATCATTTTATTTTAAAATGAACTATACTGAATTTTATTTAATGAGTAGATGATATTAATGGATCTTGACACACAAAATAGGCTCTATGACATAATTAATATGAAATAACTTCACTACAGCAATGTCTTTACTATCTATATGCATCCTTTATCATCTTGGTATATACATCAAACATATGTAAGAGTTATTTTTAAGTTAATTAATTTTTTAAAATAATAAACTATATGCTTCAAATAGTCACAATTTTACTTATTAATTATACCTCAGTAAACCTAGAAAGTAAGCCTTAAAAGAGGGAATATCAATAATTCAATAATCCTCAATTATTAGACAATTTTCCTAAAGTTGAAGAAGTTTTCTGAGACATAAACGTTGAAATTAAACCTTGGAGTCACAATAATAAAAACACTATTTTTTCCCCATGCTACAAAACAACAATAACAGCCTACTACTGTCCTGCATGATGCCATAGGTGGCAAGAGAACTGTAAAACAAAGTGACAAATTCTATGCCAAAAAGATAAGCAGAGGCGTGCAGAAGGGGACTTGGTGAGTTCTAGTTTTAAAAAGGAGAAGGCTTTAGGTTGAGCAATGTCTAAGCCTTGTAAAGGAGAATAGAAAAGGAAGAAGAGGCAGAAAGGCAGGAGAAGGACCAGGCAGACAGAGAGGTGGTGAGAATCAGGATGAGAGGAAGATGGTGTGAGACAGGAGGATGGGAATGGACCTTGGATGGACCACTGGGCCAGTGCCAAGACTGAAGACACGGGTCAGACGCCAAGCCAGGCCCTCCCTCTGAAGGATCCTGCTGGCTGGGAGGTGGACTCGGCCACCAGCTGCAGCGCTATCTCCGCTGTCACAGATGGCCACAGGGAGTGGGACCATGAAAGGCCGCCTCAGAAGCTTGGGTGGTCTATGAGCAGGGCAATAGCCTTGACACTGTTTTCCTTAGAAGCCTGGAGTTCAAGAAGAGGTCCAATGCTAAAAAATGTACCTAAGTAAAAATTTTATATTTTCTGTGAATTAAAGAAAAATTGGGCGTGGTGATTACACAAACATGCACACAGAGCATGTCAGAAACAAGCCCTCATTGTTTGCTTCGTTTTTAAAAAATTACAGAAAATAGAGTTACCAAAAAGTAACTAAGGAAAAGCCGAGAAGAGGCCACCCATCAGTAGAAGGTCTCACACAAGCTTGAAGTCCCAAGGTCAGATTGCTAGCACTCATGTAAATCCTGTGGTAGTACTCCTCTGTAACCAGGACTGATCTACAGGGAGAGACAGCCAGATTCTCCAAGCTCACTGGCTAGCCAGTCTAGCCAATCAATGAGAAACCTTGTCTCAAAAAATAAAGTGGAGAGTGATGGAGGAAGTAATCAACATCAGTTTCTTGTCTACACACACACACACATACACACACACACACACACACACACACACACACACACACACACACACCACTTTCATACATACAACATTTTAATAGCTAAAGAGGAGCAGAGAGATGGGTCAGTGAAGAGCACATTCTGTTCTTGCAAAGGACCTGAACTTAGTTGCCAGCACCCATATTGGGCACCTCATAATCTCCTGTAAGTCCAGATCCAGGGTGTCTGACAAGTTCTGGCCTCTCTGGGCACCCACACACATGCACCCACACACACACATGCACACACATACATATACACACATGTAATTTAAAAGAAATGAAAATGAATGAATAAATCTTTCAAAATTACTAATGAAGCTTCCAAAAATGTGAAAGAATATTCCCAGGGAATAGGAGAGAAGCTACAGACAGAAAGAAGGCTGCAGTGAGAACCTCTGGGAGGTCAGGGGCATCTTGTTAGCTAAGGGATATCATGGGGAACCAATGACCCAGGACACAGCTCAAATACACAACCCAGTCATCAGAAGAAGGAAACGGAAACATCCTCAGAGAACACTTGTTTCCTTGTGCATATGTGAGCTCTGGTGACATTGTCGCCATGAATCTAAAGTGATCAGCTCAGTCTCCAGTGACAGAAAAGAAAAGACAACCTCCAGACAGCCAGTGTCGGTGTCTCACATGGTAGGTTCTTGATAAATACTAGATGCACAATGGAAAAATAAGAAGCAAAAGGAGAAGACTGAATATGGAACACAGAAAACAGATATGCAAGATGAGCCCAGCCTGGGAAGAAATGAGGGCCAAGAGATGAAATTAAACAACTGGCCTTGATCTATGGCAGGGCTAGATTCGGGAAATGGGGATTTCTAGTGTTTGATGTTACAGTCTGCAAGGACATCCTTGTCCTTTGACAGCGAAGGAGAGTGGATTGGTGGAAGGAAAATAAATCCTCAGCTTACATTACATGGTGTACTTGGAAGAGGTTGTAGCCATGGCTCTGCAAGCAGCCTCACACTGGCTGGCAAAACACATGCAGAGTTAGACTTAGGATCTCTTCATGTTGATGAACAGAGGGAGGGAGGGAGGGAGGGAGGGAGGGAGGGAGGGAGGGAGGGAGGGAGGGAGGGAGGGAGGGAGGGAGGGAGGTAGTGATGGGTGATGTTGTTCTGTATGCTGTGAATATGTGTTGCTCTAATTGGTTGATAAATAAGGCTGTTTGGCCAATGATGAGGCAGAATAAGGTTAGGCAGGAGATTCTAAAGACAGAGAGCGAGGAAGGAGAAAGAGAGCAGAGGAGACTCTGCCAGCTGAGGCCAGGAGAAACAAGATGTAAAGGTACCGGTAAGCCACAAGCCATGTGGCAAAGTATAGACTTATAGAAATGGGTTAATTTAAGATGTAAGAGCCAGCTAGTGAAAAGGCCTGCCATGGCCAGAGTTTAAAAATAATACAAGCCTGTGAGTGTTTATTTGGATCTGAGAGGCTGCAAGACTGATGGGTGAGAGAGATTTGTCCTGACTGCAGGCCAGGCGGGACACAGGAAAACTTTCAGCTCCAATGGAGGGACGGTGAGAAGCAGGGAAAGAGGGAGAGAGGGATGGCTACACTGAATAGGAACAAAACATTCCTGGTATTAGTAAAAGTCCCCTGGGAAGGTACCCACAGTAGAGCTTCACACCTTTATCCCGGGCATCTAGAATACTAAGCCAAGTCTGATTGACCTCAACACCTCCCCAAGATGCTGCGCCAAGACTGGGACAATTGGCTGGCACTCACATGGAAAAAAAAACACTGCTACACACACCCTTCCCTCAGCTTTTGGTCTTCATGACTCTATGAGACAGGTGCCTGCATTATTGCCTCTGTTGGTGTCACCTCTATTTCCAATAATAAAACTCATTTTACCATCTTTAAATTTTGGACAGTCTCCTTTACTGGATACAACATATCACATCTATTCAACCTCTGCTTCCCTTTCTCATCCCCTCCTCCTGGCCCCTTCTTCTCCTTCCCAGTGAGTTCTCCACCTGCTTTCTTGCCTTTTGCTTGTTTGTTTTTTGTTTGCTTTGTTGTGAAGCTATCATGCTTTCACAACTGCAACGGACAGATCCAGAAGACAGAGATGTACAGCACTCCCTCCATCCTCCAGGTCTTCCCACTCCCCTCTTCCACAGTGGACTCTGAGCCTTGGAGAGGGTGACAGAGCTGTCCTGTTTACAGTGGAACACTCAATAGTCACTTAGTTTCAACAGCTTAGGAAAGTATCTGCCCCTAAGCTCCTAGCTGTCAAGCCAGTAATGTCCTACTCAGTGAAGCCCTTTCTCTTGATTACAGGTGTTCTGTTGCCTTCAGGGACGAGAAAATACCTGCTGGGTGCTAAATGGAGACCATATTTTTAAGTCAGTAGGAAAATAGGTAAAGTTTCCACAGTTCTTTCTTTGCTGAACATTCAGCCAGCACCAACTCCCAAGTCAATATAAAGCCAATTAGTCATTTCATCTTAATCAGCTTCAATTCACAAACCACCTACTTGGGCTGCAGGCATTGAACTGCAGCTCGCATCCATTAGCAATTAGTTCATAAATAAAGCATAGGTAAAATGGATTTGATTCCTACATAACAAATCTCCCAAAACAAGCCTTCATAACTTCATACTTTTTATGATATTCTTCTATAATATATGAAATTGGGTAGGTATTACCTTTTAAAATTATGACCAAAATGTTCCATTTGGCATAACTTATGTCCACATCTAATAGAATATGCTACTCTCAAAAAAAATAGAAAATATTGAGCTGGTAGATTGTTCAGTGGGCAAAAGCACTTGCCACCAAGCCTGATGACTTTAGTTAAACCCCCAGGATCCACAAGGTGGAAAGAGAGACCCAGATGCTTCAGGTTGTCCTCAGTGTCCACATGTGTGCCATGGCATGCACACCCAACTTATTCTTCAACACACAAAATAAATAAATACAAGTAATAAAGTGTAGAAAATATGAAGTAGTGGTGGGGTGTGAAAAACTGGAATCTTTGTACCCTGCTGATCAGTTTTTAAGATGGAGAAATTGCTATGGAAAACAGAAGGCTAATCCATCAAAAACTAAAATGTAGGAGAGATGCTCCAACAATCCCACGTCTATGTATATAGCAAAAGAACTGAATGCTAGACCTCAGGAAGGTATTTTCATACACCAGAGTGTTGTTCACAATAGCTAAATCCTCAATGCCAAAACAATTCAAGTAAATGGCAAGACAATGGGGGCCTTTGATCATAAAGGAAAATCATTCACAAACTAAACAAAAACAAAAGTAAAAAGATAGATTTGATTCTATAATGCTTATCTGTATCTGTGGGAAAACACAGAACAACAAAAACACAAAAAAATAGTAGTAAAGGAACAACAATGAAATGTGAAAAGAAATTCGCATCATTTAACCCAAATAGCTTTGTAGTTATTTTTTATAATAAAGACCAGTAAATCATCACAAATAATAAAATAACTAAAACCACAATGCAAAAAAAAATCAAAGAATACTAGTAAACAGTTATAAAGAAAGAAATTGCCACAACCAATAAATGTGTGAGTATCTTCAGCCATTCCTTTATAATACAATTTTAAGTCGATATTTAAAATAACAAGACAATTCTTTGTGTACCAGCACAGAACAATCACCAGGACATAGTGCTGAATGGAGAGCTAAAGGGCAAGACAACACACATGGTTTGTTTCAGCTTGTGCATTAAAAGTACTGAGAACCAACCATAGATGGGCCATCGATATCACACGTTCTCCCACAGGAGACCTCCACAGGGACCATCTCCATGGGACCCCCACAGAAGAAGGAGAGGAAAGATTCTAAGAGTCAGAGGTCAGGGACCGCTGGAGAGAAACAGGGTCCTCTAGACATAACCAGACAGCTGTGCTCATGAACCCACAGCAACTGGGGTTGCGTTCAGAAGACCATCATAACGTGAAGTCAGTCAGCATTCCAGCATGGAAGGCAGTTGGCCTCCTGAGCCTCATCCCTAACTGTAGAGCTGCGGACAGTGGATGAATTTTGAGCAAATAAATGTCAGCTTTCTTTAATTGTGTAGCTTTTGGTAATTGACCACTCAGCAATGGATGACCCCATACACCAGTTTGGGCAGACAGCACAGGTAGAAGTCGATAGGTTATTTTTTTTAAAAGAGAGAGCGGGGGTGGATACAAAGCGGGAGTAGAGAAGATATGGGAGGAATTGGGTGAATATGATCAAAATGCAATATATAGAATTATCAAAGAATTAATAAAAGTATCTTCTTAAAGTGCCGGGATCATGAGTGCTCAGTCATAGAGGGAACGTATATTTTACACACGCACCCAAGGCCCAGGGAACACTGTAGAAGAGGATATGGAAAAATGGAGCTAGAAGATAAGATGAGTGCTAGGGGATGTTGTCCTCCGGGCGTGCCATGCTCTGGGACGCACATAAACTCACAGTAGCTGTGGTTGCCTGTACAAGATCAGGCTAGCTAAACCTTCCAACACAAGTCAGGGAAGGGCTCCTGATGCCCCCCCCCTCTAGCTGAGAAGCTATTGGCAATTGATGGCTATGGATAGTAGAGTCATTTTTCTTTGGGGAGGGTGGCTATTGTTGGGTTGCCCATGTCCTAAGAGAGGACCCCACCCCCCATGTGCGTGCCTATTGGCATCACTAGTTGGACACAGTGGGTTATTTAAAGAAAAATAACTGGGAGGGAGATGTGTTGTAGGGGTCCAAGGGAAGTTGGAGGGAGGGAGTAGAGGAGTAGATATAACCAAGATACAATGCATATATATATATATATATATATATATATATATATATATATATATGAAAATTTCAAAAAATAAAAAAAGCTACACATATTTTTTTCATGTGCATGCACACATACACATGTCTTTGATTTTGTCTGCATAACCCACTTATGGAAGCCACTCAAGAAAATGCTAAAAGTAGTTGTCCCTAAAAGGGGTACTGACGGGTGTAGTACTCGTTCTTTTCAGATTTTAAGTTATATGCCTATGTCCATTCAAGGAATGATTAAATTTTGAACTTGTAAATCAAGAAACTGCACACTGACATTTTTCTCTGGTTTTTGTTTAGTAAATAGAATGGGAAGAATAATAACCCCAAGGTATCCAGTATCCCAGGAAATGGGCACCTTTGCTAACTACTGTTGTTAATGAAATTTGAGACTGTCTTTCTGGAGGGCAGTTGACAAGATCAGGAAAGAGACCGAAACTGAGCATCTCCTTTGCCTAATCTCTGTCACCCTGACAGGATTCTAAGAATCAAATGTAAAAAAAACAACCAAGGGCATATCTAAAAACAATACGCAGTCACTTCCTGCAGATTCGCCAATACCACGTGCATCTTTGAGCCAGAATTGGATTATGGAAACTATGTGCTTCCATGCAATCGAACATCAAGCTGATGAAGGTGCAGGGTGAAGAGGAGCCACGGTCCTAGAAAGCACCAAGGTGGGCGGGAGAGGATGCTACCAAACAATGCAGAGAAACGACTGGTCTTTTCACATTTGCACCCACGTGAAAACTTGGAAAGTGCATGTAGTGAAGCGTCAAATGTTACCTTTTAACAAACATCTTTGATAGGTAGAAAAATGGAAAAGTTACATCCCCTCATCTTGTTATGTTCTCATTATTGAATGAAGGGTACAATTTGAGGTGAGTGGAACCAGAAGCCAGACTGCCAGGAACCAAATGCTGCTCCTTGCCACAGTTGTACATGTTTCACAGCCTCCCCTTGGCTCTACGTTGTGCCTCTTTCCTACTTATAAGAAAGAGACAGTAACTGCTACTACCTCAGAATGTTAGAGTTAGTTCAGTGAACTACAGAGACAGCGCCCTTAGAACGGGTCCTAGAATGTAGGATTGTTGTTGCTGTTACTTTTAGAATTTGAGGGAAAATCTCTTAAGAGTTATACTTTAATATCTATTATATAATCTCAGCTTTTATGTTACTACATGTTATTAAGGGGAGGGGGTAGACTTGGGCTGGAGTAACAGAACAGCGGTGACAAGTTCTTGCAGAGGACCTGAGTTCAGTTCCCAGCACCCACATAGGGTGACTCACAAACACCTGTAACTTTAATTCCAGCAGATCCAATGCTCTCTTCTGGATTTAGAAGAGATCCATACACATGTAGCTGGTGCACACACACACACACACCATACACACACAAATAAAACCATCTTTTTTTTTTTTAAGAATAAAAGAAACATGTAAGATTTAAGAGACAATGAATGAAAAAAAAAAAGCAGAGGCCATCAAAGAAAGCCAAACCTGGTCAAAATGCAAAAAAAATGGGATGCCTACCCCATTTGATACATCTACAACAACCCATACACCTAAAGTTCAGGAGACATCACACAGAGGTGGGGTAGAGAGATCGTAAGAGCCAGAGGACCAGGACATCTGATTGTGTTGTCTATATATGACAGGGAAGCTGCGTCATGAAATCTTAGTAATATGGCTGCCTAAACAAGACCTGAGAAACGATGAGGGAAATCTCATAAGGCAGAACTACCGGCAAATAATGGGGAGAATCATTCCCCCCTCCAAGGGATGAGCCCCCAGTCAGTTATCTAATACAAAGTGATCATCCCTAAACCTATACATGCAAGTAACACTAGACTCAGTAAATTGTATTTATATATTAATTTACTTAATACCCTTATACATATATGTAAAAATAACATTTTTTAAAGAGGCCATGAATTTGAGAGAGGGAAAAAAATCACAAGACAGGCTGAAAGGAGGGAGAAATACATTATACATGTATAAAAATCATTTAATGAAAATATATATATATAATTAGTAGTTTCATATAATGCAAAGGCTGCAAGTAATTTAATCTCCTATTATTGATAGCTTACTGTAAAATCAACAAAAGCCTAGAAGAGCCAGATACAGGACCTTTCAATCTTACCTTCCAGGAGGGAGGCATTCTGTTTGGACATCTTATTTCAGATTCAAAAATCAAGGCACATTTTTCTACTAAATTGGAGGAAGAACAGGTACTACCAAAAAAAAATCTCCAGAAATATTCTGTGGTTGACAAGAACAAACTTTTGCCAAGCTGTGGGAGACGGGTGATCAGGCCCATCCCACTTAAATGAGAGATCTGTTGCTAGGATTCCAATGCCTCAGAAGCCTGCGGGACCCCAGGCAGCTGATGAGACCGGCTTGGCAAGAGAGAATCGCAGACCCAGAGGACCACAACAATGCATTATGCTAAGAAACCTGGTCCAGAACTGTGAAAAAATAACCTGTTGGTGTTAGATTGCTCCTGTTAGCCATCCCCCATCAGCAAATAACAATGTCTTCAGGACAGAATCCTGTTCTGGAAAAAAAAAAAATAGCCAAAAAGAATATACTCTGTCTGTTTACAATTGGCTATAAAATATTTTAGTTTAAAATTCTTTTGTTAAATCATCTGATAACCCCTTAGGTCTTAGACTGTCTTTCATTTGATATGTTTGGGTATTTTGTTTGTTTGTTTGTTTGTTTGTTTGTTTGTTTTAATCCTTTTGGAGCTTGTCTTTGCCTAATACAGGGAAAAGCAAGCTGATAAAAATGCAGTTAAGTGACCTTTAACCTTCCCAGTGGTAGTGATCTTCTCCCCATGCAAGGCAGGGGCGAAGAGGTAGATCCCCACCCAGAGTAGCAGCAAGCCAGCAGAGGAGTCTTGTGAAGGAGGAGATGGGCAGGTCCTTTGAAAGCTACCATAAATCAATCTTGGTAGAACAGCTGAGGTGGCGTGGGGGCCGGATCTCCAAAGACAGCTCAAGAAAATGCCTTGCCGTGACCCTCAGCTCCTAGCTGCCAGCTGGCCTTGGCACAGGGCAAAGATGATGGAACCTGAGATTGGGTTATGCCCATTCCTTCCTCCGCACCTCACTCATGTCAAGAACGCCTTCTCATTTTCTCACACGCCAGTGGCTGTCTGAGGA
Source organism: Peromyscus maniculatus bairdii (assembly GCF_049852395.1). Lineage (NCBI taxonomy): Eukaryota > Metazoa > Chordata > Mammalia > Rodentia > Cricetidae > Peromyscus > Peromyscus maniculatus. The sequence continues at coordinate 53,013,749 of NC_134867.1, read as the reverse complement.
CACCCAGGGAGAAGCTTCATTATTTAGACACCATTTTATCTTTCTTAAAGAAATCCGATATTCCAAAATAGCCTTTCAATTAAAGGCAAATTAAAACTCTCACTGCTGATAGTGGTACTTCTCGGTGATAGAACACTTGCCCAGAACCAAGTGCCTAACACTTGGGTGATAGGTTCAATGCCCAGCCCCAGGGAAAATCAACACTCCCGTTTCTGTACTGACATGAGCTGAGATATTACAAGCAAACAGATCTGATTCAGGAGCTTCACACAAAGCTGGAAATTGACTGAACTGTCTCGTCGTTTTAAAGGGGGCAGGAGGTAGTCCCGTTATCCCAAGTGAGTATATAATCAACGGACATCATGGAAGAAGATAACTGAGTAAGCAGGGGATGCATTTGATAAAGGACAGAAGACCGTGGGCCTTCTCTTAAGAGGGAGAAATGCGAACCTGATCCGAGCACCCAGGGAGTCTAGCAAGAGGAAGAAGGAATCCTAATGCTTGAAACACAAAATTCATCATATCACCATTCATCTATTTTTTTCTTTTCAATGCTGAGGATAGAATACAGGGCGTTGCCCAAAGTAAGAGCTTTACTACTGAGCTACAACCCTGATTCTCAGTTCATTTCTCCATTAATTAAGTGAGCATGTAATTGTTGGGTTTTGTTTTTTGAGTTTTGGGGGGTTGTTTGTTTTTGCTTTTGTTTTTTGTTGTTGGGGGTTTGGGGGAGTTGTTTGTGTTTTTTTTTTTTTTTCAGACAGGGTTTCTCTGTGTAGCCTTGGCTGTCCTAGCCCTGCAAACTGGTCTGACCTCAAACTCACAGAGATCCTCCTGTTTCTGCCTCCCAAGTGCTGAGATTAAAGGTGTGTGGCACCACAGCCTGGCAAGCAAGCAGTTTATGGTGCTAAAGGGGAAGGATTTGGGAACCAAGGAGAGAGGGATCAAAGCCCCATTCTACCACTTCTAGGTGCAAGATCTTTACACCTTTAACCTGGGGACAATATTCATCTAACAAGAATGTAGGTGGAATTTAATCTAATGATTGAACTGTGAAATGTGCTTGACACATCAATGTGCCTGCCAGGTAGAGAATGGCGATGATGTCATTGACAACAACAATTATCTGTCTCAAGCCACATATGTATGCAGACCAGAGTGACAGAGATTGGACATGGCCATCCCTCACAAAAGTAACAACCAGTTGAGCAGAGGACGGTGGTGTGACACTGGCCAAGGTCAAATCCCGGCTTCCCTACTCACTGATTGTGTGGAGTTAGACAAGTTAACCCTCGGTACCTGTGTGCTCAACTCTGAAATGAGTTGTGAATGGACGGATTAAACTAATAAACGTATGTGAAGTATGCCAGGAGATGGTAGTCCACAGCTAGAGTGGTATAACTGATCTCCTCTGTTAATGTTATCTGGGATTTTCACAGGTCCAGAAAACGAGAATTCCAGGATGAAGCAAAGAAGTGTGGTTTGAGGGGAACAAAGCCATGGTGGAAGGGGAATGGGACATGGTGTGCGTCCAGGTGACCCTAGGAGAGGTGTCTGGATAAGTCAGACTCCCAAAGCAAAAATTTTTAGTTTGCCTCATGTTCAGAAGATAACCATCCCCTCAGTTCAGAAGCATGGTTTGTACTGCCCTTCATGGGTCCTGATGACAGCCACATCCACCAAGTGCATCCCCAGGAGCCTCTGTGAGAACCCAAAAGCCTTTATGCTGTTACAGTGAATTCTTCTCTCTCTCTCTCTCTCTCTCTCTCTCTCTCTCTCTCTCTCTCTCTCTCTCTCTCTCTCTGTGTGTGTGTGTGTGTGTCTGTACATGTACATGCTTGTAGGTGTCCATGGAGGCCAGAGACTTCCAAAGTCATAGGTAGTAACTCTGCCTAATATGGGTGAACTCTTCCTAACACGGGTGCTGAGGATTGAACTTGAGTCCTTTGCAAGAGCAGTATGTTCTCTTAACCACTGGCCTAGTTCTGCCTAGTTTTTTTCTTAAAACACAATAGGCGAACTGATAAACATCACCAAAATGAATTATCGCAGAAACATTAAGCATTAAAATCATAAAATAGATACATCTTGTACAAATACACACACAGAAACACACACACACACACACACACACACACACACACACACACACACACACACACACACCAAGGGAACCCTGTTTACCAAAACGCAAATCCTGGAAGCAGAAAGTCCTTTCTGTTTTTAATCACAGACATAGTGTTTCTTACTCATAAACAGAATAACTCTAATTAGCAAATAAAGCTAAGTCTATAGTTCTTTGGAATTACACAGGCTAAGTTAAAAATCACTTTCCATTTTTCTGACAAACTGGATCACAGGCAGTATGTGAAAACAAGCTGTCACTTTTTTATTTCAGTTAAGTGACTCATACATTTTTTTGCAATGTAAATTAACTGCCTGATGAAACTAGCACCCTATGAACTCAAGCTAACTATTTATAGTGGTAATTTTGTAATTGAAATCAAACCGTTATCCTAGAAAAAGAAAGAAGCATGGCTTTCTAAAACTCTGTTATAAAAAGTCACCAACTGTAACTTGAAGAAACTTACCTCTGCAGGGTTTATTTCTTGGGAAAAAAATTACAGGAAAACAGTCAGAGTAAACCGGGCAGTTAATGAAGGCGATGTGAGGAACAGACTAACAAGGGTAATTCTAGCACTTTCTGACTTACGCGGTTCCACACACCCAGTCTGTTGCCTGCCGCTTTACAGAGCACCCATTTCATGATGGCTAGTGATTTCTCTTTGTGATGGAGAGGATAATGGTGTTTTCGTCTGCTATGGAATCTGACACGCTCTGTCAAGACGTGAGCGAGTGTGGATTAACCTCTCGCTTGTACTTGCATAACACAAGAAGAAATGCAAACATCTTATTTTGCTTCCCCTGGCGAGAGGGACATGAAGATTCTGAAGCCGGTTAGCAACCAAAGAGTGTGCCACTTAAATCTCACCATGATCACATGGCTGTTATTCCATGCACCTGGGCTAAAATCTGATCCGTAATTTATCATGGGTAAGCCCTGGCTGAGGCACTAGGATGGTATAATCTTTCTGAGGATTTAGAGGAGTGGCATTCAAGTTGGGAATTGGCCTGGCATGAAGCAGCAGGCTGGGACCCTACCTCTACCCTCCTTGCCACCCTGTGGCCTCTCAACAGCTGCTCCATTACCACGCTGCTCTGGCTGCCCAGCCAGCCAAGTCCAATCCTTCCTAAATTTAATAACAAAACAAAGCCGAGGGAATCTTCTCTAGGCCCACATTTCTGTGTGCTAATCAAGTTCCCTGAAGCAAAGCAGTAAGGCTGCAAAGAGCAAGTGTGCCTCTCACCCTTGGGTGTCAAGGGCAATTCCAGAGAAAAGAGACAAGTGAAATGTCTTCATTATGATGAATTTTATACAAAGACCCTGCTAACTGCAGTTTGGCTAGACAGAGAAAATTGTATCTATTTAATTTAATGACCTATTAAAACTTCTGTGAAAGTGGCCTCAGAGATAAGAGGAAAAATTACGGTGGAAAATTTCACCAGGGAGACTACCAGGAACATCTCCAGTGCTGTGCTTGAGACCAGCAACCTCAGGACATCACAGAATGAAGCCCAGGGTGCTCCGTTCCTCATAGTGGTGTGGAGACATTCAGCATGAGGCGTCGCTTCCTCATTATCTACTGGATTAAAACTTGCCCGCAAACTGGAAGGAATTAGTCGCTAAAACACAGGCTGATCTGCTAGTGTTTCCTACACCAAAGCCAACATTAGAGCTGAAGAGGAGAAACCTGGCAAAAAGGAGCGGGTGGTGAAGTCACACAGGGCAAGTGAGGGCAGGGCTTGGCATTGGCCGTGGGCTGGCTGCATCTGGAATGGCTACTTTGAGGAAGAGTAGCGCTCCGGGGCGGGGGAGAGAGGAGGGGCTGGAGCAGACCGGAAGTTCAGAGAGGATGGGCCCAAGGAACGGGGGGGGGGGGGGGGGGGGGGCAGCAGGCAGAGGCCAGGAGTTATCCAGAGTAACAGGCAAGTGGGATTCAAGGTATAGGATGGGAAACCAGGTAGGAGGCAGAAATAGAACACGATGATGCCCAGCATCCCCATCTAAAGACAGGGAGAGACCTGGGTCCAAAGATGGAGACCAAGAGGCTTGCGCGGGTGTCTGGCCCTGGAAGGGATAACAGCCAATCAGAGACTCCATCCCTGGGGCTTTAGACATTCAGACTGGTTTGCCTAATAGGAACAGAAGTCTAGGAACCAGACTCAAAGCAGAGGTGGAGCTTTTCCAAGTAGGGACCACCGCTAGACTAAAGGAATGCTGTTACAGGAAGAATGATCCCTAGCTCTCCGCACTCTCTCGGACTAGAAACAGGTCTTTACCGTCTCCAACATCCCCACAAAGAATCCTAGACTCTCGGGTAAATGACTTAACCTCTCTGAACCTCAGTTTCCTGTCTGCCAACCAGAACTTTGTAGGCTTGCTGAGAGATTTAAGTGAGAGCATGTCTAGCATGTGATGGAGCACAGCATGTACCATCACTTCCTTCACCTTGTGCTCTACTCCTTCCGGTGCATCTCCCCATCCTCTGGGCTTCTTAAAGGTATTTCTGAGAATTATGTAATGACCCTGTGTCTCCCATCCGGTCCTTGCCCCAGGGCCGGGGACACACACAGGCCCCTGTGCTCAGTGACAAACTGAATTGACAGTGGCTTAGTTTGTGCAGTCTGCTGTAACCAAGTGCTGTCAACCTGTTGGCTTACAAACACAAATGTATTTCTTACAGTTCTAGAGGCTGGCCAGAGGACTCAGGCAGAGGGCAGTGAGAGGACGCCTTCTGGTCTGTAGATGAGGTCCACTCATTGTCGTCTTCACAAACTGGAGAGTGTGAAGCAGCTCTCTGGGGTCCCCACCAACGGGGCACTGATCCTGCTCACAAGGGTTCTGCTCACAAAGGGGAGTTATACTCTCTCACCTGATCACATGCCCAAACATCACCTTCCAGTACCAGACTTGGGGGGAGGGAGGGGATTTAAGTATGTGAATTTAAGGAGACATGAAAACATTCCATTCTTTGTGAATGGACAGCAAAACTCATAACCCTGGTTCTGAGCCTGGGTAGCTGCAAGGTTGGTCAGCCCGCCAGCTCTCCCTGTCCTCACCACCAAGGTGAGCTCTCCAGCGGCCCTCGGGCTAGTTCACACCTTACAGTGATCATCAAAGGGGGTGGGGCCAATTCTTCTGCTTTAAGCACCCTTGGGGTCAAGACCCTCTTTTAATACAAACAAACACAATATTTTTTTTCTTAATTCTGAAAGCAGCTGCTTGCAGGATGAGATGGCAGATCAGAAGTTCCTTCTATTTGACGCCAGCAAATAGAACTGGGTCACAAAGAAGAGCCTCCATTCCAAAGAGGGAAAGAGTGGATGGGCAGGCATCTGAAACCACAAAGTGGGTAACGGGACAGCCGCAAAGTGTGGACAAAGAAGACGGTAACGCAGCAAAAAGGAACTGGGGAGCACAGGTAGATCCTTGGTTGCTCACGATGGGGCGGAGAACACGGACGCCTCATCTATGAAGTAAGTCAGGCTGCCTGCCAGGAAGTGACTGGTTCTTTACCCACTTCACAAACCCACAGTTCTCATGAGCCACAAATCCAGTAGGAAGTGAGACAATGATACACATGATAATAATAGATTGTTTTTTAAATCAGGGTTCTCAAATAAATAGCTTAATGATGCACCTCAAATTCTTAGAAAAACAAGAACAAGCCAAACCTAAAACCAGTTGATGGGAAACAGTAAAAATAACAATAGCTAGGAAATGGGAATCAGCCATCAGCTGATAAATGGATAAAATATGATACATATACACTACGGAATACTATTCAGCTGTAAAGAAAAATGAAATCATGAACTTTGAAGGTAAATGGATGGAACTAGAAGAGATCATACTGAATGAGGAAAACCCAGAGGCAGAAAGACAAAGATCACATATTCTCTTTCAGCAAAGGTTCCTTGCTCCAAATAATCAGATATGAGTGCATAGCCTGGAGTAACCACAGAAACCAAGAAAGGAAAAAGGGACCATTATTGGGGCAGGGAAGTGGGGAACAATAAAAGATGTCTGAAAGAGTAATAAGGTATCATAATATTAACTAAATACCTAAAAAAACTATATAGTACATGTAATTCTCTGTATAAATGTACATATCTAGTTTAAATTAAGTTTCTTCATTTGGGCTAACAATGCTCCCTTTTAAGAGCCCAATAATCACCTAATAAAAACCCCAACAAAGAGCATGAGAAGCCCTCTTTCAAGTTATTGGTCAAGATTGACCAAGAGAATCCCAAAATATTACAGACTGTTGTTATTGCATTTGGCTCCCCTAACACAAGAAACAGAAGGGAAGTCCTGATTTACAAAGACACCAAAACATCAGACACAGGGTCCAGAGGCCCCTGAGCTGAAACTTACCTGAATGTCTCCTCCCTGAGAACATGGTGCCTTCTGGTACCATGAAAGCTTCCAAAGGAGAGAAGCAACCAGCAATCCTACCCAACGATGATGCCTATGGACTGCACCAATGACCAGCATGGCACATTAACCCTAAGGATGCTGTAGTGGCCTGCACACCTTGGCAGTAACCAACATCTCTCTAGTTGGACTTAAGACCTGCTCAACAAGAAGGAAACCGTGTCTAATACTAGAAACCTAACCAACCCCCCGGAGCTAGTGAGATCACGGATCTTGTAGGAGAGCCCACAAGTACCATTTTTTAAAAGCAATATTGTATTAGCCATGGTTGTCTAGAGGGACAGAAATATATGTGTGTGTGTATGTGTGTACATATGTATGCATGTATATGGCTGGTCCTAGGCCCACCAGCCCACCCCTAGCATGGAGATGCTGTGGTTACAGCCTACTGCTGGCAGATGAAGAGTGAAGGGTAGTGGTGTTGCCTGCAGGCTGTAAGCACAAAGGTGGAACCCAGAGAGCCTTGGGGGGCCAACACTGAGGGCAGGGAGGTGTACAGCAACTTTGAGCTCACACAGAACCTGCCCCCGGATGCCCTGCCTAGCTGCAAGATTGCCCTGACTCGGGGGAGCAGCAGGATATCCGAGACAAGTCTTGGCAATGGTCCAGTAGTCATTGTGTGTCAGAAACCAGAAACCTTGAACCAGACCAATGACTTATTGCAATGAATATTTGCATGTAAAGCTATTCAGTTGAAAAAAACTTACTGTGTGACAAACTGCAGTTTCCAAGGCCACTAGAACAAACAAATATGGGATGGAGAGGTGGGAAAGAGGGGGGAACAGAGTGGTGCATACACAGTGGAGAGAGGCAGAGCTAGAGACGTGACAGTTGTGAGGGAAGATTGTGCCCAATGGGGGAACATGTCATTGCTGAGTAGGGCTGACAGGATGGTGTGCAGCAGCCTGGAGCCTGTGCAGACTCAGCCCCCCAAAACAATGCCCAGCCCCAAGATTGCCCTGGCTCTGAGCAACCACGGGATGTCTGAGATGAAAAACAGTTCATTTTCTAGATTGGACCTCCCCAAAAGACCTCCGTGGTCCATGCTGCCCACACCCTGCCAGGTCATGTTGATATCTGTGGTCAGTACTACTGCCCCAGGTTGTGTTGAAGCCTGAGGTTCATTCATGCAGATGTTCATGGTCTGGGATGAAATGGAGGCCAATGTCAAAGGCCACGGCCCACTGTGACTGCTGAAGGAGGCCAGATAGACTTCCATAGTCTCTGCTATCACAGGAGGCCATGTTAGTGTCTGTGGTCGTGGTTGCTGATGAAGGCCATGTTGGTGCATGTAAAGCCACCTGATTCCATGTTGATGTCCATAATCTGTCTCCTGCAGAAGGCCTTGTTGATGCCTATTGACTGTGTCACCACTGAAGACCATGTTGACGTCCATGGGCCAGACTGCCGATAGGGACCAGATTGGTGTCTATGGCCTATGCCCTAGAGGCCATGTTTATGTTCATGATCTGTGCTGCCACTGGAGACCATGCTAAGGTCCACGGCATGTGCCGATGCCAGAAGTCATGTGGATGTCTGTGGTCCATGTTGTCACCAGAAACCACGTGGAAGACCATGATCTGGGTTCCCACTGGTGGTAAGGGCAAGGAAGCTACTTTTGCAGTGGTATTGATGACTGCAGACTCACAGTTGAGAAAGAGGGACATAGAAGGCTTCTGTGACAACCCCTACCCCCCCATTATCCACCCCCCAAAAAAAGTTACAGCCTAAACAAGAAGCCATTGAAGAAAAGTCTTAAAAATTGTGATAAGAATGCTGAAGAATGGCTCTCCATAACTGAAGCCTTCTGACAGGGGTTTGAGGTGGGTAAGAACTCAGTTTTCTTTAAGGGACTGGGCACTGGAAGTTTGACAATGCCCCAGTAAGGATATGGGTAACACAAATTAGACTTGTGTTTTCTTCTCTTTCTTCTTTTTTATTGGGGGGAGGCCATAAGGGTAGGGTGGACCTAGGATGACTGGGAAGCAAGTGTAATTGGGTGCATTATGTGAAATTTCCAAATTAAAAAAAAAAATATGTTGGGGAAGAGAGAGAGAGAGAGACTCTCACAGGTGTACCCTATTGCTTGGGTTTTAGCTAATTCCAGATGTAGCCAAGTTAACAACCAAAAATAGACATCACAAATAGTATTTCTAACTACATTCTAAATATTTGTTGGGGTTGGAGCGATGACTTAGCAATTAAGAGCACTGGATGCTCTTTCAGAGGTCCTGAGTTCAATTCCCAGGAACAACGTGGTGGCTCACACCATCTAAAAGAGGCTCCAAAGCCATCTTCTGGCATGCAGGTGTACAGACAGACAGCACATTCATACATAAAAATACATAAATAAATAAACAAACAAATAAATAAATAAATATATACACACAGTAAGGTAATTCACACCTCTCATTAAGAAAACTTCTCTTGCAACAGATGGAGACCATTACAGAAAACTACAACCAACCAACATCCAGAGTTGTAGAGTCCCGTCCCAGGGGGATACATCAACAAAACAACCCTGCACTTAAGGCTCAGAGAACATTAGAGAAGAGGGATGGAATGATCAGAAGAGCCAAAGGATCGGATCAGGGAGTTTGCTGTCAGACTGTCTCCTAGAAATGCTTCTGGGTTCACCTTTGACTTTATGAGCTCCTGTCTTTTCCAAATACCCAAATCGACTCATCCAACAAAACCCTGGGTTGTGTTTTGTTTGTATGTTTGGGGGTGTTGTTTGGTTTGGTTTGGTTGTTGTTGTTGTTGTATTGTCATTTGCTTGTTTTTATAACTTCTCCCCCATGTGACTTCATTTGAAGTTACTTCTCTTGCCTTGAATTCTGTAATAACATTTGGCTTGTGATTAGTCTCAACATTTGTTGACTTACACATCATCTGTATTAAATACTTGTTATTTCACTTTTCACAACCCATCTCTTCTGTGAGAATATTCTCTCTAATGGGACAAAATTTAGAACATAGATCTATCTTTGAGCTCTGCAGAATTCCTTTTCTGACGCAAAAAAAAAAAAAAAAAAAAATCAGTTCCATTTACAAACAGGACTCGCTTGGGAACCATGTTGTCACAGTTGCTGGATACGGATTTGCATGCTCCCAAGCCAAGTGTGAGTATAGACCAAGATCTTAGAGATTTATATGCCTTTTTCCTTATTAATTAGGAGAGCATGACAAACAGCAATCGTGAGAGCTTTAACAATCCCCAAGAATCAGAGACCTTCCCCACAAATTCTCGAGTCCCAAATCAAAGAGTTTAGCTTTAAAGAAACCAACAAAACCAAACAAAGAGGCTCAAGGAGCTTTAAAGAAGTTTTATATTCTTGGGGTTTGACAATACTAATGGGACACATTTAACTTCCAACCCTACCCAATCTCAGAACACTCCAACTGTGATTCAGCAAACACAAAACGCTAAGCGCCAATCAACAAAACAGGCTAAGAGTGGAGCCTGGGGGAGAGAGATGGATTTAATGGGATGTCACGGAAAAGTCTGAAATTCCTTAATCAGAGATGAGAGGGGAGAGAATTTTTAAAGTCTATGGTAGAAAACCATGAGATCATGCCCAAAATCAAGGTTTTTGAGTACTCCGAATCTGAAATGCCACACAAAATACACAGGTTAGCAGCAAGTGTGTTCCCTGATTTTTCCTCTGTTGGCAATATGGGATATAGTACTCGACATTCAGAAACGTAGCTCTTCAGATGACCAAGTAGTAGGTGTGTTTCATAGGCTTTTCTGAGATAACTAGAAGATGAAGCATGGAGTCAGGACCCCAGACTTGTGATGGGTATTCCCCTGTAAACAACCGTGAGCTTTCTGTCTGCAAATGAGTCAGAGCAGAGATCATGCTAAACTCCATGGGCAAGCAATAGGAAGAGTTCTCTGCCTTTCACAGATCTTCAGGGTGTAGATCCCTTGACCGAGAATACTTACAACTATTCCTTTTGCCAAACAGTATCTGAAGAATGATATAAGGTGGTTTCCGCCCTCAGTAACTCTCCAGCTTCTCCAGAAGAACTGGACAATGGGAATTGGAGAGTTTGTCTTTCACATTACCAGCATTGCATGATAATCCATGGTTGCCCAATCACATTTTTCTGCACGCATCTCCAGATGAGGAGGTAGGGACCGTTGGTTTCAGAAGGTTCTCCTTTTACCTCAACTGTTAGAAAGGCAATCACACTTGACTAACTCACAGGTTGAAAGACTCACTCCAGAGACCAACAGAAAACAGCAAATCAGACCTCCTTGGCATGTATGCCGGACTCCCTGTGAACCAACTGTAGCTGTGACTCCACACGCATTTAATTAATTATTAAGTCAATTAAGTATTTATTAAGTCCTAATAAATATTTGTTGGGTGGATGAAAAATGCTACTTTTGAAAGGGAATGGTCGCTTTGAATCAACACAATCTCTTCGAGGGGTGAATGACCCTTTCACAGGGTTCACACATCAGCTATCCTACATATCAGATGTTTACATGATGATTCCTAACAGTAGCAAGATTACAGTTATGAAGCAGCAATGAAATAATTTTTTTTTTTTTTTTTTTTTTTTTTTTTTTTTTTTTTTTGGTTTTTCAAGACAGGGTTTCTCTGTGTAGCTTTGCGCCTTTCCTGGAGCTCACTTGGTAGCCCAGGCTGGCCTCGAACTCATAGAGATCCGCCTGCCTCCGCCTCCCGAGTGCTGGGATTAAAGGCGTGCGCCACCAACGCCCGGCACAGCAATGAAATAATTTTATGGTTGGGGAGGGCCACCACAACAGGAGGAACTGTGTTAAATGCCGGAGCTTTAGGAAGGTTGAGAACCACTGCTTTCGATGGTTATAACAAAAGCCCATGGTTGTACATGTCAGAGTCAGCCACCCTGAATTTCAGCAAAGGAGGGCCTGGAGCTTTCCAGAAGCCCACACGGGGTCTTAATCCCCCCAAGCCAGGCACCCTGCCCTAGGGCCCAACACTTCATGCGCTGGAGTTAAGCAAATGGAGAAAGCCCTTAACATCTCTTATCGTTCTGCTCCAACGATTTCCAAAGACTAAGCAGGTCTCTCCTCATTTTTTCTACTTCTTTTCATAATGTTAAACATAAGCAGATGTGCCACGCACTGTCCCCAACTGTCTCCTCGACAATCTTGCAGCATCCACGATCCATCAAGTTGGGTATTACAGCCGAAGTGCCCTGTCTGAACACATCTGGTTTGTGTCATTTCAGTCTTGGTAGCCTGCTGACTGTGACCAAGGCCCTGAGCGGTCTGCTTACTCCTCCATGGAACCCTGCTCTCCAGCCTTTGTGCATCACTATCAAGTGCCCAAATACGCCACGTGCTAGCCTGTCACCTACCACACGTTTCTTGTCGCCTCCTCCTTTCACACCTACCTCCGGCACGTTGCCCTGGTTCTCCCTATAAATATCTCTCCCTCCTTTAAGATCTACCTCAAACATCCTTTCCCCCTGGATGGTGTTCCGGAGCACAGTGAAGCTCTTGTTACTTGATTTCAAAGCATGTGATTGATGTGATAAATGTAGCGCTTATTTCAGTCTCATGAATTGGTTATTAGTGCCTCTCATAGTAGCGTGAGCCCATTTCAGTTGTGTGTGTGTGTGTGTGTGTGTGTGTGTGTTGATATGCTATCTTCATATTGCCAGCACCCAACACAATGTGTGACCCTTAACAAATGGTTCAATTAAGTAAATACTTTTTTAAAGTGACAAAAATTTAAAATAAAATAAACTATATATATCACACACATGCCCTTACTAATCTACGTCAGATCACCTAAAAATAAAAACTAATGTCCTTTTCCAAACTACTGTCATGTTCAAGAATGTTATTTTTTTTTTCACTTACCCAATGACGCCTTTTCACATAACACTTTCCCAAGTATTTCCCAAAGAATATTTAAAAGCTATTATACTGAATTTTTTTAGAGTTGCATGATGAAAAATGTTTGGCAAAAGTTGACATAAATAAGTTAATTGGGTTTCCTTCCTATAAGCCTCCCAAATGATGTGAAAATACTTTTTTAAATTATTTATTACCTGCTTCGATATGAAATGTGATCAAAATTCAATTGCTAGAGTTCTAAAGAAAACAACAGTGATTTTCAATTTTATTTCAAGTTTTAAAATCTGGAAGTAGCAGGGTTTTTGCTTTGTTTGTTGTTTTTTGTTTTAACCAAAAAACTTAATTGTAGTCTGGAGCTATCTGTTTTATTTTTACAACCAAACTAAAAATTACTACATGATAACATCAATACAACAAACTAGAAAGCTTCACAAACCCAAATCACAAACATATAAAGTTAATTGCTGTGGTACGGAACATAGCTAAGAACCATCTGGAACCGTCACTTAAGCCTGAAAGAAATCCTGCCTTCCAAGGGCAAAGGAGCAATGTCTGAACACTTCCGCTCCAAGAAATTTGCTGCAGAATATCTCTAAACTTACGTGAGCAAGACACTTGTATGGGAGCTCCTGTGCAGTTCATTTGGAATACCACTCTCTGAAAATGCTTTAAAGAAAAAAACGGGGCAGAATTGGGTTGAATAAAGGTATGTTTTGTAAATGTGAGCACAAAGGCTACAACATTGTAGCAAGAGATGCTCAGGCAAGGAGGACAAAATGCACCCGGGAGCATGGGTCTCTGGAAGAAAAAGTCACAGCAAAATTAAAATAATGAAACAAAAGTCACACATCATTGCCTTTACAACAGTCATAACATGGAATGGGGAGGGGTGAAGCCTTATCTTTAAAGGGTGAGTAAAGGTCACAAATAAGATCATAGGGGTCTTCTTGGGGGCAGTGGGGGGCACATACACCTGATAGGGAAAAGAGTTACAACTGATAAGGTCAAGTCCAGCTCAAAGGTTTTCAGGAAGGTATGCTGGTTACAGAGGAACTGGGGTTCCCTTTTGTGGGCTCCTAGTCCCGTTGACAAAATATTTTAAAAGTGGATTCCGAAGGAAACTTGAAGACATTGTCATCAGCGTTTGAGATAAAAAGAACAACGAGGCAGGCAAGCCGAAAGTCCTGGCAGCTGTGAGGGGAAGGGGAGTGGAGGAGAAAAAGGAAATCAAGCCTTTCAAGTTTAAGTACTGAGGGCCACGTGCAGCTGGATGGAGACTGAACGGGAAGGGTCTTCAGAGAAACAGTCGAAAATCCGTGTCAGGGAAAGCATGCTCAGGCGTGGGCGGACATCCAAGGAGGAGATAGGGAGGGAGGGAGGGAGGGAAGCTATATGCTTTGAGTTAAAACTCTGAAAAGCAGCAGGCTTAACCGTGGAGATCTGCAAGCATTTCCAAAGATAGATACTGTTTTCAGAGATAAATCTCTCAACATGCAATTAAACTTAATCAGGGCAAGAAAGAGAGGAGGCCGGAGTGCATTTCCCGGGCGTCTGCGTGATCCTCGGCTTCAGATTTAATCTTTCTGAACCTCGTTTTACTTTCCTTACAAAAACGAAGTCAGCGCGAGCAGGTTGCACAGTATACATGCTACGTGGGAGCTAAACCGCTCAGGATAGTGCCAGGAATATGACGGGATGAAGACACACAGCAAAAATAAAGGTATTAGCAACATCATTACCCAGGGCCCGTAGGCTGGCCTAAAAGCAAGCAAATAAATAAATGCCAGCAGCCTGCCCAAATCCGTTTGGGAATCTTCTGCCCTTCCCTTGTTACCGTCGGCCACTGAGTTTGGACCTTGCCTTCTCTCTGAACGCCGCCGTTTAATCGCGTACCTCGTGGGCTCTCTATTCCTAAACAGCCCTCTGACCTGAGTTGAATACTTCCATCCCTGTCCACATGAAAGAGAAATACATGAACACAGTGGTAACTTAAACCCTTTTCTCTCTCAGTAGCCCTGGGAGAAACTTGAAGAAAATTTCTGCGGCTCCTTGGTAATTCTTTCTCCTTTGGTGAATGGAAGGCGAGATATTTACGAATGAAACTTTCCTAGAGGTCCTGTGGCTATCTGCTTGCCAATCAAGTTTTCACATGAAAGAAATTACATAGAGGATGTAAAAAAAAAAAAATTGAGAAAGCTGTCATTTACATTTATCCAAAATACTACTCTTTAATTAGTCTTTTTTTTTTTTTTTTTTTTTTTTTTGGTTTTTTGAGACAGGGTTTCTCTGTGTCATTTTGGTGCCTGTTCTGGATCTCCCTCTGTAGACCAGGCTGGCCTCAAACTCACAGAGATCCACCTGGCTCTGCCTCCCGAGTGCTGGGATTAAAGGTGTGTGCCACCACCGCCCGGCTCTTTAATTAGTCTTTAAAAAAAAAATAAAGAAGGACATAGCTTTCCCCACTTCTTACCCTTTGTAACCTTTCTTCTGGACTAGGCTCCAAGTACCCAACCCTCCTATGATTCTCCCATCCCACCCAAAGGCAGGGGCTTAGGATTTAGCGGTTTCTTCCTTTGTCTAGAAATGTCTCTGTCTCACTCACCCCCTTCATGGGTCCCTTCTCGGGGAGGCTTACCTGGACCATCGGTATGGTCCCCTCCCTCCATACCACACGGGTGGGCCACCTGCCTAACGTTGGTGAAAGTAGAAAGGGAAACCTACTGTCACCAGCTCCAGCCATCCCCACTTGCCTCTTGAGGGCTTTGTTGGTCCTCAACCTGTCCCCACGGTAAGACCTGTGTCTGCACCGTTCCCTGAAGGGGCTCAGCAGCAGGACACTTCCTGGGTACAGCAGGAGCGCCCTTTTTTTTTTTTTTTTTTTTTTAACAAAGAAAAGAAGCCTGTCAATTGGCTCCTATGGAAGACTGGAGGTGAAGCAGACCTTGGCGAACAGGAGTTGACAGAGGCGGGAATGAGGAACCGGCAAGGGGATGCTTCTCTTCCCTTCCCACCCATTACTGATCCAGGCTGTTTCTCTGAACCCAAAACTGGCAAAGAAAAGCTAGGCTGCCATAAGAGAGGTGGGTAAAAAGAGGAGAGAGAAAAGAAGAAAACCCATAAAGCACACACATCTGACAAGTGGGCAAATAACGTTTTAACCTCCCAGCCTGGCCTTCCACATTCTCGGCCCTCCTTTCTCCATTGCCGAAAACGAAACCACCTGAAACATACTTGTCAGGCCCGATAAAACCACATGATTTAAACAGACATTACTAATTGTCAGCAAGCAACCAGGACTTGCTGGGGCACCGTAACCTGTGTCTCAGTCTTATGCGTAGTAAAACCAGCTCATCGTCTCTGCTCGCAGCCCATTGGCGGAGACACTTGCAGTATTTCCCCCCAGCCCTTGCATAATTTTTTCTCACTAATATAATGTATTATTCACAGGTTAAAAGGCAGGAATTTCCATCCACGCATTCAGAATGAGAAGCCCAAGGCTTCAGTCTTCTTCCAAAAAGAACCCACTATCAACTAAATCACAGTACTCCACAAGAACACTTGAGTTAGTTTCTGAGGTAGCTGCTCAACTAATAAGACAATATGAAGTGGTTCTTGGTTGTACCAAAGCACACTATCTCTCATTCTCTGTACCAATAGGCAAATCTCATGCTCTCGTCTCCAAGTAGAATTTGCTGGAGAGAACTGGCTTCCTCAGAATCATTTATCATTATCCAATCACAAAAGGGAAGGAAGGTATTTCTTGTATAACCCCAACAACATATAAGACATTTCCATCAAATTTTATTTTCCCCTTTCTTGTTGCCAGAAAAAAAAGAAAAGAAAAGAAAGCCAGCCCTTGGGTTTGTTTTCCAAATGCACAATTTACAACAATTTGTCAAAATGCTTTATGACATTCACCCCTCCATTCATTCATTCATTCATTCATTCAAGTGTTCACTGAGTGCTATTAGATGCTAACTTAGTGATTGTGCAGGAGAATCAGAAGGAAGTGCTGTCGTGATGTGTATACCCGATGTGCTGGACAGTTTATGTCAACTTGACACAAGCTAAAGTCATCTGAGAGACGGGAGCTTCAATTAAAAAAATGCCTCCATAACATCAGGCTACCAGCAAGCCTATAGGGCAGCTTCTTAACTAGTGGTTGATGGCACCATTTTGGGCGGGGCCATCCCTGGGCTAGTGGTCTTGGGTTCTATAAGAAAGCAGGCTGAGCAAGCTGGAGGGAGCAAGTCAGTAAGCAGCACCCCTCCATCGTCTCTGCATGAGCTCCTGCCTCCAGGATCCTGCCCTGTTTGACTTCCTGTTCTAACTTCCTTCAGTGGTGAACAGTGATGTGGAAACATAAGCCAGTTTAAACCCTTACCTCATGGAGTTTGCTTTGGTCATGGTGTTTCATCTCAGCAATGAAAACCCCAACTAGGACATGCAACCACATGGACCCCTCCCCACTCCCAGCCCCTGCTGTCCTTGAGAATAACTGACACTGTGAGATAACAGTAGACAATTCCCTAATATACTGTCTTAGTGACTTCCTGTAATAAAAATACAAAAGCAACTTAAGGGAGAGTGGGTTTAAATCTGGCTCATAGTTCAAGAGTGCAGCCCATCATGGTGGGGAGGTGAAGGCAATGGGAGCTTGGAACAGCTGGTCACATGGCATTCACAATCAGAAAGCAGAATGGTGGGTGTATACAGAACTCAGCTCCTTTTCTCCATGTGTTTTCAGTCCAGGATCCCAGACAGGGAACAGTGCCATCCACGGGAGGCAGGTCTTCTCATCTCAATTAACACAATCAAGACAACTCCCCACCCCCAATTGGCATGCCCAGAGGCTTGTCTTCAGATGACTCTAGATTCTGTCAAATTCATAACAACACTGACCATCACAGCTACTGTACAGGTGATGTCCCAAGACCTAATGGTTCCCACCCATTTAGAAGGGCAAAGGTTAGTCCTTTCTTACCACTAAAAAAAGAATATATGATCAGCTTGGAAAGGCTGGGAGCATCAAGACCCAAAAGAATGGGAAAGAACTCATTCAAAACCAACATTACCAATGTCTGGTCACATTGATAGCTTAACACATGCCCTGCCAGTGTGAACCCTCCTGCTGACATAATTCTAAAAGAAACTCTAAAAGAAAACAGCATAAAGATATGAGACCAGCTGGGCGGTGGTGGCACACGCCTTTAATCCCAGCACTCAGGAAGCAGAGGCAGGCGGATCTCTGTGAGTTCGAGGCCAGCCTGGGCTACCAAGTGAGTTCCAGGAAAGGCACAAAGCTACACAGAGAAACCCTGTCTCAAAAAACTAAAACAAACAAACAAACAAAAAAGATATGAGACCAATAATGTTAATTGCACAGAATAAACTAACACAAAATCTAAACAACATAAAGATAGACCAAGTCTTGGAAAAGAAGATAACACAAAGCCATCAAATCGCTGAAGGTTGAGACATATATTTACGTTTATTACAGTCATAAACTAAATATTTTGAACCAAAAGTATCAATAATTATCACAAATGTTGTTATTAGATTTGATAGGCGTGAGCTAGATAGGTGGATGGGTGGTTTAATTCGGTGGTAGTGTGCTTGCTAGGCATCTGTGAGGCCCTGGATTCAATTCCCGTATGCAAAATAAAAAACAAAAACATGTTAGCCATTCAAATTCCTTACAATAAAAGCAATATTTCCCAGGCCTGACAAGAGAAAAATAGATAGATGATTAGAGAAAAAAATTTGGGAACTAATACCCACACAAGTTAATTCTTTGGAGTAAAGATGACATGTTCTATATGTGATATTTAAATACATTATCCATATAGAAAAGATAGATGAACCTTCCACTTTGAAATAAAAAAAATAATTCCATGTGTAAAAATAGATTGAAATGTTAAGATTGGGAAAAGAGAAGGTAGAAACTTTAGGGAAACTTTTAAGAAAACAGGATGGGAAGACTTCTCAAAGTAGGACAGGAATACAGAATCTGCAGGTACAAAGACAGATTTCATTTCATAAATGAGTGTTTTAGCACCGGGGTTATCACTCAGTGCTGCGGCACTTCCCTGGCATCCACAAAGCTCTGGGTCCATTTCCCAAGATGCAAATAATAAAAAGTGATGTCAGCAGGTGAGGGAGTGAGAGGGTGAGGAGGTGTAGAGAATTCCCGTAAAGGATACAAAATGTCATCCTGGGAAAACAAGCTCAGGAGACCCATGTCACAAAATAATGACTGTAGTTAACAGCACTACTCTGGGGCCAGGGAGATGGATCAGCAGTTAAAAGCACAGATTGCTCTTCCAGAGAATCTGAATTCAGATCCTGTTATTTATGTTGGGCCCCTGTAATTCCAGCTCCCTGGGATCTGATGCCCCCTTCTGGCCTCTGTGGAAAACTGTACTCACATGTACATATCCAAACACAGACATAGACACACAAAGACTCTCTCTCTCTCTCTCCTCTCTCTCTCTCTCTCTCTCTCTCTCTCTCTCTCTCTGTGTGTGTGGGGGGGGGCACGTATCTTCCTCTCTCTCTCTCTCTCTCTCTCTCTCACACACACACACACACACACCTGCATAAATAAAATAAATCTTAAATAAAATATAGCAATTGATTACTATAAGAAGTTGCCTAGTTTGCTATCTTGTATGCTTACATATTACACAAAAAATAATAATAACACTATACTATATTCACAGTAAATACTATGAAACACAATTTTGTGTTCTCATCATGAAACTGAAAACTTTGTAAGATGATGCGTATATATTAATTAGCTGTTTTCATCTCAGAATGTAGACATATTTTAAAACATTATGAAGGGAAGGAGGCAGATGACATAAGCACAATACACACATACAAAATTTTTAAAATAAATTTGATAGGAGAAATTCAAATATACTTTAAGACAGACATAATGCTTCATGTGACAAATACAAGTCTTTCTGATAGTTTTTAAAATATAAGCAAATGGCATCCATAAATCAGTAAGAAAAAAGGCAACTATATTGGAGAGAAACGGTCAAGGATGCACATAAGCAACTGGCAGTTACAGAATCCAGAAGAACAGTAGTGTGTGTGTAAAGATAGCTAGCTCCATTAATAAAAAAAAATGAGGGGAAATGCATATTAATAACACCCACTAGACTATCAAAAAATTAGAAAGTAGGGAAAGAAAAATTCTTGAGTTTGTTTTTTGTTTGTTTTTTAGGTGGGGAAAATGTTAGTGGAAATATAAAGAAAATGATACTCTCAAACCTTCCTAGTGGATTTACTATAATATTTTTAGAAAATAAAATGAAAAAGCCATTAAATTTTAAAAATACACACACACTTTGAACCAGTAGTCCTACCTCTGGGAATTTACCATGAAATCAAAACCAATAATAGCCAAGAATAAGGGTTTGCAGCTATTAGCTGTGGCAGCATTATTTTTAAAGAGAAGGGGGAAAAACAGCACCAAGCCCACTGACTTCTAAACATTTATCTTTATGCCCATAGATTAGTGATGCTTTCAACCTTAGTCAAAGAAACGTCTTCTGCAGTGGGCAGCCGCTGACCCAGAGACTCATCACTGGCTAAAGTGCCGAGAATATGTGAGAATATGTGCTCAGCCCTAATGAGAAAGGCTCAGGGAACTGATGTGTGTAAAAGCTGAAGCATGGGGAGGGTTGTTGTGACATGTCTTCTGAACATGACCTAGCCACCACACTCATAACTTCGCAACAGCTGTGGTTACCTACACAAGACCTGTACAAGATCAAGCCAGTCAGCATCCCAACATGAGTGCCGGATGGGCTCAGGAGGCTCCACCCTTAGCTGAGGGGCTGTGGGCATGTGGTAGCTGCTGGAGAAGTGGGGGGTCTTTTTTCTTGAGAGGTGCCACCACTATAGATTGCCCACATTCTAGACGATAGCCCCCCACCCACGCTCATGTGGGCAGCACTAATTGGACTCCATAGATGGCACAGAAAAGGAAGAGGACATGAAGGTAAGAGAGCAACCTGTTGGGGGAGCTCCAGGGAGCGTACCAAGGGAACAGTGGGGGTAATCAAGATACATTGTATACATGGATGAAATTGCCAAAGAATCCATTTAAAATAGAAGAATAAGAAATAGGACAAAAAGACTGCAGCATAAGAGAAAATATGCATGGCACAGGATCGCACAAAATGCAGAAAATGAAATTCTGTACCCTAGAACACTGTAATCAGCTAATCTCATCCACAGGTGACATTGCTGAATAATTTAGAGATTTCATTTCTAAGTGGGATCATGGACAATTTTTGCTTAGAATTTTTTTTATGCCTTTAATCCCAGCACCCAGGAGGCAGAGGCAGGTGGGTCCCTGTGAGTTTGAAGCCAGCTTGGTCTACAGAGCAAGTTCCAGGACAGCCAGGACTACACACAGAGAAACCCTGTCTCAAAAAGAGTTTTTAATTATTTGTGTATGTGTGAATTTATATGTGGGTTTGTACACGTGAGTGCAGTACCTGCAGAGGCCAGAAGAGGGTGTCAGATCCTCTGGAGCTGATTATTTATGTATGTGTGGGTTTGTGTGTGTGTTTGTGCACATGAGTGCAGTGCCTCTGGAGACCAGAAGAGGGGGTCAGATCCTCTGGAGCTAAGGTCATAAGCAGCTGTGAGCAGATCCTGGTGGATGCTGGGAAGCAAAGCAGGTCCCCTGGAAAAGCAGTACGTGGTCTTAACCTCTGAGCCATCTCTCCAGCCCCATTTGGATTTTTTTTTTAAATGAGTTTCTGCCACATAATAATTTTCTAAAAGAAAATGGAAAAAGAGTCTAGCAATATCCCTGGAGAATATTTTTTAAAGCTTCCCTTTTGATGTTTTTGCTTTTAGGGATTATTTTCAAGAAATAAAACAGAGATGTAGAAAGCCAAACTTCTCAAAATACGTAAGCAACTAAACAAATTCTAGTGTTATGTAAAGTTACAAAATATGATAAAATTTCAATGTGCAAAATGTGGTCCTGTGTCTGCATGTATGCATTTTACAGATACATATTATGTGTCTATATGTTTACTATATCATATGTAATAATTGAAATCATATTGTATCTTGGATTTTCCTAAACTTATTAACACATTGTCTAAACATGGGAGTGTTATTATGTTGTTATGTTATTCAGTATATGTATATGTATACTTCATAATATGTATATACATATTATGAAAAAAAAGCTAAAATAAAATATACTAAAGTGTTAGTGATGATTTGTGGCTGATGAGAATATAGACAAGTTCTATTCTCTTTTCTAAAGTTACTCCACAATAGGAAGAGCACAATGATCATTTCTAAATGGAAGTCTGAGAAAGGCAAGGATTTCCTTGGACAATGAGAACTGGTCAGAGGCACCACCTTCCTCGATGCTCCTTCAGCCCGAGAGAATGCGCTGGGCCTCTGGGTCATCTGTACTGTGTCCCACAAGGCCCTGCACACAGGTGGAAACCTTTTGCTCCCCTGGCTGAAATGGCTCTTGCAGAGCACAGCACAAAGCGTTGCATTTGGAAGCTGAACCTCGGGGCAGCTCTCGGAGAGGCTGCTCACACAGCCTTACTGTGATCTAAAACCAGCCACGACGCTTTTTCTCATCCTTTCTCAGATCGCCAGTGACACCGATTCCTACAGTGTGCGTGAGCTCCACACTGGAAGCTCCATCATCTGGCTCCTCCACAGACAGGACAGCACTGTGGGAAGGTAAACAAGTCTGTGGGAGGGACCCTCTGTGCTCTCAGGCACAGGAGGACAACCTGTAAACTCTGGCTCTTATCCCAGCCAATCTACCTGGAAGGCCATGACACCAGCAAGGTAAACAGCAGCTCCAGAAGGCCTGTGGCTTACATCCGCCTACTCTTCCCTCAAAAGGACCTTGCTTCTTGGGTGATTTAAAAAAAAAAAAAGAGGATTCTTGCCACATCTTCCCACTGTTCAGTGAAATTAAAGAAATATCATCAGGAACATGGGCCCATGTTCTTTAAGCATTGTAGACAGTCTCTCCTGTTGCCGGAGTCATTAGAATAAGTGTGTTCTGTATGCATGAATGGAGTACATCAGAACACTATTCCGTGGACACCAACAGCTCTCAACCAAGAGCAAAATGCCGTTTACACTTTGATGGACAAGAGCACATTGTGGTATAAACAGGGGTGAAGGCAATGTCTAAAAGCTGTAGAAGGAAGACAACATATATCCGTGTATGGTCTTAACAGAATAGATCCTTCTCGGGCATCATGGCACCCAAAGCGTCAGATGACTAAGATCTCCATTTGTATACATGGCGCTCCAGAGTAGACAGAACATTCTGGTTTATCTTATTTATGACTACATGTCAGGTCAACAGTATGAGCAGAAAACTAGTATACTTAACTGTGTAGTGCTGTTGCCTGGGCCAGGATAAATTACATAAACCAAAGTCAATCTTGTAGGCTCAATCAACCATCATCAAAGTGCTCTTTGGCTGCCTGCTGGTAACAAATTAACAAAAGAAGCTTCTTACTCTTGCCACCATGGCACATAAAGGCAGGAATAGCAGGAACAATGCTGGAATACATTCTCTGGGCTGCAATTCACTCAGAGACAAGATTAGAGCCTGGGAAAAAATCACAGCCAATAGGTACCAGTAAGAATAGAAATAAACTCACTAAGTAATTTGTCCCAAACAGAGAATGAAGAAAGATAATGATGGCTGGCTTATTAGTGGGAAGGAGTACGCATTGTTATACTGCAGTCGGTTCTTGATTACTTGTGTGTGATTTTTCAATTTTGTGGATTATCCTTCCCTCTGCAGCCTTTGTACCTCTGAGTCATCTCCATCTTTAATTCCTGTGTTTCCAGAACTCCCCAAATGATGTGTTCCAGTAATCCATGTCAGAGTTCACTAGGAAAGCAAAACCGAGGTATGACTATCGTTTACTGGTCAGAGTCCCTTTGCTTCTCAGGTTTGAGACTAAATCCTGTGAAACATTTTTACCAATATGAGAGAAGCCAACATGGAATTGAGTTTAATGAATGAAGATACTGGGTAATGGTCTTTTTGCTAAGTAAAATTGGCAGGTAATAGATATATAAATATATGATTGATGATAGATGATAGAAGATGATAGATAGATAGATAGATAGATAGATAGATAGATAGATAGATAGATAGATGATAGACAGACTGACAGATCATAGACATGGATGATAGATGACAAGTAGATAGAAGATAGATAAATGATATAGACAGATAATAGATAAAAGAGATATAGATAGATAATAGAGAGATATATAATAGAGAAAGAGAGAGATGGATAGATGATGGGTAGATGAGAGAGAGAGAGAGAGAGAGAGAGAGAGAGAGAGAGAGAGAGAGAGAAGAGAAAGAGAGAGTATATATCAACTCTGTTAGGTATCTTCTGGAGACAGGAAACTATTCATGTTGATGAACAAGGATAAAGCCTCGTGAAGAAAGGCTCAGACTCAGAGCCCAAGTAAACAAGCTCTAAACAAGGAGAAAGGAAATCACAAAACTCTGCCCCACACAGGAGAGACAGGAATGCTAATTCGCAGTAAAATCTGAGCTCCTCCTTTCAGGCTGATGATAAGAAGAACAAGATCCTTCTTTTTCACAGTGTTCATATTTCTTCCAGCCAACTAAGATTTTTGCTTGCACTCATAACCCAAACCCCAATTTACAGTGGCCAAGATCCTGAGGGATCTTCCCAAGTTCGCCTTGTCATGTATTTCACAACTAGGCATCTGCAGGAAATTACATGGTCTCTCTGAAGCTTGGTTTCCTATGCTAACAAGAGGACACCCTGCCATTTATCTTAAAGCTGTGCTGATGGCCAAACTAGCTGCTCTCTGTAAAGCACAATGCACTAGAAAATACCGTGATGGCTGAATACTGTGATGAGTGGTGTGGAAATGAAGTACCCCTCCAGAGTCCATGGGTGAAAAATCTTCGTCCCCAGCTACGGCACTAGTTGAAGGTGGCCCAGCCTTCCTGAATGGATTAATCCATTGCTAGAAGCACAATTTGATGGCATTGTTGGCAGGTGGTAGGATTAGGAGGTAGAGTCGCTTCGGAGGAAGTTGGTTGGATACATGCCTTGCAAGGATAAACTTTGTCCCCAGTACCTTCCTGTACCTCTTCCTCTGCTTCCTTCATGCCACAAGATGAGCATTTCTGCTGTATTCTCCTCTCTATGCCCTTATGCTCTGCCTCACCACTGGCCTCCAGTGATGGGGCTGAAGACTGAACTGTTTGAAGCCATGGGCCAAAACGAAGCTTCCCTTCTTGAAAACATTTCCCTCAGATATTCCTCACCGTAATGAAAGGCTGACAATGGTGTTAACTACCTGACAGCTCAGTTTATCCAGCAATGTGAAAAGCAGGCTGTAAAAGAAATAAGACTTCAAAGAACTATCTTCTATCTGTAGAAAATTGCCTTCAAACAAGGGGGAGGAGGCAGTCCCGAATGTTGACTCTACACTAATCTATTGACATATACTTTGTGTGTTATTTTTAAGCCCTTTAGAGTTTCTAGTTAAGAAGAACATTTAATATTAACAGAGTTTAAAAAAAAACTTGATAATTGGAGAAAGAAGCTCTGGGTTAATCTTTAGCCCCAGCCAACATAGGAAAGCATTATTCTGATGACAGAGCCAGGGTGTCACAGTTATTCGGGCAGATGAGTTCAATGGCGTCATGAGTCTCGATGTTTTTTTTTTTCCAGACTTCTATCAAAATCCTAGCCACAGCACCATGTTCTGGAATTAAGCAACTTTGAATCAAGGACCTCAGGAGTAGAAGAAAAACACAAGACAACCCAAGGGGCTGTCACATGCATAGAAACACACACAAGATGGTTCCACGGGTAAAGAACTTGTCACACAAGTGTGAGGACATGAATCCCAGCCTCCAGCACTCATAAAGGCTGTGTGCAGAGGTATGTGTCTGTAATGCCAGCACCAAGAGGCAGTGGTGACCTGATCCATGGAACTCCTTGGCCAGCCATCCCAGCCCAATGGTTTCTATATTCAGTGAGAGACTCCATCTCAGAAACTAAGGTGGGGGAAAAAGGAAGGGAAGATACCCACATGCATATGCATACATGAGCATGGGTGCTAGCACACATATATCCATGCAGACATGTGCATATACCATGGAGAGACAGAGACAGAGAGAGAGAGAATACTGGAAGCAGCGTGGCACCATATCTCCCAGGTTGGTAACGCATAGCCTACTTTGCACATCCCCATCAAGATAAAGGACATATTTGTTTGCCAAGCTCCCCACCCCCACCCCCTGCTTTCCCTTTTCCTCATCATCTTTCCCCTTGCTATCCAAAAGAAGAATCAGACTAGCTGCGTGTACTGAGCTGGCAAATAGCTACAGGCACTGTCTTCCTGGAAATAAGAACCAGCCGCCATCCCCACAGCTCTACTGAGACTCTCAGGAGGGCAGATTCACTGCTGCTCAGACTTCTAATGGAGGAATTACAACCACAACTGCTCCCATTATGAAGCCAGAGGAACTGGGGGTGGGAGTGCTCCTAAACAGCCTGGAGTCAGCCACGTCTTTGCAGACAGGGGCTCAGAGGGCTCCCTGTGCCTAAGGACAGCTGATCACCTATACCTTCCGAAGACTTGCCTGACCAGTCCCACAACACTTCCGAGGACAGTGACTAAGCCCAGACTTGGCAAAATTATTTAATATCTTGATTAGTCACTAAGTAAAGGCTTTGCTAGAACCCTTCATTTCCTACACAGCTGGGCAGACATGGGCCCAACAGAAGCTTTCCTGAAGTGCCTCCCCCGATCTGCCCAATTCCCCAAGTAGGAAGTCAGCATGCCGAGCAAAGCCTGCCAGTCCGACCTTCGGTGAGATCAGCTGGAGTTCACTGGCAGCACAGATTGGCAGGCAGGCCTGGTCCACGCCCCATGCCTCCCTCCCTCACAGTTCAGGCAGGTTATGTAAAAATAAACTTACATACTATTCCGTTGACTCAGATTTCCTGTGTGTTTGAACACTTTGAAGGTTCACATGATATTTGCAAACCGGAGGGGCTGTTAATATTTTCTATCACATGCCTGCTCCTGGATGCGAAGCCTGCAAATCAACAGAGCTGGCAGTGGTGACAATGTGGACTTTTGTTGTGATATAGGCATGGCTTTTCAAGAGGTTTGTGGACTGGTTCAAAAGTGCTCTGTGGGGAAGTGAGAGATGGATTTGAAAGTCAGTAAGACATTTTCGGCCTTAATTTTTAAGTAGAAAATGTTGTGACTGGTGTCCACAAAACGTATGAAATGTAGGCTGCTTGTCTACTTACATGACACACATTCTTTTACAAAGCTTTCCATTGCCACTTTGAATAATTAAGTTCAGTGGTGAAGGTTCTTAATTATTGAGAGGGCATTATTAGATAGCAACCGGAAATACAAGTCTGTTCTCCATTTTAGGGTTAAAAAAATTTGCAGGATGCCTCTTTTTGTTTGTTTGTTTGTTTGTTTTTCAAGACAGGGTTTCTCTGTGCAGTTTTGGTGCCTGTCCTGGATCTTGTTCTGTAGACCAGGCTGGCCTCGAACTCGCCTGGCTCTGCCTCCTGAGTGCTGGGATTAAAGGCGTGCGCCACCACCAGCCTGCTGCATGACACCTCTTATCAGTGTCATTCAGTTAGCAATAGAAGAGGGCGGTAACAGCCAAAGAGGGAAATGTTTTTACTTGCTGGCAGCTATAGAAAAAAAAACACAATTTAAAGGCTTTAAAGACATTGTGGGGGGATCTGTATTTAGGGCAGGCAGTCTGTATTGTAGGTAAATGGGTGACTCTCCCCATAACACAGGAAGCAGGGCTGGAGAGGGAAGCAGTTCAGCGGTAGAGCAACCTCCATGAGGGTGCCGGACCCTGGCTTCCAGGGCCACTGAGAAAGGAAAAGTAGGGGGGGGGGAGAACAGGAAAGAAAGAGAGAGAAGAAGAGAGGCGAGAGGGGCAGGGAAGGGAATAGAGTAAAGGAGGGGTGGGGGAGAGGGGGAGGATGGGAGGGGAAGAAGAGGGCAGGGAGAGGATGGGGAGTGAAGAAAAGGAGAAGGAGGAGGGGGGGAGAAGGGAGGGGAAAGAAGGAAGGGGAGTGGGGGAGAGAGGACAGAGGAGAAGGGGAAGAGGGAAGGAAGTTCAACCACACAGTGTCACTGGGGTGAGAGGTTCTTAATTTCAACTCAGGAAACACTTGCGGAATGCTCATCAGGAAGCAAGCATGGAACCCCTTCCCCAAACTCACGTCCGTCCGCACGAGGCTTTAGGTATCCAGGGAGAAGCCAAGAAACAAGAAGGAGAAACTAGCGCATCTCTCCTCGACTACATTCACCTACACCTATCTCGTGGTCGTTCCACTGAGATCACCAGCTGCGTCCTTTCTGGGAGAGCCAGGCTGAGACTGAATGCTAAGGTACAAATTACATTAAGAAGTGCTTGTGCTGATCTCTCTCCAGGGGTCTTCTTCCTTTTGTCTTTTAACTGAGAGGCAGAAGCGATGGGGGTGATTTCAAATGATTTCCTTCGAGTATGCTGATTCCCCCCCCACCCCCCGTTTAAATGAACTGAGGTAATTAAAAACTAATGCGTTCTGCATATCAACTCATAACAAACTCCTCGACTACATTCACTCACACAATAAAGGGCTAAATTGATCACCCAGTCAGTAAAGTGCCTGACATCTAAGTGTAGGGTCCTGAGTTCCATCCCCCAGAATCCACGTAAAACAAGCCAGGTATGGTGACACATGTTTTGTCATCGCAGAACTGGAAAGATGGAGACAGAGGATCCCTGAGGCAAGTTCCAGGCCAGTGAGAGATTCCGACTCAAAGTCCAAAGTGAGTACCACCTGAGGATCAACAGCTGACTTTGTCCTCGGGTGTCCATATACATGTGCACACATACACTTGCACCTGAATACTTGCATGTGAATAAACATGCACACACATACACACACACACACACACACACACACACACACACACACACACTGGGCTGGAGGAGATGAGTCAGTGGAGAAAGTATTTAACACACAAACGTAAAAACCAGAGTTTATCTTCCTGCCCACACAGCAAGTCCACACACTTTGTGAACATACAAGCACACACAAACACATGTAAAAACAAAAATCTAAGTGGGACATGACTTTTTATGCCACTGACATAATTAGTAACATTGGTGCTTCCTCGCCCAGGCCAGGACTCACTGCCTGAACTCAGGCCCCTGGGATGACTTCTGTTTTTGCCATTAGAACAAAAACTCCTAACCCACAGTATTTGAAAGCAAGCACTCAGCCCCAGAATGCCCCTCTCCAGATGTGCACCACGGGTTTGTCAGATAGACATGACAATATGGTGGGGAAATGTGTTCACCACACAGAGAAAAGAAGAGATACCTCAACACCACTCAGGACACAGCTTAGCTCACCACCCTCACAACTTTCTTACCTTGGATGTAAAATTGTGCTTGTATTGTTACTTTATTACAAGGGATTTTAGTAGACTCTTTAGGAGTACTTTGGAAACATTTCATTGGCCATTTTTAAATGAAACCCTTATTGGATGAGTAATTCACTTAGCATACCGTTTGCCCATTTACCCAATTCCATGGGTGTTAGTGCATCCTGGCCATGGGGTTGTAAAGCCACTTCTGATTTGAAAGCATTTTAATCTTTTTATTTTTTGACAGTTTCATACATGCATACAGTGTATGAGATCCATGGGCCATTTCATGTATCATCCTGAGCTTCTGAAAGAAAAATGGTGCCAGCTCCTTGTTTGGGAAGTGTTGGGCCATGGTTAATGTACAAGATACAACAGAGTGGGAAAACTTGCTTCCTAGTGTTTGTCCATCTAAGAGGTTGGGATATCCTTATTCCCTGATGACAAGAAACAATGGACCTTATTCATAACTTTTTCTCCAATTAAAAGAAAGTAAATGGAAAGCCTAATAGTGAACGAGTCTTTGGAATCAGCAGGTCTATAATGGCAGACTGACAAAGAACAATGAGTGGTGGTTATGTTTTCAGGTTGGGAAACACTGGCTCAAATTAAGTAGTTTGTGGTTTCCGGATCAAATAGAAGCAGAAAACATCACACTGATTCTACTGCTTTGTGTGTGTGTGTGTGTGTGTGTGTGTGTGTGTGTGTGTGTGTGTGTGTGTAACTAAAGTAATTCAAACCTCATTCTGTAGGCTTGTATACTTCTTGCTTGTGTTCTACTAAAATTAAAACGATACAGACATGTAAACATGATGAATTCCAAGTGCTAGAAAGCATCGGTGTTTTCAATGGGAAACAGATGTACTGGGAAGGGAGAAAAGATAATACTCAACTACTTTCTGAAAAAACCTTTGCCCCATGTCAAATCAGATGGCCTGGGCTTCCTCCGCCACTTCTGCCCAGGCTTCTAAGAGAGTGAAATGCACTCCCTGGAGATACTCAGAATTAGACACAATCGCCAATAATATTGATACGGAGAAAATTTGCACAAGCGTGCAACCACCTTAGTAATGAACGTTTTAATTTTGCCCTAATGTTTCAGACTGGTTCTAAACAACGATACAAAGCAAGGCATTGGCTGCTGCTCAGCAAAGCTGGACTGTGGACATTGACCAAGTTGCCTGGCATTCTACCCTCGGTCTTTATCCTATTTCAGGCTGTGTTTTTCCCTCCACGGTGACTTTCTGGTTACGCATTATCTGGTTTGGCCGTCTCTACTGCCTACTTCAGATAACTGCTCAGCTCTCCATTTGGCTTGTTGCTGGGTAGGCTTGACCTAAGAGAATGAGTGGCAAAAGAGCCAGAATTTTCCTTTGATGTCTTAGGACTCGGGATTCCATTATATAATCTACCATAAATCCCGGCAGTCAGGACCGGCACCAGTTTCCAAAGTTACCAGAGTCCGACACTCCTCTTTGATTCATGGTGGATTCTGACATCCCTTAATTAATATGAACTCAAGACTTCAGCTTGCCAGCGATAAGAAACATTTCTGACTTGCCTTCTTCGTAGTTTTAAGGGTTCCCTTGATTAATTTTCTTTCTCCTGTAATCTAAGCTTCACATGCCAAATGTTGTCGCTGGCTCTTTGCCTCTGAGGTTGGAGCTCACAGATGTTTCCTTGTGGCCACAGAAAATACCTCTCCTCTGAGAATAGGTTTGATAAATTTAAAAAAAAAATTGGTAATAAATTTTGAACTGAAGAACTGGATGAAGAAGTCAAGTACAGCCCATTAGCCACACTTTTATATATCTACAAACCTGCCCTGTATGCTTAAGTCTCGATTGTAAGTGGTGGTGGATGCTAAGATTCCCTACCAACAAATTAAGGCCTTGGAGAACCCCCAGCCTTCTGTATAACGACATAAATCCCTCTCCTTGCTCAACATCTGACCAAGGCTTCCCACAAGGAGAAAATTGGCACATTTAAATGTCCCTTCTGCTCCAAGTGCTCAGGGAGGAGTCGGATGGACAGAGTCCAGATGGTGAGACAGAAGAGTGAGGGCCTGTCTCATCTGAGCAGGAATAATTTGTGAACTGTTCTTGGTGATTAATACCCACCACTTGAATCCTGCTTATGCAACATGAGCACTGCAGTAAGCTAACTTTTGGTTTCTGGCTTTTTCCTTTCCTAGAAAACATTTTTCTATGAATCTTTCTTTGTTATTGTTGCAAACTAGATTTGAAGCAGCTCTTGCCTTGATTTGTAAACTTTCAATGGACTGGAGGGAAGGCCACCAAGGCAACGTGAGCAATGTCCCTCCTGGAGAACGACACTGTGTCACCCTCTCCCTGTACTTCTCTGCTCAAAACAGGAGAGCCAGGCATCAGCTACCGTGGGACACTCTGAGCACGTCTCAGCAGCCCTCCAGATTCATTTCGACTGGAATTGGATTACTGACTATGCTTAGTGTTTTCTCCCAACCTCTGTCCCTAATAGACCCTTGCCTTGTTTTCTTACATAACTGTCACCCTAACCTTCTACAATACCCTCCTCCTTTACAGGACAAGAAAAGAAGGGAAAGGGGGAAGGACAATCTCCTTCCACCCTCTTCTCTGGCCCGCTAATCACTGGGCTCAGCTCCAAACTCCCATAGTCTGAAGTATTTCGCTAGCGGCAAGAGGTATAACAGGCTCCCTTCCCAAAGAGAGCCTCCAATGACATCTGCCAACTTTCACTCCCAGGCAGACCCCTATAGGTTTACCTGTGCTTATGCTAATGTCTTGACTCACTATTCCAAATGGAAGTTGCTGAAGACGGGGGCTAACAGAAGCAGAATTTGATGCGGCAGGGGAATTATACCCCTTGTGCCATGCCTTGGCCCATTTGCTAGGGAATTAGGGCCCCCACAGTCAAAAAGTTGCCCAAGTGCTCAATGTAGAATACCTGTTTGAATACATGTTTGACAAGTATGAATAAATTATAATAATTGTAGCAGTCTCGATCTCATAAAAATAGGAGCTATTATTGTATGACGCTATAGCCTATCCAAATAAGATTATTTTGCCATAAAAATATCCCAGGGAAAAAGCATTTTGCACATATGAAGTGTGCTGTTTAGTCCCTAGTGATCCCTGAACGTAACCTCTAGCAGCTGTTTGGATAGACTCATCTTGCCATTAGGAAGATAGAGTATCTAGTATGCATGTGTCTGTCTGCCTATTACTGGAAACTGAACACAGGACCTTGCATGTTCTAAGCAAGCCCTCCACTACTGAACCACATCCCTCACCCTTTACTAACTCATTATTTTGAGAATGGTATTACCAAATTTCAA
Organism: Peromyscus maniculatus bairdii; assembly: GCF_049852395.1. NCBI lineage: Eukaryota > Metazoa > Chordata > Mammalia > Rodentia > Cricetidae > Peromyscus > Peromyscus maniculatus. The sequence continues at coordinate 52,981,493 of NC_134867.1, read as the reverse complement.
AGCGAGTGTTGAAGCCACTATATGCCCCATTTAGATCTTCCACTAGTGATCCTCCTGCCTCAGCCTCCTGGGCAGCTGGGGTTGAAGGCATGCACCACCAGGCTCATCTTACAATAATGTCTTTTAATACCCATCCCTCTCCTCTACTAAGCATTTTTGAAACAAAGTCTTTTTCACTTCCATCAACAATTACAATTCGAAAAATGAGTGCTTGGGGCTGGAGAGATGGCTCAGAGGTTAAGAGCACTGGCTATTCTTCCAAAGGTCCTGAGTTCTATTCCCAGCAACCACATGGTGGCTCACAACCACCTACAATAAGATCTGGTGCCCTCCTCTGTCATGCAGGCAGAACACTGTATACATAATAATTAAATAAATATTTAAAAAGAAAAAACGAGCCCTTAAAAGATCTGTTAAATTGCCCAATTTATGTCATCCACTTTAAATTAATAATTTACCTTTCTTGAGCTATTCCAATCACCTCCACATTGATGTGCTCACTCTTCACCAAAAACTTCAATCTACACAGTATTTCCAAAGTTAAGGCATCATTTCATTTCAAGCTCACTCAAAAATCTTTAATGCCTACATTATGAAACCCAAGGTCCTTAAAATGACATTGAACTCCACAGTCCTAATTTCTTGCTAACACCTCCTTACATTGCATACTTTTTACCTATCTTCCTGTCAGACCAACTCCCAATTCCCTAAAGGGATTGTCCCGTACCTTGGATTAGAGTCTTCCATATCTTTTGTTTGTTTGTTTTTTAGTTTTTCCAGACAGGGTTTCTATGTGTAGCTTTGCGCCTTTCCTGGAAGTCACTCTGTAGCCCAGGCGAGTCTCCCATATCTTAACATCTTCCCAGGGCAACATTACCCTTCCTGTCCCAAACTCCACTGTGCCCATCAGAATTAACTTCTCTGTGCACTTTCACACCGTGGTGCTTGTCCCTATCAAAGACATATTACTTTCTACTCAACTAAGTAAGTACACATCATAGTTATTCTGTAGCAATCATACATCATAGCATGTGCCTAACTCTTCACATATGATTTTTCAAAAATCATCTAGAGAACAAAGAATGTGTTTTGTTCAGTCAAGCACAGCAACTGTGTATCTGACATGGATGGGTAGGTACCAGGTTTGTTCCAGGGTACCACAATGCAACCCTGAGCAAACAACCCCAAGGTTGGCCCCTGGGGCCCTCTCAAGTGGGTCTGAAGCAGACTCGTTTGAGTCAAGCTTAAGGAACCACAGGAGGGGCTCTGTAATTATTCCTGAGCAAAATTAAGAATTTAATAACTAAGTCAAGTTGAACTACATCTTTTCCAATAAGACATCCCATGCAAATGGGATTCCCCAAATCTTTTATTGGGAAAGAATTTACAGATGCCGCATAGCTTTACACAAAAAGATGCAAAAATTGACTCTTGTATACGTGATATGACCAGCTTTACTAGGTTCTCTTTCTTTGTAATATTTTGATAAAGCAAATCCTAATGAATGATTGGTTGTAGCAAATAAAAATCAGAGTTCAAAAGATGAATGTCATCCTACAGAGAGACTTAAAATCCCTTGTCACTCTTAAGAGTGTTTATCACAGTTCTCAAAGGAAATAGCCCAGTGGAACTACTTCAGTGAGCACAGAGGGAGGAAGGATCTTGAACACATAGGTCCCATGTGCTAAAGGACCAGAGTGGTTCTTCTGAAGCAAATAGGGAAGGAAGTCCATTTCAAGCATTCAGTTGATTGCCACCTGACAAGCAAATGGTGTGACAAGAATCAGGGAATAAGAAATCTTTAAAATAAAAAAGGGGGGATAGCATGTCAACACTCCAGAGAAGGACAGCAACCAGGGTCACCAACCTCTTAGCAAGACTAACCTTACACAGCCTGAGGTCCCAGAGTTCTCATCCCCCATGCATCTGCCTCATCTCCTTGTGATGAGCAGTAACCAAAAGGTTCTGTGATTGACTTCAGGGCAACAAAGGAGGGCAGATGAAAACTGTACCCTAGTAATGTCTATCCTCAGTAGGGAGAACTACACACTACACACACACACACACACACACACACACACACACACACACACACACACATCAAAGAATTGAGAGTTGCTGAATTTAAGTGAGAGGCTAAAGCCAGATTACACTCCTGAAGGCTCTGAGAAAATGCAGTGACAGGTGTATAACCAGCAAGACTCTTGGTGATTTTTGTACTAGAAGAGGTAGGGCTTCACCCAGTACCCAGCATCTCACACCAGAGAAGATCTCCTAAGTCTTGCTGGCACCCCAGGAAGCGGATGACTGGCTTTCTTCCTATGTCTCCTTGCCACACCCACCTTATATGCCAGCTTCAGTTCCTGCCTGGGGGTTCCCTGCACTCACACTTCGCTCTCCACATATGGTCAGTTCTTCAGAAGCACCGGCGAGACCACCTCTCATAGCACCTCCCAGCACCACACTGGGCCACATAACCTTGCTGTCTTTACTTGCAAGACTATACAATACAACTAAGTAGTGATTTGTGCATCACACAAGAGTTTGCATTCATGAAGGTGAATGGGCATACAGGTTATTGTCTTGAATTTGTATCAGGAACCACTACATGTCTGTACTTCAGGCGTCATTTCAGAGAGACTGAGACTTGGGTGGGGAGGCGCATACTATCTCCCGGGATGGGAACTCAGTCTGTTTCTCCAGGACAAGGTTCCTAACAACAAAATGCTTCAGAAACAAATATTCTCTATCAAGTAATGACTATAACATGGACTTGGAAACTGGATGAACTTTTATCTCCTAAGACTGGGCTGTCACCTTTGAAACTGTGTGGGACCTATCACATGTTTATACAAAGCCTTAATTTCCTCCTTGGTATAATGGAAATCATATCATTTAGCTGGTGAGCTGGGTTGGTGTGAGAATTAAATGTGACAATATCCACTAAAAAGGGAAAGTAGTGCATATCCCAGCACTTAGGGATCAACGATGTTAAGCAAAGCAAGAGCTCCCTAAATATAAAGTATTAATGTAATACCATTACTATTACAACCTTGTGAACACTAAACATATGCAAGACCAGTACTGGAAAGCCTGTCTCAGGTCTGTGGTCTGAATTAGAAATTTAGCATGCAAACTGTGTGTGGATGGACGAGGAGCATTTGCCCACCTGTGCATGGATGAGGAGCATTTGCCCACCTGAGCATGGATAAGGAGCATTTGCCCACCTGTGCATGGATGAGGAGCATTTGCCCACCTGTGCATAGACGAGGAGCATTTGCCCACCTGTGCATGGATGAGGAACATTTGCCCATCAACAGATCAAAGTGCTTCTCTCTGGCAGTAATGATGCCAGGAAATAACCCAGGATCTCATGCATCCTAAGCACTTGCTACTACTATACTACGAATCTCACCCTTCCATGTGATCTTTTGCTGTGAAGACAAACACAATGTACATTACATGGCTTTGAAGTGCTCATCTCAGCAAGACCTTGCTCATCATCAAGGGGTGTGACCCTGCTTAGAGATATAAAGAGGAGGTGATGGGGAGATGAAGAGCTGGGCATTGGGGGCATCCAGTCTTCTCCTTCCACACGAATCACAAAGGAGGGGTGTTTTCAGTAGGTACAATGCTCAGCTGACAGGAATGACTTCCTTTTATGTTGTCAGAACAAACTCAGAGTTACAATTGGATGGACATCAATCTCTCACATCTAGGATGCTACCCTTAGGTTCTATCCATTTATTCAGATGACATTTACTGAGTGTCAGACTTAGAATGAAAAGACTTCTCTGTATTGAGTTTCTTTCTTTGGGTGAGGATAGTCGAGTGGCATAGAGACTTAGTGGGTAGCCTAGGCTGACCTTGAACTCATAACCTTCCTGTCTTTAATGCCTGAGTTCTGGTATTATTACAAGCATTATATCGAGTTCCTAAAATGTGATGGCTGAGAGTAGTTAAATGTATGCTCTAAGCTGATTAAGGCCATGGAATGATACCTGGTAGCAACTCTCTTACTAATCCTCCTTGGCCCTGAACAGCACAGCTAGAAAGTAGTAGGAGTTAGCTGGGTGTGGTGGCGTGCGCCTTTAATCCCAGCACTTGGGAGGCAGAGCCAGGTGGATATCTGTGAGTTCGAGGACAGTCTGGTCTACACAGCAAGATCCAGGACAGGCACCAAAGCTACACAGAGAAATCCTGTCTCGAAAAACCACCAAAAAAATAAAAATAAAGAAAGAAAGTAGTAGGAATTAAGGCATGGACTCGGTCACTTCCCATGGGTTTATGAATCCTCACCACAAAGTTAGCTGAGGTGAAAAACCAAGGCAGTGGCATATGCTTTAGAGCGGAATGTATCTAGGGATGGGTGAAGAGCTCAAGCCCCTTGGATCTCTAAAAGTCACAGACTTTCAGAGGAAAAAATATTAGACTCCTAGGAAGAGTGGTGCAATTCATTGGTGCATGCAGTTCTGCTGCTGTGGTTGCAGGAGATGAGCCAGGAAAAGACGACTAGAATGTCACTTAAGAGACAAAGTCGCCATCATCATCACCACCTTTAGCAAAGGCTACCTGTGAAGTGCTTTCCTTTAAAAAGAGCTTGTGGGGAGGGGGAGACGACTGAGAAAAGTACTCCCTGTGCAAGCCAGGAGACCCGGGTTCAATTCCCAGAACCCACGTAAAGATGGAAGGAGAGAAATGACTCCACAAAGATGTCCTCTGACCTCCACATGTTCACTATGGAACACACCTGTCCCCCTGCCACATCATACCACACCACACACACACACACACACACACACACACACACAATAAAACACTTTGTTAAGTACCTGTGCACGGAGTCTCACAGGTAGTATCTCTTTCTCAGCCAGTCAGCCCAGACAGAGGTGGATGGACAGGACCACCACGCGTCCTATGTGTTTTACCAAAGGCATGATGGTCTTCTCCAAGCTGGTCACTCTCTTGTCTGTTTTTCTTTACAGCCTCGCTGTACCCATGGGACAAACAGAAGCCCAACCATGGCCTCGGCTCAAGCCATCAATCCAGCCAACTGGATCAGAACTACAGAGACGGGCTCAGACAGGGTAGAGATGACTACCCATGTAAGCAGGCTCAGGAGGTACCTGGTGGGATGTCTACAGGGATTAGGGGTTTACGTTTGGAGGAAGACGGACAGCAGATGGTTCTGAGTCCTAAACTGAATGAATGAAAGCCCGAGATCATTGCAATAAAAGTTGTCTGACTTTGTTGCTGCAGCGAATTTGTTCACTGGGGCTTTGTTCTCTTCTTCTGCTGTCGTGAGCAGCAACATTGGACAATTACCTCCAAGGGTCAAAGCCCACATTCCACATACAACCCTGAGATATTCACATTCAATAGTTGACTTTTTTTCCTGTTTGTCTCTCATGCCTGTGTCGGTTTTCTTTCTAATATCTGTGACAAATATATATACCAGTCACTACAAGGTTGTATCCAACTGCTACAGTATTCTATCTATGCAGGGCAAAGAATAGGCCTTCTTGGGACATTATCATTAACATTTGTCTCTTTTATTGGGGGGGGTGGACATAAAAGAATTTCAATGAATAGGAATAAGTGCTGAGCCTAAGATCACAGAGGTCCCCTCCCTACTGACATTTTAAAAAATAAGTTCAAATGCTTTCACTTGGTACTCCAACATCCACCCTCTCAGCATATATTATCGTTTCAAGTTCAAAACTAAACACATTTCCCAGCAGCCTTGTGGGTGGAGGTGCTCTACAAATCTATTAAATTTGGCCCAAGGAGCTAATTTTAAAACGTTTGGCACCCGTGAGTGGTACCTCATGCCACAATCGAACATCTTAATAATGCCCTACCCTTATTTAGGTAAATTTTTTTAAAAATGAATTTTAACCATCTAGGCTTTTCCGGGCAAGTCAGAGAGAACAGACAATTGGCAACTTCTTGATCAAGCTTGAGACTTTCCACTACAGGAAACGGGTGGCTTTCCTGTGGCCAAAATGAAAGTATCCTCTCCTGCCCTTTGTGACTCCCACGTCACCAACGAGCAGCACACATCATGTGGCACCATCCTCAACATGCACACCACGCTGCCTCAAAAACAAAAATACAAAAAAAAAAAAAAAAAAAAAAAAAAAGGTCACCCATGGCTACTTTTAGATCAGAGAGAACCAAAGCCACGGGACTCAGAACTCGCCTCCAACCACGGGGCAACTTGAAGACAAGATGAATTACTAGATTGCATAGCTTTTCAGAAAACTCCGCCACCCTCGGGGAAAACAAACCGATGACTTATGCAGTTGCTTAGATCAAGCTCCCACAAGTCACGGCACCAAAGATTAGGAAACAAGGTCGTGTTGGGGCACGTGCCAAAGTGAATCTAAGAAGGAACTGTTTTAACTCGCGTCCCCGTTTCAGCCATACAGAATCCCCATAGCTGGACCTGGGACCAATAAACAGACGTGATCTGGGGCAGGCAGGAAGCCTGTCAGTGCTAGAGTAAGAAAAGATAACTGTGCCGCCCTCTGACTCAGCTGAATGTGGCTCCCAGAGTGAATTTCCATGGGACCAAGGTCAGGTTTAACATGTTAACATCATGATAGCGTTTGCCAGAAACTTTTTAAAAAAAAATATCCCTGCAAGCAATGAAAGGAAGAAAAAGGACAAATTTTCACAGGAGAGGTGAGCTCTGAGACTCCAGCCTGCTTGCACATAGTAGCACGTTATAGCCAAAAGAAAGAATGGGGGGGGGGGGACTATAAAGAAATGGAGAAGAGATAGAAATACCTGCTTGAGAAGAATGTCACCCAGAGACCGCCTTCTTGTGCCACAGAACGGCAGAGGAGGGGGCATTGGCCTCTCCTGGCGCCACAGGGCTGCTGAGCATGGAACCTTGTGTTTTCAGTTTTGGTAGAATCCGTTCCGAGGCTGTTATGACCATGAAATTAGGAAACGCAGAGCCTCAGAAGCAAGCACTTAGCACCACCGCTTGACTGGGATTGGAAACTCTGCTCCGGAAAATAGGGGAGGGGGTGGCCTTCCTCCCTCCAGCCAGGCCCGAGTCCAACTTTCTCAGCGTTTGCCTACAGATAGATGTTTGCAGAGGAACAAGCCTCCGGTGAAGCTAGCTGAGACCTTTTTTTTTTTTTTTTTTTAAGGTGATCCAGCCCATTTTCTCTTGACTTGCAATAAAGCTCAAAGTCTAGACGGGCATGTTGACTTGGAAAAAAAATAAAATAAGAAAGCGTTCTCTGGGCGCATAAATTTTTCCTCGCCCAAAACTAGCTAAGAAGCTGGCCTGAGGGCGCTGCTTCGGTGAGCGCTTCCCAAACTTCCCTTTCACTCAGTGACTCGCCACGCTGCTCAGCAAGTCTTGTCACTGATTAATTAGGTTCCTGGTTTTGGAACCCTAGGCTGACTCTGAAGCCCCTCATGTACGTATATACGAGCCTTCTAGAAACTGCTTGGCATCTCCTGCAGCGAGTTACAAGTTTATGGGGATCGGGTGTATTTTTGTTTGCTTTAGGGCTCAATCTTGTTTGTTTTGTTTCGTTTTGTTATTGAGACAAGGTCTCACTCTCTAGTCCAGACTGGCCTTATACTCTCAGCAATCCTCCTGCCTCAGCCTTCTACGTGCTAAAATTACAGGTGTAAGTCCACATGACCGGATTTTTAAACACTTACGATTTTGTTTGTTTGTCTGTCTTTCTTTTAGACTCAAAGACAAACAGATTGAAGTAAAAATATGAGATTGAAAATACTTTGAATTTATTTTTCTTTTTGGTGCTAGGGGTGGAACCCAAAACTTTGATGTGCTAAGCAAACGTATTACCTCTGGTCCACAACCTTCAGACCCCTCATTTTTAAAAACATTTGAAATTTTAATAGCTTATAAAATCTGCTATGTTTTATGTAACATGTGCTTTAAATGATGGGTTGTTGTTGTTTTAATGTGTTAGCTTTCTTTCTCCCATGCTATAAGCCTGAGAAAGGGTCCTTTTCTAGAAATAAGAATAGTGACAGGCAAAAACCAGAAAGGACCTCTCTGGCCACTGCCTCAATCCCTCTACATGCACACTAGTGCATGCTGGGTAAGAGAAGAATCAGAACTGGCTTTGAGGAGAAATTAAGCCAAATGTCTCATAACTAATGATTTAAACATTTTTATAATAAATTATTTTAATTGTCTTCAGCTTTCTATACACAAGTGAGTTTAGCTCTAAAATGATCCAAATGCATAAATGTGTCTGAATTTATCTCCCCCAGACTACATGGAATAAAATATCTTTTAGTTGTTATATAGAATGTTTTATTTCAATTTAGCAAACATTGAACTTAATAAAACTCATTTATACAATGAATAATCACATAGCCTAAACATGGCAGGGACAGCCTTAGCTTTATTGTTTTTATTACGATTTCTGGTGAAGGGTAAGTAATTCAATAAAATGTTTTGAATAGTTCAAACGTTTTAAAAGCCGAGTGGTTCCCCGCCCCCAAATTAATTGAATCCCTCCGTTATTATTTGATTTGCCAGGATGGATGAATCAGGCTTTCAAATAGCATTTAGCTACCTGTTAGAATCAGTTGTGTACATCAATACAGAGAATAAAATTACCTAGGGCAGGAATTCTCAAAATAGAACACCCACTGGCTTCAAAACCAAGTGTAAATTATTTCCTTTCTGTGAGGGGATGCACATGAGTGTGCAGGTACGCAGAAGTGTGTGGGTACACACCTGTACCCGTGCATGCAGAGGCCAAAGCAAGACTTTGATGTCTTCCCCTGTGCCTCTCCAGCTCATTTCCTTGAGACAGGTCTCTCACTGAATCAGAAGCTGGCTGGGATAGTTGGCCAGTGAGCTCTTGGGATCTACTTATCACTCACACAGAAAGAGAAGGGGAGGGAGAGACAGAGAGACAGAGACAGAGGGAGAGAGATCTGGGTTACAGGCACAGGCAAGCATGCATCTCACTGGTCTTCCATGTCCTTTTCTTTAAAAATACAAATTTGTGCCGGGCGTTGGTGGCGCACGCCTTTAATCCCAGCACTCGGGAGGCAGAGCCAGGCGGATCTCTGTGAGTTCGAGGCCAGCCTGGGCTACCAAGTGAGCTCCAGGAAAGGCGCAAAGCTACACAGAGAAACCCTGTCTCGAAAAAAAAAAAGAAGAAAAAAAAAAAAATACAAATTTGTAATGTAAAAATATATATATATAATGTAAGAGAAGTTGCCTGTCCTTAAGGACCCTTTGCATTCTAGACTATGCTTCCTTGAGAGGAAAGGGATGAAAATAAAAGCAGATGTCATCTCCCAGACAAAAGCCAGTGTCCAAGGTACCTCTCAGCACTTTCTACAACCCACAGAGGCAGGCGCCACCGACTGACAAGGGGAGCATTGGATGTTGAGACATATGGTGCTCACTCCAGCTAGAATGCACTCTATCCAATTCAGGAGGGCCAGGTCAAGTTTCCATGCCATGACCCTCTGCTGTAGCTTCTGAGCCAACCCACAGAATCACACACATGCAGCGAACACAGATGTGTCACGGGAAGACGGTGAAGTCTCAAGAATGTGGAAGATCAGCTCCACCAGGTTGCCGAAGGCTACCTGGAATTGTGCTGCGGTTTAGCCTCCTCATGAGTTCACTACAGATAAAAAAATATATATATCTGCCAAGACTAAAACATTGTTTTAAAATATCCTGTGTTTTTCATGGGGGGGGGACACCTCTCCTTTGAGGGGGGAAAAACTCTAATTATGCTGTATTCAACACTATTAAACTGACTTGATAATGAACCATTTAAATAAAGAACAATTTTTAACTGGAGAAGTAGACTATAGTATAATTGAAATAAACACAGGACACGTTAAATCTCTTCAGGACCAATCAAAGAGAAGTGGTGTGTCCTCCCGATTTCCTCACATACACCCTTCCACATGAAAAATTAAAACTAACGTTTCATCAAAAGCATGCCATCTACTACACCCTTATTAATAATGAGAAAAGGGCAACACACACGTCCCTTCCTCCTGCCATACACTTTATTAAGAAATACCAAACAATGAAATTCTAGAAATTTTCTAGGTTACAACCTTGGGGTTTTTTTTGACACATTCTCCTGTTTCAAAAGTGGCCACTAACAGCTCAGTTTCCACAGCAAAAGAATGCCGAAAATTGTTGTAGTCTGTCTGGGTCATTCAAGTAAGATCTTGCTGTGATATGGGTGATTCAGGCTAAAATAAAAAAAAAAATCAAGTTTTTTATTTGGAGTGTGTACTTTTGTCTGGGGAGCTTGGGACTCAAATATACAGGTAATTGCCCCAGTTCTCCATTTGTCCTTATTAGCAGAGATGTTTCCACTGAGAACTGCACAAAAACTCTCTCAATTCCACCACCCTGGAAAAGTAGCCCTGAATTTCTGGTTCTCCTCATGAAGAGAAACTCAAATTGAGATCGCCTACCTGGAGATAGCAAGGAGTACCTGACCACTCACTTAGCCAATTGGCCAAAGAAATTGTCCTGCCCCCGGCTTCCTGTTGCCTAGACAACCAAGTGAAGTCCTGATGGCTTCCCATCCCCCACCTCTCATAGCTAATTGGAACACTACTATGCATCTGGCAAAAAAAAAAAAAAAAGCCAACCCTGGACCTAAGATATCAGAGTTGATATCTTATAGTCATAGTGAATACTGTGACTTAAAAGTGAAGCATTCCCCACCCCAAGCTCATGTGTGGTCCTCAGCCTGTTGTGCTGTTTGCTTAGAGACCTTTTAAAGGTAGAGTGTAGTTGTGGGAAGGAGACAGCTGGGAGATAGGCCTGTGGGTTGTAGCTGAGCCCCAACTCTGGCCTGAGTCCTGCTTCGTGAACCCCAGCGTGAGAGGAATTCTAGCCTTCTGGTCCTGTGGCCGTGAACTCCACCATGCCTTTCCCCTGGTGGGCTGGATGCATTCACATCATAAGCCAACATAAGTCTTTCCTACCTTTAAACTGTTTCCTCATATATTCAGTCACAGAAACAAGAAAATTAACTAATATAATGGCCAACTGCACGGAGCTTGCAGGGCTATGAGTTTTCGAGCCCTGACAGGGTAGTGAGCCTCGGCAAGGACATCTTAGGGGAGAGTAGAAGACACAGGAAGACTCCTAGTGAATGAAGTCACCCATGGACAGAGAAGAATCAATTAGCAGAGATGAGTGAGCATGGGGCCCTGGACCCACAACGGCATCACTGTGTTTACCACACTCACATAGGTCTCAAGGTCTTCAGCAACTCTTCGCATCAGGAGGTTAACGGGGTCTTCTTCCTGGATCTCAGGTAAGACCCAGCGGCTGTACTTTCAGTGTGCTGGGACAGGGTGGCGGATGGCAACAAAGCTATGATACAGCCAACATCCGAAGAGGCTTTCTACTGGCCCCTCAATGACACTGGAGCTCTGCCTGAAACTTCTAAGGGTGAAGACATTCTCTTTTTCAAGAGGAAGAAAGGTGGAAGTGGGGAGGCCGTCTTTCTTCAGAAAACAAATACAAAGACAATACTCTGGAAAAGATTAGATTCAAGTCAACCTTACACCATCGGTGGAAAGACTTTTAACACAGAGAAGGACACATAGCAAGATGCAAACACCCTCTACCAGGAAATCACCATGGAAAGTTTTCTGTTAGGATAACTGGACTTTCACACTTATAAAATCACATAGATGATGACTTACAATAAAGACAGTGTACACACTACACAAAAATAGCTCTAGGGGGCCAGTGAGGTGGCTCAGTGGGTAAAGATGTTTGCTACGAAGCCTGATGACCTGAGTTCAATCCCCAGGTCCCACATGCTGGAAGGAGAGACCCAACTCCAGCATGTTGTCCTCCGACCTCCTCGTGGGCAAACATATGCACACATTAAAGGAATAAATGCGATTACAATTTTTCTCAAACAGCTCACAGACCTCCCCTAGTCTTCCCAACCCCTCCCCGCTAAGTCCCATCCTTTCCAGTCTCTAGAAACACAAACTTCTCTGTGGAAGGTCACAACTACAGGTCACAGAAGAGTGACAGAAACACATGCCTGCTGCTGTAAATCTGGCCAAGAACCCGTGGCTGGGGAGCTCACAGGACCCAGGCCTGAACCTCCTGATAGTATTTTACTTAGTGGACATAGTCTCAACGTGCCCCCTAAATTAGTGTCTCTCTGCCTGTGGATTAGTGCATCTCTTGGTCCTCATCAGAGAAATCTCTTTGTGCAGTGAAAGACAGCTAATACAGAAACTCACAACTGATCATCATGATGAGAATCAGAGTCTTTGGAGTGCTTTGCCACAAACGGAGCATCTGTATCGCACTATCTCCCCTAGGCTTAGGGACCGTCACAGAAGAGGAGGGCGGAAAGATTATAAGATGCAGAGGTCAAGGGAGACCAGAACTAAAAATGTCTTCTGAGCATAACAGGACCACTGTGTTCCTGAACGCATGGCCTAAGGTTGCCTACACAAGACCAAGCCAACCAACATTGTAGCATGGAATAGGAAGCAGATCCTGTGGTTTCCACTCAGGAGCTATGGGACAGTTAACAGCTTCTGGGGGAGAGAAGGTCAGATTTCTTTAAGGATATGGCTCCTAGGAGATACTCCAGTGCATGGCCCCATATCCAGAAGTGTATGAATAGCACAAGTGTAGTCAATGGGTTATTAAATTTTTTTAAAAGAACACAAAGTTGGGGGATTAGGAGATGGGGAGTGGATCTGGGAGGAGTTAGGGGGAAAAGTTAGAGGTAAAAATGACTAAAATGCTGTGGGATGTTCTGTATGTTAAATGTGTTGCTCTAATTGGTTAATAAATTAAACACTGATTGGCCAGTAGCCAGGCAGGAAGTATAGGTGGGACAAGCAGAGAAGAGAATTCTGGAACAGGAAGGCTGAGTCAGAGAGACACTGCCAGCCACCGCCATGAAAAGTGAGATGTAAGGTACCGGTAAGCCATAAGCCACGTGGCAACTTATAGACTAATAGAAATGGGTTAATTTACGATATAAGAACTAGATAGCAAGAAGCCTGCCACAGCCATACAGTTTATAAGTAATATAAGTCTCTGTGTGTTTACTTGGTTGGGTCTGAGCGGCTGTGGGACTGGCGGGTGAGAGAGATTTGTCCTGACTGTGGGCCAGGCAGGAAAACTCCAGCTACACTAAAACAATTATAAAAATTCTCAAAGAATTAATAAAATTATTTGTTTATTTTTTTTTAAAAAAAAAAAAAGGAGAGAAGGGTAGCTCCATCCAGCAGTTTGTTTCCATCAACTACTAGGTTTCTTCTGGTGAGAAAAGAATTATCACCAATTTCATCCAAGGACAAGGAGTCATAAAGAAGTGACTTTCTAAGTGCAGTACAGAATTTTCAAATGGAGCTAAGTTCAGTTCCCCAAATGCCAGTGAAAACAGATGCTGTTTTCCAGCAGAAAAGTATCTGCCCACCATCAAGAGTCCAAGGAAGCCTTGCTGCTACTTAGAATAGGAATTAAGAAACGGAAATGGACTGCAGAGTCAGCTCTGTTGGAAGTGTCCTGCACCCCTTGGCTTACCAGCGGGATAGATCGCCCTGTCCAGGTTAGCACTTTGATTGGCACCGGTAGACACCGGTGACTCCTGAGAGAAGAACATTAGTTAGAGAGGAGCCGAGGAGGTGGCTTCACTGGCAGGGTGTTTGCTGCACAGATCTGGTGAGGACCCAAGTTCACGTTCTCAGCACCCCCATAAAAAGTCAAGCATGATGACAGCCTGTGCCTGTAATCCTGGCACTGGGGGGGAAGGGGAGCGGGGCGCAGTAACAGGTAGATCACTGCAGCTCCCTGGCCAGCCAAGATGAATCAGTGATCTCCAGGTTCAATGACAGACCCTGTGGTGGTTTGAGTGATGGCCCCCATAAGATCATATATTTGAATGCTTGGTTCCTAGTTGGTGGAACTTTGGGGGGAAGGATTGGGAGGTATAGCCTTGAAATTGGTGTGGCCTGGTTAGAGGAAGTGTGTCACTGGGGGTGGGCTTTGAGGTTTCAAAAATCCATACCAGGCCCAGTCTCTGGCTCTCTGCCTCATGCCTGTGATGTAAGCTCTCAGCTACTGCTCCAGTACCATGGAGCTTTACCTGCTTGCTGCCATGCTGTCCCACATAAGGCCCATGGACTCACCTTCTGAGACTGTAAACAAGGGCCCAATTAAAGGCTTTCTTTTTTAAGTTGCCATGGTCAGAGTGTCTCTTTATAGAGATAAGAAAATAATTAAGACAGACCCTGTCACAAAAATAAGATGGGGAGTACATGCTATACATATAGTCACATAAACAAAAACAACAAACACACACACAAAAATTAGAATGTTAGACCAGAGCTACCACATAACAGCTAAGTTTCATAATAGTAAGTAAAATTAGGAAATAAAGAGCAAGAATCTAGATTATTAATCTTAGGTAGGAAATATGCATAACATGTATAATAATAAGGTTCCAACTTTGTGCATAAATGTGTTTTGACATCATTTTCCTCTCAATTAAACTTTGTCTGATTACTGCATAATGCTACCTCTGTTTCATAAAACCACTCTGGACACGACTGGTTTGCTGTCTCTGCCCTCCAAGACAAACACCCACGTGGGTAGTTCCAGGGCACTTGGAACCCCTGAAATTATACCTGGATTTGGGGCACATAAACACGTATTTTTCTGAGGGAAGAGTCTGGAACCTTCATCAGAACATCACTTAAGCTACACAAAATTAAGAAGAATAAAATGAATGGGCCTGTCATTCAAGATTTTATCACATATGTTGTTTATTCACAATTTGTAAAAAAAGAAAAAAAAGAAAAAAAAAGAACCAGCTTATATTTTACTTTTCCAAGTTGATGCCTTTTGCCAATTCAATAAGGTCTGAAGATTCTTCTAAGACTTTCATGAAGACTTTCTTCCCATTGCGATGAAGAGATACCATAACTGAGCTTATTTGAAATTTTCACTTGCAACAATCCAAAGAGATTCCTCATTTTCAAAACTTAGGGTCTACTTGTAATTTCTGAGTGGTGACATAAGCCCTGAGGTTCACAGTGAGCACCACGTGCAGATCCAGTTTGCCCCTCCCCATCACACCAGGAAACATCACGTCTGAGCAAACAAGGTCGGAGGAGTGGTCCTCGGCATGGAGTGGCACCAACCTCTTCTTGGCAAATCAATGGTGTTGTCTACTCTTCTTGCGTAGAAACACAAAGGAAGTAGAATGAAGAAGAAGACATGAACAGACGGATGAACAGGCTGCAGAAAGAATTGCCTGAGCATGAGAAAATGGTCAGTGGGATGTCCAAAGCACATCGGGACACAAAGGCCCGAAGTCAATATTGCAGTCTTTAGATGCTTCCCTATGGAGGGTTAGCAAGTGATGGATGTACCCGTGAGTGTCTGTGATTCCAGACTTCGTCCTTTTCAGTGCTTTCTGCAAGGCTCTGTCCTTAGGAGGAATCACTCAGGCAACAGATTTCAGGCTTCCAATGCCACCAACGTCTGTGGTAAACAGGTCTTCCAAAGCAGCTGCTATAACCGCAGCCGGAACCTAGCTTTCTATGCATTGAGATGATTATTAACAGGTGTCCCCATAGAAGCCATACCCTAAGGAAGAAGCAAAAAGGAAGGCCTTGCCAGTGTCCAGCTGTGGGCACCACTCAACACGAGAGGGACCAGTCCCCCAGGAGCACAGGAGTGAAGAAAGTAGCATGGCCCTACGTGTTTGTGAGCTATTTATTCAGAGAAAAGAAAAAGAAAGACAGACATAGCATGCATTTGAGCTAGCAGGGGAAAGGTTAGGTTATATAACACTGGAGGCCAAAGATGGTCTTTTTTTTTTCTTTTTCCTGGAGAAAGGTATTGTGAAATAGTCCAGGAACAGCCTCCAATTTCCACAGTCCTGGGTGCTTCCCAAGGCTTCTAGCCTACAAGGTCAACAGTTAGAGTCCTGGCAATGACCTTACACCCAAGAAGTCGGAGGATCCTCAGCAACCTAGCAGGCCTCCACTGTCGGAAGAAGGGAGGTTCTGCCCAGGGTCCTCTTAGTTGTTTGGAAGCCACCTGTCTACTCATGCCCAGGAGTTTATGCTGCCCCTCACACTCAGCACAACTGGGAAACAATTGTTATTTTAGGATCTGCAAAAGCAAGCTAGCCGGAAGCAGGAACAAGAATCGTTCAACGCGGTACCCGGGTGCAACTGGGGACCAAGGCATCACCACTCTAGAAGCTGAGTAGCGAGTGAGGGCCAATGGTGCTTGTGTTTAAGGGAAAAGTAAGAAGTTAAGATCCCTCCAGGCTGGGAGAAGGGGCCATGAGAGATGGATATAGACAGGGCCTGACTGCTGGGAGCAAAGTGAACTGAAGCCATCCCTGGCAATTCGCAGGTGAGTAGGTAGCTGAGACTGTAAGAGGGAGCTGGGTTTGGTGACTCATACCTGTAAACCTAGCACTTGGGAGGCTGAGAGAGGAGGCCCAACCTGGACTGCAGCATGAGACCCTGTCTCAGACAAAACCAAAAATCGATAGACCCTCAGAACGCCTAGCTCTCCCACAAGTAGGGATTTCCACCCCTGGGAGACCAGGATCCAAGACAAGACTTGGCCACAAGAGAACAAAGCTATCCCAGTTGCTTGGGTAGGTTCTTAAAGATTATGTGTTCCAGTTCATCTTTTCAACCAAAAAATATTCATTGCACACCTACAGTGTGCCAAGTACTATTCTAACTGATGGGTCCATGAAAACAGATGAAGATCCGACCTTGTAGAGCTTAGGTTCTAGTAGAGTAAGGGAATGGCACAAATTGTTTTGGATTTAAAGCTAATGTTCCCCCCCCCTCCCCCGCCAAAAAAAAAATTCACATGCATGCTGAAATCTCAAAACCCCAAATAGATGTCATTGCCAAATGGTTGAGTCATGAGGTGGGACGACTCACAGGTCATCCTAAGTAGAATGAGTGACTTTTGTCCTGAATCAATGAAAACCAACAGAAGCTTGTGAGCAGGTGTGTGATCCACCCTATGTTTGAAAGCACATGATAATTGATTAGGACAGACTGGGTGGGTGGAAAAATGGGGAAAGGTAAGAGCCAGTGAGAACATTGCAACAACTGGGGTGTCTCAGGTCATTCAGGCAGCTGTATTAGAAATGCCATGGTGGCTGGAGAGATGGCTCAGTGGTTAAGAGCACTGGCTCATCTTCCAAAGGACCTGGGTTCAATTTCCAGTACCTACATGGCAGCTTACAACTATAACTCGAGTTCTAGGCTAAGGAATCCTATACCCTCATACTGATATACCTGCAGGACAACACCAATGCACATAAAATAAAAACAAATTTTTAAAAAAGGAGAGGGGGCTGGAGAGACAGCTCAGAGGTTAAGAGCACTGACTGTTCTTCCAGAAGTGCTGAGTTCAATTCTTAGCAACCACATGGTGGCTCACAACCATCTATAGTGAGATCTGGTGCCTTCTTCTGGTATGTAGACATACATGCAGGAAAAAACACTGTGTATAGAATAAATAAATAAATAAATCATTGAAAGAAAGAAAGAAAGAAAAAGAAAGGAAGGGAGGAAGGAAGGAAGGAAGGAAGGAAGGAAGGAAGGAAGGAAGGAAGGAAGGAAGGAAGGAAGGAAGGAAGGTGTAGCAGGAATCTTAAAAGTTCTTATTGATAAAATCAAACCCGAGGCCAGTTATTGGGGTGAAATGCTGGATGGTCAGAGAGACAGAATAAGCCACAGTTACCTCACCTTGCCGGATCCTCAGCTGGTCTTGTTTCCTCAGACTGGAAGCTTCTGTGTCCTCATCCCAATGGCTCTCAGCTGAACTGCTGCTCGAAAGCCTGAAGCTTAACCACCCAAATGCTTAACCAGCCAAATGCTTCTAGTTTCTGGTCCTCATGCCTTATATACCTTTCTGCTTTCTACCATCACTCCCTAGGATTAAAGGCGTAAGTCACCATACCTGGCTGTTTCCAATGTGGCCTTGAACTCACAGAGATCCCAGATGGATTTCTGCCTCTGGAATGCTAGGATTAAAGGTGTGTGCTATCACTGCCTAACTAGTGACTTTTCTGTTCTCTGACCCCAGATAAGTTTATTAAGGTACACAATATTTTGGGGAACACAATACCACCACAGAAAGGAAGGAAGGAACGAACGAATGAACGAAGGAAGGAACGAAGAAAGGAAGGAAGGAACGAAGAAGTAACCATGGTGGATTCAACCACAGGTGTGTATTTCTCATGGTTCTAGAGGCTGGAAGTCCCAGATCAAGACGCCAACAGATCTGGTGCATGGTGAGGGCCTCCTTCTTCTGTCTGTAGCCTCACATATCAGGGAGCATGGATAGAAAGCAAGCACTCATGTCTCTTCTTATTAGGGCTCCATCTTGTTAATGTTCTCCCAAAAGCCCCACTTCTGAACACCTCCTGATACCATCTCAGGAAATGCTAGATTTCAACGTGTGAATTCAAGAAGGACTCTAGCATTTGCCCCCAGCACCAGATGAGAATCGAAGGTGCTTAGATAAGAGTTGGGGGTGGTAAATGGTGGCCACGTCTTACATGCTGGGTACATTTGAGAGTCAGAGCCGACATGATTGTGAACAGACTGGATACCCAATTAAAAAAAGAGAGAGAGAGAGGCCAGAATGACCCCAGTGTTCTGACCTCCAGAAATCCTGACATATATGAAGCACCAACAGAGACAGGAAGCCCCCTAAGATATACAGGTTTAAAGGAAAAGAAGTTTCCAGAATTTAGTTTTAGACATGACAAATTTGATAACAAATTTAGACAACCAAATTAAAGGTCAACAGAAAGGATTGGGATTAAATAAAACCTGGGTATTCTATAGGTATGCGGATGGTATATTAAATTCCTGCCTGTCACACGGGACCACCACTTCTCTTCTACTTGCTTGGCCCTGACCTCCCCCCCCCCACCCCACCACCTTCCCTGACCTCAGGCTGCTGTGGTCTCCTCATCATTTGCCTTTGCCCAGGTTTGCTCTCCATGCCTCTGTCACCTCTTTTACCCTCAACACGTTGACTTTTCCAGAGTCCCATTCTCTCAAGTGCTAACCACTGTATACTAAATTCATGTCATAGCAGACAGGCAGACGCAAATGACATTAGGAAGTCGGTCTGTCTATCCATTTCTTCCCAAGTCAACATGAGTTCCTGTCAATAAGGGCCACGTCCTCTGGTTGTGGTTGCACACACGCACTGGTAGTGTACACTGAATAGGTGGGTGAGTGGGGTCACAAGTTTAAAAAGGACTTTGTCAATAAGAAAAAAGTGGGCCATACTTTGGACACATATTTTGGACTTGTGACCCTGTGTATCACCTGGGGGAGGACAATTCACTTGGAGGCTGAAGGCTATAACTATTAGATGAAATACAAATGTGTCCTCCACACTCAAAAGCTACCTCTTCACAAGTGAATAAGAACCATTGTAAAACCTCTACTCCTGTTTCAGTAAAAGTAATCACAGACCCATATTTTTGCAGCTTCCCTGGGCGTTTTCATACTATCTTGAATGACACAAAAATTCAACTGCAGAAAACTGTTATTTGTTTATGTTTTTATTTTATGTTTAAGTATTTTATCTGCTTGTACATATGTATACATGTGCATCACATGTATGCCTGGTGCTGGTAGAGGGGCATATTACAGGCAGTTGTGAGTTGCTGTTGGGTGCTGGGAATAATAGCAAGTGCTCTTAACCACTAAGCCATCTCTCTAGGCCCCTGAAAGCTTTGATTTTTAAAGAGAGATAGAGTCAGATAACATAAAAGCAATACCAAGAGAGGAGACCCACAAAGACTTGAATAAAATCCACTGATGGAAGTTGGCCCAAGTACTTGTATGGAAGTAGGCTTAGTTAATTTTTCTGTTGCTATAATAAAATATCATAACAAAAGCAACTTAATGAAGGAATGATATATTTAGGCTCAGTTCAAGGGGGGAAGTCATCATGGAGGGGAAGTCCTCATGGACAGGAAGTCCTCATGGAGGAGAAGTCATCATGGAGGGGAAGTCATCATGGAGGGGAAGTCATCATGGAGGGGAAGTCATCGTGGAGGGGAAGTCATCATGGAGGGGAAGTCCTCATGGAGGGGAAGTCATCATAGAGGGGAAGTCATCATAGAGGGGAAGTCATTGTGGAGGGGAAGTCCTCATGGAGGGGAAGTCATTGTGGAGGGGAAGTCCTCATGGAGGGGAAGTCATTGTGGAGGGGAAGTCATCATGGAGGGGAAGTCATTGTGGAGGGGAAGTCATCATGGAGGGGAAGTCATTGTGGAGGGGAAGTCATCATGGAGGGGAAGTCATTGTGGAGGGGAAGTCATCATGGAGGGGAAGTCATCATGGAGGGGAAGTCATTGTGGAGGGGAAGTCATTGTGGAGGGGAAGTCATCGTGGAGGGGAAGTCATTGTGGAGGGGAAGTCATCATGGAGGGGAAGTCATCATGGAGGGGAAGTCATTGTGGAGGGGAAGTCATCATGGAGGGGAAGTCCTCATGGAGGGGAAGTCATCATGGAGGGGAAGTCATCATGGAGGGAAAGTCATCATGGTAGGGAAGTCATTGTGGAGAGGAAGTCATTGTGGAGGGGAAGTCATCATGGAGGGGAAGTCCTCATGGAGGGGAAGTCATCATGGAGGGGAAGTCATCATGGAGGGAAAGTCATCATGGTAGGGAAGTCATTGTGGAGAGGAAGTCATTGTGGAGGGGAAGTCATCATCATGGAGGGGAAGTCATCGTGGAGGGGAAGTCATCATGGAGGGGAAGTCATCATGGAGGGAAAGTCATCATGGTAGGGAAGTCATTGTGGAGGGGAAGTCATCATGGAGGGGAAGTCCTCATGGAGGGGAAGTCATCATGGAGGGGAAGTCATCATGGAGGGGAAGTCCTCATGGAGGGGAAGTCATCATGGAGGGGAAGTCATCATGGAGGGGAAGTCATCATGGAGGGAAAGTCATCATGGTAGGGAAGTCATTGTGGAGAGGAAGTCATTGTGGAGGGGAAGTCATTGTGGAGGGGAAGTCCTCATGGAGGGGAAGTCATCATGGAGGGGAAGTCATTGTGGAGGGGAAGTCATCATGGAGAGGAAGTCATCAAGGAGGGGAAGTCCTCATGGAGAAGCCATCATGGAGGGGAAGTCCTCATGGAAGGGAAGTCATCACAGAGGGGAAGTCATCATGGAGGGGAAGTCCTCATGGAGGGGAAGTCATTATAGGGGGGAAGTCCTCATGGAGGGAAGTCATCCTGAAGCAAAACATCATGGTGCAGAAGTCCAGACAGCCTGAGCTTGAAGCAGTGGATCATATTGCATCTGAAGCCAGGAGAAGACTGATGAGTACTCAGGATCAGCTAGCTTCCTCTTCTTTATTCAGTCCATGACGCAAGCTCAGCGAATGACACCACTCTCCCTTAGGGTGGCTCCTCTCACCTCAATTATTCTAATCAGGATGATCCCTCACAGACATGTTCCGAGGTTGACCTAATAGAAATGAATCGCTCACAGCTGTGGCTGGAAGATTGCCTTGTAAGCAATTTCAGATCCATTGGCTCAGGTTCCTTTCTTGAAGACATGTAGAAAATACCTGTTCCTAGTGGTTCTCAAGCCTTTCTGTAGCCTTAAGCAGATTTACAAATGTCCAATTCTAATCCACACCCTCAAGTGTCCTGGTCTGTAAGGAGAAACATGGGTATCAATATTTTTTTTAATCTCCATGTGATTCTAACATGTGCAGAGAAGTGAAAGAGATTTGATTGAACTCTTCTTTTTTAATTTTATATTATTACTTATTTTATGTGTTAGGTGTTTTGCATACATGTATGCCTGTGTACCACATGAATGCATGGTATCCAAGGCAATCATAAGGGGTGTCAATCCCTTGAAACTGAAGTTAGAAATAATTGGGAGCTTCCATTGGGTACTGGAAATCAAACCCAGATCTTCTGGAAGAGCAGCCAATGCTCCTAACCACTGAGCCATGTCTCCAGTCCTTCTTACCATTGCTTAAAAAAAAAAAACTGTTCTATTAAGCCCCATTCATACATAAACAAACTAGACCATGATATCACTGGCTTCTCCTATGGCCATTTCTACACACTTCCTTCCCACCTCTTTGATTAATTTGTTCTAGCGTATTTTTTATGATGATTTTAACCTATTGAATACTACCACTCAAGAGAATGTGTGAATTTTCATTAGTGAAAATCAGCTAACTCCTAAGAATCAGATCAGGCCCTTGAGAAAATGAAACTGAGACAACACAATATTCTCAATTCATCCCAAGCCCTCCTCCTCCTGAAAACTGTGTTGCAGAAATTATAACCAGGTTCACAGCATGTGTCTATTATTGACAATGGAGAAAGAGGTAAATAAACACAAAAGAAAGCCATGTTCATTTCAAGCCACCAAGAAGCACAGGCCAAAAGAAAAATAAAAATCAATCAACCTTAGCCAAGTCAAAAAGAACAGAACCAGGGGGCCTGGAATTCTATATTCAGCTTTTAAAGGGTATTTCAAACAATAGAGAACAAACACTGTGTAATCACTCCAAAAGTTTACAAACAACACAGCTGAACAACTCGAAGTAGTCAACCCAACTAGTGCCTGTCTCTACAGAAACACTACCCACCCTGAGCTGCACTAATAACATGGCTTCCCCTGCTGGTAACATGTGCGCCCTGCTGGCATTGATTCAAGGAACCCTCTCCAACCAGAGAACCACTCATGTGTCCTGAATACCTGCCATTCTTAGGTAGGAGACAGTCTTGAGACCTTGTCAGAAAGCACTATAATTCCCACTTTCCAGAAGGGGAAATCAAGTCAGGAAGAGGTGAATCCTCTCTTAAGGAAATGGTAGTTAAGCTGTCTGGACTCAGGGAAGACTGGAGACCAGCTGGGCTCCTGGTATCATGGAAACCAAACCTTTCCACCAATTTTTTTTTTCCAAGTGAATCGGGGTTCATATTTGGATGTTCTGAAGTCTACCCTGGACTTTTCTTCTTCTGCAGAACTCTCTCCTGTATTGTCTTTTTCTTTCTCCATATTCTGTTCCAATTTCCAGGTTGTCTACACAATTCAAGATTGGTTATAATTAGCTCCAGGGAACTGTCCAAAAGCCTCTTTTCTTCTCCTAGGATTTGGGGGAGTCTATGTGCCTTGAGGTAAACTGCCATCTGCTAGGATTTGAAGATGTGCTTTATGGGATCGCAGCCTCTCTAGGAAGACAGATTTACATGTGTGGAGATGGGGGAATGGGGAGGGGTGCAAATGGGGGCTCTCCAGAATGCCTGCCCATGAGGGGTGCTAAATTTGATGTGTGAGGGTGCCAAGTCAGGGGAGAGAAGGCTGCCTGCGTGTTGGCTCGGCTAATTAGCACGGTTTGAAAATAATTATGATGAGACCACACAGGGAGCGCACCGCGTTGCAGACGGTAGGACCAGCAAGTAAACCAGAGCTCAAAACCGCACATCTTTAACGCTTGAGAAAAACCTTCCAGAAGATGGACTACGCCACCAACCAGGCCGTGATGCTGTTGTTCATGGCCAAGTGGTCCAAGAGTTCTCAGTTTGCATCAGTATTCGTTAACGGGAACAAGAGCCTCCGTGGCCATCTCAGCTCAGGAGAGATGGGTGGCTGGGCTTCCTCCGGTCTCAGTTCATTGGCACCACCCTTGGAAGATGGACAGGACTGAACAGGGACCTGATCCACCATGTAGGGAAGGTCCACACAGAACATTAGTGAAGCACTCTGGCTTCCCATAACACCTCCCTTCTATTCTTTTTTTTTTTTTTTTTTTTTTTTTTTTTTTTTTTTTTTTTTCTGCCTCTGCTTTTAGCACCATGCTCTTAGGGTGCCGTCACATCTGTGTATTGGGGCACTTGGATCTCCGCAGCGTTTCCTCGTTCTTCACTCTCTTCTCGGCTAGAATTGAAACCTTGACTCCGGCTTCCTAAGTTATCGCCTCTTCACAGGCACCTGGGACTCCAAGGACAGATGCCCGCCTTCCATTCCATAGACCTCAGTTGGCTCTCTGCTGCCCCCACCTGGTCCACATAAGAATTTTGCGGTGGTGATCTGACGGAGCAGCCTTAAAATCTAGTGCCCGGATTCCTGAAGGCAATTTGAATTTGGCTAATTTTCTTTCACTGACTTAAGATACCATATATTAATATAATTATTCCAGAATCATAACATTGATATTTTCCTTTCATTCTACCTCAAATATCCTCTGGTGGTAAGAAAGAGCCTTGGGGTAAGATGTCAAGGGAGAAGGAGGAAGACAGGAATCATCTGGAACTCCCTAGACTAGACACTTAGAGAACATCTTAGGATACATTCCAGCAGCTTACTCACAGTCCTAACCATGTAACCATTTGCCTTAAGTGACTGTTCTATCGCTGTGACCAAGGCAACTTATAAAAGAAAGCATTTAATCTGGGGCTGGCTTACAGTTTCAGAGGGTGAGTCCATGCCATGGGCAGGGAGCAGGCAGCAGGCAGGCAGACATGGCTCTGGAGCAGTAGCTGAGAGCTCACGTCTTATCCAGAAGATAAAAGCAGAGAGCAAGACTGGACCCGCCATGTGCTTTTGAAACCTCAAAACCCACACTGCCCCCATGACACACCTCCTTCAACAGGGTCATGCCACCTAATCCTCCCTAAACAATCCACCAACTGGGAACCAGACATTCAAATATAAGAGCCTATGGGGGCCATTTCTCATTCAAGCCATAACATTCTACTCCGCGACCCCTATAGCCTTATTTTTTTTTTTTGAGCCCAGCTTCAAAAGCCCCCATAGTCTTTCATAGTCTCAACACCGTTTAAAGTCAAAAGTCCCTTCTAGGGTCAAAGGCAATCTCTTAACTGTAAATCCCTGTTAAAAAAAAAAAATTATTACATTCTTCCAACATACAATGGCACAGAATATACATTTCCATACCAAAAGAGAGAAAGGGAGGCATGGCGAGGAAATACTGAACCAAAGCAAGGCTGAAACCCCAAATCCAAATTTGGGCAAACTCCAAATCCTGCATCTCCGTGTCTGAAGTCGGAGGGCTCTCCAGATCTCCAACTCCCTCCAGCTTTGTTGACCATAGCACACTCTTCTCTCATGGGCTGACTCCGTGCCCTGCCTGTAGCAGTCCATGGCAAGTATCCCAAGGCTCTGGCATCGCTAACATCTTGAGGTCCCCAACACAATCGAGACATTGCCTTCACAACTTCAAGAAATGGCCTCTCTGGGCCTCCATGGGGAAACTCCTCCTGCGTGGCCTCAGCAGCTTTCCTTCACCAGGCAGGAAGATTCTCCAAGCCCTTTACTCCTGTACCGTTCCTGATAAAGCCAGAACCGCACGGCCAAAGCTGATGACAAGTTCTTCATCTTGCTTCAGATGGAATCTGACTCCCTTCTTGAACAAATTTGTATAAGCTTTGACTCCTTGATGGTTTCCTTTGCCACATAAGCTTTCCTTTGTTCAAGTTTTAAGATTATCTGGGTGGGGTCTTACCCTAAGGATCCTGAGACTGTGCTTTTTTTTATTTATTTATTTATTTATTTATTTATTTATTTATTTATTTTTCTTTTTTTGGTTTTTCGAGACAGGGGTTCTCTGTGTAGTTTTGGTGCCTGTCCTGGATCTCGCTTTGTAGACCAGGCTGGCCTCGAACTCACAGAGATCCGCCCGGCCCTGCCTCCCGAGTGCTGGGATTAAAGGTGTACGCCACCACTGCCCAGCTTGCTTTTTATATTTCTTTTGGCCTGGCTTGCTCTTTTTCACTGTAGATCTGCTTAAGAGTGATCACTAATAACCAGATGATGCACTTAATGCTAAACTGTCTTGAAATTTCCTCTGCCATTGATATTAGTCCAAAACTCTTCAATTGAGCCTCTGGCAGTTGTTTTCAACCAGGGCAGAAAGCAGCCACACTCAGCCGGGAGGTGATGGCGCACAACTTTGATCCCTGCACTCGGGAGGCAGAGGCAGGTGGATCTCTGTGACTTCAAGGCCTGCCAGGGCTACAGAGTGAGATCCAGGAAAGGTGCAAAGCTGCACAGAAAAACCCTGTCTCAAATGCCCCCCCCACACACACACACACAAACAAAGAAGAACAACAAAGCAGCCACAATCTTTGCAAGTTATCACAGAAACAGTTTCTAATATTCTTTTCCTCTGAACCTCTTGAGCTGGGCCTCCACGGTCGACATTGCTCTCAGCTCTGCTGTCTTTCAAGTTCCTACTAGGGTGGCCCATTAAGCCCCTCTTACTTCATTCAATCACTTTCCTGATCCAAAGTCCACATTCTGCCAAGACACAGCATGGTCAGGCCTGTCAAAGCAATACGCCACTCCCTGATACCAGCTTCTCTCTTAGTCACTGTTCTGTTGCCATGACCAGACACCATAAAAGAAAGCATTTAATTGGGAGCTTGCTTACATTTGTCAAGAGCTAGTTCGTGATCATGATGGTAGGAAGCCTGGTGACAGGCAGGCATGGCCTGAAGCAGTTGTTGGAACTTCCATCTTACCCACAAGATGGAAGCATAGAGAAAGCAAGACTGGGCCTATCTTGGGCTCTTGAACCTCAAAGCCTGCCTCCAGGGACACACCCCTCCCAACAAGGTCGCACTTCTTAATCCTTCCCAAATAATCTGCCAAATAGGAACCAGATATTCGAATACATGAGCCTATAGGAGCCATTCTCATTCAAACCACGATACCAGTCTTACCTGAGACAATAGCCAGCACCTAACTATCTGGCCCATTCATCTCTCCTTCTCAAGGTCCTGGTGGACTCGTCATCAGTAGTACTCCAGTCTGTGTCTGTTGAATGAATCAGTGAATGTGCATGTAACAAAGAGCAATTTATAAGTCACACATTCATTCAATGCATTGTAAATAGTTGCTATGGGGTAGAATCAGGCAGTGAAGAACCAAAGCACCTCCATTTTAAGCAAGCCCCTAACCCCAGTTTGAAACAGGCCTGAATTTCAAATTCTCAGAACTGTGGTATCAAGTTAACCATGTGGTAGTGACTGGTTAACCATGAAATGTCCCAACCTGCAGGCAGCCAATGAGAAATGCTGACAAACAACAGCCCACCTAGCAGGAAGATGAGGATAAGGCTTCTGGAAAGGCCCTAGAAGCAAGCCAATCAGCTCGTACCCATACTAGCACCCCTAACTGATGTAACTTTGTGGTTTTTGCCTTTAAAAACTGAGCTTACAGAGAGGCGGGCACCTCCTCCAGCCTCCACTGTGTTGATGGCTTGACGGGGTCCCTGCCTAGGCTTGTATTGCTCCCAAGTAAAGCCTTGCTTTTGGATTCCAGCACACTCTTCTTCGGTGGTCTCTCTGGGAGTCTCAATCTTGGCACAACAATAGCTAACATCTTTTTGTTGTAATAGGGGTGTGGATGTGTGTGTGTGTGTGTGTGTGTGTGTGTGTGTGTGTTATGCTTTGATAACCTTTGCAATCAAGGAAACAAACAGCAATATTTCAATTATCTTGAAGACAATCTGAAAAGAGGGCTTCAGCCTATGGAAATGAAACAACTGTCTCAAATTCCATAAGATTTATAAAAACAAGGGCTCAACGGTTAAAATATGCAAAAAATTAACATATAATATGTACCTATGTAAGTATATATGTGTGGACATATATATTATATACATATAATATACATATATTATATATATATCAGTTGAAGAAAACCAAAGAATGGATAAAAACAAATTTAAAGGAATTGAAATGGGAAGCTGAAGGAAAGAGAACAAAAACTAGAAAGAAAAAGTAGATCTGAGAGCTGCGCCTGTGAAAAGAATGATAAACCTCTACGCCTGACACAAAGACAGAGGGGAAGAATTAAAGTGTAGAAAATCAGAATAAGAAAACAGCAGGCGTTTCAGAGGATTATACAGGTAGACCGGCTTCCACGGTGGGGGAGGGGAGATCTGCCTGGTCAACCTCCCTAGAAAAACCAAATCACTAAAACTGACCCAAGAAATTGTGGAGAAAGTTGAGTAGATCATAGCGAGCAGGGAAGGCTATTGAGGAACTGTCTTTGAAAAGGAGTCTGCACCCTGAGATGGCAGCGGAGTCCTTTTGAACGTAGGGAGAGCACAGTGACAAAGACCTGTATTCGCCTCAGGCCCCAGAGGCCCTGAATCAAGGCAGAGTGGCACCGGAGTCCTGAACACCCCGTGCCTTCATTCAAACATGAAACCAGATTCCCTGGGGACCTGCGCAGCTGGCTTGGGGAACCTCGCAGACCCTAGATCCAAGGCTTGAGACAATATTCAGCAGAGTCAGGCCCCAGATTGCTTCCTAACATTCCTACTGACTGTAATTTAACCACTCTGCCTCAGTTTCCCAGCTAAGAGACCATGAGCAGCACCCCCGGGGGGGGGGGGGGTCACTGTGTAAGTAAGGTGAGCAGGGAATGTCTGCAAAGACTCAACACTCTACTGAGGTGGTAGAGGGTACTCAGACGGCAGTAGCCACTGTTGGCTCTTCAGTTAGCCCTAGAAAGCTACATCCAAGTAAGACAGAGCAAGAAACAGCAAAAGTGAGAATGTCAACTCGATTTACATGCCTGTCCTGAGAATGCCCAGTGCTAAAATCTCTTCTCCACCCCTGAGAAAAGCCCCAGCCCTTTCCACCATGCCACTTCCTCCGGAAGCTCTAGGGTAACCATATCTAGGGTAACCATATCTAGGGTAGCCATATCTACACCCCAGTTCCACCCTTGCATTCTTTTATACTGGTGGTGAAGAACAGTTGACTACATTCACAACATGTAACACAACAATTTGGAGATGCACATGCACACATATACAAGTATACATACTGTACCATTAGTAAGTTACGGTGATTTAAGATGGCTGTGGTCGGAACAGACATCACCCATCTCATCCCATATTCTATTGTCTCGGCCACTTTTTCACTATGCATACATCTTTCTTTCATAATCAAACCTCATCATCCCTCCAGACTGGTTTACCTTTTGATCCCCTCAGCCTTTTGCCCAAGAATGTATTTAACAACATTTATCTACTGGACAAACATATGCATACAACAATATATGCATATAGACAAACGCATCACTCTAAAGATCACTCTTCCCCATCACTCTGGAGAAGCAGGCTTACTTCTGAAGCTACTCATAAATGAACTTGCCTTGGCTTACTGGAGTAGATTTGTGGACAAGTTCTCCTTCCTGTGTGACGAGGAGTGGCTGAGTTAATCTCCCTGAGCGGTGGAAATGGTACCTTTACATTCTCCCAGACCCCAACCAAGGTCCTCTCTGAACAGTATCCCAGGTGATTACAGTTTCTCACAGGATCTTCAGTGTCCTTAGGGTAGCATTTGTGTCTTAGTTGAATTGTTTCCAGCACTGGGCAGGAAGCCCAGTGGTTTTTTAGTCTTAGATGACTAGGGTGAGAAGGCGTCTTAGAAATTCTAGAACACTCCCTCACAGCATAGGCAAGGACTCCACAAAGCTCAGAGAACTAGAAATTTCCCCAACTATAGGTCTCCAGTGAATACTTACTTATTAGGGCAACTGTCACTGTGTGAGGTGCTGAGGTCATCATGATGGAAATGATCCCATGGTCCTTCACAAACTGACCGGCTAGTGGGCAAGGAAGCTAAGAAGCAATTTTGATGAAATGTCATTGTGATGGGGTGTGTAAGGAACTGCTTACTAGAAGATGGAGAGATAGCTCAGCAGCTGAGAGCACGTGTTGTTCTTGCAGAGGACCCAGGTTCCAGTCCCAGCACTGACATGGTGGTTCACAACCAACTATAACTCACAACTCCCGTTCCAAGTCTGCACGTGGTACACACACATACATACATACAGGCAAAACATGCACATGCATAAAATGAAATACCTAAATCAAAAAGAATTGTTTTCTACAGAAGTATACAGTGCCCCCTGGTGGCACTAACAGATGTTTTACCTAGGAGTCGGGAAAGATGAGTCAGCAAAAAAATATTGCGACTACAGGAAGGAAGCCTAAAAACCTGTCAGTGCCACTTTCTATACCCAGGCCGTAGCTCACAGAAGGTGAGGGAGGCTGAGGCCTCCAGCTCCCTTTGCTATTATTATTCTTTTTTTGTTTGTTTGTTTGTTTTTTGTTGTTGTTGTTTTTTGTTTTGTTTTTCGAGACAGGGTTTCTCTGTGTAGCTTTGCGCCTTTCCTGGAGCTCACTTGGTAGCCCAGGCTGGCCTCGAACTCACCGAGATCCGCCTGGCTCTGCCTCCCGAGTGCTGGGATTAAAGGCGTGCGCCACCAACGCCCGGCTATTATTATTCTTTTTGACTCCCCTTGATTCCTGACAGCATTTTCAACCCCACTTCCATACTTCACGTCCCTTCTTTCTCTGACCCCCTTGCCTCCTAGTTCCTCCCGCTCCACTTCCACGCGAGCAAATGACAACTGTTGTGTCCTTGAACCCTTCTGGGTTGAGGTCCAGTGGAGGGTAAGAGCTTCAGGCTCCACTGTGTCTATCCATGCATGTGCTCATTCTGTTTGCAAAGAACTGGCCAGCCACGTGTCTCCTGGAGGAAGAGAAGGCCTGGGCATGGTAGGTGGGAGTCAGCAGCCAGGTGAAGTCTGCCTCTCCGTGGATTTGCCTCACTTTCAGAAAAAGACAGGGGCTCTCCCGGGGCTACATCTCTGGGAGGACTCAACCATCAATGGGCGTTGCTGGATGAGACAAGCAGCCAAAGCTGACTTCCTTGGTATCTCTTACACCAGAGATCAGGAACATGCAGCTTTCCCCATAGAAATAGTTGGGATTCTTAATCACAAAACACTCTTTCAACTTTAAAAAGCCTCGAGGGTGAGGGTAGCTGGAGAGCGCATTTTTCTCCCTCCACACCAGCTATCTCGCCTCATTTCCTCGAGTCTAATGGTGGGAACGGAGGCCAATGTCTGTCATCCTCTCGGCATGGAATTTGCTGAGATTTTAAAAGTTATCTCCAAATCTAAGATTTGAATTTTCTTCAGTTAGGCTTTTCTTTTTTATGTGCTCCAACCCTTAAATCGATTTCAGAATGCCAGTTGCTTATAGCAGATACATTTCAACCATTTTCTTTTAAGAGCCCAGGAGAAGACGGATGAAATTAGCCAATTTCTTCTGGTCATTCTCATTGTACTAATGGGGGTTTTTCTTCCCAATAATTCCTTAGTCTTTCAACGCAATTCTTTAGACCCTGGCCAAGTAAAATGTAATTTTTAAATGATATAAGGAAATATGAAGAAAATAACTGTCTAAGAGATTGAGGCAAAATGAAATGAAATATAATACTCAAAATGATTTGAGAGGTAGAATAGCACAAAATTCTTATGTCTGTCTCTGGGGTAATAATTTGAGATAATGTCTTATATCCCCAAAAGAGAATATGAATAAAAATGAAATCAATCTTAATATACCATTGCACTTCAGGAAAGTTTGACGAAACATTATGTGTTAGTGGCCTTGAGATGATTTAGAAACCACTTTAAAAAAAAAAAAAAGTATTTGAAACCTCTTTTTAAGTCTTAGCATGGAAAAGGGAAGGAACCCGTGAGTAAAGGGTAGGCAGTGAAAACTCCTTGGCATAGAGGGCGGCTTCCCATCCCCCAGCCACCTTCTTTAACCCATCGGCAAAAAAAAAAAAAAAAAAAGCCAGGGTATGGGGTGGAGGCTCTAGCTCAAAATCTGCTGAATTAAAATGGATTCTACATGGATTACAAACTATCAACATTTACTCCCACTGATCTCAGGATGTTTCAGGAAAGAAAGGGAGAACAGTCAAGAGTGAAAGCTGTGTGCCCAAAGCCATCCAAACCTACTCGACCAAGCATCCAGAGTCCTTCTCTGACTCAGGTCCGGCCACTCCCAGTTCTGGGGTTCTACGCTTCTGACTTCAGAGATCAGAATTCTGTAGTGTCTCTTTAAAACGCAATCTCTGAGGCCTGTTTAATGATGAAATTAACCATGATTTACAGCTCATGACAGACACTTCTAAAACAATAAACCATTTAAAAACTCAGACGACTGGATGAAGCTCAGGCCCAGGTCCAGTTCCCTGTGACCCTGCTGTCTCTCTGATCCTTGCCACCTTATTCTCTTGTTTAATGGAGGAGGCTCCCGGCCAGGAAAATTAGAGCTGCTCGTAGTATGTAAGGGCGCGTGCTAGGGACAGCTGTGAGCAAGAGTGCACATCCTATGACTTCTGAACCGACGCCTCACATGCATGCAAATGGAATTCAAGATGTTCACAAAGCTGGATTTGAATGTCACACCTGGTATTTCAGTCTAATAATAATAATAATAGTAATAATAATAATAATAACTTTTGAGGTCTACAAGTCTCTGGGAGCGCGACCTGGCACATTTCCTACCCACTTAACAGTCAGAGGCACTAATCTGGAAAATACTTCTAACTGAAAATCCCCAGCTTGTCATGTTGATGGAAGGACAATGTATTGTCCCTCTTCTTCTTCAAAGACTCTTTGGGGACCTTCTCTCCTGTCACTTTCCCAGTGTAGAAGTGGGAGAGCTTGGGGATTTTTTTTTTTTAAGGATTGAGAGCAGAAAACAACAGCCACATGGCATCTTTCCTAATGTTCATAGCAACACAGATCGCTGTCTAGTGTGACAGGGAGGAGATAAAACATCGAGCATGGTAATGGGAAATTGAGTTTATTGGTGTTTAAACTCTGACAGGAGGATGTCCTTTGGGTTGAGAAAAAAGAAGGCAGTTTGGGGGTCAGGCAGGTGCTGTGTGTATCGGCTTGTCGGGTGTCCAGTTGGTGACCTTTATCAGATGGGCTACAACACCAAGTGCTTGGCAGGTCATCCCATCAGAGATAAATCTGCGCTGAGAAGTTTCTCTCCCCAATGCAAACTTGTCTTCTCTTTTCGTGTTACCTCAGGCTTCATCCTCATCAAAAACTGGTGTGATTTTAGTAGTTGTGTCTCCCGTGATCATTTTTCTATGATTTGGGGATATTATTAGAGATAATAATTTAGAAATTATGTCAGTATCAGAGCTACATAAGGTCTGTAATTTAAGTTACTTGAAAATGTGCCATATTGGGGCATGTTTTTGTTTGGTTTGTTCTTGTTGCTGTGATAAAAAAAAAAAAATGGCTAATGTAACTCAAGGGAGGAAAGCTTGCTTTGGCTCACACTTTGCAGGAATACAGTCCATCCCAGCGAGGAAGGCATGGCAGCAGGCAGCTTGGTACCACTGTGGCAGGGTGTCCTGGTACTCCGCTTCCTTCCATACCAGGGAAGCAGGAAACAGAGTCCAGGCAGAAGCAGAGCCATCCTATAAAGCCTTCAGGGACCTACTTCCTCCAATAAGGCCACATCCTCAAAGTCCCATAGACTTCCCACCAGCTGAGGACTAAGAGTTCAAACACCCAAGCCCATGGAAAACCTTTCACATCCAAGGCATGTCATGGTGATGCCTTGCTTGTTATCTCTTACAACAGGTCCACCGCCTCCTGTGTTCACTTCCATCCGGTGGAAATGCAAATTTTCAGCATACCCCGCAATCCAAATAGGTTGTTCTCCATAGGATCCATATCTCCTGACTTCTACGCCACTCTTGCCATTGTTTATTGCTTGTTTTGCTTCCAGTCTTGCTGACTTCGCTCACTCAGCAAACGTGTGATGTAACCGGCACAATAATAAAGGGTGTAACCCTCATGGAATGGAGTCCTCCAAACATGGGGTCCCAGGCAAAAGGACACAAAAGCACACACCACAAAAAAGGAGCCTATATCAAACAGAACTAAATAAAAATTATGTCGTGGTAGTTTTGCTGTCGGTCGCCCACAGTCCTGTTTCTGAGCTATCTGTGACAAAGGGCGTTTGTTCTAAGCTCAGTCTTAAGCACTGCAATAAGAACTCGAGTTCTGTGCTGGGCCCTGATTGGTCTATGTGTCAATGAGGCCTTTCTTTTTTTTTTTTTCTCCAGCAGCATTGCCATTTCTCTGGATATGAAGTCATGTTCCTGCGGCCACAACTAGCCTCACACAGTTCCGGGAATGCAGCGAGAACTCCAGCAGGATATAACCAGAACAGAGCAAGAGGACAGACGTCATCCCCATGTCAAGGGCTGCTTAATGATCCAAAGAAACTGCACAGATGCTCCCGTTCTTACGGGCAGTGAATGTCAAAAAGGATGAGGTGCTCCCTATCTGTTGGCATGAATAACTGTGCCACCCTGGACCTTGGCCAAGCAGAAAAGCATCACCCAGTGTGGTCAGAACCAAAGACAAAAATAATCCTTCATAACATTTTTTAAAATTGAAACCAGGGGCCAGAAAGAGCTGTTAAGAGCCTCGCCACATGATCATAAATTTGGGAAGTCAGATCCCAACACCTACATAACAAGCGAGGCATCCTGAAAACACCTTAACTCCAGCTTCCAGAAAGACACCCTCTGCTGGTCTCCACCTGTTCGCAGTGAGGCACACCTACACTCATGTGTGCATACTCCCATGTGCACATACATGCACAAATAAATGATAGATAGATAGATAGATAGATAGATAGATAGATAGATAGATAGATGATAGATAGATAGATAGATAGATAGATAGATAGATAGATAGATAGATGATAGATAGATAGACAAATAGATGATAGATAGATAGATAGATAGATAGATAGATAGATAGATAGATAGATAGATAGATAGATATATGATAGATAGGTAGGTAGATGGATGAGAGAGAGAGAGGGAGAGGGAGGGAGGGAGGGAGAGAGAAAGAGAGAGAGAAAGAGAGAGAGAGAGAGAGAGAGAGAGAGAGAGAGAGAGAGAGAGAGAGAACTTCAGAATGTTGAAAGAAAAGGTACCAAATCTAAGAAAATGGAATTTGATCAATACAAGCTGAGTTCTTACTAAATACATTGAAAAATGCTGGTGTCTGCAGGGGGTTGGGGAATAAAAGTGCTGGATAGGTAAGCACACTTAGGGATTTTTTAAACATTCAACCAGCACTGGGATCCACAGGCCATCAGTTATTCATTTCTAAGCCGCCTCCTGTCAACACAACCTCAGACACCTTGGACACCAGGCATAGGGTAAAATCCTCTATTTTTTGTTATCGCATGGAACTGGATAATTCCTGAAAGGGAAACCAAGGCTCCAGCAGCTGAGGAGTGCCGGCGAGAGCCTGTCCTGAGGGACGGACCAGACCAAGCTCTCTGGTTAGCAGGTGAGAACACGGAGGCCCCTGTGCCTTCAGAGACTCCAGCCCTGTTGTTACCCTGAACCTGGGGCCTGGCCATTCCGCCAAGCGAGTCTCTTGAGTCACAACCCAGGCATGCATTCCATTACATAGAATAAATAGTGACTTAATTTATTAACTACACAAAAATTTAACAGGAGCTTTTTAGAGAAGCTTGGGAACGACCCACATTTTTTTTTCTGTCCTTCTAAACAAAATTCCACATTTTCTAAGTACATGCTAGAGACCTTTGAAATGATCCTCTGCGAATTATTTTGGACAGAACCTGTGAAGTGCCCTGTCTATGGATGTTTGTCTCCGTCTCTGGTGTCCGGGGTTCACTGTCCATCCCTTCTTAGAAAGGGGTTCAGCATCTCCCGCACTTCAGGGGACTCTGAGCTTCTTCGCCCACGCTCTTCTCTAATTCCCACCTCGATGCCTACAGCTGTGAAGGCAAGGGATGAGGGGTGAGGAGGTAGGAAGACTGGAAGCTGAAGTGCCAGCCAAAGAACACAGAGTTCTAGCCTGGCTTAGGACCCAGGCAGGACCGCAACCGAAGGCTTATTCTTCTTCCTACCTGGGCCCTGCAGACCAGATTCTTAATCTCTGCCCCACACACACACACACTTACAATGTTGTGGCTCTAAATATTCATATGAAGATGAAGTGAACTGAAACCACTGCCATGACTATTTCCCAGAACTGAAGGTGAATGTGGAGTCAATTGGACAAGATCCAGAGTCACTTAAGAGACAGACTTCTCCAGAGAGACTAACGTCTCTAGAAATGTTTAACTAATGAAGAAAAAGCCCACCCTGACGATGGGCAGCACCATTCCATGGGCTGATGTCCCGGACTGAGTAAAAAAGGAGAAAGCCAGCTGAGCAGTATGCACCGTGGTCAGCTCTGCTTTTTGACTTTGACCATGGGACGTGAACAGGCTCTGTCGCCGTGCCTTCCCTGCCGTGAGGGACTGTACCCTCGAACCATAAACCAAAACAAATGCTTTCCTCACGACATTGCTTTTGTTGGGTGCTTTGTCATAGCAATGAGACCATAACTAACACATCGGCCTGGGAAATGTATTTTGAGAGCAAGGAAGTGAGAGGAACGTCAAGACTGGCTGCCCTGAAATGTTGAGATAACCCCTCACCGGAAGCTGAGGGGCCATGACCTTGAGTCCCCTACCCAGTTTGGCCCCTTCCATCTCATTCCCTCCAACAACTAAGAAGCAGATTTGAGGAAGACAGTATGTAGGTGATGGGGAAGACACTTACCCCTCCTTCAGCGTCACGGGCCAGCATTGGTCATCAGCTGGTGCTCATCCCTGCCCATGACATTACAAACAACTGCTGATGTTATACTTTGTGGCATTCTATAATCTTGGGCACTATTATAAGAGCTGTACCCATGGGACACAGCTAAGCACTTAGGGAACCTTGATGATGATTAAGAAAAAAATACTCTTCTCACTGAAAATAACCCTCACCAAGAGACCCTCCTTGAAGAACAGAACGCAGGCTGGGTTTTCCTCCCTAGTTACCTCGTTTCTGGATATCCTGTTGTAAAGTTTCTCACTTTCCACATGAACTCACTCACCCACAGGCCAAAAAAGGGCTGCAAGTGGATGGTCAACAGAAAACAAGCTCAATGGCATCTTTGGGTGTTCCTTGCCTCATAATGTCAGGCTAGGGCTTTTTTTAATGTTATATTTCTACTTATTTTTTTCTCTTTTTTTTTACCCTACAGGTCCTTTGCATACATATTAATTATGGCTTCCAGTTTTGTGCTCTTATGGGATTCCTGAGTGTGCAAACAAAGGTGTCTCTATGCCTTTTGTGCCTTTGCTTGGGTTCTTTTCCTTCTGTTTGTTTTGTCCTATTCTGATGTGTGTTATATCTTATTTCATTGTATATTATTTTATTTTATTATTTTCATCCCCTAGCAGCCTGTTTGTTGTCCAGTGAGAGACAGAAAGGGAGTGGATTCAGATGGGAGGGGAGGTGGGGAGGAACTGGGAGGAGTAGAGGGAGAGGAAACCATAATCAGGATATATTTTATGTGAGGGAAAAAATCTATTTTCAAATGAAGAAAAAAAATTAAAAGAAATGTGAGGGGAACAAAGTGGGTGGGGGCTGCAACTTCCAATAGTTCTCAGGTGCAAGTCCCAGGAAGGAAGTCCACAAGACTTTTCCCGTTGAGGTCTGTATACACCTTTGAAGATAGGGTCCTAATTCCCTTTCTCTTGCTGTGATAAGCAAGAGAAAGCTCACTCAAGCAACTTCAGGGAGCAAAGGCATTCGTTTCATCTGGTCACAGTCGGGGAGAAGTCAGGGAAGAAACCCAAGCAGGAATGCTGTCTGCCCGCTCACTCACAGACCTATGCTTAGCTAGTGTTCTTACACAGCAAAGGACCACCTGTCTAAGGAATGGTGCCGCCCACAGAGGGCTGGGCCTTCCTGCATCAGGTTGGATCACCCTACTCAAAATACCTGATTAAGAAAATTCCTCACAGTGATGGTGATGGTGGTGATGGTGCACGCCTGTAATCCCCAGAACTCAGGAGGCAGAGGCAGGCAGATTTCTGAGTTCAAGGCCAGCCTGGTCTACAAGTGAGTTCCAGGACAACCAGAGCTACACAGAGAAACCCTATATTGGGAAGAAAAAG
The DNA here is from genome assembly GCF_049852395.1 of Peromyscus maniculatus bairdii. Classification (NCBI taxonomy): domain Eukaryota; kingdom Metazoa; phylum Chordata; class Mammalia; order Rodentia; family Cricetidae; genus Peromyscus; species Peromyscus maniculatus. The sequence continues at coordinate 52,943,527 of NC_134867.1, read as the reverse complement.
AAAATCCCTCATGGGAGGGCTCAGCAGCTTGGGTTTTAGTTAATTCCAGATGTTGTCAAGTTGACAATCAAGATTAGCCACCACATAGTTAATAATACCTATCCTGGGGACTGGAGAGATGGCTCAGAGGTTAAGGGCAGTAATTGATCTTCCAGAGGTCCTGAGTTCAATTCCCAGCAACCACATGGCAGCTCACAACCATCTATAATGAGATCTGGTACCCTCTTCTGGTGTGAAGGCACACATGCAGGCAGGACACTGTATACATAATAAATTAATCTTTAAAAAAATATTAATACCTATCTTATAAGATGATTATAAAAATTGAATAAAATCTTATACATAGCATTAACACTCTAGCATATTATAAAGACAGTAATAAATGGTGGTTATTATCCCAAATGAATTTTTTAAATCTTTGCAAAAGGTAAAAAAAATGTACAGGCTTATTCTTCTGGTCATAATTGTGCCAGTTATTAAAATACTGGCTTTTGTCTTAAAATACTCATTTCTAGATTGGGCTTGAAAACATAGGCTGAACCTTGACCAAAGATGTTTTCATATCATTTCCTTGGAGAGGTTGGAATACAGGCAGGAAAGATATCTGCAGTATTAATTACCCCATGAAGAGCAAGACCCCAGATGTTACCTCAGCTGAGAACAGAGCTCCCCTTCAGGACCTTGCTCACAGAGTTCTAGAGATAAGATGAATGCCAATGCATTTGTGAACCAGAAGAAACTCAATAGGGAAAGTGCTGGACCCTTGAAACACTGGACCATCCAACGAGGAATGACTTTCCTAGAAGAACTTAAGAGGAGGGACTTTAGACCCAGAAAGGGACGCTGCCATGGCTAATAGATTCTCAAGAGGAAAGTCCCAACACTGGATTAGTTTTACACACACACACACACACACACACACACACACACACACACACACACACACAAAATCAATCAATCAATCAATCAATCAATCAGTGCTTTCTTAGCATAGCAGAGGCCAGCTTCCGTGTGCTTCTATCTACTGTACCCTGAGCTGACCACCCATGAGGAAACCTTTGCTTTCTTTTCAATGCATACATATGATTTAGCATTTAAAACATGAATTTAAGCCAGGTCTCCTGGCACTAGCCTGTAATCCCAGCTACCTGAGAATCTAAGGGAGGAAGACCACAAATCGAAGGCTAGCCTAAGATACAGAAAGGGTCAGAGACCAGCCTGGGCTATGCAACAAGGGCCTGCCTCAAAATGAAGGTTTAAAAAAAAAAAGGACTGAGGATCGATCCACAATGTAAGGAGCTTTCTTAGCATGGATGAGGCCCTGGGTTTGATACCCAACACAAAAACAGCATAAATATAAAATAAAACCTGATGTAGATGCAGGCTTGACTACTGTCGTGGCTTGAATGTATAGTGTCCCTCGTAGGCTATGGCTGTGAAAACTTTGGGACAGTGACAGGCCTGGGGAACAGGCCATTGAGGGTATACTTTCTACACACACACACACACACACACACACACACACACACACACACACACACAAAATTAATTAGAATTTTTCAATTGTACAAAAAAATCTAATTGGGAGGAAGATACAGCATAAAAATAAAAGTGAGGGGAATCATGAAAAATTCTAATGTCGTTTAGAACATGCTTGCATTTCTCTAAAATGGAAAAAATATTTTTAAAACCAAAGGCTTAAGATAAAAGAGTAATATTTCTTTAGTTGTCACAAACTGTTAGCCAAGAACCTCCCAAAGGAAAGGTAGTAGGTTTTAATGTAAAAAGGAAACTCTCCATATTTAACCACTTTTACGTACAAAGTGGAACAGAAATTGCATCTGATTCATCTTTAAACTGAGTGAACAATTTTTTAAGCCAGGCGTATATTGGCATGTCTATTACACTTACAGTCCACTTAGGTGAATGCAGGCCAGTTCCTTCACCTTTATGGCAGATTTAGAAGGGGAGATTATATAACCCTTAAACTAACAGTGGAAAAATTTTCATACAATAAGTTGATCAGCAGACCAGCAAGACGGCTTGGTTGGTAAACACACTTGCCACCAACCCTGAGTCCCTGAGTTCTACCCCAGAGGTCTAAATGGTCAAAGGAAAGAACTGTCTCCCCAAAGTTGTCCTTTGTCCTGCACACATACACCATGCATATATGCTCACATGCACGGGCACAAATAAATATTTTTTAAAGTTGGTCAGTGATTCAGAAAATGATACAAGATATTTAATAAAAAAGCAAAACATCAATGCATGTGTTAGATAAACTCAAGTATGTCATGTTAGTGCAGGATTATATCTGCTTGATGCAAAATATGTGAGAAGCTTCCACCTGCTACCATGAACTAACTCACCATGCTTTCTTTCCCTTCTGTACACTGAGCTAGAGCAGTGGTGTATTACTGTAATTAGGCAACTCCACATAAATTATCTGCTAATCAAGAGAGGTTTATTTCTGAGATAACTTGCATACATCCAATAGAGGTTGGTTACAGAATCAGGGAGAGATGAGGTACCATCCAGTGGAGAACCCTGATTTGGTGTCCCATCCAGCTTCCAGGACCACAAGGTGTCCAGAAGGGCCAGACACATACGTACCTTGAGTCTTAAGGGGCTCCCTCTCGGCCACACCCCAGGGGCAGATGAGCCCCAGGGGCAGGTGTGGCAGTTACCTGCTGTTACTCTAGGGGCAAAGCTGGAACAGCTACCCATACAATGGTATCATCCAACAAGGAAGTTTAGGAAGAATTTCCCCCAACAAGACCAAGCATGTTTACAAGATTATGCAACACAATTGTGACCCAAAAGATTTACCTTCACTGCAGATTGAAAGTTGATATACTTTAATTGATAATGATTAAATTTTTATTTTAAAAAGCTAACCCTTTTCACAGTTGCCCAGGTTAACTGATTTCCCTTTTTCAATTGTGGGATGGATCTTAATTTTTTGACATTAGCCTAGAATTGGCTGTGTATTTTCAAAACTACTTCATGGTCTCACACATTAAATGTATTTGCAGTTAGTTATAAATCTAAAATCTGAGTTTTCGGGAAAAAAGATATGTGAGAACATTACCCGAAGATACAAAGAAAATTAAGAAAAATAAACAAAAATATGTTCCCTGTGTATAAGATCTAGTTTGGCAATACTATTGAATTCTGTTGTCTGGCTATCATTGCCTTAGAAACTAAACATTCTCTTTATCTGAAAGTTCTGATGTCATAAATTACAATCTCTGAAAGCCCACTGACCAAGCATCAAGGATGTGAAAACATTAACCATTTCCCCCTATAACTACAGCGTATACATGCCTAGGCATCAATTTGCAAAACATGAATTCTACCATGTATGATTTTAACTCAATTACATTCACTTATAGCAACCACAACAATAGACGGTCTAAGGTAGACTTAATAAAGTAGAAAAGTAAAACTTAATTTCTTTTATTATTAATTAGAGAATATAATTCCTAATCAAGCTGGTTATAGGGAGAGACCAAAGCTATGTATGCATTTGTCTGACCACTTAGGACCTTAGAGCATTGCAGAAGACTATCCACTAGCTACAATATTTTGGGTAAGGGACAAAACTGTCAATTTCCTTAAGGATTGAAAACATCCTTGGAAGAGTCACTTCCGCTTTCAAATATATTTTATTTACTCAAAGGAAGCACAGAACTGCTCTCTCAAAAACCATTGGTAATTTCTCTCAACGATAACCAGCAAGCCCTTCAGAGGGACAGGAGATGCCAACAGCCACTAGTGGCTGTGGTGGTTGTCATACACGCTGGTGAAAATATGTAAACCAGCACTGAACATCTCAGCTGAGCCTAGACACAAAATACAAGTCTGGAGTTAGGCACTAGAGAGATGGCCTAGTGATTAAAAGAATGTGTTGCTCTTCTAGAGGACCAGAGTTAGGTTCCCAGCACCCATGTCCAATGGTTCGTAATAACTCCAACTCCAGGGCCTCTAATGCCCTGTTCGGGCCTCCACAGACACTTGGACTCATGTAGCGTATGCAGAGAAAGACACATAGGCATATACATGATTAGACATAAAACAAAAATCTGTGTTTACAAAGGCATTCCTAAAGCACTGGGAAATGGAAGGTCACATAGCTCTTAAAGCCTGTCTTAAGCTGGTAGGAAATAGCTCAGTGGTAGAATGCTTTCCTGTCATATATAAGATCCAAGATTTGATTCCCAGAACAGAATGGGATGGAGAAAATCTAACCTGAAACTGGAACATGTGAACAAAAGTCTAGCAAAAGATTTATAAAATATAAAATACTAAAGCATAATAAACATTGTTCTAGGTCTAACCAGTTATTCCTCAAAGAACTGTAAATTATTGAAACTGTGTACAGCCAATTTTGAAGTATTATTGATTGGTGTGAGGGAGGGAAGTCTGGCTCACACTGTATGAAAAATTAAGCTAGACTTGGTGCACATCTGTAATCAAGTAACACAGGAGGCTAAGGAAGATGAAGAGTTCAAGACCAGGGCACTGGAGAGATAGTGCAGCAGTTAAGAGAACATGCTGCTCTGCAGAGCATCTGAATTTGGTTTCCCCCGCCGCGGCCCCCCCCCACACACCCAACTCCTGTTACTCCAGCTCTAGGGGATCTGGTGCCATCATCTGGACTCTGAAGCACCTGCACTCATATGTACATACCCACACAGACATACACATGATTTAGAAATAAAAATAAATCTTCAAAATAAGGGTCCAAGACCAAGCTGGGCCACAAAGCAAGATGCCATCTCAGAAAAAAAAAGCAAAAAATTATTCAAAAACTATCAGTGAAGCTGAGCACAGAAAAAGGCTAAGGCAGAAGGATTGCCAGGAGCTGAGGCTGCCCTGGGCTGTTGAAGGAGACAGAAAAGGAGGGAAGGAAGGGAAGAAGGAGGGAGGGAGGGAAGGGAAGGGAAGGGAAGGGGAGGGGAGGGGAGGGGAGGGGAGGGGAGGGGAGGGGAGGGGAGGGGAGGGAAGGGAAGGAAGGAGGCAGTCAGGGATGGAAGGAACCACACAGACCTAAGTATAAAAACAAATTACAAAGCTCTTAGAAGAAAATAGATGATCTTGGATTAAACAATGGTTCTTAAATATCACACACACACACACACACACACACACACACACACACACACACACACAAACAACTAATTTTAAAATAATTTGGACTTCACCAAAACTAAAACTTTTGACTCTGTAAGAAGCTGTGGAGAAATGGAAGACAACATCTGGGACGGTGGGAACACTTGCCAATCACAGGTCTGCATGTAGTGAAAGACCCGCAGGACATCCTGCTGTGTACTGCCTGGTCCCTTTGGACGGCACTGTGTCCCTCCACCACCTGTCAGCTGAAGCTCCACACTCTGATGTGATTAAGGTTAAAACAGGTCGTAAGAGTGAGGCTTCAATGAGACACATCACACCATAATTTATAACTCATTGTCAATGGGACCAGGCTAAGCATCAGATAGGAAAACTCCGTGTTTTCACAGCAGTTTACAAAGGCAGTTGGCTGGCCATGAGGCGGTGTGAACTGCACATCCACTCAGAACACGGCCACTGTTTCTGCCCTTGAGACTCACACTTAGGTCCAACATTCTGTGGAAATCAAGTCTAGAATGAGGGACTTATTTTTTATGAATGTTTTAGGTTAGCACGCAGTGTAGTGGGTTTCGTATCCATGTCATTATAACTTTGTGGTGCTTTCCTCTCCCACATTGCCCTCACCTGCTGGTTGGTGCTCCTTCTGGGTGGCTTCCTTCCTTCACTGAGATATGTCCGCCTCATCCTCCACTTTCTCATCACACTATCCATTGCTTTCTCTTTTCCCATTTCCCCTCACATTGTTGCCTCCCCTCTCATGAGCCCCCTTTAGATACACTGATACATACATGTATCATTTAAGCTAGGTTCCACATATAACAGAAAACATACGACACTTGTCTTTCTGCCTGACTTATTTCACTTAACATGATGATTTCCAGTTGCATCCATTTTCCTGAAAACACCATGCCTTCCCTTTTCTTTAAGACTCTTGAGGGACATCTAAGCTGGCTCCGCTTTCTGGCTACTGTGAATACTGAAGCAAGAGTCTTCTCCCCCAGGCCTTATGCCAGCTCTTCACTTAAGGAGTCTTCCTTTCTAGATACCCATTACAGACACCGACATGATTTGCTTACATGGCCATCTGCCTCTGGAGTTCTACACTGAAGTCTTTTAACTATGGGCTGTGCAGCAATTCTCAAGAGTCTGTGTTTAGACATCGTCTAAAAGCATCAGTAACTCACATGATTAACATCTTGTCTCTTCAGCAGGCTCTTCCACATCACACCATGGAGCACACTGTGGCCAGGACTTAGGAATAACAAAAGTAACAACATTTTCTTCCTGTTAGTAGTTTTATGACTATAGACAGAAAACAAAGGGACCCACAGGTGATGTGAATCCCAGGAGTTGTTGTCTTGGGTTTCAAAAGTGACTTGCTTAGTTAGGATCTATAAGGACAAGAGGATTCCTTCCAAAGATGGCCACCTGGAACCAGAGCCAGCCCATATCTTGGTCCTGTACTTACCCCTGACATGAGCGTGGTCAGATACGCCTGCCTCACAAGAGAAACTTATGTTCACGTGTTCTCGTCTGACCGCTCATGGTAGAGAGAGAAAATGTCACAGAAACCACGCTATCCCAGGATGCCCTGTGCCAAGTCAAGGCTTGCTCTTATGTGCTGTCAGAGTCAACCTACTTCTAACTGGGCCTCTGAAATCTAGGAGTCGGTCGGTCTCCTCCAGGGAGAGCTGGCATTGACTCCTGTGCTGTGGGATGTTCTGTATGTCCTGTGGGAGCCCGTTCTTGGGTTCCTCGTGGCTTTACCCAGCAGGTCCACATAGAGGATGATTAGGACCACGGGCCTGAGTGCTGGTGTCTGAGATGGTCTGCACTTGGCTGTGCTGGGAGATGGTCTGTATGTCAAATTGCTCTGATTGGTCAATAAATAAAACCTGATTGGCCGTGGCTAGGCAGGAAGTATAGGCGGGACTAACAGAGAGGAGAAATAAAAGAACAGGAAGGCAGAAGGAGTCACTGCCTGCAGCAGCCGCCAGGACAAGGAAGATGTAAAGTACCGGTAAGCCACAAGCCACGTGGCAAGGTATAGATTTATGGAAATGGACTAATTTAAGATATAAGAACAGTTAGCAAGAAGCCTGCCACGGCCATACAGTTTGTAAGCAATATAAGTCTCTGTGTTTACTTCGTTGGTTCTAAGTGGCTGTGGGACTGGTGGGTGACAAAGATTTGTCCTGACTGTGGGCAAGGCAGGAAAACTCTAGCTACACTCCTGCAAACACAATTTTATTGTTTGCAATTCATGTCAAGCTTGTTGAGATTACAGAGACTGGTTGACCTTCTCCCATGCACTGTGCGTCCATGTTCTTATTTCAACCTCATGAGTACCCCACAAAACAGGCATTACCTGTGGTCTAATTCAGAACTCAAAGTTAGATCACACACATTTCTTTTTTGTTTTGTTTTGTTTTGTTTTTCGAGACAGGGTTTCTCTGTGTAGCTTTGCGCCTTTCCTGGAACTCACTTGGTAGCCCAGGCTGGCCTGGAACTCACAGAGATCCACCTGACTCTGCCTCCTGAGTGCTGGGATTAAAAGTGTGCGCCACCACCGCCCACGATCATACACATTTCAAAGCCAAGCTCCTAACCGCAATCTGATACGTTCCCCCAGATGTTCAAGCCACAGATGTTTATCAATAATATTTCAGGACTCCCCTCTCCCTTTGGAATATTTTTAAATTAGGAGGCATCATATGCATTTAGCCCACTGTGTCAGTAGGTTCAACATCCACAAATTCAGATAACCACAGATAGAAAACACTTAGGCAGTTGATGTTAGACATGGAAACGGGAGTGGTCCTGGAGGCCTAAAACACCTTTTCAGACAGGGTATCATCATGTAGCCCAGGCTGGCTTTTTTAAATTAACTTTTTTCTTACAATATATTTTGATTGTGTTTTCTCCCCCCACAGCTCCTCCCAGATCCTCTCCTCCTCCCTACCCACCCAACTTCACGTTCTTTCTTTCTCTGTTTCAAAACAAAAATAAAACAAAAAACAGAAATAATAAACAAAACCCAACAAGACAAAAATACTAAAACAACAACAATAAAAGAAACAAATACCCCCCCAAAAGCCCCCCAAACACGTGTTTTTTGTGTTGGTCCATTTGTGTTGGTCAACTGTTCTGGGCATGGTGCCTGTATTGGAGTGTGGTTGAAATACCCGTGACACCCCATTGACTAAAACTTATTTTCCCTTTCCCAGTAGGAAACTGCAAACAGCTTTTTGGTTAGGGGTAGGACTTTGTGTCTACTTCCCCTTCTCAGCAAATGACACCATCATCTGAGCCAAGTGGCAGCCTACAGAGTGGGAAACAATTCTTTCCCAATTCTATATCTGATAAAGAATTAGTATCCAGAATATATAAAGAACTAAAAAAACAAAAAACTGGACATCAAGAAAATAAATAACCCCATCAAAAATGGACTATAGAACTAAACAGAGAATTCTCAAAATATGAAACACAAATGGTTGAGAAACACTTTAAAAATGTTTGGCACCCTTAGCCTTCAGGGAAATGCAAAATAAAATTAAGATTTCGTCTTACCCAGATTAGACTGGGCTAGATCAACAAGACAAAGGACAGCACATGCTGTCGAGGATTCGGAGAAAGGGGAACTCTTGGCTAGTGGAAGTGCAAACTGGTGCAGCCACTATGGAGACTAGTGTGACCTTGAACTCTTCGTATGGCCCAAGCTGGCCTTGAACCTGTGCCCCTGTGGCCTCCATCTCCTGAGTGCTAGGACCACAGATTTGTCAGACTTCCAAATGCAATTGTTTGAGTATTTCCTTTTAAAAAGTGAAACACGACTAAAAAGATGATTTGTCTTTAAAAAAGTGTTTTTTATTATCTTTGGAGTCTTCAGTAAGACTTAATTACTTCTTTATAATATGAATATTTTATAGAGTTCATTCCTAAAAGATTAATCATCAACCTAACCTAAGTACCCCAGTAGTTTGGTCTTAATTCACTGATTCATCATTTGTCAACACTAAGAAGAACTCGCTCTCCAGGTACACTTAAAAACAAAGCAAGTTATTAAGTATTCACTAAGTTTTTACCTGTGTGCAAGATCCACAGAAACAAAGAAAAATAATATGGAGTATCTTTATGAGAGGGGTGATTTCATAAGTATTCTGCGTTTGGGAAATTGCAGTCTCTGTGGCGATGCTTACAATTAATGAATACAAATAGTGAATCAGTTCCCCCAGACAGCCATACAGCATGGTTATTCTGTCTAGGAGCAGATACCATTTTCTAAGACCACATACCAACCCAGCAAGAACAGAATGAAAAATTCTGTTGGGGAAACACACACACACACACACACACACACACACACACACACACACACGCACGCGCGCACACTGTATTTGGCCAGGAATTATAAATTTGATGGTCTCAGCACCAGCACAACCTGTAAATTTGTACTTGTGTTCCTCCACCAAAATTTCTCTGGTTATCTACTGTTTGTGCCACCACCGATTGGCTCTTGGCATACGCACCTGTGAACCCGATAACAGATGCAGTGAACACCACCAGTCTGCCTGAAAGAGCTGCTGCCGCCATGTTGTCACTCAGGATGCTCAGGATGCCTAGTTGGTGTGAAAGTGTTCTTGCTCCACCTAAGGCCCATGGCATCAGCAAAAGGACAGTTTGATGAACACATATGTAAGGAGGGGCTCCATAGCCTAATTTGAGTTGAAGGTCTCCAAGAACAGTTTGTGGAAAGTGCTCCAGCAGGAAGCCCTGTTTGTAGTTGTTCAGCATAAGGACATCTGGACTACTCATACTTCCCACTCAAGATTGTCTAAAAGTCACATCTTTCTCATAATCAGCAGTATCTGGACTCACCAGATGGGAGAGGCAATGTGAGTGCATCCTGAGACCATATCTCCCTCAGTGAACTCTGTTGGATGCTCTCTCCGATGCTGGCTGCATCATCATTACCCAGAGGCCTCCAGGACCACTCCTGTTTCCATGTCTAACATCAACTGCCTAAGTGTTTTCTATCTGTGGTTATTTGAATTTGTGGATGTTGAACCTACTGACACAGTGGGCTAAATGCATATGATGCCTCCTAATTTAAAAATATTCCAAAGGGAGAGGGGAGTCCTGAAATATTATTGATAAACATCTGTGGCTTGAACATCTGGAGGAACGTATCAGATTGCATGGTGATAGATCTTACAGGGGACCTAGAGATGACTTAACATGTAAGGTAGGGTGTGGAAAGGTTTATACGCTTTAGTTCTGTGATAAAGCACTTGCTCGCTCTGTGCAAGGTTCTAGATTTGATCCTAGCAAAACCAAACTGCACTGTACCCTCACACACTGCTTTTTCCTGACTGTGTGCCCAGGAATTCTCTTGTCTCTGTCCCCTCCTCAAGTGCTGGGTTTACAGGCAGGAAATAGCCATGCCCAGCTTTTACTTTGGTAAGGGGGAACTGAATTCAGGCCCTCATTCTCACACAACAAGTAATGTGCCCGCCGAGTCATCACTCTGGCCCCCTCCCAAGCGTATTTTGAACTCAGAGAGAAACTTCATTACAGTCTCTCCTTCACATAAAGTGGTTATTTTTAAAAGAACCAATGTCTTAACAGTCTTTATCCAAACTTGATAGTTAATATGTTTCCACTTATTCTTTTTCAAATCATTCTTAATTATACAATGCAAAGATCAATTTCAACCTTTAACCATTATTAATTTTATAAAACTATTCTAGGAGAAAGTATATATATATATATATATATATATATATATCTTATAATGAACCATTTTCCAAAATATACAAAGTCTTGAAGTCAACACAAGGAAGACAAACAATCCATTTATTAAAACAAGCCAAATATTCCAGCAGATACCTCACCAAAGAAGACATAAACCAGGGAAAAAGGGTGTGTGGAAAGATGTTCAACACCATATGTCATCACAGAATTGCAAATGAAAACTATGGTAAGATGCCATAGAAACCTCGAACTTAAAGAAAAACATGACGTCATGGGTCTGGAATAAGAGCTTTTCAGCACTGCTAGTGAGAATTGCCCTTAGAAGACAACTTGTCACTTCCTTAAAAAGCTACCTAAGCCACAACATGCAGGCTCTTTGGCAGGCTCTTGAGTATTTACCCACACAAGCTATAAATTTGCATCTACACAGAGACCTACCTATACACGGATATTTATAGGATATTTACCTTTGTCCTTTGTTGTCGTAACTGGGATACAGCAAAGGTGCCTTTGGCAGATTAATGGGTAAACGTGGCATATCCAGGCAGTGAGATATTATTGAGCTCAGAAAAGAAATGTACTCTCAAGACATGGAATGCCAAGGAGAAATCTTAAGAAAGAGGCATTCTGAGAGCTAAGTACTGTAGGAATCCAACTAACGAGATTCAAGAAAAGGCACCATTATAGAGACATAGATGGAGTTGAGGGGAGGGGAGGATGAAGAGATGGAACACGGGTTATTTTAGGTCAACTAAACTACTCTTTATGGACTATAATGGTGGAATATGTGTGTGTGTGTGTGTGTGTGTGTGTGTGTGTGTGTGTGTGTGTGTCATTATACATTTGTCAAAACCCGTGAATAAACAACAAAGGCTGAACCCTAATATAAATTCTAGATATTGGGTGACAGTACTGTATCAATGCACATTTATCAATCATAACAGCATTCAGATGCAGCACTTTGGTGGTGAGGAAGGGCCTATGCCAGTGTGATGGAGTATGTTACGGTAAAAATCTGAAAGGTCCCCTCAAGGCTCACATTCTGGAACACCTGGTCCCTCCCTAGTAACAGTGTTTGAGGAGGTCGTGAAACCTTTAGGAGCTGGCAGAAGGGGCCATTGTGGGAAGAACTTCACAGGATGTGGACTGACCCCACATATAGTCTCATCCTTATTTCCTGTTCCACCAAGACATGAACAGTTCCTGCCGCACACTCCCCCTGACAGAAATTCCACCACCCCTTCCTATTACTACCACTAGAACTATGAGCCAGAACAAATTTTTTCTCTTAAGTTACTTCTGTCGGGTACATTCTCACAGCATCAGGAAAAGTAGACATGCAGAGGATGTGAAAATCTCTACATGGGTCACATGGCTTGTTCAGTAACTCTAGAACTACTCTTAGAAAGTGGGATTCTTAGGCCGGGCGGTGGTGGCGCACGCCTTTAATCCCAGCACTCGGGAGGCAGAGGCAGGCGGATCTCTGTGAGTTCGAGGCCAGCCTGGGCTACCAAGTGAGTTCCAGGAAAGGCACAAAGCTACACAGAGAAACCCTGCCTCGAAAAACCAAAAAAAAAAAAAAAAAAAAAAAAAAGAAAGTGGGATTCTTAAAACCTAATTCTTTGGGTTGGATTTTCCTTTGCATTCCTGTCCTCCCAGCATGAATTAAATGTATTTTCTCATGAAGAATTATGATACTTTCCAATGCCCTACCTTCATTCAAACATAGTAAACAAAAAGCCATTCAGAAAAGAGAAACTGAGTCAGAGGATAAAGTGGTGTCAGTACATGTACAGAAGCCACCCATCCAATTAGAGGATTGTCATGTGTCACACATCAGAACTTCGTAGCACAAAACAGAATGTCTAAATCCCTTCAGACACAATTGTACCCAGAATGCTTAGTCAACTGCTCAAAGTTCTCTTAAAAGAACCCAAAGTTCTACCCTGCTCGTGTTACCAACCACACATTTTAGCAAAACACCATTAGGGTACAATTGACAACTGACATTTTCCAAATAAAACACTGGTTTCTAAAAATATAAATTGTCCTGGTTTTCTATTATAATCACTAGTATGACGGCAAATAGCAACATGGGTGTAATTACATGGGAGGCAGTTGGTGTTCCTGTGTTTTTGTGTTTGTTTGGTATCTCGTTCTGTTTGGGGTTTTTTTTTTGTCCCCCCCCCCCAACACACACACACACACACACAGGCCAACCTCCACCTTGCTGGCTTTCTCTTCCAGAAATCACCCAGGTGCCTTCTGATAGATTTCCCTGCTGAAAGAAGTGCGACTTTAATCTCTCTGAAATCTCTTCTCCAGGTCCCCACCCTCCAGCTACCCATTTGCACAGGGGACCGAGGAGCGTGCTCACTCTGATTGGCACAGTTGTGCTGTGAGGTGAGGTCCCACCACGTTATGTCATTACAGAGAGTATTTCAGTCATCAGTCGCTATGTGGGAAACCACTCCCCAAAAGCAGAGGCTTGAAACTATAGCAACTTATTCTCAGGAGTCTGTGGGTGTTTTGGCAGCTCTGGTCATAACTAGAATGCCTTTGCGGTTGCATTTGACTGGAAAAGTGGATTTGTGATGGAGTTCAACTGTAATATTGGCATGGCTGCACCTCGCTGTACAAATGATCTTAGGGTGCTTCTCAAAAAAAAAAAAAAAAGACTAGCTTCTTTTGTTCTTCTTGTATGACATCTAGATCCAACGAGGGTGGTATCCAGTACACAATGACAATCAAGACTGCTCACAGCACACTTGACAGTATCCCACGGCCTAAACCAAGTCAAATAACCAAAAGTTAGTGTGGACTGGAGGAGGATTACACTGGGCATCAATACCTGCAAGTCCCTATGGACTGTGGTTATGTAGCATTTCTTCTTAATTGAAGCACTCCCTCCTGGACGTAAACTGAGTAAGACTCGGGAAGTAAAGAACAAACCTCAGAGCCTCAGGAAGTTCCTAAAATTTACAGATTCCAAGTTTTAAAGCTGCTAAGGAAGAGACTCTGACAAGCTCTTTGGAAGATACAGAGAGCTCTATGGGCTGCATCTTTTGTGAGCCATCGCTCATGCTGAGGAGAGCTTTCCCATCATGCAGCTGCCTTTGAGCATCCCATGCTTCTGCAAGCAACCCCTCCCCGACACTCTTTTAACATATAAAACTTGTAAATGCTTCACAAACCCACAGGTTCACTAACTAAGCTTGGGTGGAATGGTGTCTTTGGTCTACCATCAGTGCCCTGTATAAGATGAGTACAATTTCATTCATAACTCCCCAAGGAAAAAAAAATCATACAACTATCCACCTAATAGTCCACCCCAAAGAGTGGAGAAGTCGGTGTTCAAGTGATTTAGTCTAGAAGTAAGGTCATTAAATACAAACCATGATGATTGTGCATCTGGATGACCTAAAAATAATACCTAATTGATTTTGGACAATAACAATATGCCAGGCACTAAACATATCTATTATCTTACTTAACACCCCAACTGTGATCATCTCAATTGTCAGAGTGGATTTTTATATAGATAAAAAGATAGATTATTGAATCTACTTTCAAACGACAATTACTAGTTTTAAATACTTTACATTGGATTGGATTTTTGTATATTGTATACAAATTATATATATTGAGATTGTTAGAAAATGTTGTACATATGTTTTTTATCTTGTTCAAGATATTGTACTTATACCGTTCATTTAACAATGTAATGCAATTTGCTAATCCTTGAATGTTATTATTACCAACTATTAGGATATAAAGAAATGAAAATTAAGAGTTAGACATTACAATTGAACTTGTAGTCATATTAGGTATGTTTTCAAGATTGAGCAGATATATTTTAGACAGATAGGTCATGTTCAAACCCTTCAGAGAGGTACAGAATATGGCATTTAAAATGTTTTAATAACTTAGAATTTTTTTCTTTTTTTATGACTATGAGATATGTCGGCTTCTGGAAGCACCAATCTACTTCAGAGAAGACATGGGCATTGAAGAAACTGCAAATGGAGTTAACTTTCACTGGTGCAAAAGTTAGCCACTGGACAACAAAGTATCCTCTAATCGACTGCTGACAACAGGACAAAGTGGACAGACAGGACACGAAACAAAGGACTACTGATTCTTGCCAAGACAAGTATGGTTGTGGCTTTAGCAACAGGCATCCTCTGAGGCCAGGACAATAAGGCACCATTGTTAGAGTGGACTTTACAATCCAGAAAAGGTACAGTGCCCCTTTCTTCGAAGGCAGCTGAACATGCAGTGGACTGATGGTTTCTCTTATGCAGTGGAACAATAGCTGAAACAGTTATTCTTTAAAGAGTAACTAAGCTAATGGAGTCTGATCTCTCAATGGTAGACTGGCATTTAATAAAAGAGATGAAGCCATCCACAAGCTGAGAAGAATGGGATGAGGAGAAGAACAGGATGCCGAGATGAAGACACCCACAAGCCAAGAAAAATGGACAAGCTGAATTCCAAAAACATCAACAATTTCCAGAATTTAAAATCCTAAATCATGAAAGGACACTAGTGGGATTCAGGTATTTCTGGTACATGGACTATGGTAAAACCATTAAGTAGATTAACATCACCAAAAGATTGGCTTTGGACCACAAACTGCTCAGGACAATTTTGAGAGGGCTAGCTGAAATGATCCAGATTCACAGACAACTCAAGTAACGACTTGAGACAAGCCCTACATTTTCCCATTATGCAGAGACTGGAAAATAAATGATACAGCTACCTCTCCTAGGACTTGACAATTAACCCAAAAATTTTCTTTTCAGAATCCTCTAAAGATGTGTTAACCCCCAGAAAGCAGGAAGTAATTTTAAGAAAACGATGCCCACATTCCCAAGAGGTGGGGTGGGTGTTTTCTGGTCATTCAATGGCTTATGGATAATTGTTATTGTTCATGATGGTTAGTTATGAGTTGTTAATTGTTAATGGTCAAAAAAAAAGCTAAACTAAGGAGATTAAATACAGGGTTCTTGTTTAAAAGAAAAAAAGATATAGAAAGGGGTAGATTATTGAATCTATTCTGGAAAAAGGGAAGATATATAAATGATAAGATAAGAGGTAGATTTTTGGATCTACTCAAAAAAAGAGAATATGATATGGATATGATAAGATAAAAGGGAGATTATTGAATCTACTTTTAAAAGGAATTACTTGTTTTAAATAGGATAAGTAATGAAAATTTTCATCTGAATTTGTCAAATATTAATTGCCTGGACATTGTTAATATATAATGGAGTTTTTTTGGTCTGAATCTGTCAAATGTTAATGGCCTGGACATTATTAATGTAATTCTTGACTATATATATTGTATATACTTATTGGATATAGTTTTTCTTGTATTAGTTATAAGCTTTTTAAAAAATTTTAGACAAAAAAGGGGAAATATGGTGATATATTATGTCCCCCAATATATATTGTGCACCCTAATAAACTTATCTGTGGTCAAAGAACAGAACAGTTACTAGATGTAGAGGCCAGAAAATGGTGGCACACACACACACACCTTTAATCCTAGCATTCTTTTAAAGGCAGAGATCCATCTGGATCTCTGTGAGTTCAAAGCCACACTGGAAACAGCCAGGCATGGTGACACACACCTTTAATCCCAGGAAGTGATGGCAGGAAGCAGAAAAGTATATACAGTGTGAGGACCAGGAACTAGAGCCTATTAAGCTTTTAGGTTTTTAGCAGAAGTACAGCTGAGATCCATTCAGATGAGGACTCAGAGGCTTCCAGTCTGAGGAAACAGGATCAGCTGAGGAATTGGCAAGGGGAGGTGACTGTGGCTTGTTCTGTTTTTCTGATCATTCAGCGTTCACCTCAATACCCGGTACTGGGTTTGTTTTTATTAATAAGACCTTTTAAGATTGGTGCTACAGGATTTAGAATCACCCTGGAAACACACGTGTAAGGTTGTCTACAAAGATGTTTCCAGAAAGGCTTAACTGAAGATAGAAAATTCATCCTGAATGTGGGTGACACCATCCACGGGCTGTGTTCCCAGCTGAATAAAAGGAGAAAATGAGTTGAGTACCAGGATGCATCGCTCTCTCCTTCCAGACTGTGAATGTAATGCGAACGGCTTTTCCTGGTTCTGTTACCACACCCTCTTCTCTCCAAGCCCTTGTGCTATGATTTTTTCTGCCTCCCTGTGTCCCAGAAACCATGAATCCAGCTGACCATGGGCCAGAACCTCTGAAACCATGAACCACATAAAGACTTCCTCCTCTACATTGGTTTTCTCCAAGGCTTCATCACAGTGATGACAAATCTAACATCCCACTGCGATGATGAGGTGTGGCTTTCAAAACTAGTCTTTAACACCCACATCAAGTCAATTGACCTGGTACCCAATGCAGGGATAGAGAAGGAGCTCCTAGAGAAGCAGGACTCTCTGCCAGGAGGGAGCTTTCTTCTCCTTTGTGTCATTGAGACCTATGCACAGACTCAGTATACACTGTCATATAGGGCAGATGTGGCACTGACCACACACACACACACACACACCCTTCCACACACACACACAGATATGAAGACCTTCCAAAAACAAAGTGCAATGCACAAAAGTGAATGCCTCTAGAATAAAATCATCCAGTGTGGGACCTGGCACCAATCACTTTTCCCATCTTAGATACTTTCTTTGACGTGAACGCTGACCAAAATTGTCTGCCAACTGCCTGGGAGCTTCGGAAAAGACTAAATTTCACAAAACTTACAAAGTGCTCAATGGAGACCTTGGCGTATAAATAAACAGTAACTCTCATTCTTAAGATTATGATTGAGTGGGTTTTCAGAACTTGTCTGGAATCTCTGCCTTTTCCTTGCTAATTATCCCATCCTCTGAGAGAGGCGCATACGAGATCTTATCAATCCTAAAGTTCATCACAGCCACCTTCTGAGAATTCTCAACAGGATTGTGTAGGTTAAATACTAACTCATATATAAGAAAGAATCCAAGAATTGTTTCTAAATAAACTTGGCCTGCACTAAAACAAAATCTTGATTCTCAAAAGCATGACGCAATGTCTTTCAAAGTCATAAATTATAGATCGTATTGATGTTGATCTGAGCTCAACCCCTGTACCGAGGGTAATAAGAATAAATTACATGGGTGAGGAACCCCATTGGCTTGTGCTCTTGCATTTTGATCAGTGTTGTGTATTTTTACCAAAAGAAGAAAAATGTAAGAATAAATATTGAATTAAGAGAAGCATAAATACTTCGTAGGATTTTTCACATACTGTACAGGCATGGCATTCTTCGGATTGCTACAACTATACAGAACTGAAATGCCATGCATGTGACTGGCCACTGCGCTCCATTACAGAGTGGAAGCGCTTGAGGGACTCATGTTGCTACCTTAGTCAACTCAGACAGCCATGACTAAGTGGAAGCAGAACAGAGACCAGTTTACTTCTCACTCTTATGGAGGCTGCAAGCCTAATGTCTCCATGGTGTGGCTCTGGTGATGGCTCTCTCCTGATTTTCATCCTATGCCACCTCAGTATGCCCTCACATGGCAGGCAGAGAGCAAGCTCTAGCTGCTGCTTCTGCTGCTACTACTGCTGACGGTAAGGATGATGATGATGATGGTGATGATGATGATGGTGATGGTGATCATGATGATGGTGATCGTGATGATGGTGGTGATGATGATGATGATGATGATGATTCTTCTCCTTCTTCCTCCCAAGACATTAATCACATCATGGGGGAGCTCTCCCTCATGCCCTCATCTTGAGAAATGACTACCCATTTCCTGGCTCCACCAGGAAACATCACCACAGCAGAGCTTAGGTCTTCATCAATATGAATTTTCAAGAGGTACTGACATTCAGTTCGCAACACATGAAAATTCCTCTAGTCACTTTAAACAGTGTCACAAGCAGAGGAAAAGCCTGGAAGAAAAAAATGAAAGGCTAAAATAATGCCTGCAAATTATCTTTTCAATTCTGCAATGCACTTAAGATGTCAAGGTCCTAGAAAGAACAAAATACGGCTTGGGACGCGGATTAAATGAGTAGTTTGAGGACCCATTAGAACATATTTTCTCCAGAACATAAAAATTGTAGTCTTGCTAATCAAGTCTGTTTTGAGATTTTCAAGTCTGGGGGTTTTTTTGTTCACTTATATTCACAAAGCGTGTGATGTGAGCCGGTTAGGATTGGTATAAACCCACATTCCATTTCTTTCTACTTTAATGACCTTGGATGAGTCCCCGCTAATCACTTTACCCTTTTACCTCGTCTGCAAAAATGAGACTCAATCCCACCTCTGAAATTCCTGGTGAACATTATGTGGGTAAGTGTGCCTGCAAATGCCATTTGTCTTAGAATAGGCATGTGTTGAATGTTTATTTGCCTCATGTCTTTGGTTGGCTTTTCTTTTATAAAATAAACTACCTTCAAAGCCATAGCACATTAGGAAATCATTCTTATTGAAAGACTTGATCATTAGCAAATATGAGCTTTTATCTAAAGGCTCTATATTAAGGGATTACATTTTTTTTTTGCAAACCTTAACAGTAAAATTAACAATTACCTCCTAACATGGGGCAGGAGGCCAGCCAGACATTTCCCATTCAATATACACCAGGACATCCTTGGGATTAATTGTTAGGTTTTATATCTACATGTAAAGTCAGAAACTGGATGAAAGACAAGTATTTTTTATTTAAGGCATCCAGTGGGTAACCCACAATGCACTTGGCATCAGGACCACTATGTGGGCTTGGTCCACTCTGTACTAAAAACTGCAAGCTGCAGATGGTCTTTTCCTCTATTCACCTACCATGCAACACCAAAGGGGTTCTTTGCAGCGCCAAGCTATCACGGTGTTCTTACGACTGGAAAGGTGCTGATCTAAGAACAAGCCTCCTTCCTGCTCCTAGGTGTACTGTGAACTGTATTGCAATGCTGGATTCCTCTGCGAATGGCCCTGAATCCTCTTTGCTAATTCATGAACAGAAGAAGGAGCAGCACTGGGCTGGGGATGTTGTGATTGGCAATCAACATCCATTTCTCTCTTACCATAAAGTGTTGTTCCAAACTGCCAGTGGCTGTCCATTGGGAGGTCACCAAACGATGAGTCAAAACAGCTATTTCTTAGTGGAACAGAATCACGTAGGGTAACACAGCACCGCACAGTGGGATGCATCACAATTTCCCGTGAACCCTTTATTTCAGGCAGACATGGATGTGATTGTGCGGATGTGTGAGTAAAATGAATTTTCCAAGGGAGTATGTTAAAAAGTTGGAGAAATGATCTTCTAGTGTGCCTTCCTGTCCCTCTGACAAGTAGAACACCGTATTTCCTGGAATCTTCCCTTAGAAGACTCCAGACACCACTTGAGTTTAGCCAGTTACATGCTTCAGTGTGAGGTCTGGGTATTGGCTGTAGTCACACCTCTACTACCACAGCTACTATTGTTGAACTATGATATGTACATTTGGTTCTCTGCGGCATCATTAGCATAAAGTATAACATGTGGTCGCTAGATTTGTGGTCCCTGAGAGGGAGGGTACTCGGCATGTACTTCCTGGCTGAGACACCTGCAGGTGCACTGGGTGGTATCTGGGATCAGCAACAAAACTCTGGGAAGGGTAGATCCAGAACATGAATCATGTGATTCGGTATCCCTGGCTTTATGGTTGTTTTCCTCCTGCTCTGTGCATTTAGGAATACCCCTGGAAAGCTCAACCACACTTCCGTTCCTTCAGTCCCCAAAGGGTTCTGTAAGTGGCTATACCCTATAACAGAGCTCTTTTTGCTTGTTCTGCTCTAAGTAGTACCTATTCTGTACTATGAACTGTTACAACCACAGAACACTCCAAATAAGAGGTTTATTTTCTGGTTCTCGGCCTTACAACAGAACTTAGTTAAGAGTCCCCATGGAGACTTGTGAAAGAAAGAAGTGAAAAATAAAATTTGTCACTGATATGTGTGTTTTGCTGTTTAGGGGCTTTGGTAGGCACTGTAGTGCTGAGTGATGGAAGAATAGTTGTTGGATGGGTCATAAAACTACGTGACAGAGATACCAAGATGGTTTAGTGTCTTCAGGCCTAGCTTCATAGAGGATGTGACTCCTATCTTGAGTCTCGTTTTCTGGGAAGACTGTGAGGTGGAGAGTTGGTCAGCTGCATACAGAAGAAACCAAACCTGTGAGAAAGTGGAAAGGCAAGGCTGCCTACAGTGTGGTGACACTGTGGTGTGAGGGTGTGATTGCAGCAGAGGCACGACCATCTAGTTCCATTTCTGATGCTGTGGTAAAATGTGTTGATCACAAGCACTCGCAGAAGGAAGGGTTGGTTTAGTTTACAGTTCTGTTTATGGGCCATTGCAGTGGGTTAAGTCACAGTGGATGGATTTCAAAGCAGTTCACATTGTATCCATAGTCAAGACAAGAGAAATGATGCATGTAGGATTGCTTGCTTTGCTGCTCTCATGTACTCCAGGACACCCTTCCTAGGGAATGGTGCCTCCCACAGTGTACTGGGTTTTCCCACATCATTTTGACAATCCAAACACTCCTCCATCAAATAACCTGATTATTCCTAGACAATTCCTCAATTGTGACTGTCCTGCAGAGTAATTCTAGGTTGTGCCAAGCTGACAATTAAAGCTAACAACCACTCCATCTTATGAGGAAGGAAGGGTATAAAGGTAGGAGGACCTTCCAGAGTATGCTGCACTAGGGACAAATGCCAAGTCTGTGTGCCCCTATATCAACCGGTCACTAGATGAGAACTATCCTTGTGAAAGGACAAGATGTTAGTCCTTGGAAGGGACTTAGTTGTGGGTTGTCGGGAGCCAGCATCTCTGGGCAGATCTAGAACTTCAGGGCCAGGGATGTAGCTCAGAGGTACAAACACTTGCCTAGCTCACTGACAAACTGGCTTCTTTTATATAGAGAGCCATCACTCTAATGGCTAATTCCATCTTTGTGTGACATTCTCCCCATATCTGCATCTATATCCATGTCAATATTTTCCTAGAAAGGCATCTGCCTTTTTGTTTTTAAATCAGAGCTCACACTAATGACATTGTCACATAATTATCTACAAATACCTTATTTCCAAATAATGTCACATATACAGACACTTGTGGTTAGGACTTTGGCATTATTTGGCAGGACATAGTTCAACCCAAAAGAAGTAGGTAGAACATCCATTTTACAGATGGAGACAAGGCACAAAGAGACCGTCTACCTGACACTGTGAGGCTAATGCATTGAAGTATAAAATAGGAAGGCAGAGACCAGACTCTCATGGAATATTCCCAGCCAGGAGACAGGCATAAGACTCTACTCTGTCAGTAGACTGTGGACTGGACCAGAAACAGGTACCTTGTCTAAAGACACACTACCCACAGGTTTATCACTGGTGTTTCTCTTCATCAGGGGCCCCTTATATTCAAGAGTGACAGACTACCCAACCAGGGTCTCCAGAAGAGACCCAGAGGAATAAGACCCATTGAATGTGGGAACAGCAGCAGCAAGACACAGTATATCCAGAATGTACCAGAAAACATGAACAAGGGGGCAGGCCACAATAGCAGAAGCCTGGGGTGACAGGAGCCTGCGGTGACAGGAGCCTGAGGTGATGGGAGAAGTGGAGAGACCATGATGAATTCTGACTGAAGCGGCACGAACCAGAACTGAGAGGAGTGGAAACCTCATGACAGGATCAAAGGGAACCTGGAACTTTGGGAGCAATTTGGGACAAAGAAGTCGTGGGGCCCTTCATGGAGTCCTCTACTCCTAGGGCAGTCTACAGCTATCAGGTTTGCAGAGCATCAGAACATTCTCCACAAAGCTCTGACTACCAGGGCAAGCTTCCCGCCGCCGCCGCCGCCGCCGCCGCCGCCGCCGCCGCCGCCGCCGCCGCCGCCGCCGCCGCCGCCGCCGGCACTCATATCCACTTTGCCTTACACCAATCTCTCACCACGGTTTTGTGTCTTAGAACCCTCAAGTGAACTGGCTCAGGCACACAGAGGTGGGTAAAAGTGGGCTGACTATCACGGCAGGGAAGCCGAAGGAAGAGGAAAAGGCAAGGGGTGGTAAGGTGCTTCATAAACTTCAAGTTCGATCAGCATTGCGGAAGTAACAAAGATTTGCCAGCCGGAATCAGAAGGGTGGGTGGAGCCAGAGCTAGGCCGGTTCATGATGGCCTGATGTGAGTTGAAACCAGAAAGGCAAAGTACCAATGACGCCTTCAAGGGGCTCAAATATACAGAAGAAAGGGAGGAGAGGGGGCAATGTGTTTTAAGAGGGGAGAGAGCTGAATATGTTTAAGGATGGTGGGCATAAGCTATGAATGGCGGTGAGGATGCAAACTTTTGAAACAGAATCAATCAGCTGATGGGAACGGGTTGCTAAGGATGTGAGTGCCCTGACAGGCAGTGGGATTCAGCTAAACTAGGAAAAGGGAAGATGTGTGTGCGTGTACACACAGAAAGTGTTACTAGGATGTGGTAGCCGGGGTGTTTCCTGTAATGGCTTCTATTTTCTGAGTGAAATCAGGGGATATTATCCCCGAGAATGAAGTAGGAAGAGATGGGATAAAGGCCGTGAGGAAACGAATATTTTCAATAGTTGTTTCAGAAAATGGCAGTGAGATCCAACCAGGAAAACAGTGTAGAATGACCAGCTGGCAGAGACAGCTCTGCGGAGATCAAGGGCCGTGGATTTGGGATGCCACTTAACTGCGATTTTATGTGATTTTCTCCAGCCTCATTCAGTGGGGCAGATAAATCAGCGGAAACACTGGTAGCTGGGATTAACTCAAAGTTGAAGGCAGAAGAGCAAAGGGATAAGGAAGTCAAAGGTGTTAGAAAGAGGATGGCCGGAGAAATGAACCATAAGATCCAGGTTGGCCGCAGATGGAATAAGATTGACAAGGCGAGGAGGAAATGGAGAGCCAGGAAACTCAGACGTAAAGATCAGCTATTCCAGAGTACGGGGTGAAGGGCTGGGGTAAGGGAAGGTGGTGTGCGTTTGAATGTTCCCATCAGTGAGGGCTCTCTGGATTTATATTCGTGAATATCGGGCCTTCCGCTGGAGCATGGTCAACCTACCAGGGACCACACGCCAAGAAAGATGACTCTCCCCCTCCCAGCAGTTATCAGCTGTCAATGGCTCCTTAGCGAGGGGTGAGACACCATGTTCCACTCCCATTTCCATGTGGGGGATTTTGTCTGACCTGGGCTTGTGAAAGTTTCTGTGTATGCTGTCTCAGCTTCTGTGGGTTGATATGTGCAACTGCCCTGTTCTGTCTGGAAAAGATTATTTCCTCGTAGTCATCCTGTTGCTGGAGGTTTTCGCTCTTTTTTAGGGGGGGGGGCCTGCCACCCAGCTCCCAAATAAATTACACACACAGAGGCTTATTCTTAATTATGAATGTCCAGCCTTAGCTTGGCTTAGTTTCTAGCCAGCTTCCTTGTCTTAAATTATCCCGTCTACCTTTTGCCTCTGGGCTTTTCCCATTCTCTTACTTCCGTAAATCTTACTCTTACTCTGTGGCTTGCTGTGTAGCTGGGTAGCTGGCTCCTGGCATCCTCCTCTTCTCTGGCTCATCAATCTTAGATCCCATCCAGTTTTCTTCTTCTATATATTCTCTCTGCCTGCCAGCCCTGCCTATCCTTTCTCCTACCTTGCTATTGGCCGTTCAGTTCTTTATTAAACCATCAGGTGTTTTACACAGGCACAGTAACACAGCTTCACAGAGTTAAACAAATGCAACATGAACAAAAATAACACACCTTAAAATACTACATCACCCACTGCTTCTAGCTCTGAGAATCTATCCACATCCTCTTCTACAAGGATCCCTGAGCCTCGGGAGAAGGGCATGCGATACTGGTACACCATTAGGGCCTGAGCACTCCACAGTGTGGTGGTAATCTAATTGTACTGAAATGTGATTTTGATTGTATGTTAATAAGTAAAGTTGCCCGGGGGTCAGAGCTATTAGAGCCATAGACAGAGTGTGGCGGTGGTGGCGCTCGCCTTTAATCCCATAGATCTCTGTGTGTTCAGGGATACAGCCAGCATTGGAGACATATGCCTTTAAGACCTGGGGGGCTGTACATACAGACAATGACGAGGCAGTCATGTGTTTGGGTTTACAACCAATGAGAAGGCAAATGACTATGAAACGACTTACACACAGGGAAATAGCTCTCTTTCGGGAAGCTGGAACCACGGCAGGAGGAAGGGTGAGATTTTAGCTCTGAGCTCTGACCTCTTGGCTTTCTCTTTTACATTGGTTCTGTGTTTCTTATTTAATAAGACAGTTGGTTACATCTACACCACAGTCTCATTCTCTACACTTGAACTAATTTGGGTTCTCTCTCCTAATCTCCATCTACTGCAAAAAGAAGCTTTCATGATAAGGGTTGAGAGATGCACTAACCTATAGTGATAGGTCATGGTCATTTATCAGGGCAATAGTAGGAGCTTCTCCCCTAGAGCTTAGAAAGGTGAGAGAGGGCTCCGAGGGAAAGGGGGCAATGTGTTTTAAGAGGGGAGAGAGCTGAATATGTTTAAGGATGGTGGGCATAAGCTATGAATGGCAGTGAGGATGCAAACACTTGAAATAGGATCAATCAGCTGGTGGGAATGGGTTGCTAAGGATGTGAGGGCCCTGACAGGCAGTGGGATTCAGCTAAACTAGGAAAAGGGAAGACGACGCATGTGTGTATACACACAAAAAGTGTTACTAGGATGTGGTAGCCAGGGTGTTTCCTGATATCGGTGCCACACACGTATTTCATCTTGCACAGTGGCCCTTAAATCCAATCAGAAAGTGCTTGGGTATTCCCATGACAGTCACGTCACTCTTGTGCCAGTGGGCATGTCTTGCCAGACTGGTCATGATTGTTGCTCACAGGGTTCACAGTTGGATGAGATGGATTACTTTTCTCCTCTGGTTGCATGCAGAGCACCTTCCAGAACTATGAAACCTAGCCAATTGGGATGAAGGGTCAAGTTGAGTACCAGCTTGATTTCTCCATGTCCTCTCACTCATGTATGTGGTGTCTTCAGCAATCGGATCTTACCATCAAGTTCTGGAGAGTAACCAAGAGCATTGGTGGCAGCCTATAATATTTGGGGGGTCTATCAGGCCTCACTGGCAAGCAGCTCTAGAAGAGGTACCCCATTCCTAACACTGGTCTTTTTGTTTGCTAGTCTCTGGTATCTAGTAGAGACATTGTTGCCCCATTATAAGGTAACCCCAATTAAACACAACCATACAAACTGGAAGAAGCCTTCTAGGTTAAAGGTTAGCCACTATAAAACGTCACCCCAGTAAAACTTAGATGCTTCTTTTGCATGCTGTTCTTGTGGACATCAGTATTACAGATGTCCCTAGCAGCCTGTCAGCCCATCACCCCCTGGTCTGGATCACTGGCCACTCCTCCTCAGAAGTCTGGAAGAATGGATTGGAAATTTAGATGGATCCAAGGGAACAGTTTTTTGTGAGATGTTTTCTGAAAATATTTAGATGTCTCAGTGACCAGAACAATAACCTCAATAGCAATTCCCCGAGAGTACATTTGTTAGACGAGTTAGTAATAAATATTTTAAGACCTTATCTAAAAGTCACATTAATCTAACGCATTTTATTGGACAATATAAAATATACATGGATATTATAGAAAAACAAAACTTATCCCAGAAATGTGAAGCTAAGCTGCCAACTCTGGAATGCATGCACAAAGGGGAGAAAAGCAGAAACCAGCATTTTGACGAGAAGGAAATGGCTTTACTAACACATATTCAGTTTGTCCAAATAGCAAACAGTTACTGTGTACATGAACTATCTGTAGGCACAGGATTTATTTATGTTTATCCCATCTGTCCTTTCCACTTAATGTCTCTAGGATATATAGTCAAACATATTGAATTATTAATATATGGATTAAGAGTTGTTATTTACACACTTGCGCCATAGATTTTGGATAAACGAAATGTGATTTCACATGATAAAGTATAGTTATAACAAATATGGGTTATGTTTGGTCTCTT
The DNA here is from genome assembly GCF_049852395.1 of Peromyscus maniculatus bairdii. Classification (NCBI taxonomy): domain Eukaryota; kingdom Metazoa; phylum Chordata; class Mammalia; order Rodentia; family Cricetidae; genus Peromyscus; species Peromyscus maniculatus. The sequence goes on along the minus strand of NC_134867.1, from coordinate 52,916,571 downwards.
ATATGACCCCCTGACATGGAATTAATGACCAGTCAAAGGGAAAATAACATAACACACTTATCACTTTAGACAGATAAAAGTCTGGCCTGAGGAGTTTTGAGCTAAAGCCAGCCTAATAGGGTTATTTGTTTTGTTTAGGGTTGCAGGAGGTTTGCCTAGCTGGATAGTCAGCCATGGGTTGCTTGCTAGCTTGGTTTGAGATAGGGTTTCACTCTGTAGTCCAGGCTGGCCCTCACTCACTGTGTGGCCCAGAGTGGCTTCAAACTTGTGTCAATCCTTTTGGCCCAGCTCCTGGGGACTGAGATTACATGTGTATGCCACTGGGCATGAGGGAAGCGGTGTAACGTGTAAAACAATTGGATGACCCATTTGCTCAGTGGTTGCAAGAATATGTTCATGCTTTTTTCCCCATTCAAACCAATATCTAGTCTCATTCCCAGCTTCACAACTGGCCAGTAGGTATCCATAAGCCCTCATTGTCTTGAATCAGCTTATGCCTTGTTTGTGACTCAGACTTAACATTTAGCTGTATACTTCTCATTTCCCTCGATGTTGTGAGGCATTAAGATTTTTAGTGTGTTGGTTTGTTTGTTTACTTGAATGAGGCACATAAAGATACAAGATGAGGCTGGAGAGGTGGCTCTGTGGGTAAGAGTTCTATGCAAGCATGAGGACCTGAGTTCGGATCCCAGCTGGATCTGCCCAAGGCTGGCTGTGATTGTGCATGTGGTTATAACTCTTCCTGGAGAGACGGGAGGATGGCGGATGGTGCAGCTCCGTGACAGGCAGCCGATCTCCAGGTTCAACAAGAGACTCCACCCCAAAAACTGAGGTCAGCCCTGTTAAGACTTTCAAAGCCACCATTCCTACCGGCCCTTAGACCCATGGGATGGTTATTCAAATGAGTCACTATCTGTCACGTTGCCTCCCTTCCTTTATGCCAGCAATTCGCACCAGTATCAAACCTGAGCAGAATCTGAGACTGCAGAGTACAAGAGGCGCAGCCTCTGCTTTGTACACCCTGGCTCCCACACTAACCACGTAGAACCCCGAGTTAGTACAGCTGTCTCCGGGCCTCGGAAAGCATGTAGTAAGGACATTACGACTTTGCCATGTTACCCTGGTCTCTTGATTACATTGTATGCATGGATTGAAATGCCACTCAGAAATCTATAAACAAGTACAATTATTATGCGTCAAATTGTATGTATGTAGATAAGAGAGAGAGAAAGAGAGAGAGAGAGAGAGAGAGAGAGAGAGAGAGAGAGAGAGAGACAGACAGAAATTTTTACAGGACTGGAGAAATGGCTCAGTTGCTAACAGCACTTACTACTCTTGCAGAGGACCTGAGTTCAATTCCCAGCACCCACATCAAGTGCTTTACAACTGCCTGTAACTCCAGTACCAAGGGATATGACTCCCTCTTATGCTCTCTGCCTGCACCTACACACACACACACACACACACACACACACACACACACACACACATACAGAAAAAAAACCCTAAAAATAAAATAATTTTAAACAATATTTTTCAGAACACTTCTGCACATGGTTATCTTAAGATGCAAAGGCATCTGTAATGCCCCAGGTCAGAAAGTCTGCCATTTTAAACTCTGTGCTCATATGTCCCAACCTAGGCATGAACCTAGGGGATTCCTGTGAGTCCCAATGCCCTATAGCTAATGAAGCAATAGGTGGTTTTAGTACTGAATATTAACTAGGACTGGCACTTTTTAATATTTATTTAGTGTGTGTGTGTGTGTGTGTGTGTGTGTGTGTGTGTGTGTGTGTACTTGTATAACAGAGATTGTGTGTGGGGCAGAGGACAACTTGCAAGAGTCAATTGTCTCCTTCTACTGTGTGGGTCCCAGGGATCGAACTCAGGTTGTCGGGCTTCGTAGCAAATGCTTTCACCTGCTGAGCCGTCTCCTGGCCCTAGGGATGGCCCTTTGGAAGACCTTTTGTTCCCATGATATATTCTCACTGTGCCACCAAAGTCTATAATTGACGCACGCTGGCCAAACTTCAAAACTATGAGGAATTTTTGAGCTGCACCACTTGAGAATCATCCCCCGTCTCTCCTCTCCTCCCTCCAGGAGGCAAGCGGTCAATGCAGAAGTTCTAAGTGGCATGGCGAGCAATTCTCTGGCTCAGCAGTCATGTCTTTGAGGCAGGCACAGGTCATGAAGTGATGGTGGTGTGAGTGGATCAGTCTTTCCAGACATTTGATGATTTCATAGTCAGGAAGCGCCAGAGAGGTCAAGTTCAAGCCCAGCATCTGGGAAATCACCTCCCTGAAGTCCACCAGCTGCAGATATCAAGCAGAGATACATTAGCTGGCAAAGAAAAAAATGCATCACTGCTGCCAGGTCAAACATGACAACAACAGCAAAAGCGGGAAGCCCAGATTTGCATGAGGTAGGCAAATGACCCACTCTAGCCTGAGTTTTCTAAATTCTGCATAAGGAGGCTTGCCTGCTAAGTGACTTCTAAAATCCCTGCAGATTCCCTGGGCTTCAGCAGTTTCATAATCTCTTGTGAGTTAAGTGGCCATATGTGTAGCACGAATCTTAAAAGGTCTTATCAATAAAAACAAACCCTAGGTTGGGGATTTAGCTCAGTGGTAGAGCGCTTGCCTAGCAAGTGCAAGGCCCTGGGTTCGATCCTCAGCTCCAAAAAAACAAACAAACAAACAAACAAACAAACCCAGAGCCAGGTATTGAAGTGAACGCTGGAAGATCAGAGAAACAGAATAAGCCACAGCTACCCTCACCTCGATAACTTCTCAGCTGATCTTGTTTCATCAGACTGGAAGCCTCTACGTCCTCATCCAAATGGCTCTCAGATGAACTGCTGCCAGAAGCCTAAAAGCTTAACAAGACCTAGTTCCTGGTCCTCATGCCTTATATAACTTTCTGCTTCCTGCCATCACTTCCTGGGATTAAAGGTATGTGTCACCATGCCTGGCTGTTTCCAGTATAGCTTTGAACTCACAGAGATCCAGATGGATCTCTGCCTCCAGAATGCTAGAATTAAAAGCATGTGCAACCACTGCCTAAGCCTATGTTTAATATAGTGGCTGTTCTGTTCTCTGACCCCCAGATAAGTTTATTGGGGTGCACACTGTATCAACCACACATGTGTGTATTTGCTACAGATTCAAGAACCCCAAGAAACAACCATCCCTGAGAGTCTGCCTTCACTAAGCCTGTTCTGACATCCGGGACAAGTGAAATGATAACTGAGTACATGCCCTGGGGCCTACAAAGTGCTACACAAATGTTGGTGTGAGCCTGTCCATGAATGGTAACTATTTCTGCATTGGGATGTTAACTGGGTAATGAATTTCTGAAACTCAAAGAGAAAGGAGGAGCTGATGGAAACCTGAGGGCTTCTCAGCCCTTCTCAAACTACCTTGCAAAGACAGCTGACTCCGTGTATAGTTCTAACACTGAGGTAGCTAGGTGTCCATCAAGAAAGAGGAAAGTAGAAACCAGGGCAGTGGTTAGAGTGGGCACCTCCTCTCTTCATGCTCTTCTAGGGTCGTTTCTGTGGCCCTGAACTAACACAGGCAAAATGGGGGTATCATCAAGACAAGCCCTCACTAAATACCTTCCATTTCAGAAAAGATGAGATCCAACCTGTAGACGGAGTATCATCAGAACACCATCCAAACATTTATCCCCAACTTCCTTCCCGAGAATGGTCCAGCATGGGACCAAGAAAGCTTTTCTTCCTTGCACACCCCACCCCCAAAGTGTATATTGAGACATAATCCTCAGTGTGATGGTACTGGGAGAAGGGGATTTCTGGGGTAATTAGGCTTGGATAAGGTCACCATGGTGGACTCTCCAAGATAGACTTAGTGCCCTTATCAATGAGGCCCCAGAGAACTTTGACCGTTTGAGGGTTCGTGAAGACATCATTTGTAAGCCTGATACCCAATCTGCTGACGTCTTGACCTTAAATCTCCAGCCCTAGACCTAAGAGAAAGAACTGCCCTGCATACAAACTGCTCCATTTCCCATGGTTGGTGAAAGCACCTAAATAGAATAAGGCACCAGCCTCGCCTCTCAAAGGCAAGAGCTTCTCTCAAACTTTCCCACCCTTTTGAATGCGGCCAAAACTCACAATTCCTGAGATGTTTTCTTCCTGAGAACACTTGCTCTTACGGTTTAGCTCTTCCCAGCTCTGCCTGACACATGAGCCAAAGCAGAGTAGGGGAAAAAAAAAAATCCTAGGAGCAGAGTCCATTCTCTGCCCTTTCAGCTTCAGAAAGTGACACGCTAGTCAACGGCAGTAGGGGTCAGACTGCCCGGGACAGAGTTCTTTATGTCTGACCTGATGTGCTCAGGAGATAAAATGCTCCTCCTTGCAGCCAGACAGCTGATGTGTACTTTTTTATGGCCTACATCTGCGCTTGGTCAACCATGAAGTCTGGGTGCCACTGTTTGAGGTTGGAGACTTTTTCCTGCAACTGATCTCTGGGGGAGATAAAGCTTTCCTATGAGTCCCAAACCCTGCTTAACCATAAACGAAGTGCGACGAGGCAATCTCCAGAGGCAATTATCAAACACAATTTAAAACATCCCATCACCACCAGAAGCTAGGTCCACACTGGCTCTCTATTGCTTTGATAAGCACATTAATTTCTTTTTCTTGCTTATAGTCTATGCCATGCAAATATGAATTGTTTTTCTTGGCCAAGAAACTCATAATGATTATTGGCCAAAAGAGAGGCAGGGGGAGTGGGCGGAACTGTTGAAATGATACAGAAAGCTTTACAAATTGTGTTGGGAGAAATGTGTGAATGATGCTCTCATTGGCAGCACATAAACTAAAGTTAGAATGGCACAGGGGAGCTGAGGGTGACCCTGCACAGGATGGCACACCCATTCCCAAAGCCATCTGTATCGCTCAGTATGTGACGTCTCATGCAGCTTTTAAGGCACCCTGTCACGTCCTGAGGAGGATCCCACCAGCAGATTTTTATCTACCTGCTGTTCTCTCCTCTCAGCTTCTTCCAGAGTCTTCCTCAGGGTCCTCAGCTCACTGGTGACCACCTCTGTCATGGCCCTGGTCCTCTCCTTGTGCTCTTTAGCCTCCTGCTCCGTCGTCTCCAGCTCGGACTTGACCGACATAAGCTTTTGCTCTGCTTTCTCCTTCGTCTTCTCCAGCTTGTCTCGGGCTTTATTTAAATCTTCGATGGCTTTGGTCTGTTCCAAAGTTTTAATCTAAGGAGTCAAGAGGATGAGGTTCATTTCCCTTGTTCTTCTTTAGGAGAACTGTATACAACAACAGCTGGGAAGTCAATGGAACTCACTTAATTGTTCTATGAATAAAGAATGGACTTCATCCCAAGCGGCTACAAAGACCTTGCAGAAGAGCATAAACTGGACAAGCATGGCCTCAGTCACTGTAGCTTATGAATGATAAAACAGAGTACACTTATTTGGGAGATCAACTCAATAAAATTGCAGACAACATGGTTCTGAAGTGAGATCGCTAAAATAAAGCCTATGAGCAAGTTGGACTTTCTATGCTAACCAGTGGGTCCCTGTGCCTTGCAGACAAACGATAGCAGCGGTTGAATGCCCGGTCTTCTAATGGTGTCACAGGGGAGCCCATCAGCAAGCCTCGACTCTCCATCAGCCGTTACCAGAAGTGTCTCTAGACACCACTAATGAATGTGAGGCAAAGGCCCAAGCCAGGCCCAGGTTCTCTCTCTCTCTCTCTCTCTCTCTCTCTCTCTGCCTGCAGACCAGGATGTAAAGCTCTCAGAAACTGCTCTACCACCTGTCTGCATGCCACCATGCTCCACACCATGATGATAATGGATTAAGTCTCTGGAACTGTAAGCAAGCCTCCAATTAAATGCTTCCTTTTATAAGAGTTGCCTCTTCACACAGTAGAACAGTGACTAAGATGCCCTCATAAGACACAGAAACAAGGCATTTGGATGTCCCGGTAAAACAGGTGGAGCTTCTGCCCCTAACACTATATGAGGACATAGCTAAGATAAAGCAGACATCAAATCTGCTGGCACCTTGCCCTGGGGCCTTCCAGCCCCTAGAGATCCGAGAGCTACATTTCTGTTGTTTATAAGCCACCCAGCTTGTCGCATATTGTTATGACACTCAAAGACGAAGATACTTATCTAAACAGAAAGAGGTCAATGGTAGACATGCTTGACCTCACAGCCACTGAACCGGCTCTAGAGTGATATGAACTCTCTTGGGACTCTGACAGCAGCTTTGAACTCACAGTCCAGAGGGCAAAAGAATACCTTCTACAGCTCTGGGAATAGACAGGAAGTAAAGTGCCTGCCACTGGGGTGAAGGCAGCACAGAGAAAGGAGTGAGTGAAATGGCTGAGCAGGTACTTAAGATGGGAAACGCCCAGGTCTGCAGGAACCAACATTGGTGATCACTCATGGATCCCATGTTGTCAAAACCACATTTTGAAAGTTACTTCCTGCCAAATCCAGTGTGTCCAAAGAGTGTCTCACTGATAATTCCTGAATGGCTAATTCCATTATGGTGAGAATGACTTTGTTTTTTAAAAAGAAACTTGGGGATGTTATTAAGGGGTGGTATGTCAAAATGTACTTCCCCGTGATTCAAGGAAATTAAATCTCTCATTCTCTTTTGTAAAATATAGTAATCAATCAAATGTTACCACAAAGGGTAAAAGAATATCCATTATACTATTATTGGCACTTGTTCTATAGAGTTGAAATTTTTCACTGGCCCTAGTGACACAGATCTTCATTGTCAGTTATTTGGGAAACTGAGGCAGGAGAATTGCCAACTTTGAGATATGTCTGGCCTACAGATTGAGTTCAAGGCCCATGTAGACAGCTTAGCAAGACCCTGTCTCAAAACACAAAGGTTTTAAAAGGACTTTGAATATATCTCAGTGGTATAGCTCTTGATCAACATGCATAAGGCTCTCATTCTGACCTCTAGTTCCACCAAATACACACACACACACACACACACACACACACACACACACACACACACTTCAAATCAATTTAAGAAGACTTCTTTTCAAAGCCAAAAGTTGGGAAAGAATTATATTGATTAAAGATCCCACAAAAAGGGAATATGTATATTTATTTATAGATGACCTAAACATATTACTTCAAATAATATATTGTATAGACTATCAAAAATTTTTCAAGTTGGGTAAACTCATGAATTAAACACCTATCAAACTTTAAAACAAAATCATTATTCTCCATTTGGTGGTGACACATGCCTTTAATCTCAGCACTCAGAAGGCAAAGGCAGGTAGAGCTCTGTGAGTTCAAGGCCAGCCTGGTCTACAGAGTGAATTCCTAGACAGCCAGGGATATACAGAAAAACCCTGCCTTGGGGGAAAAAAAAAGGCATTACCTGTTAAAACACAGATTCTTAGCATTCATGCTACATCATTATTGCAGAGAAAAGCTGTGCCCAATCACAAAGCTGTTGGGATTGGTATTTTGAGTATGAAACCTTGCATTACTGGAATGGATACATTCAGCTTTCTGTTCAGATTGAGAAAACATGGTGAAATGTCTACCAGAAGTGACAGGTCACAGCTTGGAGACAGTCCTAATGAGAAGAAACAGGAGAGGACTCTGAATAATCAGAGGCCTTTTCACGCCCCAGAGGTGCCATGTCCCTGTATAACTTAAGTCCCAGAACCCTGACTCAGGGCAACCAGGGAATGAGGAAGCGGCAAATACATGGGCATGCATCTAGATCAAGTGGTCAGGACTCTCAGATGGAGAAGTCACAGCACCCAGACGCTTAGCATGTGTATTACATAAACAGAGAGGTGAGGTTATTGCACACAGCTGAACATGGAGGTGGGGTTATTACATACAGATAAACAAGGAGCAGAGTTATTATATACCAATGACTAAGGAGGCATGTGTTCCTAATCTCCGTAGGAACAGTCTCTGGAAGGAGCAGTTTTCAGGCAATAAACACCTGGGGGAGAAAGCTACAGTGGACATTTTCTGCATTCACTGTCCACATTGGCACTCAGACCACAGAAAGGCTTTCCCATCTCTCTGAGCCTCACCAGGGAAGGCCTTACCTCTCCCATGGGCTGAGGCATTAAGGTCCTTAGATGGCTGTGTCCATGTCAACCACACACAACTCACTGAGGACATCACCACTCCTCGCTCAGAGGACTGCTTGGATCCGAAGGAAGGGAGTGCCAAGTCAAGCCACCAGGACGGAGCTGGGAGCCAGCAAGAATGACGGAGACTGTGAAATCAAACCAACAACAGATTCCTGGGCGTGGGGTGGGACTAAGTTGGTTTCCTAATCCCCTTGAGGGAACTTCTCAGAGCAGCCCAGAGTTCAGCAAGCAATTGGCCTCTAATTTTCCTCCAGCAGGACAGAACTGGCTATAAACAAGATTGATGTATCATCAAGAGTCCAGCTAGGATGGGGAAGGTTCCCAGGGTGCCACTGGTGGCGAACACTGTGTGCTGTCTGCTTCCCAGGAAAGAACTGTGCAATCTGGTGGGCAATTCCCTCTTATACATAAGTGTCAAAGGCCCAGACAGGAAAGGTGATTAAATCTGAACTCTTCCATGTTGGCTGACCCTAGGGTCTAATTGCTCAGCTGCAGTTGTTAAAGACAGTTCACTGAAAAAACCCTGACAGGCATCAAGCAGAGTGCATGAGTCTGCATGAAGTAGGGCTGCAAAGTTCTAAAGCGGTGGTTCTCAACCTTCCTAATGCTGTGGCCCTTTAATACAGTTCCTCCTGCAGTGGTGACCCCCAACCATAAAGTTACTTTCGTTGCTACTTCCTAACTGTCAGTTTGCTACTGTTATGGATCTGTGTCTTTCTACCTTCTTAGCATTTCAGCCCACAGGCTGAAAGCCACTGTTCTGGAGTGTCCTGATGGCCAAAACATGCTGTGTCCACAAAGATACAGCTATGTAGGGGAGACATTCAACTGTTCGGTCTCTCTCCCCTCCTTGTCCCTAGCAGCCCACACTCTGGGAACTGGCAAAGTATAGTTACCCTCACCACAAAAAGCAGTCTGCCTTTGCAGGCCCTGTTCACTGTGCACAGTGAGAAAAGCAATCCAGGAGATCAGGATTACTGTAGAATGGAGCTGACTCCAGGGAAGGTGAGTAAGGGCTACACTGGCTGGGTGGTAGCCATGTCCATGGGGAAGGAACATGGGGAGCAACTTCCGTATAGGGGATATATGGGAAAAGTCAGAAAAAGAAGCAAGCTTTGCCTGTGGCTGAAGGCTACTGTCTGCTCTGGTGCTTTCTGAGAGACCACAAAGGAACACTCGTGGCTGCTGTGGATGTCTTTCTATACGCTATGAATATGTGTTGCTCTGATTGGTTGGTAAATAAAATGCTGGTTGGCTAGTAGCCTGGCAGGAAATATAGGCAGGATAAGCAGAGAGGAGAATTCTGGGAAGAGGAAGGCTGAGTCAGGAGACACCAGCCTGCCGTCCAGGGAGCAGCATGTAATGGCACACAGGTTAAAGCCACGGAACACGTGGCAACATATAGGTTAACGAAAATGGGCTGAGTTTAAGTGTAAGAGCTAGTCAGTAGTTAGCCTGAGCTAATGGCCAAGCAGTTTTAATTAATATAAGCCTCTGTGTGTTTACTTGGGTCTGAGCGGCTGTGGACTGGGTGGGACACAGAAAAACTTGAGCTACACATGGCTCTCCCCTGAGTTTTTGGAGCTGATTTTGGAACCTGGGTCCTACAAGGGTTGGCCACAGCGGACAGCTGAGGTTCTCCTCCAGACAGCTGGTCTCCCATTCTTTCTCACTAGCCAGAATGAAGACCTACTCCTTAGGCTGATCTCATTTAAACAAAGTCAAGAAACTAAGTTCTGGACAATGGAGACAGAGCTGTTACATCATTCCCAGAAACTAGCCAACAGGTTGTCCTTTAGGCCTTCCTCCTAGCTAATACCTGGAATGAGGCTGGAGCCCCAGAAACTACATGGGACTTAGGGTGAGAGATAATGAAAGCATTGGTTAGGATGCTCAAGTTGAAATCAGAATAAGCCAGACTTCTGAGGACCATTGACATGTCCTTCTAAATGTGGCATGCCCATTCCCTTACACACACATACACAAACACACACACACACACACACACACACACACACACACCATCAGTGCTGAGGGTTTTCCTGAGGCCCATACATGCAAGGCAAGCACACTACCATTGAGTTACCACCCCAGCTCCTTGATTCTTCTCAGTGAAACAGTAATTAACATCCTTCCTGTCTGAGCCACTGGCATTATGGGGTGTCTCAATATATTCCCTAGAAAATGATTATATTTGCAGCAGGCTGTGAAGTATCTGGCTATAGAGAGGTTACACAAAGCCTCTTCTACATCCTCTAGAATTCTGCCACAAGATTTCTGGGCCTGCATTTCTTATACGGTGATATAGGGACACTACTTTAGTAACCCCAGGTTAATGAGAAAAGAACAAAGGTACAGTTAGTTCATCAACCATACATCCACGCAAACTTAAGGCCAAACTATATCACCGTGTGTGTAAGAAGGTTCACACTGGTAAAATGAAGCATGTGGTAGAACACACCTCATCATGCAGGGAGAATTCATAGGCAGGACAAACTTGAAAGCCGCAACTGGCGCCACACATTCTTGTCAATGATGATTTTAGTAAAACAACATCATCAGTTATACTGAATTAATATCATTCATTTCTTAGTTTGGAGTTTTAATCCTTTGATTTCTCAATCAGTTTTGGTTTCATAATGGTAAAAAATGTAATACAATTGACAAATCCATGTAGTCTTAAATGACATCATAGAATTTTTCTAAATTTAACACAAGAAGGGAGATCTATGCAAAAATAGTTCTGTCTTTCAAAAAATATTTCCATAATACTTAGGTTTGCACGCCAAGATAATTTTCAATGGTTTAAAATTTAACAGTTCGTCTGGAAAGGATTTTGTTTTTTCTCTGTCTAGAACTCAAGAAAGCTTAATGCATGGGTCTTACAAGGAGATATTCAGATAACCTGAAGTCAAGGTCTTCAGCCTTAGTTTGCAATGGACATGGGAATGTACATGAGAGCTGGAACTCAAATGTTCATAGCAGCTTTATTGGTAACATCCCCAAGGTAGAAACAACTTGAATGTCCATTAAATTCTAAATGGACAAACAGAAAGTGGTACATCGATGTAATGGATTATTATTCACCCATCAAAAAGATTTACAACGGTTAATGCTATACATCAACTTGGCTGGGCCATGATGTCCAGGTATTTGATAAAATGGTGTTCTAGATGCTTCCTGGAGGATATTTGCAGATGATATTAAAAGTAGATAGGTGGTTTTGGTTTTGTTTCACTTTGTTTTGCCTAGACAGACTCCCATTATGTAGCCAATGATGTCCTCAAATGTATAATCCTCCTGCATCAGCCTCTAAGATGCTATAATTATTTTTTTTCAAGACAGGATTTCTCTATGTAACAGCTCTGGCTATCCTAGAACTCGCTCGGTAGACCAGGCTGGCCTAGAACTAACAGAGATCTGCCTACCTCTGCTTCCTGGGTGCTGGGATTAAAGGCGTGCGCCACCACCGCCCAGCGAGATGCTACAATTATAACTGAGACTCCAAGCCTATTTCAATTTCGCCAGATTGTTCTAGCTAATGTGGGTAGGTGTCTTCCAATAATGTGAAGTTCCTGCATACAAACAAAATAAATAAATAAAATGAACCTTCCCTGAACAAGAGGGAAATTGCTAAGGAAAAATCCAGAACTGAACTATGTCAGACATGTATTACAGCAGAATCCCTCCACCTCCCCTGTCTGTGGGCCTCTTCTATGGTATGTTTTTGTACTGGCTAGTTTTATGTCAGCTTTACATAAGCTAGAGACATCAGAGAGAATGAAGCCACAATTAAGAAAATACTTTCATAAGATGAAGCTGTAGGCAAGCCTGTGGGACATTTTCTTAATTAGTGATTGGTGGAGAAGGGTCCAGCTCACCATGGGTGGGGCCAGCCCTGGGCCGGTGGTCCTGGGTGCCATAAAAAGCAGGCTGAGCAAGCCAAGAGGAGCAAGCCAATAAGCAGCATCCCTCCATGGCCTCTGCATCAGCTCCTGCCTCCAGCTCCCTGCCCTGACCGCCTTTAATGATGAACTGTGAGAAGGAATTGTAAGCCAAATAAACCCTTTCCTCCTCGACTTACTTTTGGTCATGGTGTTTCTTCATGACAATGGTAACCCTAAGACAAAACTCTGATTCTCAGTAAGTAGAGCTTCTATTTTCTCATCCCGTCCTAAACAAATTCCTGCTTAATGAAGATTTCTGTAACTGGCCTGCTGGAAATGACGATACTCTACAGAGACATTTGGGTCTCTCAATCTTTCGGACTATTGAAACAGCAGACCCCAGAGACATGGGAATTTCCCTAGGAAAGGCCCCAGACATGTGTCACACCACTTCAGAATGAGACTTTACACACTGAGCCATCTCGGCAGCTCCACCTTTTTTCCTCTTTTGTTTGAGGAAAATACATATAACCCAGGCTGGCCTTGAATTGTCTGTGTAACAAGAGTGACTCTGGACTCCTGATCTACTTGCGTCTACCTCCCAAGTGCTGGTATTACAGGCACGCACAGCCACGCCTGACTCAAGGGTGCCATTCCTTAGTGTACACTTGGGTGTGCATTGGCAGAAAGAAAACAGAGAAAGGAGCCACACACTTGCCTTGAGTTCGTTGGTGTCAGCCAACTTGGCTTTGAGCTCAGTGTTGTGTTCCCGACACGCACTCAGCTCCTTCTGCATCCTCTCCACCTTCTTCTCCAGCTTCCTGACAGCGAGATGAGCCTCATCCCTCTCCAGAGCCAAGGCTGTGTGTGCCTGCTTCTCCTGCTGCAGCTGGGTAATTTTCTGCCGAAGGAGGTTCATATGCACTTCTCTGCTCTCCAGCCTTTCTTTCTGAGTCCTTAGCTGGTTTGATACAAGAGGATTTTTTTTTTTTTGGAAAAAAAAATAATTGAACAGTCAGTAAATATAAATGAATTACTCAGATAATGTCGATTTTTATCTGTACTTCAATGAGACTCATTTGCAAACCATCAAAAAAAAAAAAGGTCACCGGGTTCCTTTCCCTGATTGAATTTTTTTATTCGTATTTTTTCCAAGAATTAATTCTGTAGCTACAAAGTACGGGACAAAAGAGCCCCAGAAAATGTGAGAAGAAGTCAGCTCTCTGCAGCTGCTTGGTCCAATATTCTGTGCCTCATAATAAAAATGTAAAATTACTTTTAAGACTAATAAAATAGGCTTATCAAGAGCAGAATAAGTAAAATATAATAAGACACAGACAAAAATCCTCTTCAGTGCTCAGTGGCGTCTTCTGAAACAAGAGATCCCACATCATACTGGAAACTTGCCCTAGATAATTTGAGCCCCTTAGAAACAGACTGAGTAGCTCCCAAGATGAGAGTTGATACATTCTTGCAAAAGATATACCCGGGAGACTTTTAAGGAAATTGTTTACAAACTTCGAATCTCCGAAACGGGACTTGATGAAGATTTCGCTTCTCTGAACTCTTTGTGTTAAGCTGTGAGCTCCTCCAGCCAGGCAGGGAGTAAGTTCTTGGAACAACATCACTGACATTGGTATTCAAACTGATGAAGGGCATTGGAGTGGGTCGTGGAAAATGACTACAAGCAGAGAAAGCCTCCTGAGCTCTGCCTGTCACTTCAGTAGGCAGATATTAAATCCAGGCAGTTCCGTCACAGGTCACAAACACCGGGAGGGGGAATTGAGAGCGGTTCAATGCCCGATGCCCAGGCTGGAGACTGTTAGGTGAGCCCTTCATTTTCCCCGAAGTGTTCTGAGGTGGGAAGACTTACTGAAAAACTACTTTGCATTTCTTGCCTGTCTGTGACAGCTGTGTCCACACCTGGGTCAACTCCCTAACAACCCCATCTGATATTTCTCTAATCAAATCCCTTTTAATATTTTTGAATAATGCTTTTATTTATTCTTTGAAACTTTCACACATATATACAATGCATTTTGATCTTATTGAAACTTCAGCCCACAGAGGTTACAGAAAAGCATGTGGGAATCCATCCTCTCTTGCTATCTTGTGAGTGCCAAGGACCAAACTCAGATTGTCAGACTTCACGGCAAGCACCTCTACCCACTGAGCCATCTGGCCTACCCCCAACTCTCTTTCTTGAACCACTTCATGTCAAATTGCACTCTGACACAAACGTCCACTGATAAATTCCACACATGGGTAATCTTGATGACGATATAATTCTTAAGAAGGAATATCACTGGGCATGAAGGAACAAAATCAATTTTCTGAGGAGACGTGAAGAAGGAATTTTGGCCCAATTCGACATCCTTGATGCTTTCTGTTTTCTAAAAAAAAAAAAAAAAAAAAAAAAATTCCTCCAGATACAGTGAGCTGGGGTAAGGGCTAAGTGAGAAGAACAAAGTTTATTCTATGAGACAGGAGTTCACAATTTCTCTTATTAAAATTACGTCTCCAGCCGGGCGGTGGTGGCGCACGCCTTTAATCCCAGCACTCGGGAGGCAGAGGCAGGCGGATCTCTGTGAGTTCGAGGCCAGCCTGGGCTACCAAGTGAGTTCCAGGAAAGGCGCAAAGCTACACAGAGAAACCCTGTCTTGAAAACTAAAATTACGTCTCCCATGAGGGGTATGTCATTCCCATCTTAATATGAAGAAACAGAGAGGTAAGTGATTCGCCCAAGATTACACAGTCTGGCCGAGTCCAAGGGCCCAGATGTACCTCATCTTATACAGCCTCTACACAAAACGTTTCTCCTAAGAAGGATTACAAGAACACATCTGTGTTTCCTTTTCTCCTTCTCTGGGGCCGATAATTACACAGCTAATAACTAGGTTTCATCGCTTTCATTTGTCCATTCACCCACTTGCTAGAAACCATTTCAAACTCTGCGTGTCAATTGGATGGAAAGTGAACGCTTCTCTCTGTGCTTTCTAGCTCAATAGAGCTGGTGCGTGCAGAACCACTCAGTGACCCACTCCCCCACCCCCCCACCCCCGGCTTCCCTCCTCACTCAAAGGAGCAGAAACTATGAGATTTAACGGCTGTGTCTGCAAGTCTCTCTTGCGACCAGGTTTGGCCACGGTATAAACGTAAGTTCAGCTAGTATCCTCCAGAATCTTCTTTACAAGCCATCACTTGTGTCTTCATCTTCCCTCGTCTTCCCCTCCTCCAACCTTCGGTATGGAACACAGACAAACGGTTCTCGTTACTATTTTAACCATGGAGACAACAACCTCCACAAGGATGGGCAATTCCAAGGCTTACGGGAGGCTAGTGATAGATAGATCCACACATCAGATAGTCTTCTAATAATATGCTTCCTAAACACACGGCTGATGGTAGTGTAATAAAATCATTTTAACACTCGGGCTTTCCAGGAAGTTTCTTTTCTTGGTCCTACAGAGTGTGACGGTGCCTACCTTTCTCTGTAAGTTGTGAGCGATGGTCTTGTTTTCAATGACAGCATTGCTTTCGAGGCGGACTAGCTGCTCCGCGCGAGCTAAAACTACATCCAGACGCATGTCAAAGCCAAGTTCCGCAGCTATCTGGCCCAATTTCATTTTCTCTGAAAGCTGATCCAGAAACTTCAGATACTAAACCCAGAAAACAAGAATGAAAATGAGACATGGGAGTTAGGGTGTGGTCTCACCGAGTTCTTCTCTCTCTCACAAGTTTACAGGTTGTTCTCTTTAACGTCACCCCAGAGCCTAGATTCTGACTCCAAGATTGGGTAGTGAATGTCTGAACCACCTTACCAATTCTCTGCCATCTTCCTGTCCAAATACTCTGTTCTGTTCTGGCCAGTAACCTTGATGTCAGCTTAATACCAAATACACTTCTAAGCCCTGGCACGTGAAAAATGGGCTGTGCCCCCAATTCCACTCTGGCCTCTCTCTATGTGCCTTGGCAAAAAGCCACTGTGACCTTGCCCCTCCCAGGCTGTCCCAGCACTTAGCAATCACTCGAAAACCAAAGTTCTCCCCATGTATACTAAAGTTGAACATCAGTTAAGGGTTCTTTGTTGTTGTTGTTGTTGTTGTTGTTGTTGTTGTTGTTGTTGTTAAAATGCTTTAAGGGAGCTGGAAAGACATCTCAGTTGGTAAAATGCTTGCAGTATAAGCATGGTGACCTGAGTTTGAACTGCAAAACATACATTGTTTTTAAAAGCCAGACCCTGAATGTGCCTGTAATTCCAGCATGAGGGAGGCAGAGACGGGAGGATGTCTTGGGGTTCACTGGCCAGCCAGTGTAGCCAAATGAGTAAGCTTCCGGGTCAGTGAGAGACCCTATCTCAAAAAATAAGGTGGAACACAACTGAGGAAGACGTATGTTTTTGTGTGTGCACGCACACACACACACACACATATGCATGCATGCATGCACATACATGGGGAGAGAGCTTCAGGAAATGCTCTTTAAAATGTTTAGTATAACATAATTGGGTGAACAACAGTCTAAAACAGAAATGTGTGATATATGTCATAGTTTGCAAATCTTTTAAATATTTATCTTTGTTTTATGTGTATTTTTGCCGTCATATGTGTATGCGTGTGCACCACATGCAGAGAGTACCTGAGGTGGCTAGGAGAGGGCATCGGATCCACTAGAACTGGAGAGACAGACATTTCTTTGTGAGTCACCATGTGGGTGGGTGCTGACCAGGTCCTGTACAAGAACAGCAAGTGCTCTTGACCCTTGAATCTCTCTAGCCCCCGCAGCTCATGTTTTAATAAACTCAACCTGCACAAAGCTTAAAGGTCATCCTTCATTTAGCTGCTATTGTTTACCTGAGCATCTTCGGACACAGAACGCTCAGTGTGTGCTGGATGAGCGATCCAGTCCATCAATGCTCTTGCTCTACGGCAATTACAGGATTGGGGTTCTATCTCCAACGCTACCTTCTTGCTGCAGTAACTTCTCAGCATCTGGCACTTTCAGGCAATTAGATGGTGAAATGAGTATCATTTCCTGCCGTCTAAGTGTATCAGTTTAAAGCTTGAACTATTTATATTTTAGTCATCAGGATGGAATTATCTGCAAGTGTATATTTTCCAATTTTGTTAAGTAGCATACAGATAAATACAATTTAATCATCTTTGGAATCTACAGTAACTACCAATATAGCATCATTCACTACGCTTTGACACCACAGACAGTTTTACATCTGAGTTGTCACACTGTCGGTTCTTCTTGCTCTGGTGGTTTCTCCGTTTGGGATTTTATTTAACCTCTAATATGTGCTTGAACATGACCTCGCTGCTATTGCTTGCACTTTAAGTGGAGGAAGCAGATTTACCCTCATAGATTGGTAGGATTAATATGTGAAAATGGCCCTCCCACCAAAAGCAATCTACAGATGCAATGCAATCCCCATCAGAATTCCAACACGATTCCTCACAGAAATCGAAAAGGCCATTTTCAATATGGAAACACAAACAAACCAGGATAGCTAAAGCAATCTTGAATGACAAAAGAGCTGCTGAAGTTATCACCATCCCTGATCTCAAGTAGTACTACAGAGCTACAGGAATAAAAACCACGTGGGACTGGCATAGAAACAGACATGTTGATCAACGGAACTGAATCGAAGGCCCAGAAATGAGGCCACATACCTGTGGACACCAATTTCTGACAAAGATGCCAGAAATACACAC
Source organism: Peromyscus maniculatus bairdii (assembly GCF_049852395.1). NCBI lineage: Eukaryota > Metazoa > Chordata > Mammalia > Rodentia > Cricetidae > Peromyscus > Peromyscus maniculatus. The sequence goes on along the minus strand of NC_134867.1, from coordinate 52,898,820 downwards.
TGGGTAGAAGACAGCATCTCTACCACGTGACGCCGGTCAAACTGGATGGCTGCATATAGAAGAATGCAGATCCATACTTATCGCCCTGCATAAAACTCAACTCCAAATAGACCAAGGACCTCAACATATTACCAGATACACCAAATCTGATAGACCAGAAAGTGAGGAACTGTACTGAACTCACTGGCATAGGAAAAGACTTTCTGCACAAAACCCCGAAAGTACAGGCACTAATAGGACGACTAATAAATAGGACCTCATGAAACTGAAAAGTTTCTGTATGGTAAAGGTCAAGGGTATTTGGACAAATGGGCAGACTACAGAACACGAAAAGATCTTTACCAATTATATATCCAATAGAGGTTGAATAATCTAAAATTTTATGTGTAGTTGTGGTGCCTGTCCTGGATCTTGTTCTGTAGACCAGGCTGGCCTCGATCTCACAGAGGTCCACCTACCGAGGGCTGGGATTAAAGGTATGCGCCACCGCCTCCTGGCTTGAGGAAGGGCCTCTTTCGAGGCTGTTAGCTGTTCTGTTGAGGGCACTAGAGAAGTGGCCCAGCAGATGGGGGTATGCACTGCTCTTGCAGAAGATCCAAGTTTGTTTCCCAACACCCCTTCAAGTGACTCACAACTGCTTCTAACTCCAGCTCCAGGGCATCCAGTGCCCTCTTCTGGCATCCTCGGGTACCTACACTCATGTGCACAAACCCATGGACCCCCCACACACACACACACAATTAAAAATAAAATAAATCTATCTTTTTTTTAAGATTGCAGTTGATGGAAAGTTGTTTTATTTCTTTTTTTTTTTCTAATTTAATTTTTTTTTTTTTTTTTGGTTTTGAGGTAGGTTATCACCATATAATACAGGCATGCCCGAATGGCTTAAAAATCTTTAGTTTTGCAGAAATAAAAAAGGGGGTTACTGTGTGTTTTATTCATTTGAATCACAGGTTACCATGAGTTAGAGACCATGCATTCTACTCTATACTGTGCTGGTCTAGAGTATATCTGGTACTTGATCTCTATACAACTTTACTTTCAATTTTACATCACCATGCCCTTACTGCTTGCATCTGTGGAAAACTCACTGTGGACATAATTAGCTTATGTAATCTGCTTTCATAGCTGAGAACTATTTTGGCGCAATTTTGATGAAGTCTAATGTACACTTATGTAGAAAGAAGGGAAGAGAACTCAACCTACATGAAGAGGGTCCTAGTGGTTCACATTTGTAATTCTAGCACTTAGGAGGGAGGCGAGAGAATTGCCAGAAGTTCAGGGCCAGCCTGCACCAAACAGTGAGTTCCAGGCCAGCTTGGGATATGGCGTTCAAGGCCAACCTGAGCTACAGAATGAGAACTGATCCTTGCCAGAGGAGGAGGAGGAGGAGGAGGAGGAGGAGGAGGAGGAGGAGGAGGAGGAGGAGGAAGAGGATCATGTCCTCATATTTGTGAATAAGAAAGAAGCTGTTCCTCCTGCCTCCCAGTTCCAACCGCATTCCACGTCCATTTCCATCAGAGCACCAAGGGTACCAATCATGCCCTAGTCCACCTGTCTTGTGTGGACTGGATTCCACAGAGACCTTTTGGGCATCTCTGCCTATCTGACCCCTCATGTAGCCATGGCCATCCTCAGTTCCTTTTAAATTCAGAAGAATGAAAAGGAGTGAGTTTCCAGAGTACACTTCTCTCAATCAAAGAGTATCTTCCATGACAAATTTTGTCCCCCTAGTCTTGATTCTAGGCACCTCCTTTTCTGTCCCTGCCCTCTCTCCATGGACCCTTGTAGCTCACAAGCTCTTACTTCTTCACTATTACCAACAAAGCCTTTCTTTGACCCTGCTTTTCATGTTCTTCTCGTGACTCTGCACCCCTTCCCTTCTAGTTACACTCGGTGCAAAGCAAGCGAGCTCACTTACTCGCCATTCTGCAAAACCATCTCCAAGTCCTGCTGCCCCCCCCCCAGGCTCAGGTCCTTAGGGTGGACTATTCTCTCATGCTATTCTTGTCTCCCTCTAACCTAATGGTACTATTTCCTCTGAGTAGTTCCACTGCGACATCTCAGCTCCACCAGGCATGCATTGCTTCACCGTGGATCTAGGTTCCGAAAGCTGCGGCATCAGACAGGGCTGTCATGGTGTGGACATCATGGACAGTTACACCACCACTCGATGAGTTTGTCTTTGTTAACTTTTGAGGTGCTGGGGATGTGACCTAGGGCTTTGTGCCTGGTAAGCGCACACTCTACCACTACACAATAGCCCAGCCATGGTCATAGAGGACCACCGCCATGCACGCAATCTACCACTGACAAAAGCATCATCAGGCAACAAATGACTGCACTCTGATGTTCACAGTCATTAATTATGCTTTGTATTCTATAGAAGAAAAGAACCTTCAGGTCTAAAAGATCTTCGCGTCCCATTCTTCTCTTTGCCGTAGCTCCACTAAGAATGCCACATTCTACCATATACGATTACCCACTCTGCATTCTCTGAATATAGCACTGGTAAGACTTCACACCTTTAAACCATGTCTACCTACAGCATCTGCCCCCTCCCCACTATCATCCTATTTAGCCTTCAAAGATGAATTGAACTATCTCCTCTCTTATAAAATCCCCTCCTTGTCCAGAAGTGTCTACAATACTTTATTAGTACACTATGACAACTATAATATATATAGTCTAGGGTACAGCAGGGTATCTTAATGCCTGTCTCCTCTATTAAATGCCAGGCCTTTACTAATAGAAACTATACATCACCCATACTTCAGCTACCCCAAACCTTCCAACCTCATAGATAGTGAATACACAATAAATACATACTGGCTTTAACTGGATTAACAATCAAGGAAACCCCAAACAATAGGAAGAGGCTTATTATTCCTTGGAAATTAGCTTGTAACTCAAGACATGATCAGTCCATAGCCACTGCAAAGTTCAGAATGTTCTCAGGTACAGTTTCAGCCCATGACAGATACTCGCACCACAGATGTGCCGTCCCATTCTTACTTTCTGTTTCTCAAGATTCAAGTTGTCTCTCACAATGTCTCCAGAAAGCAGCTCTCCCTCCAGGTGACTCAGCTGACCCTGAAGGACCGCCAACTTGCTCTCTGCCTCATGGGCCCTCTGTATGGCTTTCCGGTGAAGCTCGGCTTCATTTCCCAACTGTTCGACAAGGTCTGATATCTGGGCTTCAAGCTGAGAGACCATCTGGAAACAAAGACGGAGAAGAAGGCAAAGCCTTGTTTAGATGACACAAAGTGTTCAGATCCACCACTCTGCCCAAGAAGCCTCACCACTGTGACACCCACTTGCCGATTCCTGGTAAAAATTAAATTAAAAATAGGTCCTGGCCGGGAGTTGGTGGCGCATGCCTTTAATCCCAGCACTCGGGAGGCAGAGCCAGGCGGATCTCTGTGAGTTCGAGGCCAGCCTGGGCTACCAAGTGAGCTCCAGGAAAGGCGCAAAGCTACACAGAGAAACCCTGTCTCGAAAAACCAAAAAAAAAAAAAAAAAAAAAAAAAAAAAAAAAAAAAATAGGTCCTGGTAAAAATTAAATTAAAAATAGGTCATTTGTAGCTGTTTTCCTCTGTTTGAAATAAACCAACATTTGTTATCAGACTGGTAGTGGTGGATGTTTTTTTTTTCATTTTTCTATAATTCCTTCAACATGGTTAGTCAATAAATATTTATAGATAATATTTACTTGTCTCCAAAACTATTATTAATTTAGAGATTTCAAAGCTAAGCTGGAAGGAAAAAGGTTCAGGTAAAAAGTCATTTCAAGAGCCACAAAAATGTCATTTCCCCAGAAAGACTCTTTCAGCACATACAGTTGATTAAAGATTATGTGATGAATTTATCATGAGAAGCAGCCTGGAGGTGTTATTGGGAATTCCAATGCAGACAGACGTTTTTCTTCTATTTAGCCTTCTACTAAATATTGGTTATATACATCCTAGACTTCAATGGTACAATTATATACTGATATTATCATTTTAGCATCTGAAAGGTCAAATTCTTTTTAATATGGAGACCAAAAATTCTCCTAGTATTTACATCCTTCCCAGGAATTCCTCTCTTTGGTCCTGATTGTCCTGTCTCCAGAAACAAAGAGCAAAAGTTAAATCACAGACTTAAAGCACACTTTCAGACCACCTACTGATTTTACTAAATTTGGTTTTTGGAAAATGCTGAGCTCAATAAAATTGGGATAAAACATAGGTAAATAAAAGTGTTTTCTTTTGTTTGGGGAAGCATAAAGGAAAAGAGTAATAGATGTTTTACAGTACTAATGGCCATAACTGTTTTGGCTTTTTTAGAGTTTAAATCAAGAACAGAAATCAGGCTTTGCTTTTTTCTTAGTCGTTTATACAAACATGTTTAATGCAAGAGACTGAAGCTGCCATCAATTTTTTTGGAAACACTATTTTATGTTAGATTTGATCTGACTTAAACTCAGATCTTCAGTGAAGGGCCAATAAGCATAAATTAGAAAAGAAAGTCCACGTTTACTTAAGTTTTCATTCATCCCTATGTAATATAATACAAAATAATAAATATATACTGTAAAATGTTCATTAAAGGCCAAAAATATAAATTGGAAAAAAAAAAACTTTCCAGGATCCTCCAAACAGAGACCACAATTATTTATTTACTTATTTGTTTACCTATTTTAAATAACGTATTGGTTTTGTATTGTTATGATACAGTCAAGATTGTGTCATGCATACAACTTTCTGTCCTTGTTTTTACCTAGTAATGGTTTAAGCATCATTTCCTGTCATTTTCTATCATTCAAAATGATTAGCATTGCAAAGGCTGTATTAAGAATTCATTATGAGGAATTAGAGAGATGGTTCAGTTATTAAGAGCACTTGTTGCTCTTGCAAAGGACCAGGGTTCAATTCCCAGCACCCACATGGTGGCTCACTACTATCTGTAACTCTAGTCCCAGGGTACCTGATGACCTCTTCTGATCTCCAAGGTCCATACACATACATGCAGCAGAACACTCATACACTAAAATAATAAAACAAATAAATTTTTTAAAGATTTAGAAAAGAATCCATCACAGAGCTGGGCACGTAAGCCAGTTGTACAGCACATGCCTAGCCTGTATGAATCTGGGTTCAATCTCTAAAACAATTCACCATGAAAAACAAAGAAAAAGTTCTCAGCACCAAAAGATGGAAGCAAGACCGTCAGGAGTTCCAGACCAGCCTGGTCTACTTGAGACCCTGCCTCCATGCCCCTACCCCCCAGCCCAAGCATTCCTATACAAGAAAAGAAAATGTTTCTTCTGATGACCAAAGCTGTCTAAAGACACCAGACAGCAAACAGGTAGTGGATCCAGGTCAGTGGAGGAGAAAGGCTAATCAATTCCTTGTTCCAGAGTGGACTGAAGTGAGTAACACCTGGAGGGCATTAGACCAAGCAAACTGAAATCTCATCCTCCGCTTCGATGGCTCTCAGAGTACCTAGCCTATAATACAACCCACTCTATACTTCAGTGGGTATTTCACATCAGTATCTGATGGGAGGCCACTCAGAGCCATATTTGAGGAATTATTTTTCCTCCATGGAAATGTGTACCATTATTACAGAGCAAAAGACTCTGACAAACCTCGATTCACCTTGTCAGCTCTAAGAACTATCGCCAGTAGGAGTTCATGGGTGTGAACGTTTCCGCCATCAGTATTCCTGATCCGATGCATGAATTCAACTAACCAGGTGCTCTTTCCTTAACGAGTGTTGGAAAACCTTCAGGAATTTTCCTCTGCCGGCCAGATGTGGTGGCCCATGCCTATCTATAATCCTAGCACTGGGGAGGTTGACACAGGTCATCCTTGGCTATAAAGCAAGACCAAGGCTAGCCTGGGCTACACGAGATCCTGTCTCAAAGTAGTAAAAGAAAAAAAAGACATTGTCCTATGCCATATTTCCCAAACTATTTTTCTTTAGCTATTGAGTCTTTTGTCAACTAGAAATCTTTCTACAGAAGACAAGTGAGGGACAAAAGCATTTGAGTCAAAGCCAAGAGACCCCTGCCTGCACACCACCTGTTAGACCTGAGGATGCTCCAAAGAGCTTGAAAGCCCAATGCAGGCCACTTTGCAAACTACTAGTAAGTGGATGGTTGAACTGTACACAATGTACCAAATGGCTACTTGTGAGTCTGGGATCCAGAGTGGAGCAAAGAGCTGTGGCCCTTCCCAATCAGTTACCCCATCACACTGTGGCCCTTCCCAATCTACCCCACCATCACACTGTGGTCCTTCCCAATCTACCCCACCATCACACTGTGGCCCTTCCCAATCTACCCCACCATCACACTGTGGCCCTTCCCAATGTACCTCATTATCAAACTGTGGCCCTTCCCAATCTACTCCATCATCACACTATGGCCCTTCCCAATTTACCCCACCATCAAACCGTGGCCCTTCCCAATCTACCCCATCATCACACTGTGGTCCTTCCCAATCTACCCCATCATCACACTGTGGTCCTTCCCAATCTACTCCATTCACAAAGCTGATCTTCAGAAGTTTCGATAGCTGTCAGGGCACACAGCACACGGTTGTTGTTGTTTTCAGAACTAAAGTTACATAAACTTATTCAAATTTACTAAGAGCACCATCTGACTCCATTCTTTTGAACACCATATACCAGTCCCTGGGTGTTCCTACCCAAACTGTACACCTGTTGCTTTTCACACCAAGAAGTCTGAAGAGCCAATGGACTTTTCCTTCCATAGTGTGGTCTGAATGTACACTTGATGTTCTCAAAGTTTCTCTACTAAGGATGTAGGGACTTGGGGACGGGAGCATCACAAAAAACACATGCCTCAATTTGGTTAATTAAAGACTTACTTCAGCAGGCTACCCTCCAAAAAGAAACAAGAGAGATTTGGGAAGCAAAGTCATAATGCCCTCAGAGCTAACTCACCTCCCAAGGACAAGGATTTGTTGATCTCCACAGAGAGGCCTTTTGCTCTGAGACGCTACCAAACAACATGAGAGCTCTGTGCCCAGAAAAAAAAGCCTCCTGGGTCACCCAAGGTCTGGTACTTTCTCTTATTCAAATAATATCTTTCAGTTTGGAATTATATAAAGTAAATTTTCCAGTAGCTTAACACCAGGCTTATTATCAGCCAAGTTCCCCTTCCTCTACCTCAGTCTGTGGGGCCAACAATGTCGACTAGCTAACCCTGCTCCCTTCCTCTTTGTTCAAGTCAACTTTTGTTACAGGTTAACTTGGTACCAGCAGAAAAGGAAGGTTGGTGTAACTAAGGCCCTCAGAACGGGGTTTATTTAGAAATAAGCTTTTCACCGAGATAGTGTTAGCATTGGCTCACTGGGGTGAGATCTGGTTAGCTTGTCCAGTGTCTTCATAAAAGGGAGAAACTTGGATGCAAAAACAGACATATATAAAAGGAAGATACTGTCAAAACATGGGGAGAACCCGTGCACCAGCCAGGGAGGACCTGGGGCCATCATCAGAAGCCAGGCGAGCTTCACAAACATAGGAACCAGCCCCAACTACACCTTGATTGCAGAATTCTAACTTCCAGAACTGTGAGCTAGGAAGCTCTGTTGATATCACCCAGTCAGTGGCACATGGTTAATGACGTGCTAGGAACCAATTACGACTAGGGAGGCTGGAGGCACGACACCCCTGGCTGTTCAGACACCACTGCACCCCAGAGTGAGCATGCAGAGTAACTTTTGACAGTGGCACATCAGTCTGCTGGTGCTTCTCGGGAAACGTCTGCTGTAGGGAGTGCCAGGGAAATGATGGTGGGCTATGAGATTTGAAGAACTGGGAGTGTGGAACTTCCCTCAGGCCTTCAGGAGCATCAGGCTATGTCCACGGCTCCTACAGAGCCTTTCCAGCTGAGGCAGTAAGCAAAGCCAGCAAAAAGAAAGTCTACACCAAGGTGAACAAGCTTGTGTGATTCCTATAGTTAGTTTAGGAAACGAGGAGAAATTGATCAGGTCACATCATCTCTACACTTAATCAGTTCTCATTCAAATTAGTAAGCTAGGAAATACCTCAAACTGTAGAAAAATGTGCCTCAAAATGTAAAATGCAGAAATGTTGCATGTTTCAGCCATTGTACAAGAAGCCTTTTATTCTTAAACACCTGTTACATGACCTGAAATTCTAGGCAAAATAACATCCAGAAAGTCCTTTTGGATTCCTGGGAATCCAGAGGTAGGACTTTCTCTGAGGCAGAGGGTTTCAATCAGGAATGACTTTGCCCTTGTGGGGAGGCATTTGGTTATGTCTAGGTTGTCTCAAATTGAGGCTGAGGGTTGCCCTGGGATCTAACAGGAAGAGGCTAGAGATGCTACTAACACCCTGCAATGCACAGGACACTACCACCAAATGCCACACACACACATATAAACACAAATACACACACAACACTCACACACATATACACATATGCACACATACATACACACACATATATATACAGACACATACACACACAGATATACAACACACATATACATACATACACATATATACACTCATACACACACACATACACACACACACACACACACACACACACACACACACACACATTATCCCATACAGAGCTAGCTATGAGAGTACACACCTATAATCCCAGAACCCAGGAGACTGAGGCAAGAAGATTATGGGTTCAAGAAAAGTCTGGCTATATAAGACCTTCTCTTCAAAAAAGAGGAACAAGAAGAGGAGGAAGGGGGAGGAGGAAGAAAAGGAAGAGAAGGAGGAGGAGGAGGAGGAGGACGAGGAGGAGGAGGAGGAGGAGGAGGAGGAGGAGGAGGAGGAGGAAGAAGAAGAAGAAGAAGAAGAAGAAGAAGAAGAAGAAGAAGAAGAAGAAGAAGAAAACAATCTAGTCTAAATATCAATAGTACCATAGTTAAGAATCCCTGCTCTAAGATATGGTACAGCTAATTTTTAAAGAGAAAATTAAATTTTGCCAGAAGCAGAAATTGAAGGAAGAAGTAGAAACAACTTAGGGAAGAAGTGGGGGCGGTGTCCCCAATTCTCCTGAGAACTGCACATCTAGCTGAGGGAGCATGCACGGCCCCAGAGTAAACAGGAAGAGAGGTGTTCTGTGGCAGAGAGCGCACACAAAGTGGACAGTGTGCCAGGCCAAGCCTGCGGGGCCCTCGCATGGGATGACTCAACAGCTGGCTGCCTGTAGCCATGGCAGCTGGCAGCGAGAAGCAGCTTCCTCCACAAACAGATTCATCAATTTCTAAAGCGCCCGTTCTTCAAAAACATTTCTAAGACAATGCGCAAAATCCATTTTCTCCTGATTTTACTTGAAGATGAGTCACGCAAGACACCAGCTACATGCTTGATTTGGGGCTTTTAAATGGGGAAGTGCAGCTATTGAGAAAAATTACAGGGTAGGAGAGGTCAAGAAAGACACTAAAATGACTGAATCATTCCCATTTGTATGGGAAGTGGGGGAGGCACAGTCAGCTTAACCAATTTACACCACTTTGCTTTAGAAAATAAACATATACATCATGCTGGCAACCATATGCCATGGTTCACATGCTGGAATTAAAATAGCAAGGGGGAAGCAGGGAAATATAGAATGAAAAGCAATAAAATGAGTGTGTGGGGAGTGGGGGGACATGAGCTATCAGTGCACACATACTACCACTCAAGACAACTTCCTGAAGTTCTTCTCAGTTCTGTAAACAATTCCTTGCCTCAGTTGGGTTCCTATGTGTAAACTGAGTCACAGGGGAAAAAAATGGACTTACCCTCATATATTACAGAGTGCAGCTCAGCTATAAAAACACTGTGCACTGGGTAAAAGGGCCATGAGAATTACTTGTAGAGCATAGGTGAATTTTAGCTTGGTTTTTTTTTTTATTATTTACAAATTCATTCCTAAACTAACTTTTTTTAAAAAAGTCATTGTGGAGCTAGTTCGAGGGTTCAGTCAGTAAATCACTGCATTCAAAGGACCAGGACCTGAATTCAGTCCCCAGAACCTACATATCAAAAGCAGGGCATGGTAAGGTGGTGACAAGCAGATCCTGAGGCTCACAGTCCAGGCAGGGTAGCCTACTAATGATTTTCAGGCTAGTGAAAAACTCTATTTCAAAAGCTAAAAAATTTAATGATACCTTAAGGAACAATGTTGACCCAAGGTCACCTTCTAGCCTCCACATATAAACACACACACACACACACACACACACACACACACACACACACACACACACACACACACCACATTCACTCACTCACAAAAAAAAAGAAAAAATTAAAAAGAAAATGTAGTGTGTATATTTAAGGTATATAAAGATGTTGCAAGATGCCTATTTAGTGAACACCTTGGAACAGATTAGTACATATATCATCTCTCCTCTTGCCCTTTCTACTACGACATGGATGGACCTAGGGGACACTGTGCAAAGTGAAAGAAATCAGACACAAAAAGAAAAATATTGCATAATCTCACCTACGTGCAGAATCTTAAAGATCTTTAAAACACATATAGAAAGCAGTAAACAATAAAGCTGTCGTTACTTGGGACAGGAGGAGAGGAGACGGGGGAAATACAAAACACACAGCACCGACCTGTGGGTGAGCGACACTGACCGATGCAAAAGCACACGTGTCTCCTCTTGAGTGAGTCTGACATCAAAAGAAGAACTAGCCATCATGGGGTTCTACATGCACATGTGATGCCATTTGCCTTCGACCTCATTAGCTGGGACCCAATCATTTGGAGTTGATGATCCCTGCAACAGGCTGACGTCCACACCGCTAAGTGGAGCTTCGCTGATGACAGCTACTGACCGTGTGGATGATGACGCAATGGAGCATGGATCTGCTCTAACCTGAATGGTCCCTTTTACTGTTTATGGGGCAGGTCTCCTCACTGCCTCTCTGGGGCCTCAACATGGTATGCAGAAGACAGAAGGAAGGACAGAGGGGGAGGAGACACAGCCGCAATAGTTATTTTGTTGTTTTGATTTGCCAGACAGTGTGTGAACATGTAACAACTGTTCCATTGAATGCCTCTAATAAACAATAACCTTATGGAAGCAAGTACTAGTAACTTATTTCCTAGCAAGACTTGGCCTAACCTGACCCCGCAGGACAGCGACTCCTCAATGGCTCAGGCTATTTATAGTCTCCATTCATCCCATCCGGCGTGGCTTGCAGGTTCTGCTGTAGTGCAGTGAGTGTGGCTGGCAATGGGGTACAGTCTAGACCCCTTGTGGAGAGCTGTGTGTGGTTGATATATGGCTTTTTTACATATTTAGTTTGCAAGCCCATGAGTACCCTACATTCGAAAGCATGCTGGGGAGTGTGGTGGAACAGGCCTGCAATTCTAGCACTCGGGAGGCCTTATAAAGGAGGGGGGTTCCTGTGAGTTGGAAGCCAGCCTGGGCTCCATAACGAAACCCGTTCTCAAAAACACTACTCACTAACCCAAAAAAGAAAATGCTCAATGAGCCTGAAGAATTTCACAGTTTTGAACAGGAACTGTGAACTTTGTACCAGATGCTAATAAGTTAAGAAAGTAAAATCTAAGAAGTGGGGACCGTAGCTCACTGATAGAGCATCCTTCCCAGTGTGAGAACCTGGGTTCTGTCTTCAGTATTGCAAAAAAGAAAAAGAGATCGTTGGGTCTGGGGAGCTAGCCCCATGGTTCAAGTGCTCGATGCGTCAGCAAGAGGGCCAAACCGGGATTCCAGAACCGACATTAAATGCCCGTGGCTCACTCGTCATCCTAGCCTTGAACGACAGAGACAGGACTCTCTAGAGCAAGCTGTCTGGTGAGGCTGACCCTACCACCAAGCTTTGGGGTTGACTAGTCCCAAAGGAAGACTCCTGATATGTATCTCCAGTCTCCATAGGCCCATGCACCTGCAGGGTCCCAGACGCATGCAAACAGATACACATACACACCACACACAGACAGACACATACGTACCACACAGAGGCACATGCAAGTAGATAGATACATACACACCACACACAGACACATGCAAACAGATACATACACCACACACAGACACATGGAGGCCGTGAAGGGAGAAGGGAGAGAAAAAGAAACAGGAAAGGTCACTGAAAATCTCAGAAACCATGACCTCCGGGTCTTGCCAGAGCTCACGCCACCCTGAGTAAACGCGTAGGAGAAACAGGGCACCGCATGGACAGCTCCACCTCCATCAAAGACTCGGGCCATCCGATGTACCGCTAAAGGTGGCGCAAACCAGCTCCATTACATAGTAACTACTTCCAAGACACAGCTGCTGTGTGCGGAGTGAATGCTGAAGAAGTTGTACGGGGCCATGGCCTACTCACCTTCTTCCTGTTCTCCTCCTGGATGCCGAGCTCTCGAACCCTCTCCAATATGGCACCCTCCGTGGACCCAGCCGTATCCAATCCGCCGCAAAGAAGAAGCGCAGCGAGCTTCTCCCTGAAGGAGGAGCTCTGGCTTTGCGAGGCTGCCGCTGCATCCCTGCTGGCTGTCAAGCTCAGGTCCAGCTGTTGGCAGCTTTTCCTCAGCTGGGTCAGCTCTTGCTTCGAAGCGTCCCAGGCTCGCTGCACAGCAAGCAGCCTTTCTCGGGAGAGCTTAGCTTCCTTTTCTAGGGCTGTTCTTGCTTCCACAGCACTGAGCAAGTCCTGAAAGATTATAGAACAAAAAGAGCAATGGGGACATCCGCACTGGATGAGGTCTTCGTTTAACCTCTCCTACCCACGTGACTCCAAGAACTTAGGGTTAGGTGTGCCTTATGATCTTGGTTCTAAGGTCTCTCCGTGGCTTCATAAAGTTATTAAATATAGTTGTTTGGGCTGGAGAGAGAGCCTAGTGGTTAAGGGCACTAGCTGCCCTTCCAGAGGACCCCAGCTTGATTCCCAGCACCCACACAGTGTCTCATAACCATCTAGAATTCCAATTCCAATGGATCTGACACCTTGTGGTGATATTGTGTTCCCCAAAATATTGTGCACCCTAATAAACTTATCTGGGGTCATAGAATAGAACAGCCACTAGATATAGAGGCCAGAAAGTGGTGGCCCACACACCTTTAATCCTCGCACTCCAAAGGCAGAGATCTGTCTGGATCTCTGTAAGTTCAAAGCCACACTGGAAACAGCCAGGCATGGTGACTCACGCCTTTAATCCCAGGAAGTGATGGCAGGAAGCAGAAAGGTATATAAGGCGTGAGGACTAGTAACTAGAGCTGGTTAAGCTTTTAGGCTTTTAAGCAGCACAGTTCAGCTGAGAGGCATCCAGTCTGAGGAAACAGGATCAGCTGAGGAATTGACGAGGTGAGGAAGCTGTGGCTTATTCTGTTTCTCTGATCATTTAGCATTCACCCCAATACCTGGCTGTAGGTTTGTTTATATTAATAAGACCTTTTAAGATTCATGTTACAGATACCCTCTTCTGACCTCCACAGGCACCAGGGATGCATGTGATTTACATTCATACATGTAAGCAAAACACATATATAAAAAAAATCAATAAATAAATCTTTTTATTTAAAAAAAAAGCTGTTTGAGGTACTTAGCTTGTGACTAAGTCAATAGAGTGCTTATCTAGCATGCACAAAGCCCTGTATTCTAGCCCCATGGTCACAGAAAGCCAGGCACAGTAGAGCACAGCTGAAAACCCAACAATGAGGAGGCAGATGCAGGAAATCGCAAGTTCAAAGTCATCCTCTGCAAGTTTGGGGCTAGCCTGGACTACATGGGTCACTGTCTCAAAAACAAACATACATTATTTGAATGCAGTGGCTGCTTTAATCCTGTGTTTAAAACTAGACTGGTAGTCTCTTAGAAGTGTCACTTCCCGTTCACTCACTAACTTCTCTCAGAAAGAAAAAACGGGAACTGATAGAGCCTGAGAAAGAAGGGCTAAAAGACTGCCGGGGCGGGGGGGGGGGGGGGGGGCAGATTGAAAGGAGGAGATAAGACCCACACTTAGAAAAATAATCTTGAAAAATACCATAGGTAGCCAGAGATTAAGAAAAAATGAAATGCAGGCCACAGAGACGTGCACCTACTTCTTTAACTACCGGTCGAGTGCCAAAACATGCAAATTCTCCAACAACGGGTCGGCCTGCCTTACGACATAGTCTTGACGCGTAGTTACCTAGTTAAGGATCTTTCCTTTTATTTTGTAATGAAAATAGAATGTGAGGGGCAAAAAGCACAGAAAAGAGACAACATCCTTGACCACAGACTCACCCGACGGGGCCAGTAACATTTCTGGCTGTTAGCTAAGATACAGTCATTGTTTTTACACTAGAAATGGTCTTTAAAGGGAATTTCTCTCCACCAACAGTTAGGAGACAGGAAAAGGGATGGGCTGAAATGCTACTTCCTATTTCATAGAGAAAATATAACATCTTCCCTTTTTTCTTACGGTGATTCTAAAATTAAATAAATAAAACAAGGAAGTCTCAGTTATCAGTTGGAAAGAAAAAATGCCCAGAGACAAGGTAGTTAGAAAAGCCTGCCCCTTGCAGGGTAATCACTCTTTGGGGTACTTATTTTGTAAAATGCTTTGCTTTTTAGGGACTTGGTTTCCCCTGTCTCTTTCAAGAACACCCACATCACTGCTAATTAAATCACAGGCCTTAAAGTACAGCCCAGGTCCTTTAACAAAGAGACCATATTTTTAGCGTTTACCGATTTCTTTCAGATAGGAACATGGTATCTGCCCACTTGCTCACTTTTGGTAGCCAGGAGCAGTGTTGGTAGTGAACAACTGGACTCGTGTTTTTACTTAGAAAACGGATGCCCTAAACTCGATGCAAGGATAAAAGTTAACCCGAATGAGTTCCAAAGCCATATAGACTATCACATAGTAGCTTGTGTGTGAAAAGAAGCCCCCACATGCAAAAGCGGGAATCTCTTATTGTCAGTAGTGACATTTGAAAGCAGCCCTACAAAAAGCCTTTAAGATACATTAAAAAAAGAAATATCTATCAGAGCAAGATGGCTCAGTGGATAAAGGCAATTGCCACCAAGCCTAAAGACCTGAGTTCAATCTCCAGGACTCATCTGGTGGAAGGGGAGAACCAACTCACCTGTAAGCTGTCCTTTGGCCTCCAGACATGCACATGTATGCTAGCAACACATGCTAGCAACCCACACAAAAATAAATAAATATAACATGCTTTTAATTTAAATCTATCAGATGCTAGAGTATGATAGACTCGCTACAATTTGAAGTAGACCAATCAAATGTCATCTAATACCAAAAGAGCACCAAACATAATTAAAATATTTTAGCTTTGAAGACTGTTTCTACCCTACTATCTACTACCAATTTAATCAAACACCCTACAACAGTGGTTCTCAACCTGTGGGTCATAACCTCTTTGGTGGTTGCTTAACATATATCCTGCATATCAGATATTCACATTATAGTTCACAGCAGTAGCAAAATTAGTTATTAAGCAGCAATGAAATAACTTTATGGTTAGGGGGTCACCATGACATGAAGAACTATATTAAAGGGTCACAAGCATTAGGAAGGTTGAGAACCACCCCCCTAAAACAAAGCACTGCCTCTTTTTAATCTAAGCACCCATCATAATGTCTACTAAAAAATCACAAAAGTAGTTTGGTTGGATTTTTTTTTTTTTTCTGGAAACATCCAGCCCAGTGGACTCTAATCTGTTTCTCTATGAAATGAAGGAACCGGAGCCAGCAGCAGACCTTGGGGACAGCCACTCCCCGGTGCTCTGATTAATCACTCTGGGACTCAGCTGCACTGGTCTACTGGAAATAGATGTCCTCGGGACTGCAAATGCAATTACCTCCCCAAGTCCCCAGGAGCAAGCCACCGCACTGGAGTCTGGTTGCATGGCTACCTCAAGGATGCCCTGAAGCATGAGACATGAGGTGACATGAGCATTGGCTAGGCGTGACCTGGTGACAACTGTCAGACCACACTGACATGGACGGAGAAACACACAACTTCTTTCCCAGAAAGCTCAGAAGTGGCCTCCACTGAGGACACATCTGCACAATAAAGGCTGCCCCCCCCCCCCCGGCAGAAGGTAATGCTTAAAACATTTTGTAATAATTAACAAACCTTGCTGGGTGTGGTACTACATGCTTTTAATCCCAGCATTTGGGAGGCAGAAATAGGTGGATCTCTGTGAGTTCAAGGCCAGCCTGGTCTGCCATAGCAAGTTCTAAGGCAGGGCTACATAGAGAGAACCTGTCTCAAAAAAATATCAAAATAGTAATAAACAAATCTTTAGGCTCAGGCCTCTAAGTCACTAAATAAGCAATAATGATGTCACCATTACATTTAACAAAATTGTGTACAAATAACATGAAGTGTTCAGTGGAAGACAAAAATCTGTCTGAAGCAAAAAATGCCTCTCAATGGTTTGTGCAGAGAAGGCTCGGTGGATAAAGTAGCTGTCTCAAAAGCATAAGAACCTTGAGTTTGAATCCCCAGGCCCCACATGAAAAAGCCAAGAGATCTGCTGGGTGGGGAAAGACAGGCAGATCCCGAGAGCAGGCAGGGGAACCAGTGTGGCCTAACCAGTGAGCTATAGGTTCAATGAGAGGTCCTGTCTCAAAAATGAGATGATGAGCAATAGAGGGAGAGACTCTCCATCAACCACTAGCCTCCACAGGCACACAAACACATACATATTCATGCATGACATACACACATGCAAACACATACACATTCATGTGGGATATACACACACAAACAAACACACATTCATGCAAGACATACACACACACACAAACAAACACATACATTGTGGAATATTATTTTAACTAGGCAAAGATGTGTTACATTTGTTTATGCTGTGGAATGTTACTTTAACTGTGTAAAGGTGTGTTACATGTGTTTCTGCTGCATTAGTTTAATTATGAAGATGTGTTGCTGTTTCACCTTGCCTGCCTAAGACACCTGATTGGTCTAATAAAAAGCTGAACGGCCAATAGCTAGGCAGTAGAGGGACAGATGGGGCTGGCAGGAAGAGGGAATAAATTGGAGGAAGAATCTAGAGAAGGAGAAGGAGAAGGAGAAGGAGAAGGAGGAGGAGGAGGAGGAGGAGGAGGAGGAGGAGGAGGAGGAGGGAGAAAGAGAGGGAGATGTCTGGGATCAGAAGCCAGGCAGCCACCAGCCAGCAGACACAGAGCAGGACATACAGAAAGAAAAGGTAAAAAAACAAACAAACAAACAAACAAACAAACAAACAAACCCAAGGCAAAACACAGATGAAGAGAAACAGGTTAGTTAAAGTTATATATATATATATAAAAAAAAAAGCTAGCCAGAAATGAGCATAAGCTAAGGCCGAGCATTCATAACTAATAATAAGTCTCCATGTCATGATTTGGGAGCTGGTTTGTGGCTCAAAAGAAAAAGCCTGGTACACACAAACATATTCATGCATGGTATACATGCACAATTGAATCCTATCATGAACTTGCTAACTACAATATGGACTTACATATTTCTGCGATCAAATTATCTCTTAAAAATACAATTAGAGCACTGGGAGTCTAATTAGTGAGTAAGAAGAGGATTTATATGAGCGAGAATTGTTGAAGCCAAGGTTGGATAAAGCACCGGGACAAATAACCAAATGAATGGAAGCACAGGATCTATGAACCAAAGGCTGAGGGGCCCCCAACTGGATCAGGCCACCTGAACGGGTGAGACAGTCAGTTGGCTTGATCTGTTTGGGAGGCAGCTGTGCATTGGTGCCAGGTCCTGGGCTCGTTGCATGAGTTGGCTGTTTGAATCCTGGGACTTATGCAGGGACACTTGGCTCGGTCTGGGAGGGGGGAATGGACCTGCCTGGACTGAGTCTACCAGGTCAACCCCGGTCCTCGGGGGAGACCTTGATCTGGAGGAGGTGGGAATGGGGGGTGGGCTGGGGGGAGGGGTGGGCGAGAGGGGGAGAACAGGGGATTCTGTGGCTATTATGTTGAACAGAATGGTGTTGTAAAATAATAATAATAATAATAATAATAATAATAATAAAACCAAAAAAAAAAAAAAAAAAAAAAACTCCCTGACTAAGGCAACTTATAAAAGAAAAAAAAAAAAAATACAATTAGAACTACTACACAGAGAAACCCTGTCTTAAAAAATAGAAAAATACAATTAGTTCTTGTCAAGGTGGGAACTTCTGGCTGAAGCTTAATTCCCCCAATTCTAAACTAATTTTATAAATTAAAATGTCAGTTAATTCTGCCCACTGCAGTTAAGATTCACAAATAAATCCTGCAAGTGCCCACAAGCAGGCACACGAGTGTGAGCACAATGTGGGTATAAATTTTTTATATAAAATATAACATGCAAACATCTTTTAAAACTACAATTCTAGTCCCCAAAACATAACTATATGCTAAATTACTAGGTATGGAAGTGACGAACATTACAAATTATTCAATTAGAATGCAGTTATACGTCCCTGGGTGACACTAGACCTTACAGAAGAATGTGTAGGGCTGTCGGCCGACACAGGGCTAGTGGTAGATTTTGAAAGCAGAGTTACTCTTGTTTGATTTAGATACAAATTAAAAATAAATATCTTGGAAGTGAAGAAATCACCTTAAAATCTCTTGGAAGCCAGCTGCACCTTGGCAACCTTGTTTCAACAAATCTTTGTAAGAAGGGCTTAGTCCTGTGTCTTTGTTTTTCTTATTGTTTCGTTTTGCTGAGACAGATTCTTTCTTTGTAGCTCTGCCTGGCCTGGAACTTACAATGTAAACCAGGCTAGCCTTTAACTTATCTTGGGTCAATGTAGACCAGGCTAGCCTTTACCTTTAACTTGATCCTCCTGTCTCTCTTTCTCTCTTGAGAGCTAGGATTACAGAAGAGCATGTCACCACAGCCAGCAACTTCTGGAAATGTCTTGAAATCCAAGCATACCCCTCCCGTAAGCTGTAGGAGCCCATTTTTGGTTTCCTCGTGGCTTTACCCAGCAGGTCCGCATAGAGGATGACTAGGACCACGGGCCTGAGTGCAGGTGTCTGAGATGGTCTGCACTTGGCTGTGCTGCGGGAGGAAGACTTTTGCTCCACCCCTTGGCATCTCTATAAATACCCTGGGGCAGAGACAGTCAGGGCCCGTTGGAAAAGGTTCCAGGTCCTCTCGAGGTTATCCTTTATTTTCTGTCTGTTTATCTCCACAATCTAAATCTTCCTATCTAATACTTCCTGCTGCTCGCACTCAAGAAAACTCTGGGGGGGGTGGGGTTGGTGGGTAAACGCCCACTGTAAGCATCATGGGTCCAACCAAGACTACCTCATTTCGTATGCAAACCCAAAGCTAGTGTGTGATCACAAGCAAACTTCAATGCTGGCACAAACACCACTCCTTGTCAATATATTTGCAGATAGTTTTCTTCTTAACACAAAGCTGTGTGAATTTAACTTTTGTTCAGATAATATTGTATAACCAAGAGCTTCATTATTAGTCTCCTGTGCACAAACTTTCAAAATAGGATGGGTACCATTTGGGTGATTCTTTTTCCCCACACTTATTCTCCATACAGTGATTATGTCTCCATTTTGTGGCTGTGGTTTCAAACACTTGAAATTTGGATTTGCACTTTATGCAAATAAATGTTAATTTTCCTAATAATTTATTTTTCTATCTATAGATTAGTCAGGAGCTGACTCAAAATAAATAAAGAGTTATGACCCTAACCCACAGCCCAGAGGACATTCATACTAGAGTGCACACACAGACTGGTGGAAGTTTTGAAGTTGTGTTTTGGGGGGAGATTTTCTTTAAGTGGAGCATTTACCCAGCAGATGCCTCCAGGGATCCAAAGGCTGCCTTTTCATCCAGGAGGCTTGCTCTGTTCTACTCTTAACAGATGCTCAGCGATGCAGAAGATGCAGAACAACATTTTACTTCAGATGAGCCGACCTTTCCCCGATCAGGGCTGTCCCAGTGGCATTGTGTATGTTGAAAAGGACAAAGGTAGCTGAAGTTTAAAGTCTCATTATTAGCAAACTGGGTGCTGGCTGACCGGGGATGTATCTGCCCCAGAAGCCATTGTGTTCCTGGGCTGCACTATAGAGCTGCCAACACTGCCCTAGGCTGGTCATTCTGTGCCTGGAGGACCACGGACAGTTCCCACTGGATCTTTTCATCAGGATGCGATGGGCTCTGTCGTGGATAAGATTAGACCCACAATAAACAATATTGTATCGTGTAATCTTTAAATGCTGTTCTGACTTAAAATTTTTAGGACGACCCTAAAGATAAATCATCTAATAAATTTTCATAAATATCAGAATGTCAACCTTGACGACGTCAATACAATAATATATTAAAAGCTAAGAAGTTAAAAGAGGGGGGGTGAAAAATTAAGAGGATTGAATTCTTCCTGTTTTGTGGCAGGGAGTACAATGAACGACCTTCTGCCATTTCTTCCATCATTCCTTGGCTCGGCTGTTGATTGTACTTTAGACTCCCAGGAACAGCTGGAACTTGGACCTCATGAGCAGGTGTTATATTCGTGTCTGTCTTCATGCCAGTTCCTCATCTGGAGAGTGGAACTCCTCAACCTCTTAGACAACACAGAGAGGGGCCAAGTAAAGAGCACTGGGGAAAACCTTGGACTGCTTAGCCAAAGGAAGAAACTTAGAAATTACTTCAAAATGTTTGCAATGTGGCCTGGTAGCACAGGCCTGAAATCCTAGGTACTTGGGAGGCTGAGAAGAAGGGTCAAGGCTTGCCTAGACTATGGAATACATTTGTGTCCAGCCTGGGCAATTTAACAAGACGTGGTCTCCAAGAATTTTTTTTTCCTAAGTCAAGAAAATATGCCTGAGGATCATGTGCCTTGCATGAATGAGACCATAGGTTCAATCTGCAGAACTGAAGAAACAAGAAAGGAAAGGAAGGATGGGGGGAGGAAAGGAGGGGAAGGGGAAGGAGTGGAGAGGAGAGAAGAGGAGGTAAGGGGGGGAGAGTTGGGGAAGGGGGGAAAGGGAGGGGAGGGGAGAGAAGGAAGAAAATATATCTCCACTTGCTCTGTGAAGTAAGAGACTACCAGGATTAGGGCATAAATTGTAGAAGCTCTGGTCTCAGGCTCTTTTGATGGGGAACTGCCCCAGCTGGAAGTGCAGGAACATCAGGGACTTTCCACCTCTGGGGGAGCCTGAGGAAGGGCTAGCCACCAGGTAGCAGGGGAAAGATAAGTCTTTAAAGTGCTTACCTAGTATACACAAGGCTCTGGGGTCAACCCCCAGAACTGCCAAAAATAATTAATAAATTGGAATAATAAAATATGACAGGCATGGCGCTCACCTTTAATCCCAGTGCCTGGGAGGCAGAGGCAAGCTGATCTCTGTGAGTTTGAGCCTAGCCTGGTCTACATAGTTTAGCCCCAACTAGCTGCATAGTGAGAACTTATCCCAAAACAAGTAACTAAAGATAATTCACATTCCTATGGGAGCTGGGGTCTAGATAGGAAATTACCTGAAGGTTTCTTCCAACATGGCACGTGGTGTTAGACAGTCTTAGTTTCCTTAGTAATCTATGTCTAACCATTTCTCACTTCCAGGAACTGTTCTGCCTGCCTCTTCTCTTCAAATAATCTCATGCTCATTTTAATCTCTAGGTAAAAGTGAGTCACAAGGAGAGAGAAGAAAAAGTAAATTGTGTACTGGATGCACACTGAGTACTACACGGATGTTACCGTGTGTTCTCTGTAGCTGTGGCTTCCTACATACATGGATCCAACCAACAGGTCAAAAATACACAGGAAGGAAATTAAGTGCAGACCTTTTCCTTGTAAATTCTTAACAAATAATAGTTGTGTGCTAGTCTGATTGTATTAAGTGTTAGAAGTAATTGAGAGATAACCTAAAATCTGTGAGATGATATGTATACTAAACTATAGTACTTTACACAATGGCTTGAACATCCACAGATTTTTTTATTTTTATTTTTATTTTTTTTGCTCTCCATGGGGCATCCTGGATTGGAGCCCCCACAGATATCAAGGGATTATTACCTATAACTTAATACTAAAAATACATATAACATATAGCCTTAAATCATATTCCCATTTTAGGGATAATTTTCAAAGAAACCAAAGGTTCCAAAAGTAAAGTTGCATGCCTGGGAAGGACTTCATAATCAAATGATTCTGGAGCCACAACCAAAGTCCCAGCAATAGCCAGGTGGTGGTGGTGCCCACCTTTGATTCCAGCACTTGGGAGGCAGAGGCAGGTGGATCTCTTTGAGTTCAAGGCCAACATGGTCTACAGAGTGAGTTCCATGACAGCCAGGGCTACATAAAGAAACCCTGCCTGGAAAAACAAAACAAAAACAAAAACAACAGCAACAATAAAATGACTAAGCAACTCGAGAGGAGAGGTTTTTTTTTTTTTTCCACTCATGGTTTAATGGTGTTGGTCCCTCATGCTGGAGAAGTCAACACAGTGGAAGCATGAAGCAGCTGGTCCCATTACATACACAATATGCTCAGCTAACTTTCTCCTTTTTACAGTCCAGGACCTGAGCCTAGGGAATAGTACCACCCATTTCTACTGTGGGTTTCCCAACCTCAATTAACCTAATCAACATAGTCTCTCATGAAGCATCCTAGAGGCTAAACAATCCCTCCTAGGTGTCCCCTGAGGCTTTTCTAATAGGGGATGCCAGATCTTGAGATGGAGACCATTAACTTGAGCTACTCCAGCCTGCTTCTTAACTCCTCTGCCCACCATATTAGGCTCTGCTGTCTGTACTCCTTGAATGTAGCATAATGAAGAAAATAATACCGAAGGGTCATCATTCCAAACCTAGGTATAACTGGATCCAAAAACAGTACCATCCCCTAGTTTCTTCTTTCTAACCAAGGAAATATGAACAGTGTTAACAAAAGAGGCTATTTAAAGTAGAACATGTGTATTTAACTTCTAGGCTCTAAGAAAGGTGTGTGTGGCTTTTATGGGCAAAGTGGCTACTTTGAACAGAGCTGAATTTTTTTTTTTAAGATCACAAAGATAAAAGGTACCAAGCTTTGACAGCTTTTAAAACACACTGCAACATTTTTGGTGCAGCTGAGGGGTACATGTGCTTAACGGGCATAATATCTTCACTTCAGTTCCCAGTACCCAAACACACAAAATAACTGCTAAAGATTTCCAAAGAATATATTTATTACACATGATAAATCACCTGGATTTTTTTTTCTTGGAGTCAGGGTCTTACTATGTAGACCAGACTGACCATTAACTCACAGAGATCCTCCTGCCTCTGCCTCCTGAATGCTGAGATTAAAAGTGTGCGCCACCACACTTGGTGCTTAATACAGTCTTTAAACAAAGTGATAAAGCCAAATTTTGTAGACAACCCCCGCCCCAGCTGTGAAGCTAGGCTACTCCAGCCTCTTCCATACATCTGGACTTTCCTAATAAAGTTTCCTACCTCAAAAACAGAGCTTTGGAAAGCAGTCTGGAGACTTTCCGAGGCTGTTAACGTGTCGGTAAGAAGCACTGGCTGGAATTTTTTGATAGTAAATCATCAGAGTAATAGTTCTGTGAATGAGCACTTTATTAAAGACCTCAGGTTTTTATTGCCCATATTTTTATTTTACAATTTTTATGATGCTGGCAGGAACCTGGAGCCAAAGTACTTGAGTTTCCAGAATCACTCCCAAGTAAAGACACTTATATAAGAAAAGGAGTTGGGTTCTGTTTTCCTGTTTCGTGTAGCAGCACTCTGACACACTTTCTCACTCATTTCCTACTAACGTCCAGAGACACTTTTCGAAAGTTTATACTCACTAAGGAAATTGCACAGCTGTTTATTATTGTTCTTCCGCTAATAAATAATCCCTGCCAGCACAATTATATATAGGATGGTGCGGCGGCGGCTGCCGCCGTGCAAAGAGGATGATGATTGACAGAGGCCGAGCACTGTGGCGACACGGGTTCAGGCCCCAGGCTTGCCACGTGATCGCTGTGTGAACTTGAACAGATCACACAATCTCACTGAGCACTGTCACTGCGAGGCGGTGAATGTACAGGAAGTGAGCGTGCCTGCAGGGTTAAGTATGGTCTCAAAGCACCTTGTTTCCTTGACAAGGAGAACCGCCAGTTCTCTGGGGAATTGAGGGGTTGGGGCTGGGAACCTGGAAATTTCAAGTAAGCCTAGGATATTGCCTTTATCCTGAAAGTAAGGAGCCGTTAAACAAGTGTCACGGGGCAGGGGCACAGGGCCATCTCCAAGGAGCTTCAGATGCCCAAGATCAGAGAATCTGGACTATCAAGAGAAAAACTGTTAGACAACCAGACAATAAAAGTTAATGTCAAAGAATGAAAAAGACGCTGCTTTTTATAGAATTATAGCAGCTGAACATCCTCGTAGTCAGCGCTTTGTTCTGGATTCTGGGTCCTTTAAGAAAAACAAGAGATCGAGGGAGGGAGGGAGGGAGGGAGGGAGGGAGGGAGGGAGGGAGAGAGGACCTCATTAGAATTCAGCCACACCAGCACATGACCTGGCATTTCCAACTCACTGTTGTATAAGCCATACACTCTGAATTTTTTTAAGTGTCATTTCCTATATTTTTACGGTCCTGGGAATCTAACAAACCCAAGGCTTGCACATTGAGACTCTCATGCTCTCACTGCACTGGATCCCCAGCCCAGCCTGTGGCATTTTGTTCTAGAAGCACAAACCGTCCAAGACAAGGAGCTGATGAAAACGACAGTCTTTGCTGTTCCCCAGTGCTGAAGTACCGAGGAAGGAAAGCCAAAGGTAAGGGGGTTTGTTCACGAAGAGCGCTGGAAATAATGAGAAATGACCATCGTGACTGTGGAATAATTGGAAATCATCATTATTACTGCGGATCACTGTCAGACCCAGTGACGTCGCTGTAGATAAGGAAGGTGTAAGGAAGATGCCTCCTTCACACACCAACTCACATCATTCTTAGCCTGGAGGCCACTGGGCCTTCCTCCCTCGTGGAGCCTCTCTGGGACATCCAGTTACTACCTAATCAGAAAGTCCCAATCCATGACTAGAGTCATGGCATGTTCCCTAATTGGCTACACTCGCTTTAGCTTTTGAAAGTGAATGGTTAGTGTTAATCCAATAATGAGTTTCTTCAACACGTAATTCAAAACATAATTAAAAGATTACACAGTGTTAAACATACAGTATTTATTCTCACACTCAAACAAGGGCTAGCTAGTTGGAAAAGACCAAGCTATTCATTGTGTAAACAAAAGTTTATAATTAGGAGCCAATTCCTTTGGTGGACACCTCTCAGAATTACGGCATCCATGTACTTGGATCCGCCAAGTCTTCTAGGATTTTATTTTACATGACAGATGACATGTGAAAAAATATATAGGACTATTGTGGTTTAAAAGAGAAATGCCCCTCGCCGGGCGTTGGTGGCGCACGCCTTTAATCCCAGCACTCGGGAGGCAGAGCCAGGCGGATCTCTGTGAGTTCGAGGCCAGCCTGGGCTACCAAGTGAGCTCCAGGAAAGGCGCAAAGCTACACAGAGAAACCCTGTCTCGAAAAACCAAAAAAAAAAAAAAAAAAAAAAAGAGAAATGCCCCTCATAGGCTCATGTGTTTGAACACTTGGTCCCCAGTGGGTGGTGCTATTGGGGAGGTTCTGGAACCTGCAGGAGGCAGAGCCCTCCTGGAGGAAGTATATCACTGGGGGTGGGATTTGAGGTGGGATTTTATAGCTGACCCTACTTCCTGTTTCCTCTCTTTCTGCTTCCTGTGTGTGGATGAAATATGATCAGTCGTCTTCCTGACCACCAGGCGGCCTCTCACTCCGGCTGCCATGGTTTCTCTCCCATCCTGGACCATATCCCCTCCGGAACTGTAAGCCAACATGAAACTTTTCTCCCCAAAATTGCCTTTGTTTGAGTATTCTATCACAACAGCAAAGCGACTGATACAATTCTTCATAATGGTCTTGTTGATAACAGTGTGTAGTGTATTGTATTATACATATACAAGTACATTGAATAGTTCCAGAAGGTTATATATATATGTGTGTGTGTGTGTGTGTGTGTGTATTTATATATATGTATATATATATTTATATATATATATATATATATATTTAAATGTGTTTCAAAGAAAAAAAAGGCTAGGATTGCTCAGATTGCTTCTACATAAACATGAGAATTTACATTTGGATCCCCAATATCTGTGCAAAAAGCCAAGTATGAAGAGGGGAAAGGGAGGGAGAGAGAGGACGGAAGAAGAGAGAGAGCACACCACTATAATCCCAAAGGTGAAGTCAGGATTTTGAGAACCCTCTAGCCATCCAGTGTGGCCAGTTGGTGAGCTCCTGGCTCGGTGGGAAACTCTGTTTCAAAAAATAAGGTGGAGAGATATAAAGAAAGACCACCTTTGTTAACCCCATTGTCAACCTCTGACCTCCACCCGTGTGTAGGGCACACACACACAATTAATTAAATAAAAAAGGAATTACAAAAAGTTTCCCCAGAGAAGTGGGTGCCTAAGAAAAGGGAAGAGAGGGAGGAGCTGACATTTAATATCTTTTGTGCAACTAGAATTTTGCATCTTTTAAACTCATTACCTATTAGTTCAAAGTCTAAGACTTGAATATGAAAAACATCCTTATTATCTAATCAAAGTAGGCCATCCTGTCTACAAATCCTTTAGAGCATTTTGTACTTCTTTTTTGCAACTAGAAATATATAACTAGTATGTATAAAAAGTATATCTCAAACATCAAATGTGCTACTTGGATCACTTAGCCCCACAATGGGCCGCCCCTCCTGCTGAGAGCAGCCCTTTGAAACAGTAGCCCATAATTTCAGGACATCTGCTCCAGCATTTCTGCTCTGTGAGCTCGGCACAGAGGCACCTTCAGCCCACTGTACCTGATTCAGCTTGTCTTTCTCCAGCGCCCAGGAGGCAGCTCTTTTCTGCTCCCTGCTGACTTCCGCCGCCAGCCTCATGATCGTTTCTCTGTTAGCTTTTGCCTCCATCTCATGGACATTTATAGTCTCTTCAAGAGTACTGATTTGTCCTTTCAGGAATGTGTTTTCCTTGCACAGCTCTCTAAGCTGA
Organism: Peromyscus maniculatus bairdii; assembly: GCF_049852395.1. Lineage (NCBI taxonomy): Eukaryota > Metazoa > Chordata > Mammalia > Rodentia > Cricetidae > Peromyscus > Peromyscus maniculatus. The sequence goes on along the minus strand of NC_134867.1, from coordinate 52,871,724 downwards.
AGAGAAAAAAAATTACAGCTGTGCTAAAAAGAAACACAAAAAAAACAAAAACAGACAATTCCATCCACTTTCTCCAAGCAATTCACAATCTATAGCCTAATGAGGTTGTGATCTTACAGAACAATAAAAAAGACAGATCCAAACAGTCACATTTTCAAAGGCAGGCTCTACACGCCACTATTTGCAGACCCAGTGATCAAATTAAAATCATTCAAAGGAGGCCACAAGGCAAGGACGGTGGGAGGTGAGTAAGCTTTGGCGAGTGCCGGATGAAGTATGCTGGAGGCGAGACAATAGGCTAAGAAGACAGCAAAGGTCACTGACCAAGAGAGCTGCCCTCAGCCCACATCCACTTGCACCTACTGTGTGCCAGGTGCTGGCATGGGGGCGCCGCAGAGAAAACAGAGCAGTTGTGTTTACGAATATCTTTCCAAATAATGGTAAGCATCCTATGGAGCGTGCTAAAAATGGTTGTCTTGGGGGTTAGTGTCCACAGGGCTTTTTGCTTTCCATGCTGTGTGTTGAAAAATGTGCACTGGAAGCATTTGTAAGACTCACTAGTGTAGTGCGTAGCCATTCCAGCTTTGACCTGGAAGTTCCAACCCCCATTGAAGCTTTGGTAATGGTCACACCTACAAGGCAGGGCTGAGATGCACAGGCTCTCTTGGTTCCTGGACCCTGGACGCTGGAGCTAAACCGAGCAGAGTTCTCCAGAGATCACTGCCGGACTGTACCACACCTTTCCCAGACGCTGTTACCTATCCCTTCACTTGTAAGTTACCCCACAAAATAAACCTCCCTTTTAACTATGTGGAGTGGCCTTAATAATTTCACCAATACACTAGCCACGTAGATAAGCTCACTCTCCAGGGCCATTAACAGTGCCCGTAACAGGACTTGAGAGCCCAGATAGCATGGTCAGCTTTTGTGTGTGGACCACCCATGGAAGTGGCCCATCTCTCAGCCCCTGCACTTGGGACCATGTCACAACTCAATGCTGTCCATCCCTCTTGCACACTTCCTCGCATTCCCATGCTCACTTTTCAGCATCCATCTAAGTCCCCACCTCTGGGGTAGTGCCCCAGTCTGCCTAAGCCAGCTTCCCAAACCGCTGGCATCCTTCATTCCCTAACCCTGCATCACAAGGTGATTTTCTTCACAGAACCCTTCACCAGATAGGATGGCATCACAGTTATTCACCGTGGCACCATCTCCCACCCCATAACAATGAAAGCTGGGTGTTTCCCCAAGGGTGTAGAATTAACCTTGTGGCATTCACTGCCACATCCCCAGAACAGTGCCCAACATGTAATATACATTCATTAAACATTGGTAAAATGGATGCATGAACATCAAATCAATTATGAAGACTGCTTCCTGGCTAGGCGTAGTGACACATCTTAACTCCCAGAACACAGGAGGCAGAGGTAGGTAGATCTCTTCGAGTTCAAGGCCCATCTTGTTTACACAGAGAGCTCCAGGCCAACCAGGGTGACATAGTAAGACCATGTCTAAATGTGGGAGATATTGGAAAAATGAACTAATAGTTAAAAATATATACTGATCTTCCAGAGGACCCATGTTCAGTTCCCAGAACCCAAATCAAGCAGTTCACAACTACCTACAACTCCAGTTGCTTCCTGACAGATACTCATACAGCCATTCTTAAAAGTCTCCTCCCAGCTGTCCACTAGTCAGCCCTACAGCGTCCTCTGCAAGCTGATTCATTTTGATTTAGCAACAGTCCAGTATACAGAGTGACTGAAGTGCCAGGGACCCTCATGGGTGATGAATGTTTCTACTCCTCCAAGTTAATGTAGGACTAGGAGCTTCCTTGCATCTGATGCCTTATTCTGATCTCCAAGAGCATATACCCATACCCCCACATGGACGTACACACACATACACATAATCAAAACTAAGATCTTTTTTTAAAGAATGCTCCCCCGCCCTTTTTTACCATGTGTTTACACAGGCATGTGAAAGGAAAGGAATGACTGTGATAGTGTGGATTTTCTTCTGCTTCTCATGGGGATGCTTAGTAGGTACAAGATTTCCTGTCTGACAGTGAGATCTTTAAAAAGGAGTACCTGTGCCGGGCGGTGGTGGTGAACGCCTTTAATCCCAGCACTCGGGAGGCAGAGGAAGGTGGATCTCTGTGAGTTTGAGGCCAGCCTGGGCTACAGAGCGAGGATCCAGGATAAGCACCAAAGCTACACAGAGAAACCCTGTCTCAAAAAACCAAAAAAGAAAAAAAAAAAAAAAAAAAAAAAAGAGTACCTGCTCCAGCTGGAGTACTCTGTTTTTAAAACACAGGTCCCCTCGATTTCAGGCTTGGTAAGGCCTACAAGGAAATTGTGATTGAAGAGACCACTCAGGGCAGGACAGGTGGCACAGTGGTTACGAGTGTGTACTGCTCTTGCAGACCCAAATCAGTTCCTAGCACGCATGTCAGGCAGTTCACAACCACCTGTGGCTCCATCTCTAAGGGATCCAACACCTATGGCCTCCAGGAACACCTGTACTCACATGTGTATACACACATACACACACACACACACACACACACACACACACACACACACACACACACACACCACAAAAATAAAATGTTTGGGAAAAGGAGAGATTACTCATTATACATGTCTTTGTTGCAAGGGTCAGTACTTGGAGAATCCCTGGGGCCACTGAGAAGGAAGAGGAACAAGGAAATACAGACAAGCGGCTTCCTTATGGCTTCTGTGGGGAGAAACTAGAGTGATCCAGGCTGAGAACTGGCTGGAATGAATACTTGCAGGACTTGAGGTGGGGCCGGGGTTGCTCAGAGCCATCTGATATCTAGTTCTGAGGTGAGCAGCGCAACAGGACTGTGACCAAGGGTGTAAGATCCAGCAGGCGGCTGAGGAGTGGTCTCTGTTTTGTTTGCATGTGAAAGTGGCCATCCAAGGGAATCGCCTACCATTGGCACCAGCTGGCTGAGTGTGGGGGGATGGGCTCTCCTGGTAGGTAAGGGCCAAGTGGCAAAGCATTGGGAATACAGAAAATAAAGGGGCATGATTAACAGAGATCCTACTGAAATACGCTTAGGTTGTCACTAGTACAGGGAAGGGATTCCCAAAGAAATTTTAAGTTCCCTTTTGCTCTGCCCACCACTTGGCTTAAGAAACATACAAGTCCCCCAAACCACACCAAAAAGTGGACTCATGCAAGCCAGCACCTAGTCCTATATTCACTAGGAGGAGTAGGAACATTCACCACCCACGAGTGCTATGGGATGTCCTGTATGCTGTAAATATATGTTGCTATGATTGATTGATAAATAAAATGCTGATTGTCCGGTAGTCAGGCAGGAAGGATAGTGTAGGTGGGACAAGGAGGAGGAGAATGCTGGGAAGTAGAAGGCTGAGGCAAGGAGACACTGACAGCCGTTGCCATGAGGAACAGGATGTAAAGTACCGGTAAGCCATGAGCCATATGGTAAGGTATAGATTAATACAAATGGGTTAATTTAAGATATAAGAACTAGATAGCAAGACGCCTGAGCCATTAGGTCAAACAGTTTAAATAATATAAGCATCTGTGTGTGTTTACTTGGCTGCAGGACTGGCAGGTGAGAGAGATTTGTCCTGACGGTGGGCCAGGCAGGACCAGGAGATAACCCCAGCTACACATGAGGGTCCCTGGCACTCTAGCCCTCGCTCTATGCAGTGGACTGTTGCTAAATCAAAATGAATCAGCTTGCAGGGGACGCCGTAGGGCTGACTAGTAGACAGCTGGGAGGAGACTTTTAGGAATGGCTGAATCTGTCAGGATATAAGGACACAAGATGTTTATGAATGAGCAGACACCTGTATGAATCATTATGTACCAAGCCAAGCATTACATCAGAATTAGCAGTTTCCACCTTTAATAGCAATCTGCCAAAGGATAAGATTTTATTAGTTCTGATGTAAAAGTTAATAATACTTTAGAATGAAGTCTAGCTTTTTACTCACTACATATGCCTAAAATGACACCTTGGGGGGGGGGCAGAGTTGGGGGCAATTGCTGTGGGATGTCTTTCTGTAATCTGTGAATATGTGTTGCTATGACTGGTTAATAAACAAGCTGCTTTGGCCTATGGCAAGGCAGCTTAGAGGCAGGTGGGAAATCCAAGGAGAGAGAAAGGAAGGAGAGAGACACCAGCCTGCCGCCCGAGGAATGCCAGCAGACCTTAGGTAAGCCATGGCCACGTGGCAACTTATAGATCAATAGAAATGGGTTAAGTTAGAAGAGACAGCCAGCAAGAATTCTTAGACATAGGCCATACAGTTTGAAAATAATATAAGCCTCTATGCATTTAATTGGGACTGACCAGCTGTGGGACCGTAGATAAGAGACTGTGGACCATGGGTGAGAGAGATTTGTCTGGACCGTGGGGGGCTGGGCGGGGACCCGAGAAATTCAGACTACAGGAAATATTTTATTAAGCACACTACACAGAGGGCTGCAGCTGGGACAGTAACGAAAGTACAAGCTGTAGCCTACGTCTTTCCACTTGGTGTCACATGGGTCCTCTGGTCCTGTTCCCCCGTCTTTGAAGGATACAAGATGGGATGGGAACATGGGGGAAAAACAAGAGGGAGGAGGAGAATCCACAAAAACATTTTATTTGAAGATGCATAGTGAAGTCTAATGCCACATGTATTCATTTTAAAAAACCAATGAAAATTAAAACATTAATGTTTTATATGTCTGATTTTGTTGGTGTGTGTTTGTAACGAAAAGAAAAAAGTTCATGCACAAACATATCATTTCGATAATTAATTGCATTTGAATACCTAAATGCATTTTAGACAACATAATTAATCCCTTTTAGACACTAATTAATCTCAAAAAAAAAATGCTAGTGAAGAACCGAGAATGGAAGCTCATAGAGGTGATGTGGTCTATCCTGGTCTACACCATTAATTAATGCTCCCTTTGGGCTACTGTCCAGTCTTCTGCCAACTCTAGACCCATCCACCACACTGTCCTTTCCTGTCCCATGTCAGTGTGACCCTGGGTGTATAGTGTGCCTTAAACCTGCGTGCAAATACCTTTAAAATGAAATCTTCATCAGACTCTTCCTCGTGCTTCTTGTCTAGGCTCAAGCAGTCGCGGAGCTGAGTCCGCAATTCCTCATGTCTCCGGAGATTCTCTGAGCCTTGTTTCTTAGCCTCCTCACTTTCCTTTGAACAGTTTCTATCAGTGAAATAACAAATAGATCAAGGGTTAGCACTATAGCAGATAACATTCATCAAACCAAGTCGGAACTAAAGCGCTCCATAGGGAATAACTACCACTTTCAATACGTCGTAATGACCCAGTACAAATGATTGACAGCTAAGTTCTGGCAGGAAATGAGAAATGCTGAAGCAACTTCAGCACACCTACAGTCTACAGAAGATAAAAATCTCCATGGCACCTAGATCTAATACCAGGAGGGGAAGAGTCTTTGCCCCCTGTTTTCAACTGATCTGCAGACATAAAGGCAAGCACTTAGTTCATACACAGACCCTCCACCATGGGTGTGGTCACAATCCACAAGCCCTGAGGCCTCTACTGTGCCCTCGAAGAGGAGAATGGCACTTTATGGATGCTACAAGGCCAAGTTTCATTTTCTTTTTAGATATTATGTCACTATAAGGTTCATAGCCAAGTATAACTGGTGGACACATATACATACATACATACATACATACAAAGATAATATCTGAAGCAGGGGATACTCCACCTGTGGAGAGGAAAATATTCAAGCACCAGGAACGAGTAATATGAGCAGGTACACAGAGAATCTTTAGCATATTGGCAATGTATGGAAATTGACAAGTCAATGAAATGTCAGGTATTTGGTCTCCAATAGGTCTATTGAAAAAGCACAGTGCATTTCCAATGCTTTCAATGTTCAGAGAGATATCATCAAAAAACAGGCATACTTTTAAGGCAAATTAGAATCATCTCAGTAATTTAGTACCATTTTTCAGTATTCTAGACAATAATCATGATTATTGCTTTCTTTTTCCCACGTTAAGTGTTTACTGCAAAATTTTTGACTCTATTCAAAGATTAACAAAGCATGTAATTGCACATACTCAAAAGCATATCATATTTCCATTTAGGAAAGTGCATTAATAAGTGACTAGTGTTGATCTATCTGTAGTTTCCGCACTCACAAAAAAAGCACAATGCCTGCCATGGCTCTGATAGATCTGCCTAGGTGACCCTACACATTAACCACAAGATTTCAACATCACAGCTCTATTGCAAAGGTCCCTAAATTATGTCCATAGCTATCTGCTTCTTTACTGACCGAATAAAGTCCCAAGAATCTACCCTAAGGAAATATCCACATAACTGTAAAAATACGAGTGTCTGCAGATGTCCTGTTCAGATTGTTTTATAGTAAACTTTTTAATGAAACGAATCTAAGTATTTAAAGGAAAGAGCCAAGGAACTAGTTTTAAGTAAGTTAAGCTTTTAAAGATTTTTTTTTTAATTTATATTTTATGGGCATGAGTGTTTAGCTAGTTATATGTATGTGCATCACATTTCTACCTAGTACCCATTAAGACCAGAAGAGGGCACTGGATCCTCTGGAACTGGAGTTATAAATGGACAATTGTGAGCTGCCATGTGGGTGCTGGGAACCAAACCTGCTCCCCTGAAAGAGTTGGAAGTGTTCTTATCTACTGAGCTATCTCTCCAGCTCCCAATTAAGCTATTTTAGAAGTGGAATATAAAATGCCATTAAGATGATAAACCAAATGACTTTTTAAAACATCAACAATGTAGTAGTCAGAAAAAGTACTATCTTACATAGTGCAATTCAGCAAAATCATCGGAAAGTCTATTCAAAAATGCTGATAAGATTTTCTATAAACAAAGGTTTTGAGTAATTTTAATTTCTTCTTGAGATTTTCTGTATTGAAAGGGTGTTTTTACAATAAGTATATGGCATTTGCATTACACATGTATGTAGGAGATAATTAATGAACATAACTATGCACTGGATCCTATCAGGGGTGCAAAAGATGCAGAAGTGTCGGGGTCCAGCTTTGACCTGTCGAAGGGTTCTTGGTGCGAGGAGAGAGGTGTGAAGAAGTATTATACAGAAATATAGACATAGACGGAGAGAAAAGACAGAGACACAGGATAGCTTTGGGAGGGCCCTGGGTCGGGAGGGCCCTGGGTCCATACCCAGTCACCCAGACTTTATTCATGATGGGCCTTTTAAATATCACCACGGGGAGGGGCAAAAGACCTCCCCCTTTCAAGGTGGAGGTACAAAGTACCAACAAGTGTAGACCCTTCCAAACACCCGGTAACCACACCCTTGGCCAAATGATCCCATTATGCAGCCCCGCTGGGTAAAGCAAGCTCAGACTTTCTGACTTTGAGTAAGGCCTTACTAGGGAGTCTCTGTCGGCTCCCACACAGAAGTGAGCAAGATAGATAACAATCCTTGCTCCATGAAGCTTATCAGAATATTAATCCATGTAATTGTCATATAAAGACTGGAGGGAAACGATCAAACAGAAAAGGGAGTAAAAAGTTTGTAGACATAGCACTCTTGGAAGGACTCGATGCCCAGGTCCTTCCGAGTGAGCGGCTAGATCAGACATAACCACGCTATCTTCGGAAGGACCTTGGCGACAACGGGATGAGCAGTTGCGAAGGGCCTGAGGAAGGATCGCGTCTGTCAGTTCAAGGAACAGCAAAGAAGCCAGTGGTCTGGAACAGAAGGGATAAGGGAGAGGAGAGTGACATGAGCAGGTTAGTCTGAGCCTTTTTGGTTGTAAAAACACAAGGTCTTTACCCTAAGTAAGAAGAGAAGTCACTGGAGGAGTCCTAGCTGAGGACTGACATGATCTAATGTGTGCTTAAATTCTGGATCATTCTGGCTGGGGTTGCACATTGACAGAAGAAAAACACGTTTGAACTGGTTATTTCTGTGTCCCCATACGCTGAATTGCTCATTGAATCCTCCATTGAGAGAGTATGTATACTTGAGGCTTCCAAGAGGTAATTATTAGGTCATGAATGTGAATCCCTATGAATAAGATTATTATATTTTTGGAAGAAAACAAGAAAGAGACTATCTCTCTTTCTCTCTCTGCCATGGGGGAGAAAAAAAAAAAGAAATTTGTCTTCAAACAGGAAGTGAGCCCTTACCAGGAAATAAATCAGTCAGCACTTCAATCTTGAACTTCCCAGCCTCCAGAACTATGAGCAGTAAATTTCTGTTGGCTAAGCCACATGTTCTTTTACACTATAACAATACCCTAAATTACTCAAAGAATAAACTGGTACCAGGAGTAGGGTCTTCAAGTAGTATATTCTTGCTACAATAAGTCCAGGTGAGAGATGATAGTGTGATTGGGGTAACAAATGCAAAATAGTTCATATTTAGTTTTCTTTTTAAGATGTTGTGAATGCATTTGCTAAACAGAGAAGAATATTAAAGAAAAAGAGAACCAGGGATGTTTTACCTGGTGGCTAGAAGAATGAAATTATCACCAAATCAAATAAGTACAGAAGGATATGGGGGGAACCTCAGGATCCCAGTTTCAGATGCATAAAGTTGAAATGTCTACTGGGCGTCCACATGAAGATGCCCAGGTTTGTGTGTCTTGTGAGAGGCGTTTCAAGCTGGATACAGAGTTGCTGTAGTATCACCCGAATCTAGCTCATACTTAAAAGGCAGGAGATTAAATAACATGGAAATAAGGAGAAAGGCACCCCAATATTTGGAAGTCAAGCGGAAGAAGAAAAACAGAAAAAAAGAAAAGGAAGAGATAAACCAGTTGTGTGTAATGTTCTGGAAGCCGAGGGAGAAAATTGGTTCACAGATCAGCCATAACTGATGCTGCAGAGGCCAGCAGCCCTGTGCCATTACTGGTGATCATTACCAAGGAATTTCAGTGGAGCAGAGAAAAGAGATAAACTGGAGATACCGCTTCATAAAAAGACGTAAGAACTCCTGTAATCCAAGTTCTCAAGAGGAAAAGGAAGGAGGATTATGAATTCAACACCAGCCTGGGCTACACAGAGAGAGACTGGTTTAAAGTCAAGCAAACAAACAAACAAACAAAAAAAGTTTGTTTATAGGGGGAAAAGGACAGGGGCTGGGGGCACTGGTTCATTTTTTTAAGATGGAATACATAAAAATAGTATCAACTACTTCATTAATAGTGATATTTAAAGCTGGTCATGGCACGGCATGACTGTAATCCTAGCACTCAGGAGGCAGAGGCAGAGCCATCTTAAGTTCAATGCTACATAGCAACACCATGTCTCAAAACATATTAATATAATCCCAACACTTGAGAGGTCGAGAGGCAGATCTCTGTGAGTTTGAGGCTAGCCTGGTCTATAATTCCAGGATAGACAGAATTACATGGAGAGACTCTTGTCTTAAAATATAAAATAAAATAAAGCCATCATAGAATTTTTAAATATATTTTGGAAGCCAGAAGTTCCCAATTTTGTTTTAATAGTGACCTCTTGATTGAATGAAGTAAAAAAAAAAAACAACAAAAAAAAACAACCCTGAGTTTCATGAGTTCTCTGTATAAAATGCCAATAAGACCTATTTAGGGATGTCTGGCTTCCTTGCATTTTTTTTAGCAAACCTCTAAATATACTCCTGTGGGATTCCCTGTCACTCCAAAGTTAAGCTTGTACTTAAGAAAACTCTCACATCTAATATATGCCATAAGTTTTTGCAGGTCTCACCAACAGGTTCTAAGCATGCCTAAGACAATGCTGTGTTTGTTGAAATACTTGATGACGTTTGAACTCGAGCAAAGTTTCCAAGACTACAAAGATATTTGAAGTCTGTAATTTTTTTTTTTCAGTTTGAGTTTCAAGGGAAAATAATGTATAACTTTCAAAGTTCGCTCGAGACATGGGCTGAGATCTAAAGCTAGTATGGCCACTAGCAAATGGGGAAACATTTCCAACTTTCTTACTGTAATTTTTCGTCCAATTCTAGGACTTTCTTCATTAGTTCCTGATTCTCCTTCATCGTGGTGTGAGCAGAGACCTCTGTTCGGATTTTAGAAGCAGAAAGAGCTGCCAGTTCCTCTTGGAGGTCCTGCACTCTGCCCCTCAAAGAGACGAGGAGAGATGATTTTCGGGCACTGTTTTCTTTGTAGCTCTCCATTTCAGCCTTCAGCTCTTGACAGCAAACTTCTTTAGAAAGCATCTTGGAGCGGAGCTCTCGAAGCTAATGTAAAGAGACCGGGGCGGGGGAGGAGAGGGGGAGATTTAACAATGTGCCATTGGAAGTGCCTACCAAAAGAACCAAAATTGTAATTTAAATTTTCACCTTTTTATTCATAACCTAGTCCAATTTCACTTTCTCTTTCTTGAATTTGGGTCTGCATTACCAAATTAGAAATTATGGCTGAATAAATTCCTGACTAATAGTCATAGTCTATCTTTTTCGAAAATCAGTTGAAGGCTAGTGTGATAGCCTGGTGGAAGAATAATTATATAGTGCGTGAGAGACTGCTGTGGGACGGTCTATATGTCAAATTGCTCTGATTGGTCAATAAATAAAACACTGGTTGGCCAGTGACCAGGCAGGAAGTAGGTGGGACAAGGAGAGAGGAGAATTCTGGGAAGCAGAAGGCTGAGGAGAGAGACACTGCAGCCGCCGCCATGACCAGCAGCATGTAAAGATGCTGGTAAGCCACCAGCCACGTGGCAAGGTATAGATTTATGGAAATGGATTAATTTAAGCTATAAGAACAGTTAACAAGAAGCCTGCCACGGCCATACAGTTTGTAAGCAATATAAGTCTCTGTGTTTACTTGGTTGGGTCTGAGCGGCTGTGGGACTGGCGGGTGACAAAGATTTGTCCTGACTGTGGGCAAGGCAGGAAAACTTTAGCTACAAGAGACCTTGAATTCAATACCCAGCACACAGACAAAAATAAAATTGAGCAACATCTTAAGTTGATTTCATGCTACTCGAGAAATATTTGTGGTGGATATTACAAAAAGCAATAAAATATTTCACAGTGGGAACCCATTTACTCTATCAGTATTGCTGCATTTAGCACTGATTTACAATGATTCAGGGAACCTCCAAGCCACAACTGTCTCTCAAGTAAATCCAGATGTTCAGGATATCACTGTATTTCTCCCATTTGCCTTCTTGACCATAATTGTAGGTGGTAAAGAAAAATAACATTCAGATTCTTGGGGGAAATCTGGCAACAAAGGGAAATTATGCAAAGGGAACTTTTGGACTTCTGTGGGTTCTGAAGCATCAAAATGCTGGAGGGTGTTTTCATTCTACTGACCGAGAACGTCTGGTCTCTTCTGCGGAACCATCTTCACACACATGTGGTTCTTCAGAACTGAGAATGTGCATGCATGCAGAGTCACACACATGTTACAAGTTCATCTCTCATTTGGTCCCTGGCACCCTCAGTCACACTGCTCGTTACCTCACAGGCCAGTCTAGACCCCTCACAGCCACTGCTCTGGAGCAGAATGATTCCAGAGAGGCTCCAAAACTCCGCTACACTAGTCAATCTTGGAATTTGCCCAATCAGAACTCCCACATGACGAGAATTCAGAAATCCTTCTAAGAGCTCTGGAATACAAGCAATCCATATTAAAGGAAGACATTCTGAAGGAGGCTTCAAGTTCCTCAAGGCCCATGCAACTTTAACCCAAAGTCCTCAGGTGTCCCCAGGTTATACAGACTTCACTAAAATCTAAAAGCCAGCATGGAGTTAGAGGTGCTAAGCACACAAGAAAGTAAGTCTAAACTTTGTCAATAGGTCAAAATCCCTTGCTTACTATCTTATTTCTAACCCTCAGCAACCCATTTCACCCTATAAAAGGCTTTAAAAATTCACTTCTGAGTGGTGAATGTGTACAGCATCTCACCTCAGACTGAGCGCATTCGAATTTGACCAAAGTTGCTGCAAGTTCACTTTGAGCATTTTCAGCCGCATCCCGGTAGTGATTCAGCTGTTCCCGGGTGACTGGGAATTCCGTGGGATGATTGGCAGTTTCCTGGTAGAGTTTCCACAAAAAACAAAGCATTAAAAGGAGTGTTAAAGAGTCTGTCATCTGAGACTGCACAAAGGTATCTCAGATGGAAATTTCCTTTGTATTTCAAATGCATAGAAAATGCTACCAAGAAGGTACTGTGTCTTTTTCTCAAAGTTCAAACAAGAAGCAGCCCAAGAAATAACGATGCACACACCCCTGAGATCATGGTAGAGAGATAAGGCATTTAAGAATTGATCTTTAGAGCTGGGTGCCATGGCCCACACCTATAATCCTAGCACTCAAGAAGCTGAGGTAGGAGGATCAAGAGTGTGAGGCCAACCTCTACAACATAGCAAAACCCTGTATCTTACAAGAAAAATAAGTCTTAGACTGTTCTATGAGAAAAATAATGTGGGTGCTAAGTAGCAGAGCCAATGTGTGAGGCTTTGGGTTGGATCTCCAATGAAAGGAAGGAGGGAGGAGGGAGGGAGGGAAGGAGGGAGGGAGGGAGGGAGGGAGGGAGGGAGGGAGGGAGGGAGGGAGGGAGGGAGGGAGGGAAGATAGCCAGGCATGGTAGCACTTGGGAGTTGGAGACAATAGGACCAGGGCTTTAAGATTAACATTGACCACTTGTCAACTTCAAGGCCAGCCTGGGCTACATGAGACCCTATCTTAAAAAGCAAAAACAAAACAATAGAATAAGGAGGTTGGAGGAAGAGGAGGAGGAGGGGGTGGCAGAACAAGAAAAAGAAACCAAGCAAGCAAGAATTGGAGGTGGCTAGCTTAGAGTTTTTTCCTAGCTAAGAAGATGGCTCAGTGGATAAAGCACTGGCCGTGCAAATGTGAGGACCTGAGTTCAAATCCCGAGGACCCATATCAAAGCCAGGTGTCCATCTGTCTGTCCTAGCAGTTCTATAGGGAGCTGCGGGGCAGAGACGGAGGAATCCCAGTAGCTCACAGGCCAGCCAGCCAGTCTGGAATACACAGCACTCAACTACAAAGAGACCCTGTCTCAAACAAGGTGGACGGTAAGGACCACCATCCGAGGTTTTCCTCTGACCTCCACAAGAGAACCATGCCATGGGCACTGACTGTAAATGAACACACATCATCCACACGCACACGCACAAAAAAAGTAAATTAAAATAATGTTTTCAAGTTTCCTTCTACTTCACTCAGTGTCTCACATCAGCCCAGAACAAAAAGACACAGCAGCCAGGCAGTGGTGGTGCACGTCTTTAATCCCAGCACTCGGGAGGCAGAGGCAGGCAGATCTCTGTGAGTTTGAGGCCAGCCTGCTCTACAGAGCAAGTTCCAGGACAGGCTCTGTTACACAGAGAAACTTTGCCTCAAAAAAAAAAAAAAAAAAACAAAAACCAGAGAGAGAGAGAGAGAGAGAGAGAGAGAGAGAGAGAGAGAGAGAGAGAGAGAGAGAGAGAACAAAGAATTGTGAAAAGAGCTTCTTTTTAACTGCTACATCCTGCGGAGTAAGCTTCACTGTCCTTCCACATACGAAGATGATGGGCCGCTGCTTTCCGATCTCACTTCTTTGCCGAGGAATTATGCGGCTTACATGTAAAAGGTCGCCTTCTTCCTAATGGTTCGTTTTGCCATTTTTCTCAGTATCACAATCACTCTCAGATCATGAAAGCAACTTAAGTGAATGCATGAGGTGAGAGATGGGGTGGTGGAGAGTCACAGGAAGTCTAGGCCCTTCTGGAAGGTAGCAGTTCTGGGCTCCCACAGACAGCTGCTGATGTAAAAGTAAGGGTCCCTGCCTGTCCAAACCATCACAGTTTTTCTTTTTCTTTCTGTTTGTTTGTTTGTTTGTTTTAGATTATGTGTCTGGGTGTTTGGCTGCATGTATACCTGCGCACCACGTGTGTGTGCCTGATGCCCAAAGAGGCCAGAAGAGGGTGTTGGGCTCCCTACAACTGGAGTTACAGATGGTTGGGAGCTGACATGTGGATGCTGGGATTCAAACCCAAGTCCTCTGGAAGAGCAACAAGTGCTCTTAACCACCGAGCCATCTCTCCAGCCCCTCATTCCAATTTTGCAAGACAAGCCAAACTTCCCCAGTTTGTGCAGCTTGGCCACCCACTTGAATGTTTAAACAAGAAAAACAGGAGCCAAGTGAACACAGCTGAGCAGCAGATTTGGCAGGGCGGGTCCCCATCTGCCACCTCTGGTCCTCTTTCTGCTCGTCATGCTTAAGTATATACATCTGGTAAGGATGATTCCTTAGTTTGGACATTGCGGTGGTTAACGATGTTACCTCGACAGGGTGCGTGCGTGCGTGTGTGTGTGTGTGTGTGTGTGTGTGTGTGTGTGTGTGTGTGTGTGTACAGAAGAAGGTATAAGATCCCCTGGAACTAGAGCTACATACAGACAGTAGTAAGCCCCCTTGACGTATGCTGAGCCATCTCTCCAGCCCCTTCACAGAAGTTAGAATAACCAGAGACATAAACCCCCGGGAGTACCTGTGAGGGAGTCTCTAGACTGGGTCGGCTGACAAGCTAAGCTGAAAACCACTTGCTCTGTTTGGTCTGCACAGAACACGACAGTGAAATGACTGTAGGCAACACAGATGGGAGCTGGCATGTGATGGGAAGTGGTACCATCCCATGAGCCTGGGGACCCAGACAATAAAAATGAGAAAGCACCACTCTGGGCTTCCTGAAGGTGGGTGCGATATGACCAGCCACCCCATGCATTTGCCACTAACCCATCCTGGCCACGATGGACTGGACCCTCAAACTCTAAGCCAGAATAAGCGACTCTTCCTTAAGTTGCATTGGCCAAGTATCTTGCTGCAGCAATGAGAAAAGGAAGTAAAACAGACGTATGTCTCTACCCACCTCTGTGAATTCTCCAGGCCCTGTGGTCTTTGTGAAAGACATGCAAGAAAACCACTCACTTTTTTTTTTTAAAGCAATGTGAAAGAGGTCACAGCAAGGAGAATCTCATGAAATATTCCAGCAGCCTCAGAGGACACGTGAGTAAAACCAAAAATGACCACCAGAGACTACTCCACCGCCAGCCACCAGGGCTTGATATACTCATGTACACAGAAGTCATCAAGCAGTCCTGAACTGGAAAACAAACGCTGCCATGACCTGTGTGTGCCAGGCAATCCACAAGGTGCCAAGCAGGACCTGTAGCTCCTGGACACGGAGCGACAGCCAGTGTTTACAGTCACAACACAACCAAGGTGGCTAAATACTCCTGGGGAGAGAGCCGAACAGGTTGAACGGAAGCTCTTGGTGCAGGGTCCCCATCCTACCGGCCTCATTCAGGACTCAGAAGGGCCTGCTGACTCTCAACACCACAGCTACACTTCCTACATGAGGCCATGAGAGACTGAAGTGTGCTCGGGAGAGGTTTCAACCTTAGTGTACACAGCCCACCACTTAATAAAAATTTTATTAGGAGAATAAGTTCTCCAATGCCTGTGATCTCTTTCAACAACAAAGCACATTTCACTGAGGAAGTGATGTAATTATCTCATTTAAGAAGTGCTGTAATTATCGCATTGTTTTATATCTCCTTCTAATAAATGCAATGTGCCCACTGAATATAATATTAAGAGCCATATGAAACAGTTCAGAAATAGCCCTTCATCCTAGCAGGTCCTGATCTAAAGGAGCTCTGTACCAAAAGTATTAACATCTTCAAATGTTCATGGGTGGACACGGATGTATTTCAGTTAAAAACATGGGTATGGGTGCAAAGCAGTCCATGTCAGAGAACTTGCCAAGCATGTATAAAGCCTTGATGGCTTTATATATAATTTTACAATACCATTCAGTTCTACATATCAGCCGTGGGTTCCCCTATTCTCCCCCCTCCCACCCCCTCCCCTTACCCCCAGCCTACCCCCCATTCCCACCTCCTCCAGGACAAGTCCTCCCCCGAGAACTGCAATCAACCTGGTAGACTCAGTCCAGGCAGGTCCAGTCCCTTCCTCCCAGACTGAGCCAAGTGTCCCTGCATAAGCTCCAGGTTTCAAACAGCCAACTCATGCAATGAGCACAGGACTTGGTCCCACTGCCTAGTTGCCTCCCAAACTGATCAAGCCAAACAACTGTCTCACCTATTCAGAGGGCCTGATCCAGCTGGGGGCCCCTCAGCCTTTGGTTCATAGTTCATGTGTTTCCATTCATTTGGCTGTTTTTTTTTTCAATAATTGAGTAAAACTGAAATTTATTATAAGCCACAGTCGTCCTAGGGACCTCCATGCTATATATATAGCCTCTATGGTTCTATGAGTTGTGGTCTGATTGTTCTTTATTTTATATCTAGAATCCACCTATGAGTGAGTACATACCATGACTGTCTTTCTGGGTTTGGATTGCCTCACTCAGGATGATTTTTTCTAGTTCCATCCATTTGCCTGCAAATTTCATGCTTTCATTGTTTTTCTCTGCTGAGGAGTACTCCATTGTGTATATGTACCACATTTTTTTCATCCATTCTTCCATTGATGGGCATCTAGGTTGTTTCCAGGTTCTGGCTATTACAAATAGTGCTGCTATGAACATAGCTGAGCATGTATCTTTATGGTATGAATCAGCATTCCTTGGGTATATGCCCAAGAGTGGGATGGCTGGGTCTTGAGGTAGTTCGATTCCTAATTTTCTGAGAAACCGCCATACTGATTTCCACAGTGGTTGTACAAGTTTACATTCCCACCAACAGTGGAGGAGTGTTCCCTTTGCTCCACATCCTCTCCAACATTGGTTGTCATTGGTGTTTTTGATCGTAGCCATTCTAACAGGTGTAAGGTGGTATCTCAGAGTCATTTTGATTTGCATTTCTCTGATGATTAAGGATGTTGAGCATTTCTTTAAATGTCTTTCAGCCATTTGTAGTTCTTGTTTTGTGAATTCTCTGTTTAGCTCTTTAGCCCATTTTTTAATTGGACTGTTCAGTACTTTGATGTCTAGTTTCTTGAGTTCTTTATATATTGTGGAGATCAATCCTCTGTCAGATGTGGGGTTGGTGAAGATCTTTTCCAATTCTGTTGGCTGTCTTTTTTTCTTATTGACTGTGTCTTTTGCCCTGCAAAAGCTTCTCAGTTTCGAGAGGTCCCATTTATTAATTGTTGTGCTCAGGGTCTGTGCTGTTGGTGTTTTATTTAGGAAATGGTCTCCAGTGCCAATGCGTTCAAGAGTGCTTCCTATTTTCTTTTCATTTAAGTATAGTGTAACTGGATTTATGTTTAGGTCTTTGATCTACTTGGACTTGAGTTTTGTACATGGTGACAGATATGGATCTATTTGTAATCTTTTACATATTGACATCCAGTTATGCCAGCACCATTTGTTGAAGATACTTTCTTTTTTCCATTGTATAGTTTTGGCTCCTTTGTCAAAAACCAGGTGTTCATATGTGCATGGATTAATGTCAGGGTCTTCAATTCGATTCCATTGGTCCGTATGTCGGTTTTTATACCAGTACCAAGCTGTTTTTATTACTATAGCTCTATAGTAGAGTTTGAGGTCAGGGATGGTGATGCCTCTAAGAGTTGCTTTATCGTATAGGATTCTTTTAGCTATCCTGGGTCTTTTGTTTTTCCATATCAAGTTGAGTATTTTTTTTTCCAAGTCTGTGAAGAATTATGTTGGGATTTTGATGGGGATTGCATTGAATCTGTAGATTGCTTTTGGTAAGATTGATGGCAATCTCTTGCACTACCAAATCAAGCAAACAAGCTGACCCAACAGCTCAGCTCTCCAGCTATTTCTCCTTGAAAACTATTCACACATGTGCACAGAGACAGCATACAGATAATTATTATTATTACATGATTTATAGTAACAACAAAGGGGGGAAGTTATTAAAGCATTGTAAACTCCTGTTCACATGACAGTTATTAAACAAAGGTCTTCCTGAACTGTAGAACCCTACAAAATGGGGAACAGGAGACAGATCTGCACATCAGAGCATTATATTGTCTCCAAGAGACATCACTGAACAATACCAAAAAAGTATAGAGCCACAACCTGATGCTTGTGTTCATAAACTGAAAGGAAAATGGAAAATACTACTATATATTTCCTATTTGTACATCTATGACAAATCAAAGTGAACAAAACACACATGCCTGGTAGTAATAATGACCTCCAGGAGGGACACCAGTGTTGAACATAGGGTAAGAGTGCAGTGGCTTAGTTTTATATCATTTGTATAGTTAAATATAAGTTTTAAAATGCTGGCCAGAAATGCTGTGATTCTTTTCCTCTTCCCATATTTTCCAGGTCCATCACAAAGACTATGTATTACCTGCATCATCAGAATGCATGTCCTCTGTTGCTTTTCCCCCCTTTATTGAGAATATATTCTCACATAATATATCCTGACTACAGTTCTCTTCCCTCTACTCCTCCCGCTTCTCCACGCCCCACCTCCCCTCCCACGGGGATTCACTCCCTTTCTGCCTCACTAGAAAACAAATAGGCTTCTAAGGGATGGTAAAAAAGATAACAAAATAAAATATAGTAAGATAGAACAAAAACTCACCCATTGGAGTTGGACAAGACAGACAGAAGGAAAAGAGCCCAAGAGAGGGCACAAGAATCAAAGCCCCACTCACTCACATACTCAGGAGCCCCACACGAACACGAAACTGGAAGCCACAATATATACCCAAAGCACCTGGCAGAGACCGGAGCAGGCCCTGTGCATGCTGCCTCGGTCTCTCTGAGCTCATATGGGCTCTGATCAGGTTGATTTGGGGGACCTCATTTTCATGGCGTCCTCCATCCCCATTAAGCAGTTTTTAAAGGGTCAAGCAGAGCTAAAATGCACCAGCCCTCCTGTGCAGTCTCTCTGTGAAGACCACAGTGACAAAGAGGTGACTGACAGGACAGATTGGAACACGGGTGAGAACTGATATTTCAGGAGGTTTCTTTTAATCAAGCCCTCCTGCAGCCCTCTTTTTTTTTTTAAATCCCTCAACTTTACCTGTAAGTATTAAACACAATCTTTTTTTTTTTTTCCATTCTACCCACAGTGGCAAAATTAAGGCCCCATCCATTTGTCCTCCCATGAGGACAATTGAAGCCATTAGGTACCACCCAGCTAGCATGAAGCAATTTTACATTAATTTTAGAGAGCCAACTACATATGATTTGATTCTGCCGCTGATACTATTATGATAATGAATGAAATTGCTTTCCGGAGGCTCATAGTTTTTTTCAGAATAAAGGATAGTTTCGAAGTTCGGTGCCATAAAGCAAAGATGAGCTCACTCATAATTTAGTACACAATGTGCCCAATTATCTGACCTGTGGGCAGTGTCTGGGCCAGTCTTGCTACTACAGTGCCTGGCTATCTTATCATCCCATGGACAAAAATAGAAAGAAAAAAGGAGAAGAGGAAAGTCACTGCCAGTATGGGACACCCAAAAGCTCTCAAGTTCACTCCATTCTCATCTCCGGGCCCCACAGCTATTCTTCCCTTTGCTCCAGCATTACACCACACCATAATGTTCAACTGAATTACCACAGGCTCTCTCACTCTCCCTCCCTTGCTCTCTCTCTCCCTCTCTCACATTTTCTCTTCTTCTTCTTCTTCTTCTTCTTCTTCTTCTTCTTCTTCTTCTTCTTCTTCTTCTTCTTCTTCTTCCTTCTCCTCCTTCTCTCTCTCTCTCTCTCTCTCACACACACACACACATTTTCTCTTCTTCTTCTTCCTCCTTCTCTCTCTCTCTCTCTCTCTCTCTCTCTCTCTCTCTCTCTCTCTCACACACACACACACACACACACACACACACACACACACGTTTCCAGTGCTGCCTAGTGAATAACCCCTTCTAAGATATTCTTTTCTGCTCTCCATCTTCTCCTCATCAACTAGTTTCTTCCTTAATTCACAGCACATTGATCATCTTAAAAAACAAATTTTTCTACCTGATCACTCCTCCAGTCCACAGATGTCTGTCTTTTTGATGTTGCAATATGACATTAACCTAAAGTGTGCTGGACCACACTTAGACCTATACTGAGACACGTAGACCATTGGCTGGAGGTTGGACATGGTTGTTCTAGTCAAATATTGATGATCTGTCAGGACTCTTCTGAGCCTTCTGCTTTTCTCCTCTG
Source organism: Peromyscus maniculatus bairdii (assembly GCF_049852395.1). Lineage (NCBI taxonomy): Eukaryota > Metazoa > Chordata > Mammalia > Rodentia > Cricetidae > Peromyscus > Peromyscus maniculatus. The sequence continues at coordinate 52,851,584 of NC_134867.1, read as the reverse complement.
CCTGCACTTGGTCTCTGAGGCTCATTCATGCCTAATGGGGCAAAGTGATGGGTGGAGGACCTAAGAAAGCAGCCCAAGTACCTACAACTTAGCAGACATAGGCAAACTTCAGAAGATATTTCTGCATGAATCCAAGGACTTCAAACAAAGCTGAACATGTCATTTCATATTATCTTCCTTTGGACTCATTTATTATTCACATAACCCCTTCTAATTCAATATACCCACTGAAAAGAAAACACTATTCTTGAACAACCTTCATATTATTGCTCTGCTAAAGACATTATGTGGTGAGCAGGAGCCATAGTTTATTGTGGAATAATCTTCTTGTACACTGTGAAGACGTGTTGCTCTCATTGATTTAATACAGAGCTAAATGGCCAATAGCTAGTCAAGAAGAGGTTAGGTGGGACTTATGGACAGGAAGAGAGCACTGTGATGAAGAAGGACACAGTCACCAAGAGACTCGGGGACAAGTAAGATGGACATGCCTTGCTGAAGAAAGGCATGAGCCACATAGAAAAGGAACATGGATTAATTTAAGTTGTAAGAGCCAGTTAGTAACAAGCCTAAGCTATCAGCTGCACATTTATAATTAGTAGTAAGTCTCTGTGTGATTATTTGGGAGCTGGCTGACTGGACAGAAAATTCCACCATCAAATACATAAGTGCCAATCCCTTTTGGTATTTCCTTTAAAAATGACTCCTGGAGTGTTAGATAACAGTACACCACCAATATCCATGATCCAGGAGCTGTCCCCATTCACAATGACCCTATAAGTAGGGGCTATCCTTAAAACTGAGGAAAGGAAGGTCACAAAAGAAAATTATATTGGCAGATTTTTTTAAAAGCCAATAGTAGGGAGATGGGGGGAGGTGAGCAAAGGAGGGAGGAAGAGGGGAGGGATGGAGAGAGAGAAGAAAAACTATAGATCTACATAAAAATGAGTTCAATGTGTACTCTGTGAATGGGTGTATAAAATGTGGCGGTCACTTTTGTGTATACTCTCTGCCCCACAGTCCTTCCAGTTCTACACAAGGCTTATCACTGTAATATTTGTTACAACAGGAAATAGCAAACTTTTGTCTATCCATAAGATGAGACTCTAGAAAGCAGTTAAAAGAACCGAACTAACCCTGACAACAATCTATAAACATTTGTCCCTTATACCCACAGTTAAGAGTTGTCTTCACCTCGTCAAGGAAGCTTCTCTTGGCAACAGATAGAGACCATGACAGAAAACCCCAACCAATCAAAATGCAGATGTGTAGAGTCCAGTCCCAATGGCTCTATCTACAAAATAGTCCTGCACCTGAAGCTCGGGGTACATTACAGAAGAGTGGGCAGAAAGAGTGTGAAGAACCAGAGCATCAGGGACTTCGCTGTGAGATTGTGCCTCCCAGTGACATCAGAAGCTCCATCTGTAAAGTCTCACTAACATGACTGCTCAAAGGTGAGCTGAACAAGGAGGAGACCAGCGAACACACCAAACAGCTTGGGGAAGAGCCCATGAAGCCTCAACCAAACACAGAGAACTTTAGGCAACTGAGGAAAGCTGGGCGCAGGGGAGGTGGTCTACCCCAGGGAAGAGCACATCAATTGTTTGTCCAGTGCCATACGGTCAGCTGTGAAAACATACACACAAGTAACATTATACAGACTGAACAGGTTATCTTTATGAATATATATGTGTACATGCAATAACAATTAGTGAAAAGCAGGCCAGGGATTTGAAAGAGAATGTAGAGAGGTATATGAGAAGGAGAAATGCAGTAATTATATTATAATCTCAAAAAAATTTTTTTCAGGAAAAAAAAAGAACCAATATAATCTATGTGACCAACATAAGGAGATTTCAAAAGCATACATCTTTAAATAAAGTGAATTAGAGAACAAAGCTAACAGTATCAGACCATCTATGTCTTTAAGATTTTGTTTTTATTTTATCTATATGGGTGTTTTGCCTGAATGCATGTCTGTGCACCACATTGGGCCCCTGGAAGCCAGAAGGGAATGTTGGCTCTCCTGGAACTAAAGTTACAAATGGTTGTGAGCTGCCATGTGGGTGCTGGGAATTCAACCCAGGATCTCTGGAAGGGTAGACAGTATTCTCAACAGCTGAGCCATCTCTCCAAAATCCACCGTTTAGTTTTAAAAGTACATGCTAAAGAAACAGTAACTTCTCTAGATACAAATGCACATGCAAAGTATTTTTAGTGGCCTGAAAGACACCCATGGGGGGTGTCCTATATATTAATTACTGCTGAAGAGGTCAAGAGTAGAAATAATTTTCAAAAGGAACAATAGCAACTTTGGTAATGTCCATGATTCCTAAAGGAAAACAATTAACTTTTATCTGTGTATCAAAACACCCCATGATACCCATAAACATGCACACTTTATGTATGCTTGTGGTTCTGTTCCAAATAGATTTTTAAAGTGATGAACTTCCATACTAAAAATCTTAAGTGATAGCTGGAAGCATTGCTTGGGGTTTTAGGTCTTGTTTTTTCTGTGTGTATGCATGTGTGTGCATGCTCTTGTATATACAAGCACACATGTCGGGGTGTGTGTGTGTGTGTGTGTGTGTGTGTGTGTGTGTGTGTGTGTGTGTGTGTGTGTGTGTGTTCACATACGGATGTGGATGCTTGTGGAGACCAGTGGTCTATGTCATGTGTCTTCCATAATCACTTACCACCATAGATTTTGAGACAGGGTCTTTCATTGAACCAGAAACTCTCTGATTTTGCTGGCTGGCTGGCTGGCCAGTGCCTTCCAGAGCCTCTGTCTCCAAATCCCCAGCACTGAGGTTACAGACAGAAACTGCAATACCTGCCTATATTATATATTACATATTATCTATATGATATATATACACATATATATATGCATGTCTATATATGATATATACACACATATATGTATCTCTCTCTCTCTCTCTCTCTCTCTCTCTCTCTCTCTCTCTCTGTGTGTGTGTGTGTGTGTGTGTGTGTGTGTGTGTGTGTGTGTGTGTGTGTGGTGCTGGAAATCCAAACTTGGGTCTTCATCTCTACACAGCCAGCCTTTCACCCACTGAGTTACGTTCCTAATCTCCTGGGTGTTGTTGTTTTTTGTTCTCTTGGGTTTCGAAGTTTTCTTGAGGTGTCGTCTTATGTCGCCCAGGCTAGTTCCAAACCCACTGTGCAGCAGAAAATGACCTTGAACTTTGGAACTCTTGCTTTCTCCCACCTCCCAAATGCTAGGATTCCAGGTGTGTGCCACCATGCCTGGCTTCTTTGTGAGCTCTGATTGGCTGCAGAGGCAACAAGAAACCCTGAACCTGAACCCTAGGGTGATCGAAGATAAAGCAGAAAGGGGGAGGGTGGAGTGCTTGGGATGCGTTTGTGGAGGAGGGACAGTTTGAACTACTTCTTTCTGAGGCAGAAAACTCACCACTGAGAGAGGAAACAAAAATAATATGGCAGCCAAAATATGAGTGTCCCAGAAGCTTGAAATGGAAATTCAATGCTTTTATTTTTTTTTCCCTAATTGTAAAAGGTCTCCAATGAACAAAGGACAAACCAGACAAGGGAAGGAAAAAAATAAAAAAAAAAAAAACCTTCCTAAATAACATCTGTGTTGAACCAAACCCCTGTTTTCTCTTCCAAACAAGCCCTTGGTGCTGCCCAGGAAAACCTCCTGAAAACACTGTTGCTTCATGTTTTCCAGCAGCTCTTTCTTCTGGTAAGAGAAATGCATGGTCTCCAGGACTTTGTTACCATCTCCTGGTGGTAACAAAGGCTCTCAGAGGTTCATTCAGAGTGTGGAAATCTTAAGAACATGGAAACAAATATTCTAACAATTTTAAACCTTCCTATAAGAAATCATGCAAACCTGGGATCATTGACCTGGCTGAGCCTGTAAGGATACCTTAGTTCCCTGGATCCACCCCTCAAATGTGGGCAATGGAATGCGAATGCACATGCACACACACACACACACACACACACACACACACACACACACACTAATTTGTAATAAAATTTTAAAATAATTTATGCAAAGGTACAAGATTCACAATAAAGTGTTTAGAATGACATTTGTATAGTTTGTTTCAGAATAAGTCAAGAATGAGTCAAGGTGGATCTCAAGCTCCATCCACTGACATCATGTAGCATGAGAGTGACGGGTGTCCTGACCACACCCTTCGGGGCAGAGGTGGTAGACTTCAGTTTAGGAAGGAACCACGTGTTTCTGAAAGGTAGATCCACCTTAAACTAGATCTACCTCCCTCCCCGCCAGGACCCACACCCTAATCTCCCCATAAGCTCCAGTGAAGAGAGTAAAGGCAGCTGAGGACTCAAAGAAGACAGCAGAGGCTATCCTCCTTAGCTGTTATTGCCAACTTGGTATAACCTAGAATCATCTGCAAAGAGGGCGTGTGTGCCCAGATCCAGTTAGCCTATGGCCATGTCTGTGAGGAACTGTATTCACTGTTAACAGATGGAGGAGGGCCCGGCCCACTGTGGGGTTGTGATTCAGTTGTCTAAGAAAGCTGACTAAATTGAACATGTTAATCCCAGCACTCAGAAGACAGACTGGTTGAGCTGTGAGTTTGAGGCCAGCCTGGTCTACGTAGTGAGGTCAGGCCAGTAGGGAGGGAGATGTGCCACCATCCGAGCTATCGCCCCAGCCCCCAGTTTCCAAGATTCAAGTCCTTTGGTGTGTATTCCTCATCACCTCACCCAGGTTCCTGTTGAGATAATGCAGTAGCTTGAATGTAATTGGCTCATAGGGAGTGGCACTATTAGGAGGTGTGACTTTGTTGGAGTAGGTGTGGCCTTGTTGGAGGAAGTGTGTCAGTGTGGGAGTGGGCTTTGAGGTCTCCTATGCTCAAGCTACACCCAGTGTCACAGCCCTCTTCCTGTTGCCTGCTGATCAAGATGTAAACTCTCAGCTCCTTCTCCAGCACCATGTCTGCCTGCACGCCGCCATATTTCCCTCCATGATGACAGTGGACTAAACCTCTAAGACTGTAAGCCACCCAATGAGATGTTGTCCTTTATAAGAGTTGCTGTGGTCATGGTGTCTCTCCACAGCAATAGAAACTCTAAGACAGATAGCAAGGTGTGTTCTGTGAGGCAAGTGTGGCAGCCTCCTCTGACTAATACCAACTCACCAAGCTCTCAAGCACCTGAGTTGAAGCAAGCACGTCAACGTCAGGACTGAAATGACTCTGCTAAACCCACCCTGAAACAAGTGAAGACTGACAGAGTAGGAGGAATTCCTGTACACCCATCCTTCTGTCTTCCTTTGTGCTGATCTTCCCCCGGAAGCTCCGATCACTACTTCCTCAGTGTCTTTTTCTTTCCTGTTGCTCTGATAAAATTCCCCGACAAAAGCAACTTCAATATAAAGAAGGGGGGGTGGGGGACTGGAGCGACACTCAGCAGTTAGATCCTTGCTATTCTTGCAGAGGCCCCAGGGTAGGCTCCCATCACCCACATGTCAGGCTCTCAACCATCTATAACTCCAGCTACAGGGGATCTGACACTTTCTTCTGGTCTCTATAGGCCCCAGGCATGCATATGGTACATATAAATGCCTACAGGCACTCATGCATATAAAATGTAAATAAATGGGGAAGAAGGAAGAGGAAGAGGAGGAGGATTATTTTAGCTCATTGTTCAAAGTACAGTCCATCATGGGGGCCAGAGGGGAGCTCACAGCAGCAGGAATTTGAAGTTGCTGCTCACATTGCATCCATCAGAAGAGGTGATGATTGTATGCTTACATGTTTGTTAAAACTCAGCTCTCATTCTCTATTTTATATAGTCTAGAATTCCCTATCCAGGGAATGATCCTGCCCACAATTAAGATGATTCTTCTCACATCAATTATCCACAGTAATCCCCTATAGGTTTGGCCAGAGGCCAACTTAAGCAGATAACTCCCACAGGTATCCCTGGAGACCTGTCCCCTAGGAGATTCTAGATCCTGGCAAGGTGACAATCAATAGGAATATCCTTATAAAACCCACCCAGGTAAACAAGGTAAGAAATAAACTCCTCAAGCTCTATATAACACACTTCTCATTTAACCAGAATCCACATTTCCCTCATTTCTATTCTAATCCTCAACGTCTAGCCCAACTTTCAGTCCACCATGGAGTGGGGGCGTGGTGGAGGAGAACAATTTATGGCATGGTAGCCAAGAAGTGGACCAATAAAGACTGCCTATACTAGGAAGCTTTCTCTTTGTTCATGTTTACTCTATAAAACACTCCCCACCTGCAGGATGGTGCCACAGTCATCCAAGGCAGGTTTTCTCCCTTAGCTGGTCCTCTTTGAAATGCCTTCATAGACACGCTGCAAAGTGTACTTTAGTAATCCCTAGGCATCTCACAGCCCAATCAAGCTGAGATTCAGGATAAATCATCATGGGTTTAAGTCCACCCTTTGTCAAATAGACACCCAAAATGTCTATTTGACCCAAATAGACACCATAAAATTCTACTCTAGGACCCACAAAAGTTTATGTCCATCTTATACTATGAAATGCATTTAGTCCCTCTCCAACGGTCCCCACAATCCTAGCAGTTCTAACCACCTACATGATATTCCAGCATAAAAGATGTATTTTAATTTATTCTTAGGAATAATTCCCAAAAAAGAAATGGCTGTGTGGAGGTCCTCTTTCCCCCTCGCCCTTCTGGCCACCAGGTCAAGAGGGGAAGAGGCAGATGGGGAGACAGAAAGCTTTGGCGACCCATGAGCACAAATGGAGACAGCCCTCTGGGAGACGGATTTCAGTGAATCAGCTCAATTTTACTCCAGAGTATAAGGAATACATAGGATTGGGGAGCCTGGGGACAAACCCTAATTTACACTAACTGTCACACTCCTATCACAGGGCTTAGTCTGTGGCAGTAGGGTCCTATAAGCAGGGCCCCTAGAGCAAGTCTTCTCAGCAGGGATCTGTGCCAAGGGTCAAGCTAAAGATGAATCAGGCATCTGCTTTAGAAACAGGCATCTGGTTTAGAGAGAGCTTTCAGACCAGGCCGGTCCTCCAGGCCCAGGGACATCCTCCAGATAAGGGCGGGCAGAGAGCAGGAGGCTTTGCTGGAGGGAGGGAGATAAGCTGCTAGGCCCTGCTGAGGCTTCGACCTCTGACCTTCAGCAATGTCTGCTCACACGGCTGTGTAATAAACATTTTAAGGATGTGGGTGCTTATCTCACATAAAAGCAACACCAGCTCACACGTCACCAATAAACTGAGATTCATCACATGAAGGGTCACTATATATTTTTTTTATTCTTCTCTCATAAAGTACATCCCAACTGAAGTTTTCCCACCCTCCCCTCCCCCAAGTCTCTCCCTCTCCGTCCCATCCCTCCTCTGCCCCTCCCCCACCCACCCCTCCTCTCCCTCCCCTCAGAAAAGAAGAGGCCTCTCAGGACATCAACCAAACAAACACAGCATAACAAAGCTACATTAAGTAAGACCAAGAACATACCATCCCACCATGGCTAGATGAGACACCCAGCAGGGGGAAAGGGTCCCACAAGTAGGCAAAAGAGTCAGAGACAGTCCCTGCTCCCACTGTTAGGAACCCCACAAGAATACCAAACTACTCAACCATAAAGTATATGCAGAGGACCTAGGTCAGACTCCTACAGGCTCTCCTATCTCTGTGAGCTCCCCATGAGTCCCAGGCAGTTGATTCTGTGGGTCATGTTCTCGTGGAGTCCCTGATGAAGGGTCACTATTTAGACACCAGCTTTTCATGATTTCTAAAGGCCTTTCAAAATGTCATTTTCCAGGGCTAGGGAAAGCGCTCAGTGGGTAAAACGATGGCTACACAACCATGTGGAACTGTTTCAAACCTGCAGAACCCACATACAGTTGGATACAGTGGCGAGTGTCTGTAATCCCCGCAGGATAATGGGAGACAGGAAAAAGAACCCCACAGCCATCAAGCCTGGTTTGCACAACTATACAATGACAGAGAGACTGACCCTGACTCAAATTATAAAAGGAAGACCAAAACACCCAAGGTTGTCCTCTGACCTCCACACATATGCCATGACATATGCAAATCTACACACACGCATGCACACATGCACACAAGCATCGTACACACACATCTTTTTTTGTTGTTTTTGTTTTTGTTGTTTTTCGAGACAGGTTTTCTCTGTGCAGCTTTGTGCCTTTCCTGGATCTCACTCTGTAGCCCAGGCTGGCCTCGAACTCACAGAGATCCGCCTGCCTCTGCCTCCCAAGTGCTGGGATTAAAGGCATGTGCCACCACCACCCGGCAATACATACACATCTTTAAAAAGATGTCTGTATTCAATATTTGTTCCTTGAAGGGCACAATTAGTGATCCTTTCTCAAGGACTGGATACATGAAAACATAAACTGTCATTATACTAATTTTACAGCATTCAGCCCTTACAGTAATGTCACAAGACATGAGCAGCTTGGTCTTGCCAAAGGAGCCCATAGGGAGTGTGCTGTAGAGGCTGTTTTCAAGTCTACCTGCTCATCTGATCCTTAAACCCATTATTTTACCCTGGGATCTACAAATAATTTTGCTTGTATCTTGCCAGGACTATGTTTATATAAAGTGTACTACTGTGCATATCTGGTTTATCACCAAAATACACAAAAATATAAATGAAGATAGTATTTTTAAAATATATTTTCTTCTTGAACTTCTCCTAAGTCATGTGCTGTACCCTTCTGTACTCAAAACCCCATTGGAGAAGCCAACCCTGGCCCACACTGGTTTTTTTGTCTACACCATCTCAGGGATTCCACAAAGGACACACCAAGTGTTAAATACTGAAACCGAGCCTGGACTCAGCAAAATGCAAAGCAGCATTATTTAATCCTGGAGTGACCTTGTAATGCTGATGGTGTTGTCCACAATGTGTTAAAAGGAAACAAGGCTCTAAGAAGACAAGGAGCCATCCGTCTCCTTCCCCCCCACCAACTCTAACCACCCCCCTCTCATGCTCAGTCTCCTCCAGCCACGGTGGCTCTTCACCACTAAATCAGCATCCTCTGACCCTTCCGCATAAGGTAAGTTCTTGTGTTATTCCCTCACGTGGGACCAACCTTTATCCTCTGCGTCATGACCACTGTGGCTATGATTTACCTGAATGACTATTTATACAACATCCATTTCCCCTGAGAGACTATTAGCAAGAGAATGTCAGTTTTGCTCACTGCTGCTTTTTCCCGTGACTAGCCATCAGCAAATGTATGGGGGATGAATAAATGAATGAATGAAGAGTGAGTACTCCACCCAAATGCAAACCAAGACTGCTTGACTCCTGAGCCCATATTCTCAATTGTTGTATTGCTATCCTATATCTGTCTGGTCAAAAGTTTGAAATAATCTCTCTTCATAAATTGAACTTGTCCCTAAGCCCCAGTACTACTATTTGCTAGTCTGACCATTGTAACGATGGCTTGCATCCTATATGTAATGTTAAGGGCTTTAACTTGAACTCATAACTCTTTCCAGTTACTGTCTAAAAGATGGGTTCTTTTTTCTGTAAGTGCGGAAATGTACAGGTTGGATCTGGCCGATTTAGAAGTGTGTATTTTATCCAATATAGTTCTCAAAATGGACTCAAAGAAGTCGCAGGGAAATTAATTGACTTCAGGGCCTGTTTTCAGCATCTAACACTGTCTTTGCATTTAAATTGGCTCTCTCTCCACAGGAGGTATTAGGTGCCTCTGTCTGAATGGATGATGACTGAATAATGGGAACACTGCCATTTAAGTGGCATGGAGGCAGCGGAAAGCCCTGTTGACAACTAGCTACGTGGAAAATGTATGTGGCTTTCCATTTTCCCAAGAAAAACTAAAAGAATAAGGTAGGTGAGACTCAAAGGACCACTGAATGGGAGTGGGACCAGGTCGCTGGGCTGAACCCTCAGAAGCCAGGGCAGAGCCAAGAACCCAGCCAACACTGATGTCCATGGGGGCCAAGAAGAAAGACTTGGGGGGTCACAAGGTCATGAAGAGGGTTCCTAATCTTCAGCCCCATGACAACATATTCATGATCATTTTCACCATCGGAAATTAGTGTAAGGGAGACAGAGAAAACAATGGGGCGGGTTTCTTTGCACAGGGAAAGAGGTATAGTTCCACTCCAGTTAATGTCTCCTGATAATAAATGGAGTCGTGACCAAAAGCTTCATTTTCCTCACCTAAACGACATCATCTCTGAAGTGCACACTCATGCATTTGTCCGCCCTGGACTTTAGCCCTCACGACAGACTTAGCCATCATCTGCTGACCACCTGAAGGACACTCAGGTGAACCAGAAGGGTCAGAGCGGCCATTGCCTGCAGTCCTGCAAGGCCAAGCACCAAGAATCTAGTCCTCTAAGAAAAGAAGTTCTAGGGGGCTGGAGCGATGGCTCAGTGGTTAAGAGTACTGACTGCTCTTTCAGAGGACCCGGGTTCAATTCCCAGCACCCACATGGTGGCTCACAACTCTCTGTAGCTCCAGTTCCATTGCCACTCATGGCAAAACACCAATGCACATAAAATAAAAGTAGAAAACATTAAAAAGGAAGGAAGGAAGGAAGGAAGGAAGGAAGGAAGGAAGGAAGGAAGGAAGGAAGGAAGGAAGGAAGGAAGGAAGGAAGAAAAAGAAAGAAAGAAAAGAACTTCTCCAAGAACCAATTTAACATTTTGTGGTCGAAGTCTATGAGAAGCCCTCATATGAGGAATGATTCTGCAGTTAAAGATACTGCCCAGAATGTTGCCAAAGGCCTTTGCCCTGAATCAGAACTGCTGGGTGTAAGACCCGAGTACATGAATAAGGATTCTAAGTTCAGCAAAGGCTGTCTGTCAGTCAACTCAGACTTACTATAACAAAATACCAGAGCCTGGACAACTTAAACCAAAAACCTTTCTCATCCCCAGTTCAGAAAGCTGGGAAGGCTGAAACCAAGGTTTTCTCAGTGAGAGCACTCTCCCTAGCTCGTAGGGCCCTATCCCGTGTTCTCACACGACAAAGACAGGAGTCATTCATCTCGAGGCTTCCCTTCACGCACACCCCACACTCTAGTCTACGAACGCCCACATGTGTGTGCTTCCTCGTGTCTACCCCTCTGGATTCCTCCATGAATTAGTGTGTTGACACTCGCCATGCATGGCATCTCCCTTGTGCACACGTCACTTATTGCTCATTACTTGTCACTTAACTAAACTATAAACTCAATTGCCAAAAACAGTACTTTCTACTCTGTAACCTCCTTTGCTGACTGGCATGTGCTGGCGGGAATTTTTTGGTTTTGTTTTCTTGCTTCATGATGAAGAAAACTTCCAAGAAGGATCCAATGAAGTTTAGACTCAGTCAACAATTATGAGAACACTTGGCGACCTTTGACTCACCTCTTCGTGTGTGAATGACGATTCTGATGGCTGAATCACTTCTGAGCAATTTGCACACACGATGGCCCATTACCCCCAAGTCCTTCGACACATATTTCCCAAGAACAAGAACCTTCCTCTCCCCGTAACGTCAAATTCAAGACGTTTAACAAGGCTGCAGAATTATTCACCAATTATCCCAGTAATGTTCTCTCAGAGTAACAGTGAACGCATGGCATGTGGCTGTCAAGTAGCCGTGCCTCAGCCTGTGCTTGTCTTTCATATCCTCAGTAATGGAATGAACTGTCATGGACTACTCATGCGCCTCCATGGAACTGTCAGTCATGGAGACATTGCACATGCACAAACTGAGAAACATCAGTCAACAAACAACTTTTGTTTTTGCTGTTGTCAATCAACAACTTACGCCCTTGGCATTGATGCTGAGGTTACAATATGTTAACTTTCCTGTGCCAAAAGCCACACTTCTGAAAACAATCTATTGCTGTTTGTTTTTGTTTGCAGGATTTTTTGTGGGTGTTGTTGTTGTTTTAAAGACAGAGTCTCACCAAGAAGACCAAGCTGGCCTCAAATCATAGCAATCCTCCTGCTTCAGCATCCCAAATTCTTGGATTTCTGGCTGGAAATTCAGAATGTCTGGCTCAAACTACTCTTGAATAAATACATCTGTAGGACGAATTGCTAAACGGTCTTACTAATTAAAAAAAAAAAAAAAAAACAGAGCCAGATATTGGGGTTAAAACTGAGAGATCAGAAAGGCAAACAGAAGCCAGCCACATTCTCACCACTTGGAGATCCTCAGCCAAAAAGACCTACTTCCTGTATACCCATGCCTATATGCCTTTCTATTCTGCCATCTCATTTCTTCTCTCCACCAAGCTACATCACTTCCTCTTCCTGCCCAGCTCTGTCACTCTCTGTCTGTCTGTACAGACCTCCAGACCATTATGGTTAGTGCTGGAATTAAAGGTATGTACCACCATGCCTGGCTCTGTTCCCAGTGTGGCCTTGAACTCACAGAGGATCTCTGCCTTCCGAGAGATAGGATTAAAGGTGTGTGCTACCATTGCCTGACCTCTATGTTTACTATAGTGGCTGGCTTTTTCCTCTGATCCTCAGATTAACTTTATTGGGGGACACAGACAAAATATCACCACATACATCTATCTCTTTCCCATCAACAGGCCTGCTATTTCTAGGGCACACTCCTTCCAGGTTACCCCGGACTCAGCTATTGCCCCCGTCTCCTTGGAGTCACCCCTCCTTACCCTAGCCAAGTGGGTCTTGCCCTGCACCCTACAAATCTCAGCTCATGACCCTGTCTGGTTTTCTTCTCAAAGCCTTTGTCACTCTCTCAAATGCTGTTCTCCATTGCTTCATTTTTTATTTTTTTATTTATTTATTTATTTATTTATTTATTTATTTTGGTTTTTGGTTTTTGGTTTTTTGAGACAGGGTTTCTCTGTAGCTTTGCGCCTTTCCTGGAACTCACTTGGTAGCCCAGGCTGGCCTCGAACTCACAGAGATCCGCCTGCCTCTGCCTCCCGAGTGCTGGAATTAAAGGCGTGCGCCACCACCGCCCGGCTCATTGCTTCATTTTTAATAAACGCTTTTCTCTCACTCACACACGACTTCTGTGAGAGTGGACTTTAAGGCAGGCCCCACGGTGGCTGCAGGAAGGGACTCCTGTGCCTTTGGTGTGTAACAGCATCCTGAGACTGTTGCCCTGTGACTGGCTATTCCAATAACTCACTAGCAGAACCCTTGTGGTTCCCATTTCCTCCCAAGTTCTCACTTCTGCTAATCCAAACATTTAGGTTTCAACATCAGGACCTCCAATCAGAAATCCTACTATCTGTCTCTTTGACCCCAAATCCAAGAGATTTATAGAAACATCCTAATCGCCCTCGTGCCTTAAAACTCTTGCCTCTGGCACTGATGCTGAGGTTACAACATGTTGACCTTCCTCTGCCAAAAGCCACATTTCTGAAAATGAATATCCACAGGGAAGGTTTGAGAAGAAAAATATAAAGGAAATTCAATGAGAAGAAAATCATTTGGGTTACTCAGAACTATAAAGCAGGTATTTATTTTATGAATTAATACCCTCCTACTGCCCTAAAGAGATATTTATTTATTCCATTTGGTAATTTTATAAACAACCTTTAGTTATTCAAGCAATATACATCTTGATACCGAGAACTGTAGCCCGTGGGGCTGGCATATCAGGAATTCAAAAAGGGACGTATCCTCGTCCACTCCAGCAATGCCTTTGAACTTCCCTACCCTGAGATCAAAGCCGCAACACACCAGTTTCAAAGGAGAAGATAAACTAGAAGTAAAACAAAGAAAGAAGGAAACCTTGAGCAAAAGAACATGGCATAAAAAAATTCCTCGTGTACCCAGTGTGGCTCCCTCATACAGTTTTTAAAAAATTAGTCCTTGAACATGGGGGGGGCGGGGAGTAAGTCCTTATAAATTCATCAATTTAACTCAAACCAAGAAGCATCCACTATTGTTCGAAATGCCTCCACATTCTATTTGCTGACACTAGGTAAAGACAATAACTTTAAAGGATATTATGAAAAAAAGTGATTCTCTCTTTGGTGTTCAAAAAGTCCTGCCCATTCTTTGAAGGTGCTATCTCCCCCTGCATTCTGAAGCCAGAAGGTTCTATCTCCCCTTGCATTCTGGAGCCAGAAGGTGCTATCTCCCCCAGCATTCTGGAGCCAGAAGGTGTTATCTCCCACTCCATTCTGAAGCCAGGTGGCCGGGCGCGTAGGAGCCAGGAGCAGATGAACGGTATAATAAAAATCTCCAAGTCAAAGTGTAAATGAGCAAGCCTCTCATCATTATTCATTTACCTCTTAGGTATTTTACTCTGAAATGACTTAGGATTCTGGAAATGATGCAAAACCGGAACAAAGACTTTCTGATCAAAGACATCTTCCCCCAGCCTCCCCTGGAAACAGCTTGTGCGCATTTATCAACACTAAGAGCGTAGAGTGTTATAGTCTGACTGCTCTGCAGGCCTTGTTACGGTCTCACCGTCTTTGCAGGAAGAGCCCTTTCCTGACCAGGAGCCAATGCAGACTCCCATATTACCTTTGGTTTTCAGATCCCCTCAGCCTTCCCTCGCTGCCTCAACACTTTGGAAGGGTACTGGCCAGGATTTTGCCGAATTCCTTTGAAGCTGGGTTATCTAACTTTCTCAAATGATTTGATAGTTTTCCTTCGTTCATAATAGTATAAAGCTCTCATTTCATTCAGTCCCTACCAATAAAGTACTTCTAGGCTTAGGTCTAATTATTTCATGATCTAAGGAGACACACACACACACACACACACACACACACACACACACACACACACCACTTTCGGTACAGGGGAGAAAAACATCTTGATTACTTTATCTCATAGGGATTGCAACAGAGCAATAAAACTTTAAAGTGAAGAACTAATACAGATTAGGAAGGAGCAGCTGTCAAGATCGACAGCAACCCACACGAGTGAAGATACTCAAAGGCTCAAATTATTGTTCGGGGCTTGGTGTTTGTCTGTTTATTGAGAACTTTATATACGTGCATAAAGTATTTTCATCAAATCCACCTCCTTTTCCCTCCTCTCCAATTCCTCTCCCAGCCTTCCACTATTTTACACGTTTATTCTCACAATAACTTAACGACATCTGAATTTCAGCCCTTTAACGCCTCCCCTACCAAACTCTTGACCGGTTGATCCACCCGACCCTAACTGAGGTATGCTGCAAGTGTTCTAGAGCCAAGGAGATGACTCAGGGAGTTAAGGTACCAACTGTGAAGCCTGATTCCAGTCACTCAGACACCCATGGTGAGGAGAGCTGGTTCTGACAAGTAATCCTCTGGCTTACACACACACACACACACACACACACACACACACACACACACACACACGCGCGCGCGCGCACGCAGTCTCTCTCTCACACACATACACACAGATACACACACACTCACACACACATTCATACTCTCACACACACACTCTCCCTCCCTCCCTCACACACACATACGCACACACTTACACACATGCACACAATAATGTTTAATTTCAAAAGGAAGGACATGTGCTACCTTGTGTGGATTTGTCTGTTCATCCTAACAGACCTACCAGGTTTTCTTCTGGTATTTGAGGCCATACTACTTGTACATGCACACTTAGAACTATTACAATTTCCCAGTGAATGAAATCTTTATCATCTTAGCATATCAATTTTTACCATCACCTCGAGTGATGCCTTTTTGCCTTAACATATTCAGTTGTTTGGTTCCTTATGTGCCTGGGTCCTCTGTACCAATAATCAGTGCTCTTAACCACTGAGCCATCTCTCCAGCCCCTGTGACGCCCAGAGGAAAGACACTTGCTCCATTTCCCAATAGTAGCTCAGATTGGAGTCATAACTTTCATTCAGAACCTCTAAATGAGTAAAAACAGCAATACTGGAAAATGGCCTGCACGGTATCATTAGTTCATGGCCCTGACAAGAAATCAAAACACTTTTCAGAAAATTCCCGCTTTATAGCTTTTGCCGATTGTTGACACTGCCCCGTCCTTGGGTGGCGCTTTCACACCTCGCTACTGTTTCAAGTGCACGAGGACTCCCAGTTCTACCACACTGCTCATGAATTCTCCAACGCACGGCCCCCTCCTCCCTGCCTGAGAAGCTCCGGTCAGTTCTAACACCGCCCACAGCTCTCACATTTTCTAGCCTCAGAAAGCTCTTCTGGTGGGTGATTTGATTTCAGTAAATTCAACTGAGGAAAATCTTGGCATAAACTCTCATGTGACATCAGAGAAGGAATATCCCTGTCATGGTTCCAGTTCCCTTGACCACAAACTAACTCTCCAGGAAAGGCAAGAACTCGTTTATTTTTCTAGCTTCAGTCTCACTCTTGAATCCTCAAGAAACCGATTGTTGAGGTGGCGGCAGAGGTACTGGTTGAAATACCAGTGATGGTTATAGCAGGAAGCACACTAATGGCTAATTTTAATTAGTATCATAGCAGACAATCTGTTAAGTGCCCTTCACACATTGACTATGAAATCCCCAAGACACTACATGGTATTATGAGCGCTCTTTCTCTCTCTCTCTCTCTCTCTCTCTCTCTCTCTCTCTCTCTCTCTCTCTCTCTCTCTCTCTCCCTCTCTCTGTAGTGATTTAGATGAGAAATCCCCCCCCCAAAGGCTTCCATATCTGAACACTTGGTCCCCTGTTAATGGCACTGTTTGGGAGAGGCTATGGAACCTTTAGGGAATGGAGCCTTGCTGGAAGAAGCATGTCACTGGGCAGGCTTTGAGAATTCACTTCCAGTTTGCTCTTTCTACTTTCTGAGTGTGTTTGAAGGTGTGGTCTTCTCAGCGCCTAGCTCCAGCTGCCTGCTGCCATGCAGAGGGCATGCATGGACTCTCCCTCTGGAACCAAAAGTCCAAATAAACTTTCTTCCGTAAGCCATTTTTGGTCATGGTATTGTATCATAGCAAAAAGGGTAACATTAATGCATCTTCTTCCTGGTGAGAACATTCAAGTTCTAAAGTCCTAAAGAATTTTCAACCAAAATATTCTGGAGGAGTAGAATAATCCGGATTGCTTGAGCCCTGCTTTTATTCCAAGCCTGGTGTCTCAGTCCCTTGGATATCTCCGCTATCAGAAAGGGACCTCCTGTCCATGCTTTGCATTTTAATCCATTTTTCAGCGCAGCACAGCAGGACATGCATAAAACTTGCAGAAGACAGTTGAGTCTTAGTTTCGTCTTTTGTCAAGTGAGCAACCCAACTATATAATTTGAAACGTCTTCATTATCTACCTAAGATCATCTCAGACGAACTATTTTATAAATTCAAATTCTAATGGTAATCAATGCTGGCTTTTCTCTTTCCACCCTTCTCAATAAAGTCTATTTCTTCCAAGCCAGCTCCAATATCAAGTGTAGCAAAAATTCTCCTTCATAGTAGGTAGGAGCTTATCCTAAAAGATAATTACACAATTATGATGATTATGATGATTAAGCAAGTGCTTTTACATGTATGAATGTGCTGCCAAGTGTATGTGTAGGTGCACATGTACAAGCCTGGAGCCCACAGGAGGTCAGAGGAGGGTGGTGGGTCCAATGGAACTAGAGGAACAGCTGGTTTGAGCCACCATATCAATGTAAAGTCAGCACATGATCTAACCACTGAGCCATCTTCCCAGCCCCAATAATCATTTACTTATCACTGAGGGGAATTTTATGGTGGAAGCATCCAGCAGACATAGTCCCCCGTTATTGAGAACATCAACAATAATGGTCATGCTGATATTTCACAGCTCCTGAAGTAATGTACCAAGACACAATATCTCCTATGTAGTCTCCTACCAATCATCAGCTCATGGGGAGTCACAGTTGCAAAAAGCTGAGGAGCTGGTTCAAATTTAAAGACACTAAACACAATGTGTGTGTGGGGAGGTGGAGTAAAATATTTTATATTTGGGATAATTGCCAAAATTTAGCAGATAATATACATTAGAAGATATGATTATAATAATGCTAAACATTCTGAATTTGACCACTGCACTTATTCTTACAAGAACATATTTGGAGGTAGGATCTGTAATTTACTTTGAATGGGCTCGCTAAAAATATATTAATAACAAATGTATTACATAACTTATATATGATTCAACCATCTTAATTCAGAGAACAGACACTACATTAAGATAAAATGTAATACCAAATATGAAATTGTCAGAAGAAAAATTAGATATATTTGCATATCACGCATGATATTGGTTCCCCACAATATGTGTGGGGATCAGAGAAACCTAGGAGTGGGGTGACAGTCAAGTGTGCTAAATAACTGAATTCTGATATCATGTTAGAGAATCCAACCTATGGGTTTTTGGGGTTTTTTCTTTTTCTGAGAGAAGGTTTCTCTGTGTAGTTTTGGTGCCTGTCCTGGAGCTCACTCTGTAGACCAGGCTGGCCTCGAACTCAGAGATCTACCTTCCTCTGACTCCCGAGTGCTGGGATTAAAGGCCTGCGCCACCACCGCCCAGCTCCAACCCATGTTTTTAATCCATCCAATTTTGCCCAGAGTATGTACATGGTGGGTGTGTCCTGAGGACACCTCCTAGGTTAGAGATTTATTCTGAAAGAAGTGCGCGCGCGCGCGCGCACACACACACACACACACACACACACACACACACACACACACACACACACACACAATTTCCGAGGAGGACCCCAGGCAGGTTCAGAAGTTTCCCTTTCCTGTTTGGGAGTGTGACACCTCTTAAGGTCCCCAATGCCTAGTAGATCCTAGGAGTAACGAGGAAATAGTTCCAACCACTCTTTGGGGACCTGTTAGCAGCCTGCAGGCTGGAGGCCTTGTGAGGCCCAGCGCCGATCCCGCCACCTCTAGGTTAAAAGACGCTGCACCAAATGGAAAATTCAGTTCCTTGAAGCAATCCCTTTGTTCCCTGGAGAGAGGGTGGGAGAAGAACCTCCAGAAGAGGCTGCTCCGGGGAATTCAGCCAGTTTCAGGGTCAGAGGGGCCGCGGCGTGGCACCACCTCGAGACCTGCCATTCCTGACCACTTTCCCAGTAGGAGCTGAGCTGCTCCATTCTCACCCACTGTGCAAACCCGAGACTCCCGTGCCCCTCCCAGGAAACAGCAGTGGGAACTCTACCTGGGGTGGTGAGGCGTCGCAGGGGCGCTCCAGGCTCCCGGAGCCCAAGGAGCTGCTGTGGCTCATGTTGGCTGGCCCCCACGAGATGCCGCTGGGACCCAGGAAGCCGAGTGCTGCAGCGCACGGAGCCGGGGACGCCGGTGCGTCTCCTGGGGCAACAAGTAAACAGAATCAGGAGGCGGCGCCTGTTGCCTGAACTAGCCAGTGGCCAAAGCCACCACGGAGACCCGTAGGCCACAATGCAATTATCCCTTAGGGATCTGTCCTCCTAGCTGCCAGTGACACTTAGGGACAGAGGTCGTTCTTAAGAGGGGGAGAGGTGCACATTGCTACCGTGAGTGTAATTCCAGGTCTTAGGCAACGCTGGAGACCTGAACTCAGGGCCTCATGCATGTGAGGCAAGCATTTAGACAATTGAGCCACATGTCCAACCATCTCAGCTGGGCTGGTTGTTGTTGTTTGTTTTTTTCTTTTTTAAGAACCATGCATTCACTTTGTACCTGGCTCTGCAAAGTATGTAGCCTGTCCCGGTGAGTGAACGTTCTTCCGTCCCACCTACTCAACAACCCTGCCCAGAAGCACAGCTGTAGCAACGCTGTGCGGGTAACCTCGTGGCTTCTTGCGACATACTCGCAGGCAGGTGGCCTTTCACCAGCAGCTCCAAGTGTTCCCGTGAGAGTTGGAAGTGGATATTAGAATAATCCGTTTTCCAAATAAGCAAACAGTCACAGTGGGATGAAATAAAAGCCGAAAACACAGAGCCATCACATGGAAGACTGACGACATCCCAGACCAGAAAACTAAGTGTGGTGGAGGAGCTTGCCTTAGTTAGAGGAAATGGACGTGAACCCCACAGTCACATTGTTTGAGAACCCTGGGGGACACATGTGCTGTTGGAAACACACATGAAATCAGGGCTGAGGCAGCTTTTCTTAGGTCTGTCCAGTCATTCTCGATGTATCCATTACATGTATCTAGATGTATTTCAGGGTGTCTCGGCCTTGACAAGCGGTTATTATTGTTTAACTTTCTGAGGTTTTGTACAAGTATAAATTGTATGCTAAGCATAATTCTTTTCATTCTACCTCCCACGACCTTTTCTGCACCCTCATGAGTCCGCTTTGCCACAAGGACAGTTTTATTTCTACTTTTATGTCACATATACACATGATTTACAGATACGAACATACATACAAAATCTAAGAACTACAAATGAGAGAAAATTTGTCCTCCAGAGGCTGGCTTAACTCACTTGATGTGATTATCTTCAGTTGCATCCATTTTCCAGAATTTTTCTAATTGACTGAAAAAAATCCTATCATGAATATGTACCACACATTCTCTATCCAGTCCTCTGTTGCCAAATATCTAGGATGGTTCCATAATTTAAATACTGTGAATACTGAAAAAACAACCTACACTACCTTAATTGACACATCAGAGCCGTGCATATTCACAGGGTACCACGAAATGCTTCACAGAGGCTTGTAGCCTTACAGTAATAGAGCCATATATTCAATCCAAGCTCCTGTCAGTACTCTCGCTTGAAGCCACATTAATTTTTAAATTTCCTCAGTGGAAACTATGCTTTTGGAATCTCCTATTTTCAGTGGAATTCACAGGAAACATACCTTCCAGTTAGTTTTTTTTTTTTTTTTCATCACATGGGAATCAATGTGGATTTATTTAATTTTCGATGAACTGACACTGTCCAAGAAACTTCAAAGCAGATGAAAACTTGAGGCCTCTGGAAGAACCAGCCTGGAAAAAGCCCCCTCTCCAATAACTCTAAAGCCTATCGCAGAATTTCATTTGCTGAAGTCTGTTTCTGATCACTTTGGTTGACCTCAGACTTTTTTCAGGAAAACAGATCTCAGCTTTCACCGTTCTCAAGACTTGTTGTGAAAAGATTTGTCTCCGTGTGAAGTCATAAGTACTCGTACCGTAATGGACACAGACAAGTATTGCCTTCGATCTTTCTGAAGTGTTAAGATGTGAACCCAGTGACTCTTGATGCCTCTGTCTGATGCTGGAATCTAACAATGTCTAGGCAGATTCAGAGGCCTGGATTACGGAGGGGGCTGCATAATGCTGTAGCTTTCTGGGCTGGGCTTTGGAGCATTCCATTATGATGGTCATTTCAGCAAAAGAAAGAAGTAAAATGAGTAAAGCTTGCTCCCATCCAGTCTTCTCACAGAACTCCATGAGTGGGAGCAATCCATGGGTGAGTAATTCACTATGGTCCATCATATCCCAGTGTGCATTTATGCTTTTCTTTACAGTGACAACAGAGATATGAGCTACCAGCTGTTCTCCCTTTTACACATTCTCTAACTTTTTGCAGAAGAGGAATGCTCCT
This sequence comes from Peromyscus maniculatus bairdii, assembly GCF_049852395.1. Lineage (NCBI taxonomy): Eukaryota > Metazoa > Chordata > Mammalia > Rodentia > Cricetidae > Peromyscus > Peromyscus maniculatus. Next base: position 52,830,117 of record NC_134867.1, on the reverse strand, counting down.
AAGTGGGCTCAAGCTGAATTTGAACTGTGTGGTCCAGGAGTTCTAAAGCTAGTAAGTTTGGGAAGAGCAATATCATAAATGCTAAACTTCAAGAAGGCAGCGGGACAGTGTTGGGCTGGATGGAGGGGGGGTGGCAAGGAGACCCAGGGAGAAAACTGCCACAGGGAAGGGGAGACATGACTCAACAGAGGGTAGGGGAGTCTTGAGGAGAGGGGAGACAGATGTGTACTTACATCTGCGATCACACAGGGGATCATAGTGGGACCTAATCAGACAGCAAGCAGACAAAGCGAAGGAGTGAAGAGGAGACGTTCAGTTAGGGACTGTCCTGGTGCTGTGGCGAGACACCATGACCACGGCAACTCTTATAAAGGAAAACATTTCATTGGGGCTGGCTTACAGTTTCAGAGGTTCAGTCCATTATCATCATGGTGGGAAGCATGGTGGCATGCAGGCAGACATGACGCTCAGGAGGTAGCTAAGAGTTCTACATCTTGATCCACAGTTAGCACAAGGAGACTATGTGCCACACTGGGCATACCTTGAACATAGACGATATCTCAAAGCCCACCTCCACAGTGACATGCTTCCTCCAACAAGGCCACACCTCCTAATAGTGCCACTCCCAATGGGACAAGCATTCGAACACATGAGTCTGGGTGGGGGGGGTCATACATATTGAAACCACCACAGGGACAAACTCAGACTGAGGTGTGGAGAGGAGAAGACAAATATTTTTGGTATGGAATAAGAAGTGTTGGGCACATGGAGCTTAAAGCAGAAATTCAGCTCATTCTCCAAGAGTGTTTAACCCTGTCTTGAAGTACCCTGATAATCCTGGAGTGCCCATACCCATGTTAAGTAAATGCTGAGACAAGATTTTTTTGTTTTAAAGCCTGAAAGCAGCTTCTGGAAAGGAAGATGGAAAGCTGTTTTTCATTCAGACATAGTTTCTTGTGTTCTAAATCATGACATTTGTTTACTTGTGTGTTTTGCAAATGCATGTGCTTCTTATAAGAAAATTTGTACTGGGCCTAGAGAGATGGCTCAGTGGTTAAGAGCTCCAGCTGCTCTTCAAGAGGACCTGGGTTCTGTTCCCAGCATCCACATGGCAGCTCACAACTGTCTGTAACTCCCATCCCAGGAATCTTCTGGCCTCCGTAGGCTCTGCGTGTGCATAGACAAATGCAGGTCAAATACCCATAGAAATGAAATAGAAAAAAAATGAAGAAAAAAATTGCTATGATGATTTTTGGAGCTTTAACGTGTATTTAAAAATGTGTCATCCACCTGGCGTGGTGGTGCACACCTTTAATCCCAGCTTTCCTGAGGCAGAGAGGCAGGCAGTTCTCTGGGAGTTCGAGGCCAGCCTGATTGATCTACAAGGCAAGTTCCAGGACAGCCAGGGCTGTTACACAGAGAAACCCTGTCTCGAAAAACCACAAAAATAAAAGTGCGTCACTCAAACCACTCCTGTGACACTTGGGTTATATCAGGATCATTTTTAAAGAGTACATTTGAGTTAAAGAGTACAACTTGTTATGCTCTATGTCGGTATCTCTCCAAGGTCGTATGTTGGAATACTCTATTCAGTTTGCTAACGTTAAAAGGAAGGGATCTGAAAAATTGCTCCGTGGGTAAAGTGCTTGTTTTGCAAGCTTGAGGACCTGAGTTGGGTTCCCTAACACCCACATAAAAAGCTGGGCATACAGCATACATCTGTAATCACAGCCCTGGCTGGAGGAGAGAGAAAGACCTCAGGAGGACTGCTGGGCAGCAGCCTATTGGGGAATATTACTTTAACTATGTAAAAATGTGTTACATTTGTTTATGTTGCAGAATATTACTTTAACTGTGTAAAGATGTGTTACATTTTTTTGTTGTTTTGGGGTTTTTTTGTTTTTGTTTTTGTTTTTGTTTGTTTTTCGAGACAGGGTTTCTCTGTGTAGCTTTGCGCCTTTCCTGGGACTCACTTGGTAGCCCAGGCTGGCCTGGAACTCACAGAGATCCGCCTGGCTCTGCCTCCTGAGTGCTGGGATTAAAGGCATGTGCCACCACCGCCCAGCCATGTTACATTTATTTATGTTGCAGAATATTACTTTAACTGTGCAAAGATGTGTTACATTTGTTTATGCTACATTTGTTCATGTAAAGATGCTTTGCCTTTGTTTTACCTTGCCTGCCTAAGGCACCTGACTGGTCCAATAAAAAGCTGAACAGTCAATAGCTAGGCAGGAGAGGGATAGGTGGGGCCAGCAGCCAGAAAGAATAAGTAGAAGGAAGAATCTAGGCTCGAGAGGAGAGAAAGAAGGAGAAAAAGAGGGAGATGCCTGGGTCCAGTCAGCCAGGCTACTGTCAGACAGACAGACATGGAAGAAGCAGGAAAGCAGGACATACAGAATGAAAGAAAGGTAAAAAGCACCGAGGCAAAATGTAGATGAAGGGAAGCAGGTTAAACTAAGTTATAAGAGCTGGTGGGACAAGCACAAGATAAGGCCGAGCAGTCATAACTAATGCGTCTTTATTTGGGAGCTGGTTGGCACCCCAGAGAGAGCCTGCTTCAGCAGCCTAGCCAAACTATGTGAGCTCTAGGTTCAGTAAAAGGCCCTATCTCAAAAAATAGGGTAGAATGTAATAGAGGAAGACACTCAACATCTACCTCTGGCCTCCACACATGCACACACAGGCAAATGCACCCCCCAGACACACACAGACACACACACAAAAAAAAATTATAAAGAAACATGGCCTCTAGGAAGACCTCACTGTCATGATTAAGATCAGTGCCTGTGCAAAGGACTCTATCAACAGGACAAAATGGCAGCCTATAGAATGGGAAAAGATCTTCACCAACCCCATATCCAACAGAGGACTGATTTCCAAAATATATAAAGAACTCAAGAAACTAAACATCAACAAACCAAATAAGCCAATTAAAAAATGGAGTAAAGATCTAAACAGAGAATTCTCAACAGAAGAATTTCAAATGGCCAAGAAACACTTAAGGAGATGTTCAACATCCTTAGCCATCAGGGAAATGTAAATCAAAATGACTGACAGGCTAAGTCAAAATGAGTCATTTTGACTTAGCCTGTCAGAATGGCTAAGATCAAAAACACAAGTGACAACTTATGCTGGAGAGGATGTGAAGCAAGGGGAACATTCCTCCATTGCTGGTGGGAGTGAAACCTTATACAGCCCCTTTGGAAAGCAGAGTGGCAGTTTCTCAGAAAATTGAGAATCAACCTACCTCAGGACCCAGTAATACCACTCTTGGGCATATACCCAAAAGATGCTCAACCACACCACAAGGAAAGTTGCTCAACTATGTTAATAGCAGCTATATTTGTAATAGCCATAGTTTATTTGTTTATATATATAAATAGTTTATTTGTTGAAACCACCTAGATGCCCCTCAACTGAGGAATAGATAAAGAAAATGCAGTACATTTACACAATGGAGTATTACTCAACTGTTAAAAACAAGGACATCAGAAAATTTGAAGACAAATGGATGGAACTAGAAAAAAAAAATTATCCTGAGTGACGTAACCCAGACAGAGAAAGACATACATGGTATGTACTCACTCATAGGTGGATATTAGCTGTAAAATAAAGGGTAACTATACTACAATCCACAGAACCAGAGAGACTAGGTAATCAGGAGGGTTCATGGGGGGATACCTACGTCTCCCCGGGAAGGGGAAATAGAAGAGATTTCATGAGTGGACTGAGGTGGGTATGGATGGGAACATGAGCAATCGGGTTACAGGGGGAAGAATGGGGAGAATACTGAAAGAGACTACTGAAAAGGTGGGGCATTTCAGGGTCATGTAAAAACCTAGTGCAAGGGAATCTCCCAGGAATCTAAAAGGATGACCCCAGCTAAGACTCCTAGCAATAGTGAATATGTAGCCTAACTGGCCATCTCCTGTGACCAGGCAAGACTTCAAGTGGAGGGACTGGGAAACCAACTCAGCCACGTAGCCTTAGGCCTATAGTCTGACTTGCCTATGGGATGTGCTGGGGTAAGAGTGGTCTAGGGATTGAGGGAGTGACCAGCCAATGACCAGTCTAGCCTAAAACCCATGCCAGGAGAGTAAGACCACTCTTGGCACTGCCTGGAGCACCAGGACCCACAGGCTAGATGACCCAGAGACCTAGGATAGAACCAAGCATGACTGGAGAAAAACTACAATGTCAATGTAATAATGCCTGATGATATTCTGCTATACTCATAGATTGGTGACTACCCCAATTGTCATCAGAGAGGCATCATCCAGCACCTGGTAGAAACAGATGCAGACCCACAGCTCAACATTAGGCAGAGCTTGGGGAATCCTGTTGAAGAGAAGGAAGAAGGATTTTAGGAACCAGAGGGGTCAAGGACATCACAAGAAAACCCACAGAATCAACTCACCTGGGCTCACAGGGGCTCACAGAGACTGAATCAACAACCAGGGAGCCTGCATGAGACTGACCTAGGCTCTCTACATATATGTTACAGTCTTGTAGCTTGGTCCTCTTGTGGGACTCTTAACAGTGGGAACAGGACTGTCTCTGACTCTTTTGTTATATGATATTTTGTTTGTGTTCTGACAAATAAAGCTTCCCTGGAGATCAGAGGATGGAGCTAGCTGCCACTAACTAACCCTAGAGGCCAGGCAATGGTAGCACACACCTTTAATCCCAGCACATGGGAGGAGGAAGCAGGAAGATCAGGAGTGCAAGGCCACCCTGGGCTACATGAGATCGAACCAGTCTAAAAGAGAAACAGGGCCAGGTGGTGGTGGCTCAAGCCTTTAATCCCAGCACAATTAGGAGGTGAAGACAGGAATATAAGACGGGTGGAGACAGGATCTCGGTCCCTTTCGGTCTGAGGGTTCAGAAAGGTAAGAAGTGACTGTGGCTGCTCTTTTGCTTCTCTGATCTTTCAGCTTTACCCCAATATCTGATTCCTGGTTGTAGCTAGAGTTTTCCTGCCTGGCCCACAGTCAGGACAAATCTCTCTCACCTGCCAGCAGCCGCTCAGACCCAACCAAGTAAACACAGAGACTTATTTTGTTTACAAACTGTATGGCCGTGGCAGGCTTCTTGCTAACTGTTCTTATATCTTAAAATTAGTCCATTTCTATAAATCTATACCTTGCCACATGGCTTGTGGCTTACCGGTACTTTACATCTTCCTTGTCCTGGCGGCTGCAGCAGGCAGTGACTCTTTCTGCCTTCCTGTTTTTTTATTTCTCCTCTCTGTTAGTCCCGCCTATACTTCCTGCCTAGCCATGGACAATCAGGTTTTATTTATTGACCAATCAGAGCAACTTGACATACAGACCATCCCCCAGCACAGCCAAGTGCAGACCATCTCAGACACCAGCACTCAGGCCGGTGGTCCTAATCATCCTCTATGCGGACCTGCTGGGTAAAGCCATGAGGAACCTGAGAACGGGTTCCCACAGCACATACAGAACATCCCACAGCACCTGGTTTTTATTTAATAAAACTAATTAGGATCATGCTTCACTCTTTTACTGGCTTTTGGGATCCTACTCCTTATACTGGGTCACCTTGCCCAGCCTTAATACAAGGAGAGGTGCTTAGTCTTACTGCAACTTGAAGTGCCATGTTTTGTTGATGCTCACAGGAAACCAGCCCTTTCCTAAACAGAAATAGATGAGGAGTGGATTGCAGGGGCCATGGGGATAGGGGGGTAGGGGGGTAGGGGTAGGGAGCTGGGAGGAGAGGAGGGAGGGGAAACTGCAGCTGGAATGTAAAATTAATAAATAAATTTATTTATTTATATATTTAGTTAGTCAGTTAGTTAGTTATTTTTTAAAAAGGAGAAAGAGAGATCAGTGCCGGTGTAAGAGTTGCTCCAGCAAACTGCCGTGGACACCGCCTCCAGATGTCATCATCTGCAAAGCGCAGAGCTCAGAACCACCGGAAGTGCTGGCACTTTCACCTTGAACTTCTCAACCCCCGGAACTATGAGAAATAGTTTTACGTTTACAGTGACCCATTCTAGTTTTTTTATATTTTATTATAGCAACCGGCATGGACTAAGACAGAACTGAATGAAACCTAGCCCAAGGCTGCAAATAGCTATTCAGTCACTTAAGAAAAAGAGAAATAATTTAAACACACATTACTGAAACCTATGTCAGAGCAGGGAAAGGTCTCCTGAGTGTGCGTTAATCCCTGCTCTCTAATAAATGAACAATGGTCGTGGTCATCAGTTCATCCTGAAATGCATCCCCCATCTGTTATGTGTTTTATTGTAATAGACAGCTGGTTGTGAAGCCACTTATCAATGTCACTTTCAGTGATCACCACAAACGTCCATTCCATTTATGTTTAAGGTCCACTTTTTTTTCTCATGTACATGAGAGCATACATGTTTAATAACAGAAATAAACATGATCCTTTTGTAACTTTACTGTCAGAGAGGTTGAGAGAGCCGTTGAGAGCTCACTTCATGGGAAATAACCCACTCAAACACCTTCTCTGTCACTGTTAAGGGGAATTATAATTGCTATTTTAAGAAGCAAAGACCTTAGGATTCTCAAGGGTGTTCAGTGAATAAAGGTGCTTGCAACCAATTGACAGCTTGAGTCTGACGTCCCAGACCCCCACAGTGGCAGTGGAGAACTGACTAAAAGCTGTCCTCCCACATCCACACATGCACCGGAGCAGGTGCATCCCTTCTCCATGAAAACAGATAAATAATGAATGTAAAAACAGTGCTTGGAGGATTGATTAATTTACGTATGTGCAGGATTTCTTATGAATTCTAAAAAATTAGGCCAAGGGGCTGGAGAGATGTCTCAGTGGTCTTTCAGAGGACCTGGCGTCAGTTCCCAGCACTCACATGGTGACTCACAACCCATCTAACACCAATTCCAGGGGATGTGATGCCCTCTTCTGACCACCACGGGCACTACACATGCATGGTATTCATATACACACTCAAGCGCACACACATACACATAAACTTAAAAAAATAACAAATCTTAAATAGGCCAAATATTGCTCTACAATATAATAACTTCTAGATGCATTTGCACTGGATTTTTTTTTGGTAGTGTTTAAAAAACAAAATTAAAGCTGGAAAAATGGTTCATTAGGTAAAAGCATTTGCCACATAAGCCTGATGGTCAGATCTCCAGTGCCCATGAAAAAAATCTGGACACAGTGGCACATGACTGTAACTTAGCACCCCTACAAGATGAGAGGTGGAGACCGAATTCCTCAGAAGCTTGTGGACTAGTTACACATTGCAGTTTATAGTATAGCAGCAAACAAGAAAGGAGACCTCTCCTCCAACAAGATAGAACACTCATTATACACACACATGCACTAAACAAAGATAAAATAGAGTCTTAAGTATTAACACCATGGGAAAAAGATCCGGGAAAGCATCAAAGAGATTATAAAACTTTCTGAAGTTGGGAATGTGCTTGTTTTTCAAGCTTGGAGGACTTGAGTTTGATCCCCAGAATCCATATAAAACAAAGATGGGTATAGTGATACTCAATTGTAATCCCAGTTCTAGGAGCTAGGCAGATTGCAGGGGGCTAGTCCAGCCAGTGTGGCCTTGTTTGTGAATTCTAAGTCAATGAGGGTAAAAAGATGTTGACGGACGTTGTTTTTCCTACATACAGACAAACACAAATATGTACACACATGGGCACAAACATGCACCCTGAGCTGGTTGCAGGTTAGATTTGGCCCATAGGCCATGCTTCCAACCTGTAATCCCTGATCTAACATGTGAGGGTGGGGGATGGTCTCTGCAAACGCCATGGCCAGCAGAGTGTCAATGGAGGAAGACAAGAAGGGAATCCATTCCAACAGGACTCAGTAGCTGGTGTTGGTTCAAACTTTGAGAATCTGACCCCAAGTAGTTTATTTAAGGCACATTTAAGCGCAGCAGAACTTGGAAAAAAGTTTCCTGCTGGTAATTAACTCAAACCCCCGCGTACAACACAGCTTAAGACGTGACTACTCCAAACTCTTGCAAAGTACAAATGACGTCATCTACAAAGATAGGTTCTGTAGATTAACCAAGGAAAGAGGCTCAAGGTAAACAAGCTCATGATAAGGAGCTAGGGTAGCAGCTGTGGCCTGGCCATACAAACAGCGCAAAGGTCACCAGGCTATTAACCACATCTGATCCCAGCGTTCTGGGCAGAAAACAGGTTATCCATCTCTCTCTTTGAAGAGACAACCCTGTGAGGTTAATATTCCTGATTTCCCTGTGGCTTGTCTGTGAACACAAGGACCTACATGCCTCCTATAGTCTAGAACAAAATCTGAGATAGAGATACATTTCCTTTATTTTTTGTTTTCGTTTTGAGACTAGGTCTCACTGCGTATCCTTGGCTGATCTGGACCTCACTACAGAGACCAGGCTACCCTCAGACTTGCAGTAATCTTCCTGCTTCATTGCAAAAATTACAGGTGTGTGCTGCCACATTCAGCTTTAAATTCTCATCCAGAATCAATTTAAGGTAGATTATGTAGTAAATCATTGCATAGGAAGTATTCAAACACAAAAATATCTTCTAGGTGACATGGGAACGGCTAGCATTTGGGAAATAGTGGGACTTCCTAGCAGCATTGAGGAAACACCTAAGGTTTATGGTCAAGGTTTTAAAATGAAACCAGTGGTCTCTATTGTATGATTTTTCTTCTCCGTTCCAATTTTTTGAGGAAAATGGAACACATTTACCTTCAAGCAAGGTCAAGGTTATACCAGGCCAGTAAGATCGAGAGAAGAACAGAGACCTTATTGTATTTGCAAGGGAGCCGTCATAATAACGGATATGGAATATGAGCGGGACAGTACAGGAAGTGGAGGCGGAAGAAAAATGAGAGCATGTGAGAGCTACAGAGTAATAATGAAAGTGCAGGAGTGATGAATGAAAGATGTGAGGAGGTCAGAACCCGGCAGCAATGGGCTATTCCAGTAAATAATTGAGAAGACAGTGGGTGCTGGGTAGAGTGAGATGTCTGAAGCCAGAGACAGTGCAGTTCCTGGGCTAGGCTGTAACCATGGAAACAGGTAACTCAGTCGAAAAATGGGGGGAAAAAATCATTGCTCCCAAAGCAGGTAATCAAAAAACTAAATGGCCAAGATGCTGGACAGGTCACCCAGTTGGATGTTGATGTCACCAAGGATGATGATAGAGGAAGACAGCCAGGAGCAAAAGTCCTCAATAGATAGGTCCCCGAGAAATCAAAACTGGCCTATGGAGATGGCAGATTTTTTTTTCCCAGACAAAAGCCCAACTCTTCTTCTTGATGGCTAAAAATAATAGATGGCTCAAGGAAAATGATGTAGAATAAAGCATCCTCTTGACTTTAACTAAGTTGGCAATCAGCAATTAACTCTTCACTGAAATCAGATTATTAATGAGATTAAGATCTTTCCACATATATGAAAAAATGACCATAAAGTAAAGGATATTTTATCATTTAAAAAATATGGAAAGTCCTTGGATTTGTCCCTAGGCTTGGAGGTCCTCAGATCACAAGAGTGGACACATCCTGATCCAGGCTGTCTGGGTTCAAATTCTTATATTGCTATTTCCTAGTCTTAGGATGATGGACAAATTCTTTAATCTCTTTAAACCTATTTTGGTATCAGTGATATAGAGGTACTAATGTGAGGTTGATATAAAGATGATACTGTTTAATATGTGCAAAGTACCTAGCATGCAGAATTTGGGACGAAGTTAATAAGTGTTAGCTATTAGCATTATTTGTCCTAGAAATAGAGTAGCGAATTCTCCCCATAAGGACCACAAAAGCAGTGTTTACTCTTATTCTACCAGACCAACAACTTTGGAAGATCATAAGCTTAAATTATTTTAACTAAATGCACAAGAATACATTTTAAAAACACCTTCTTTGCTTTTGGGGAAACAAAAATTTTTAGAAGGGAGCTGAAAACACCTCACTTCTAAGATCAGACATCCAACCGGTCATAGAGACACAGGCATGTAAGACCAGCATTTGAGAGGTGAGCACATGAAGATCAAGGCCACCCATGGCTATACAGGGAATCTAAGGCTAGCCTGGGCTACACGAGGCCATGCCTCAAAACAACACAGGTCCAGAAGATGGCTCAAAAGTTGAAAGTGTTTGTGGCTGTAGAAACCTGATGAGCCAAGTTCAATCCCCAGAACTCATGCAAAAACCTGGAAGAGGTAGCAAGTGACGTGGACCCATATTCCCAACAGTCCTCCTGTGAGATGAGTGGCAGAGACAGGAGGATTCCCCGGAAGCTTGCTGGCCAGCTAGCCCGGAGTACCCACAGTGGCAGAAACAAGAGGCCCTTTCTCGGCAAAGTGGAAAGAATGAACCAACCCCCAAGCGTTGCCTTTTGACCTCTATACACTTCCATGGCAGACTTGAACCCGCACTCACACACACACATACACACCAAGAAAATAAATGATTTCAATGTTTCTAACTTTTTTTTTTAATTAAAAATACACACCTATGGGCCTCCTCTTCTTAAACCACAGCAGAGATATGCAGAATGCCTTATAAAACCCTACTATTTCCTGAGCCAAAGAAAAACCTTAAACTAATTAACTATCTCATCATATTTAAAGAAAGAATGTGGTCTGCATGGGACAAGTGGCTCCACCATGGGGACAGGAGACAGGGAGGGCTGTGGACTTTAATCACTAATGCCTTGTCCCTTCGGCAGCTTTGGTCATCATCTAAAATAATAGGTTGGCATTTAGTTTTGAAAGATCAAGGCTTCACCCAACACAGCCACCAAGCTTAACCTGCTAGAGGTGGAGAGATCTAAGAACTTCTCTTTCAACAATGCTCAACTGTGCCTGGATCCACACCACAGATCCGTGCTGCTCTCAGCCTCGGTGGAGGAAGTTTCCTTCGACAGTGGGCAAGAGCTAATACAGAGTCTCACGGTGGAGGGTTGGGTGCTCAGCCCTAATCTGGACAGCTGTAGCACATCCTCCCCACATCCCGGGAAACATCTCAAAGAGGGGGCGGAAAGAAGGCAAGAGCCAGATGATGAGAGGCGGGCCGAGAAACACTGTCATCCGGGCATGACGCGGCCATGGCCCTCATAAACTCAGCAGCTGTTCTCTGCAGCATGCCTGCACTAGATCAAGCCTGTCAACATTCCAGCATGGATGGGCGAGGGGCTCACCAGGCTTCACCCCTAGTTGAGGAGCTATTGGCAGGTAACGCTGATAAGGAGTGGAAGGGTCATTTTTCTTCAGGGGTGAAGCTACTGGCAAGCTGCCGATGACCCAGTCAATAACATGACACCCATGCTCATGCAAGCAACCTTAATTAAACTCAGTGGGTCATAAAAATAATACATACAGACATGCGTGCATGCATGCATGCATGCATGCATGCATACATACAAAAATAGGAGGAAAGCATGTTGGGAAGAAGAAGGGATTCAGAGAATGAGAGGGATAAGGGGTAAATATGGTCAAAAGGTACTACATAAATGCATGAAATTGTCCAATGATAGTTTTAATGCCATTTACTGAAATTTGCCACTATGCTTTAGATTTATTCTTGTTGTTGTTGTTGTTGTTATTTTAATGGCATGGAGCCCTATCCAAGAGAGCCCTGGTTTGTGTACATGTGTGATCTGTGGGGGGGTGAGTGCATGCCACAGTGCAGCCATGAACTTGTCTTCCCTAGAATCCTGGTCCATTTGTAAAATGATTCTGGAGGTAATTTGTCCAGGAACAGGAGGTTCACAGCAGACTTATAACAACCTACTTGAAGTTACTCGAGATCATGCTGAGACAGCAAGGAGAAAATATTAAGATTGGTTTATTATTAATAATATTAAATCATTGTGGTGTGTGGTGTACATGCCACAGCGCATGTGTGGGGTCAGAGAACAATCCTCGGAAGCCAGTTCTCACCTCTCATCTCGAGTTCCCAGGATCAAACCCGGGGCCCCACATTTGTGCAGGAGAGCATCTCTACCCACTGAGCCACCCTCCTAGCCCAGGACCCTTCTTGCACCACAAAGCTCTCAAAGGAGTGAAGTCAAAAGTTCCTCAAAACATGAAGACAACGAACCAAACGTTCAGTTAAGATCAAGCTTTCAAAAGCAAGCTGGTTTCTAAACGTAGGCCGAAGCCCCAGCTATTTCTGAATCTTTTAAAATTCCTTATCATTTTGGAACATCTCAGGGCTCTGAGTAGGGTTGAGAGGAGTGTGGGATATTCCTGACCCCGCTTTAGACATGTTCCGGATTGCTTTTAAAATTGTGCCAACTTTCAAACAAAAAGCAGTTCTAGTTTTTTTTAAAAATCAAGAGGGAAACCGTCCCTGCTCACACTGCTTTCGCCCCAGCTTCTTGGGCTGACTTGAAGTTCCTGCCAAGGCTTTCACAGCAGCATTCTGCACCCTTTTGATGATTTTTCGGAATCACATGAGACCAGATTTTATAAGCAATTGTCGGTTAGTCAACCACATGCCTATATCTATAAAGTGACTCTCCTTTACCCCTCCCAGAAACATCCAAATAATAAACTGGTCTAAGTTTTTGTTTGGAAGAGATCCTTATCTTCTGCTGATTCATGGGTTGATCTCAATTAAATCTATTTATAAAGTTGCATTACCAGTCATGAATTTACTTGGCCAATAAAAACTCTTTCAAAGAGAAAGAGAAGGAAGCAGAGAAGAGAAAGCAAGTGAGATACAGGCAGTTGGGTCATCAGATGGCCATTTTAAAAACAAGCAAGCCCCTGAGCCTGTCCCGGGTTTCTTGACACGGCTCTAGAAGTTTCATCCTAGATGCAAAGCACCGAATTCAGAACATCAACTTCTTTTATTTCATTTGATAAATCAGCCTGCTCAATACGCACATTGATCAGGAAGCTGGTGACTTAAAGAGAGCAGCAAGTATTTAACACTGCCCTCCAGGATTCAGACTAATAAGAAATGGTGAGATTTCGAGAAGAAAAAGCATAATATGCTTATTGCAAAGTTTACTAAATGGTAAAGCATAACTCAAGGTAATAAAATGACTTAAAAATATGATCAAGGACATTTTCTTTTTTAAAAAAATTGAAGACTTTTTTGGGGGGGGTGCATAAGAAATTTGCAAATGGAGAGTGCCGCTCAAGTAAACTGGACATAGGTTTCTCACATGAGGAAGGGAAACTTGGAGAAATGGGAGGCAATGTTTAGAATTCTTTGAGGAACATAAGGTGGATGGAGGCAAATTCGGCACAAATCAGGGTGGTTATAAATTCTGCAAGTGCATTGGAATGCCCAGGTCAAGAGGCAAACTGTGTCAATCTGGTATTTCTTAGACTTTCCAAGGTATTTTCGGAGTCTGGGAAATTGTTCTCTCTGGCAAATTCAGTTCCCAGCATAATCTCTGGGTGGCAATTTAGCCCTGTTGGTAAAACCACTGACTCGAAAGAGATTTTTGCTCTTTTTGACCATGCTGTAGCCATTTTGATTTTTATGTTACCTGTAATAGTTTGATGACAGGCTAGAAAATGACTTCCCCAGGAAGCAGATATTACTCAGCCTGTCAAAGACAGACAGAAAGAAGCTATTCCCTCGCTTACATGCTGGAGCCCCGGGACAGCCATTTGGGCCCCCCATGAGCCCACAGATCTTTGAATTGGTCCTTACACACCTATGCATTCACTCTCAGTCACAAAACACAAAAAACCACTTAACTTGCCCCAATCAAAAGCATAAACTTATCATTTCATTTTTTTTCTGCCACAGCCATAGTGTGGCCAACTGTTTTGCAGGTCACAACACAGAGTTAGGTGTGACCTTGAAACCTGACCTTTGGGATGTAAGCACAAGTGAAATACATGACTTCCAAGTTCAGCCCAGAAAAAAAAAATCACCTGTGCTTGTGGCTGCTCTCTTTCAGTCTTTATAGATCTTGATTTCTGTAGGAGCCCAGAGCCGCCATCCTGTCTTCACAGAGCTGGATGCTTCCACACACATATCCCTGACAAGTGGGCTTCATAAGAATAATTTCTAGTCTATCAAGCTGTCGAGTTGCGGCTGTTATCACAGCTAGCACAATCTTAACGATAAGGTGTGCTGTCGTTTGAAACAAAGAAAATGGGGGACCTGTGAGATGATGGCTAGTGGGTAAAGGTGTGTGTTGCTGAGTGTAAGGATCTGAGTTCACTCACCAGAACTCACACGGGAAAAGGAGAGAAATGACACCCCCAGATTGTCCTCTGACCTCCTCGAGCATGCATGGCATGTGTGCACATGCACACGCATCACACACACACACACACACACACACACACACACACACACACACATGCGCGCGCGCAAGAAATGTTACTTGAAAAAGAGAAGGGGAAGAGAATGGGAGAAAGAAAGAGGAAAGAAAAGAAAAGAAAGTAGAGATATAGTAGGGGTTGGAGAAATGGCTCAGTAGTTAAAAGCACGGGCTGCTCTTGCAGTGTACCTGGGCTCAGTTCCCAGCACCCACCTGTCAGCTTACAACTTTCTGTAATCCAGTTCCAGGGGATCTGATGCCCTCTTCTGACCTCTGCAGGCACAGTGTACACAGGGTACACAGATACTTGCAGGAAAACCACTTATATACATAAAATAATACCGTTTTAAAAAGAGCACTTCTGAGCTGGCGGTGGCGGTGGCAGTGGCGGTGGTGACACACACCTTTAATGACCAACCAGCACTAGGGAGGCAGAGGCAGGTGGATCTCTGGGAGTTCGAAGACAGCCTGGTCTATACAGTGAGTTTCAGGACAGCCAGGGCTGCACAGTGAAAACCTGTCTTGCAAAAAAAAAAAAAAAAAAAAAAAAAAAAAAAAAAAAAGAGTACCTCAGTGCCTTAGCTCCACTATCTGCAGCTGAATTTTCTAACATTTCAGGTGTCCTTGTCAACACAGTCTGAAAGAACTGGCATGTGCCTTAATTCTTTTAAGGGAGGAATATCACCGAGTGCTACAATTGTTTCACTTTATGATTAGTACTAATCTCATATTGCGCCTAATTTATAAACTAAATCTTACCAGGTTTAAACACACAGGTAGCTGTGTACTGTAGCGCATTTAGAACGGATTTCAAACATCCTGTTCCCAGAAATGTTTTAGAGTCCCGTTGGGGTTGCCTCATGTTACCAGGGAAATTGAGGTCCCCTTTGAGGGCCCTTAGACTCATTTTAAAAGAAGAAGAAGAAGAAGAAGAAGAAGAAGAAGAAGAAGAAGAAGAAGAAGAAGAAGAAGAAGAAGAAGAAGAAGAAGAAAACTAACAGAAAATTTTGTTACAGTTCAAAGGAAAAATCCAGGGCATGCAAACTATAAATCTTAGCAACTACCCAAAGGAGGAAGATGGAAGACGGAAAATCATGCTCTTTGAGTTAAGTTGGCATGTTGGGCAATGGAGGTAAGCTTCATGGCAAAAGAGAGGGAGGAATGGTTTTTACTGAAAGCATGAGGATGCGAAAAGTGTTAAAAAAGAGTATGCTTAGAAAAGAGGAGGAAGAAGAGGAGAAGTTATGCGCTTTCCTGACTCATTCGGAAAAGAGGGCTGATTTAGGAAGCTGAATGGCTGTGGTTTCATATGGGACCACCCAGGAGCCAGGACTTCTGGGAAAGAAAAGTACTATCTCATTAAAGAGATAAATATACCTCCCATCTCTTTAGGATAGTGTTAGATGAGCCCAGTTTCCTAGAGGTCGTCTCTTGGCCAGGATATTGACCTGCCCACCTGGATTAAGTCTTAAGGGAGGAGACAACGGCATGTCTCCATCCTTTTGGCTGGGAGGCAGCAGCTTAATGGGCTTTCAGAGTCTGTTTATTGGAGGGTGGACTCCAGGGATTGGGGGAGGAGGCTAATGGAAATGAAAGAGTGTTCAATTTTCTTGGGGGAATGATGTTGACTTATGAAGGGAGATTACTGTGAATCCGTTTTCACTTCTAAAAGTCAAAACAAAACATTTGAACAATGAGTATCACTAAAATTCTAGGTAGAGTTACACTCATAAATTACAAGCCTAGATCCTGCATTACCCTCTCCCCACTAGTTAGGAGGCCAGAGTAGATTCTGTCTGTGGGAGGGACTAAGACTCCATTCATCCCATAGAAAGTGTTTGTTGTGCAATAACACTCTCACTTTGCAACACTGTATCCTGATGAAGTTTTACAGGGACTCACACTTGCAAAGCAGACCATGTGGGTGCCAACTTGGTTGATATGGGACTGGAGGATCTGGCTTCCACTCGGTTCTGGCCCCTTGGTAACATTGTAAGGAAATTCCTGGAGCCCTTGGGAGCACAGTTTAAAAGTCACAGTTATATCAACCAATCAGAGTACGTTAGGAAGAGTCACACTGGGCACACTTAGTTTCCCTTATAACTTAGACTGACCCTACTATATACCAGTTTGTGTTTTGAAATTTATTTACGATTTTCAACCTGTATAACCTCTTAGGCAAGAAATTCAATTTTTCCTTATTTATGTGTGTGTGTGTGTGTGTGTGTGTGTGTGTGTGTGTGTGTGTCCTTGCTCTATTTTTTTCTACCATTGCTTAGTTCACACTAATATTACATTATTGCCTTTGCCTCAGTTTCCCCCACCCCTCCAACCAGGCACAGGAGTGTGTAGCAGCGGATCTCAGTACATCCGAAGTCAGAAGCAGCCACCTCACGCATGCATGCCGCTACTTATCTCCCTTTCTTCTCTGGCCCAAGATCCCCCCCCCCCCCGATAGGAATGTTCCACTGTCAGAACATAGTCCAAGAATGGAGTTGTGTGAGGAGATTTCTGCGTGCTTGTAGGAAAAGGCACTCCAAGAAACCAAGAATCTCCTGACCTCAACTTCTTCAAAAACATGGCACTGTTCTTGGATTGTGCTTTCGTGACCCTCCAAGGTATATCAGACACAGGCAGGCAAGTTTATTTCAGATTATTCGTTACAACTGGCTATTGTTATTTGTTTGTTACACCTCTATGGAAGAACATGGTTTTGCCATGTGCAGTTTGTCTGCCACGTGCGCCTTGTCCTTGTGATTGTACACTTTAGTCATATGACTCTCCTTAAGCGCCAGAATATAAGTTGTCTGATGTTCTGAATAAAATTGGCTATTGCGTGGACTTTAGTCTGCCTCATTTACTGGCTTCATTCTCCTGGGTCCCACCACTTCTAGAGCAGTAAGGAGCCCCCAGGTGGAAGGCTCTGCCCACCTTTTTAATCACGATAACACCCCCCCCCCCAGCATGCCCACAATTTCTGACAAGTCGACACCACCAATCATCATATCATCTCACAGGAGTTGTCCATGAAGAAAAATAGCACTTAGTGGGAAAAGAGATTTGGAGTTTTTTTTTAATAAGTATCAACTTTCAAGCAAAAGGGATAAATAAGGTCATGTTGTTTAGTACATGATAAAAAGAATCGAAAGAGAGAAAAAGAGGGGAAGGAAGGAAGGAAGGAAGGAAGGAAGGAAGGAAGGAAGGAAGGAAGGAAGGAAGGAAGGAGAGGAGGAAACACCACAATCATATACACACACAAGCAATTGGACACTAAAATTATAGACAGAGCTAAAAGTGAGTTTAGTGTTTATGTATAAAGGATATTAAGTACAAAAATAGCTGAACACTTAAGCCATATACTTTATCTGCAAGGGCATTGTTAATTAGTATTGGAATAGGATTTGAATCCTTGCTCAACTCTGAGTCAGAACTCATCTTAACAATGATCAAGTTCATTTTCCACAGTTTCCAGGGCTTCAGCAGCTCAAGCCAAGATTTCTGTTTGAGATTGAAGGAAGTGGAAACATGGAATAGATCAACATAAAAGCGTACCTCACTTAATTTTAAATAATTTGTGGGTGATGTTGTCAAAGACCAGGCTGGAGTTGGGATCATTTATATGAGCAAAATTTTGGATTTCACCAACAAATTTTATTAGCATCCCTTTGGTTAGAAGAGTGAACCAGTTCATCTTTGTCAGATTGCTTCCATCTGCACCCCCCCACCAATAACTTCCTTTTTCTTCCCCACTGGCTTCCAGCTGCTAGTGGCCTGTTGAAACATGAAACATGTCTTCTCATCGTGGGAGTTGTTCATGTTGGGGCTCTCTACACTGAAGGTCTTAGAGAAGGCTTTCATTTCATGTGGTGTTCAGCTCATTGTAAAAATCCAAGAATTCGACTGTGTGCCAAATGATGCTAACTGCAACGTTACCAAAAAACAGCCTCCATCTGTCCACCATCGATCTTCATCGTGGGACTTGTGAGGCTGCGATGTATTTGAAACTCATAGTACGGCTTTACATCCAGAACCCTGCCTCGAGCCACCATGGCTATCAATTATGCTGAAATGAAATAATTTATAAAGATATAAACAGAGTTTTGGATTCCAGCAGATTGGAGTTTAAATTTTGATTCATTGACTAACTGGATAACATTGGGCTTGTAACTTAAAATCCTGTGTTCAGTTGGGCATGGTGACTCACGGTCATCATCCCAGCCCTTAAGAGGCTGATACAGGAGGATTGTTACAAGTTTGATGTCAGCCTAGGCTAAACAATGAGTCCTAGGCCAGCCTGAGCTACAGTGTAAGGCTGGCCTCAAAGCAGCAAGAAACACTCTTGACCCTTGATGTCTGTGTGCAGAAGGTAATAAGTGCATTTCCCTGTGGTAGCTGTAGGTAGCTGGATTAGCATATTCCACCACATCATGAGTAAGTGTTTAATACTGTGCCTGGAATGCAGAGCTTCCTATGTGGTATCCACACAGTTTATATGCCTTATGCACTTTATGTGCCTCCGGCCGGGAAAGTCAAAAAACGAATGAAATATTCTTTTGTGGACTTTGGTTCTAGGTCCTAAATAGGAAAACCATTCCATTTGGGGTTTTTCCATAGTTTTCTTGCGCTTTTATTTATTTTTTGTTTGTTTGTTACTGATTTATTTCATTTGTGAGACAGTGTCTCATATAGCCCAGGCTGGCTTGGAACTAATTATGTAGCCCAGACTAGACTCCAACTCCTGATGGTACAGCCTGCCCTTCCCAGCTGCTCTGGTTATAGGGACACACCCCTATTTGGGACTCTGTTTCAACTTTTGTTTTGTTTGAGACAAGATCTTGCTATGCGGTACAGGCTAATCTTGAACTCACAATTATCCTTCTGCTTCAGCTTCCAAATGAGGAGATCACAGCAATGTAACCACCATGCTTGACTCTCAGTTTTATTTAAAAACAAACAAACAAAAAATTTATGTCAGGCTTAGTGGCACACACCTGTAATCCCAGTACTTGAGGGATAGAAACAAGAGGATTGTTACCATCTTAAGGCCATTCTAATCTATATAGAGTTTTCCAGGTCACGCAGCACTACATAGAAAGACCCTATCTCAAAACAAAATAAAACAACAACAACAAAAAATCAATGACTTAGTCTATATGCACACATAAGAATCTTTCATTTCCTGGGTTGTGGTGGCACATGCCTTTAATCCCAGCACTAAGGAGGCAGAGGCAGGCAAATCTTCCAGTTTGAAGCCAGTCTGTTCTACAGAATGAGTTCCAGGACAGCCAGAGCAACAAATACTATCTCAAAAAACAAAACACACACATACACACAAAAAAAGAAAAGAAAGAAAGAAAAGAATAATTTACTTTAAGGATTCATTTGAGAGCATTAAGGAAAGCATTTATATTGAGATTCAAGGTAAAAAGGGAAAGCACACTCTAATCTGTGCCCTGGATGCCTGAGGTGGGAAGGGCTAGGGATGTGCTCAATGGCAGTGTGTGCTCAGAGTGAGCAAAAAGACCCTGGAGTCTAGCCTTCGCACCAAACAAATAAATAAACAAAAATGAAAACAAACCCAACTGTCCTATTCAACAACTTCATGAAGGGGAAGAAAGGAAGATGTGCAGAGAAAAGGAAAAAAAATGGGATTTTTAAAGCTGTTTTTGTACAGTAATGTGGACTCCTCCAAATAAGTGTTTAAACGCTTTAAATCCGTTGGAGAATGGCCCCACGGTTCTGAGCGGACACGGTGGAGACTCGGCACTGAGGAACAGCTGAAATAACTGTCATCCAACATCACACAGTGCTGAGATCTGGAAACACTGCATCTTAATGGGAAATATAGACGACCCCACCCCCACCCCTCCCCCGCCTATAAACCATCCCTTTCAAGTGCTCCCCACTGACACTCTGGAACACCAGTGTAGGAATCCCAGCATTAGAGATGCACCAAGCCCAATTTTTGTCCTTTTTTTTTAATGGTTTTTCAAGCAAGGTTTCTCTGTGTAGCCTTGGCTGTCCTGGAACTCCCTATGGAGACCAGGCTGGCCTCAAACTCAGAGATCCGCCTGCCTCTGCCTTCTAAGTGCTGGGATTAAAGGCGTGCACCACCGCCTAGCTCAATTTGAGTCTTTTTAAATGAAGATAGCCCAGAAAGTTATTCAAGTCCACTCAATTGTGGGTTTTTTTTTTTTAAATCACTTGTTACATTCACAATTAATAAATTAGGAGAGCCGGGTGGTGGTGGTGGTGGTGGTGGTGGTGGCGGCGGCGGCGGTGGCGGCACCAAAGCTACACAGAGAAACCCTGTCTCAAAAAAAAACTAAAATTAATTAATTAGGGGAAATCTGCAGTATTCTTTTCCTCTAATTTGCTGGGTGTAACATTCAAGCAAAGGCTGGCAGAATGAGAAGCTATTTCTTTTTCATAGAAAGGTCTTTCCATAATGTGACTTTTTATTTTGCCCCATTAACAAATTCTCATTTTTTTTCCCTCTTCCTGAATTTTATTTTCCAGTCTGCCTAACGACTAATCATTGTAATATGTTGTTGCAAGAAAGAAATCTATGCAGTAATTAAGCCCCAAGAGTGATCAAGGACACGCACCTCCATACAATCCCTGATCACCGTGGCAGATGGCTAGCTCCACTGTAGTCCTGTTAAAGGTGAAGACACAAGGATCCTTGCGGTCAAAATGAAACTCACGATTTGCTAGCTTTTCTCACTGAAATCTCTGTGCGCAGTCCAGCCACTCCACTGTGCTAATGGGTCTCCCCCTTGTGCCGAAGTTTTGTATTGAATTCCAGCAGAACTAAAATCACCAAAGATGCAGGCCTTGGCCGCCCAGGAAATGTGCAGCTCCTGCGATTCACCTGGGAGAGGTTATCTTCAGGATGAACCGGTTCCCTTGGTTATTTTGTGAAAAGTCTGAAGATGGGGTGAGGTAATAGTCAAGATTGAGCAGGGGAGTGTGATGATGTATCGAGAGGCAAAGGCAGAGAGAAAAGAGAAGAGATTGAATGGTCTCTGGTGTGACTGCTTAGCATGGGCAGAAGATCCAGAGCCACAGAGGGTCCCTGCATGTAGGTGACTAAGGAAGGAAAAAAACAGCTTTGACAGAGTATTCTCATGACCATTAGTGGATACCAGAATGCTAGGATATTTTTCCACGTTGATAACTTCCCTAATATAATCTGGAGTTGAGCCTTAACATAGACCAGACAGACCAGAAAGAACATCTGGTTCACGGTATTTCTTGAGATTATGATTGGAGCCACACAATTAATAGGAAATGGTATCATGATTTAAATGTCTCCTTCAAACTTTGGGTGTTGAAATAATGGCCAATAGGATGCCATTAGGAGTTGAGGGCTGCTGGGTGTGGGTGGTTGTGCGTGACTTTAACCCTGGCACTCAGAAAGCAGAGGCAGGAGGATCTTTGTGAATTCAAGGCCAGCCTGGTCTACAGAGTGAGTTCTAGGACAGTCAGAGCTACATAGTAAGACTCTGTCTCAAGGAAGGAAAAAAGAGTTGAGGGCTAATAACTATGTAGAGGAAATGTTCAACATTCACAATAGCCAACTTATACCATCACAGTAAGTACCCACAGAGGATGGAGAAAGAAAACATGGCTAACATACAATCTTATAACAGAAGGAAATGGTTGTTGGAAAATGAGTATGAAGATCATCACATTGAGCAAAATAAGCCAGACTCAAAATTATCACGGTCAGTGTCATGAGCAGGCTCTTTACACATTGTGTGAAAGCAGAAGGCGGTCTGCTCTGATTTAGTATCTGTCATATGTAATATCGGTTTCTAGGTCATGCTTAGCTTGAAATGATCCCATTGCATGAAGCCACAGTCTTGACCCGAGTCATATCATCTTGAGCCTAAATGCCAGGAAAGAACAGCCATAGTACATCTTGTTCAAGGGCTCAAACAAACAACCACTGTCTGCCAGTGCAGAAGGCGCAGATAGATAAGAAAACAAGGACGCCTAGCCATGCATGGGATTACACAAGCCATTCAGTCACAGTTCCACAAGCAGTGGGACCCCTACCTGATAGTACGTAAGGAGTACTCTGAGGTTAGAAGGCGGCATGCAGCAGGCTTTCTTTTCGGCCACCAACCGGCTGCCAAATCATGACACGGAGACTTATTAGTTATGAATGCTCAGCCTTATCTTACGCTTGTCACTAGCTCTTATAACTTAACCTGTTTCCCTTCATCCACATTTTGCCTTGGGGCTTTTTACCTTTCTTCCCTTCTGTATATCTTACTTACACTGCTTCTCATGTCTGGCTGGCTGATGACTGCCTGGCTTCTGGCCCCGGGCATCTCCCTCTCTCCCTCCCTCATTCTCTCCTCTCTTCCTTCTTCTCTCGTGCCTAGATTTCTCCTCCTCCTTATTCTCTCTGTACACCAGCCCCGCCAATCTCTCTCCTGCCTAGCTATTGGCCTTCCAGCTTTTTATTAGACCAATCAGGTGCCTGGGCAAAGTGAAACAAATGCAACACATCTTTACATAATTGAACAAATGTAACACATCTTTACATTGTCAACAAAGGCAGCAGAAACAAATGCAACACACTGTCGCATAGTTAAAGTAATATTCCCCAGCATAAATAAATGTAACACATCTTTGCTGGGTTAAAATGATATTCCACAACAGTGGCAGACACACTGACTAATCACCATCACTTGTCCCAAGCCCTCATCTAGGAAAGCTACCCCAGTGAAGGACTCCTGCCACTGGCCCCAGGCTCCCCCTCAACTGCAGTTTCTTCTGCCCTTCACACTCAAGCTATTTCAAACTGATCTAGGGAATGGCCCTGGGACCTGTCCCTGACATCTCTGCACCTGTATAACTCTGGGTCTCAGCTCCCAAGGCCTATTCTGAGGCTATGATAAAACACTAACCAAAACCAGCTGGGAGAGGAAAGTGTTTATCTGGCTTGCAAGCACAGCCCATCATCAAGAAAAAGCACAGGCAGGATCTTAGAGACAGGCATTGAAGCTGAACCTGGAGAGAAACACTGCTTCCTGGTTTGCCCCTCCAGTGCACTCAGCCCCAGGGGTGGCACTTCCTACAGTCTGACAATATTTGAGAAACTTCTGGCAGTCAACCAAAACATTCAAGACACTACATGACCCAGGATCTACCCAGAAAACCTGAAACATCATTATCTGTCGATCAGTGGTCATAGCAACAGCATCCTGAGCGAGGAAATGGAAACTCTGGGCCAGTCCACGACTGTCATCCCAGCACTTGGAAGGTGGAGACTCGGCGATCACTAGCTTACAACCGAGGCTGCACAGCCAGTTCAAGGCCAGCTTGGGCAATGTGAGACCCTATCTGAAAACAAACATATGAAGATAAAATAAACAAGGGAGAAAAAGAGAAAGAGTGCTGATAGGCTAGTAAAACGTGGTCTTATCTATACAATGGAGTACTATTCAGCTGTTAGAGGAGGACGTACTGATGGCATGCTACAAGGAATGGTCCTTTGAAAGAGGCCAATCATAAAAGGCCATGCATTTTATTGTTCTATCATATTAAATGCCCAGAATATGTAAATAAATACACAGAGGCAAAAAGATTAGTAGTTATCAATGATACTGGATTTATTTTAGGGGTGACAAATGTTCTGAAGTCAGTTGTAAAGATGATTGCACAAGCTTGTGAGTGTACTATAATACTGTGCACTTCAACTAAATCATATTGAATTGTGTCAATAAAGCTGTTTTAAAAAGTCAAGTGGTAAGTGGGCATATTAGTACATACCTGTACTCTTAGCACTTGGAAGGCTGAGGCCAGAGGATGAGTTTGAAACCAACCTGCACTACAGATAAGAGTTCTAGACTAGCAGCCAAGCATGGTGGGAAATGCCTTTAATTCCAGCTAGGAGGCAGTGGCAGGTACCTCTCTTGAGTTCGAGGCCAGCCTGGTCTACAGAGTGAGTTCCAGGACAGTTAGGGCTACAAAGAGAAACCCTGTCCCAAACAAACAGAGAGTTCTAGGCCAACTTTGGCTATATAGTGTAAAAATTAAAAAGTGGGAGGGAGAGGCCAGTCATTAGTTCCTGTCTGTAATCTCACCACTACTTGGGAGGCTGAGGCAGGAGGGTCGCAGAGAGTTCAAGGCCACCCTAGGCTACAGAATGAACTTGTCTCAAAAAATTAAGAAATAACAGGAAGGCACTGCTTCCTGCTAAGAATCCGTAAGAACTCCATCTTGAACTTTCTTCCAGACAGCCTTTTTTTTTTTTTTTCTTGCTCTGACTTCTTTGCTTTACTTTGCAGGCGGTGGGGCTGAACCACTTTCTCAAACACTACAATGTGCACTCTTAATAAACCAATAAAGCAAAAATAGGGGACGCCAGAACAGCACTTTGCAAAGTGTGGTATGTGATGGCTGTCCCCGCCATGAACCATCCAAACACCTCACTCTGAATGTCAATTCTGTACACAGAACTTGCTGAGCACTTCAGTGACTTGATGCTTAAAACAGGTGCACCACCAAGAAGCAGCCCATCCCAGATGGCTTTAGATATCTTGCAAGAATCTAAAGCCTGAACAGGAGCAGAGTCTAACTTCATTTCCATCATACTATCTCACAACTACGGGTCAACGTCAAAATTCAGGGACAATGCAGATCTCATCTGTGATGTTCTCTTCACTTGTCCCAAAAGACTATCAAAGCCAGTGAGATTTCTCAGTAAAATTCATTTATTATTCCAGTACAAGAAAACATTTCCAGGTTTGTTTCCAATTTGCTTCCAAACAAAGCAGCATGAATTTGCAGACTCTTGACGTCTGAGGTGAGGAATACAATGTGTAATATAAAGAATGAGCTTGGATTGGCAGTATCGAACACAACGCAAAACAAGCTTTTCCATCTGACACTCTTCTAGAACTGCATACGGAAGCTGTTCGTCTGGACACCTGTGTGGTGGTGACGTCAACGTGGACATCGAAGGAGAATGGAAAAGCTCCTACACTTGCACTCTGTCAAACACAGCTTGTTTCACAATGTTCAGTTTGTGCTTTGACCCATATCACAGGTCAATCAAATACAAAGTCAGGCAAGAAAACAGGCTTTTAAAACTTAAGATGCATGCAAGAGAGCAGGCTGTAGTTCAGGTCTGAGGTAATTCTGTCTCTGTGTGTTCAAGCATCATGGACATGCCTCCCTATAGAGCTGTTACAAGGCATGTGCTCAGTAGGCCATTAGTTCAAGAGCCAAAACTAAGTTAAATAATATGCAGGATTCTTAGGATATTCAATAATCATTCTGTTTAAGGAAGAAAAAAGCAGGATTAGCTAACTTAAAAAGCAGATTTCGCTTTCATTTCTCATTCTTTGCAATTAAGAATGAGTTCATTAAAACCACTTAAAAGTATGCATTTAACTTGAAATAGTGATGAAAATTCCAGCAGAGTGTAACTAGCTTAAAACCCCATCTTCCCAAACATGGCAATGGGGAACTGTTCCAAGGAAGCGTCATCTACAGTGTAAGGGAGCAATAGGAGCTGAGAAATGGGGTTCCCACGGCTGTTAAGGAGCAGGACTAGACCCACGCACTGTTTTTCTGGAGCTGAAAGGAGATTAACTGGGACCTCCTGAGCAGAGTCAAAGTGGACCATCAAACTGAAATACTCCATACTTGCCAGTGGTCAGCCAGTGGGGATCAGAAGCCGAGAGCTGCTCGGCTTGCCCGGGCTGTAGCCCAACCTGAAGCTCAGCCTTTAATGTCCTTATGCTACACAGAGGCGCAGGGTGGAAGCCACTCAGGGCCTGGTGGAATGGAACAGTAAACTCCCACTTTCTGTCACTCACCAGCTTCCTGTAATTCAAATCCCCCTTGAACAAAACAAGGCATGCCTTTTGTAGTTCTGCATACAAGTCAGGGGCAACCTGGGCCATCGCACAATATGGGTGAGGCAGAGTCCAAAATATATGATCGTGGTAAATCCATCCACCCATCTTAACATAGTTTTCCCAGGCAGCACCACAGGCGGACGTGGCCTCCTGATCACTACTCTTCACATGTTCAACTGTCCAATTAAAGTCACGCACTGTAACGTCAGACACAAACCACGGAATAGTTTTTCCGTGAAAATGAATCTCAGTAGCTAACTCGGAGGATAACAAGAAGTCAGCGAAGACTAGATCTGTAACAAGTTCAAACCCAGAGTTATCCAGAACAATATCTACTCTAACTACAGGTGGTTTTGCTGTTTTCTTGCATTTACTGAGCAATGTCCAAAGAGATTCTGTATCATTTATCAGAATGAATGGTTTTAGGCCTTCCAAAGAGTCGATTACACTGGTCTTCTGGGAACTGCTTTCTCCACCTGACAGAGACAAGTCACACTTATTCCCCCAGAGAGAGATCTGAAATGGAAAGGGAAAAAGGCCATTACTCTTTTACATAACCAACAAAAACTCCACCGTATAGGAAGGCACCCAAATTATGCATAATATGTCTACAAAATTCTTTAAATGTTCACCAGATTTACATTTTCTCCAATGACACAAATGTATTTACATGATACTGTATTTAATAAAGTAAAACAATGATATTTTAGTGAGTATATGAAAATTTTAAGTAATATTAGTACCCACATTACTTAAGATACACAGATGTTAAAATACCATCAGATGCTGTGAGAAAGAGGGTCAGAATTTATTCTATAATTGGACATCCAGAGAAAAAGCAAGGCACCTTTATTCTCCACATCTCCAAAAAGTCCTACTTCTTTGTACTGATTGTACAACTGGAGGAGGGCGTGTCTGAGAACCGGAAAATCTTAGTCTGAGAATAACTGGACATCTGAGGAGGAGGGCGTGTCTGAGAATGAGTGGAGCTCTTAGGAGGAGGGCGTGTCTGAGACACAGCTCTTTTGTTTGTTTGCTAACGGAAACTGGACGCAGAGACATCTCAAGACCCAACCCTTATGGAAGTGATGTTTACCATAGACCTAATGTAGTCATTTATTATTTAGCTATATACTGAAGTAATGCTCAATGCTATTTGTAAGAAAATGATATGTAATCCTGTGTTTTTTAAGCTATAAAATCCCCTGCCCAGGACTGCAGGCTCGGAGTCCGACCTGTGTTCAAACTTTGACTACAGCAGCAATTAAGGTCCCTAAGGTTCAGATTCTGTAACGGAAATGAGAATAGAGCCCTCTGCCCAGCTGAGGACTGGTGTAATGCATGCCACAGTACACCAAAGTCTTGGCTATAGAAGCATTCAGTAAAGTGGTCAGGGTGGACCTCAGGGTTACAACACTTGCCTGGCACATTTGAGGGCCTGCGTTCAACCCCAGCATAGCCACAAAAAAACATGTGCCACAGGGTCTCTGTAATAACCACCAGCTCTAGGGGTTAGATGCAAAGCCACCACAGACAACATGAAAATGTTAACTGTGTTCCAATAAAACTTTGTTTAAAAAATTACCCGGGGGGCTACAGAAATGGCTCAGCAGCTAACAACAGCACTGGCTGTGCAATCATGAGGACCCAAGTTCAATTCCCAGCACTTGTATAACAAGCCCAGAGTCCACAAATACCTAACTCCAGCTCTGAGCAATCTGGCACTATTGCATAACATAGTGTATTATATACACTCACTCATAAATATTATCCAGAGACTCCACTCTCTCATACACACACACACACACACACACACACACACACACACAAGATATAGATTCTAAATATTCCCAGAATATATATTCTCTGAATATATATATGTGTGTGTGTGTGTGTGTGTATGTATATATTCTGAATATATACATTCTGAAATATGTCTTCACTATATACCCCTGGCTGGCCTACAAAGCTCCTGCCTCTGCCTCCCAAATGCTGGAATTAAAGGTGTACACCACCATGCTTGACTATAATTCCCTTTCTTTTCTTTTTTTGTTTTTCAAGACAGGGTTTCTCTGTGTAGTTTTGGTGCCTGTACTGGAACTCACTCTGTAGACCAGGCTGGCCTCAAACTCATAGAGATCCGCCTGCCTCTGCCTCCTGAGTGCTGGGATCAAAGGCATGTGTCACCACCAACCAGCTTTATAATTCTTAAATTAGGAAAATGCCTAGGTATGGTGGCTTGTGGCTATAGTCCCAGCTACTTTAGAGGAGGCTCAAACAAAATAATGTCTACACTCAAAAAAAAAAAAAGTCTACACTATGGGGTCCAAGGCCAACCTGAACAGCATGGAAGGCCCTGTCTCAATTAATTAATTAATTAATTAAATGAAGTTAAATGAAAAACTAAAATTGGGATGATGTATTTCAACCAAGAACATTGTTTTTAAAAAAGATCAATTGATGACTTTTTGGCTTTTTTTTAAGGCATAGGCTAAAATAAAACCTAACATGGGGCTGGCAAGATGGCTCAAGAGGTGACAGACAGCATTTGCCACCAAGCCCGGTGACCTGACTCAGTCCTTGGAACCCAGGGTGGGGGAGCCAAGCCCTGCAATTTGTCCTCTGACCCCCACATGCGCACTGCGGTGAGCACGTGCCCCAGACATGAACGCAAACATCAAAAGTGAATGGCGTGTCCGCGGCACCTTTACTACAGTGTGCGGGGATCACCTGTCCAGTGGCTCCGGTGACAGCGTCTCCAGCTGCCAGGAGGCCCTGGGCCCTGCACTCGCCCTTCGTCCCATCTCAGGTCACCAGCTATACCCCCTCAGAATCGCAAGCCCCAGGCTGAGAGGGGTGACACACACCTGAATCTCTGCACTTGAGGGGCTGAGGCAGGGCGACTGCTGTGAGCTTGAGGCTAGTCTGCACTACATGAATTACAGACCAGTCTGGGCTCCAGAGTGAGACTCTGTCTCAAAACACACACACACACACACACACACACACACACACACACACACACACACACCAAAAAAAAAAAAAATTACAGGTGCTGGGGCAGCAAAGATGGCCATTTTGTTTCTTTTTCTGTGACCCTGTGTCTAGGAAAGCACTTGGCATAAGAGGTCCAAAATTATTTATGTGAACAGTCACAGAGCTATGAGCTTTGAAAACAGATCGCTGCTCCCTGTGAACCAGAACAACTTCAGGCTTCCCTTGGGACATCGATCTCTTGCTCATGGTGGCAATATGAGAAGACAATGCTAGCCTTCTCTAAGGGGAGCAGGGGCAACGTAGCCAACAGCCAAATCAGAGACCAGCAGATGGCTAACTCTGTCCCTTTTAGGGTTTAGTCTGCTTACAGGTCAAAGGACATAGGAAAGAGAACTATTTCCTGAAAGAGTGCGCTGTAAGGAGTAATGAGCTGGCATGCAGTGTTCTCTTTATTTTAGTATTCAGAGAGACAAAACGTCAAATAAAAGAAACAAAAGAAATAAAAGAAAAAAAGAAAACTAGCCAGAAAAGAGATTGTAATACTGATGTTACTGATGCATAAACATCTGTAAACTAATAGACATTTGTATAAACTAATGCTCATAGTACTGTTTGCAGCCCAACTACAGAACCCACTCAGATACCTGCAGAAGTTTAAAAAACTCATCCTTCAGCTGGCTCTCACTGAGGTCTCTGGCTGGTTTCAACTGCTGCAAGTGCGTACACAGAGCATTGATGGACTCCTGGGACTCAAAGAAGTTCTTATCTTTGCTTTCTTTAAATACATCAAAGTCATGGATTGGTGGACTGAAGGAGGAGAAAAAAAGAAGCATTTATGTGAGTCCTTACCTTTTAAAAGACAAGCAACAACAAACCCCTCGCTTGGCTGAGCGCTGTTCCTTAACAGGAAAAACGGATTGCCGTCTCAGGGACCAGCACTGACAGATGCTAGACACAGTGCCGACAACTCAGTCACACAAACAAACCTCAGGGCTGGTGGCGCACACCTTTCGTCCTGGTACACCAGAGGCAAAGGCAGTTGGAGCTCTGAGTTCAAGGCTAGCCTGGTGTGCATCGCAAAATCCAGGCCAACTAGAGTTACACAGTGAGACCTTATCTCAAAGAAAATAAAACAAAACTCAAATTCAAATAAACTATTTTACTAGAACTAGCTAGCAATTATAGTGACTAGGTCCATAATCATGTACCCACCAGACACAATTGGGATTGAGAAACGAGATCACAAGGTAACTATGTTAGTTCAATATCCTTTCATGCCCTATGTGGAGGGCTCCTGATAGGAAACACAACCCCTGAACAACATAGTGATCACCAGAGAGCTGGAGCCAGAGCACGTGAGGAAAACACAATCAATACTCATGTAAATACCACAAGAACAACAAGTGGGTCATTTGTGCACAAACTTGGGGGGGGGGGTTGGCAGTTACTTCTGACCTAAGGTGAGTGTGTATTGTAGCTCTGTGGTTTTCATGGGAGTTATTGGAACACATAACTAACAAGGTATAAGTACTAATATGAGAGTCGTTAGGGAATTGAAGACATCCTGAATAACTGATGTTTGCAGTTAGCGACATTCTTCATAGGCCATCCATGTTAGGCTAAAAACAATATAGGGCTTATGGAATGAGGGGTTTTTCATTTGTTTGACTAATTTTGAGGGTTTTTTTGAGGGGGAGGGGTGGTTTTGTTTGTTTTTTTGAGACAGGGCTTCTCTGTGTAGTTCTGGCTGTCCTGGAACTCACTCTGTAGACCAGGCTGGCCTCAAACTCACAAAGATCCACCTGCCTCTACCTTTCAAGTGCTGGGATTAAAGGTATATGCCACTACCAACCAACTTGATTTTATTTTTGAGACAGGTTCCCACTCATATTCTAGGCTGGCCTAGAACTCATGGTAATCCTCCTGCTTCAACTTGCAGAGTGCTGGGATTACAGGCATAAGCCACTGTAGTAGGCAAGATTTTTTTTTTTATGACATACCAGGTGAAGGCCGCTCCTTCTGAGCAGCAGTGTGGGAAGCCACACCTCTACTCCGAGGGCGCTGTCATTGCCAAAGCACTTTGGAGCTCCTCTCTGGGAACCTTCTTCAGAACCTGTGGCACATTATTAAACACCCTGTCAGTGACCGTGTATCTCTCGACAGTTTACTCTCAGCAACAGGCAAAAGTCACTCAGTGGCCGGGCCGAGGTGGTGCTCGCCTTTAATCCCAGCACTCGGGAGGCAGAGGCAGGCTGATCTCTGTGAGTTTGAGGCCAGCCTGGTCTACAGAGCAAGGTCCATAATGGCCAGGGCTACACAGAGAAACCCTGTCTCAAAAAAAAAAAAAAAAAAAAAAAAAAGTCACCCAGAAATGTCAGTAGAACAGAACAAGCAAGCTGAGTAAAAACACGTTGATTAAAAAACTTGAGGAATGACTCAAAAATAGCAAAAACTAGGGGGCTGGAGAGATAGCTCAGCGGTTAAAAGCAATGTCTACTCTTCCAGAGGATCCAGGTTCAGTTCCCAGCACCCACATGGCAGCTCACAGCTGTCTGTAACTCCAGTTTTAGGAGCTCTGACACCCCCACACAGATGCACATAAAATAAAGTTAAATAAATTTTTAAAAAAATAATAATACCAAAATGAATTTTCCTTTTTGAAGACTGGAAATGGGCTCTGAAATAAATTCCAAAGAATTCAAACATATTTTTAGCAATGACAATGTTATTGAAATCAGTCCCTCAAGGTGATTTAAAAGAACACAGGCCATTTGGATGCATGAGCTCAAATGTGGGGGGCAGCTAACCAAAGTCCACAGACACCAGGAGACTGTGTGACACACAAATGGTTAACAGCTAAGCACAAGCGAAGCAGCTGGACAGAAGAGCCTATACCCATAAGCCCAGTGCTCAGAAGGCAGAGACAGGAGGATTCCCTTGAATCTGGGGCCAACCTGGAATTCATAGTGAGTTCTAGGACAGCCAACCCCATCTTAAAACAAAAGGAAGGGAGACGGGGAGGGAAGTGGGGTTTTGTCTGACTCTGTCTAATGATAACGTACCAGACATCATTAATGTAATTCTTGACTGTGTATACCTTATATACTTATTGGATATAGTTTTTCTTGTATTAGTTATAAGTTTTTTTAATTTTAGACAAAAAGGAGAAATGTAGTTGATATATTGTCAATGT
Source organism: Peromyscus maniculatus bairdii (assembly GCF_049852395.1). Lineage (NCBI taxonomy): Eukaryota > Metazoa > Chordata > Mammalia > Rodentia > Cricetidae > Peromyscus > Peromyscus maniculatus. The sequence goes on along the minus strand of NC_134867.1, from coordinate 52,797,755 downwards.
GGCACCCCAATAAACCCAGATTCAATTCTGAGCACCCATCTGTAACTCCAGTTCAAGGGAATCTGAGGCCCTCTTGTGGCTTCTGTTAGAACTAGCCACACAGGTGGTGCCCAGACATATATGCAGACAAAACATGCATACATACGAAATAAAATAAAATGTATCTTAAAAAATATATACATATTATGAGGGCTGGAGAGATGGCTCAGCGGTTAAGGGCACTGGCTATTCTTCCAGAGGACCTGGGTTCAATTCCCAGCGCCCACATGGCAGCTCACAACTGTCTGTAACTCCAGTTCCAGGGGATCTGACACCTTCACACCAATGCACATAAAATAAAGTTTAAAAAATTATCTAAAATATATACATATTTAAAATATATACATATATATATATATATAAAGTTATACACACATACACACACACACACACACACACACACACACACACACACACACACGTTTGTAGCTTTGTTCTTCATAAAAATCCCAAACTGGATGAATTCCACCAATGCAACAGGCAGTGGAAGAAGCCTACAATAAATATATGTCATAGTGTTTAATTTAAAGAAAACTTAGGAGCCAGGTGTGGTGGCACACACCTGTAATCCCAGCACTTGGGAAGCTGAGACAGGAGGACAGTGATTTTGAAGCCAGCCTGGACTATGTTCAAGGACAGTGAGGCCATGTCTCAGGAGGGAAAAAAAAATATGTATGACCAATTAATAAATAGCCTGAAAGTAGGCAAAACTAACACAGGTCAGAGAGTTGTCTCTGAAAGATGCAACAAAGTTCTAAAATGTATCTGTATGACAAAACCAATAAATTCCTATTTTTGAAACTATAAAAATTAAGAGAGAAAAAAATCCTAGACTCAAGGTTATAGTATTTCCTAAAATAACTTTATTTTATAATTAGTACTGATTTGATTCATTTCTTCCTTTCTTTCTTTCCTTCAATGGGTTTCCCAGTCAAGGATAGCCTGGAACTATCTATATAACCCAGACTGTCCTCAGACATACATTCTTACCTCAGTTTCCCAAGAGCTACAATTACAGGCACGAGCTGTCATCTACACTTTGATCAATTACTTTAAATCATCCTATGCTATGTTTAGAAGCAGGTACTAAAGGATTCCTCTCACATCAAACCTAGATTTCTGGAACCTGGAAAACTAAAAAGACAATTCACATTGCCTCCTCTTTTGCACTGTGAACCGATGTAAAAAAAGTAAACAGAATACATGATCTATGAAAAGACTTTTTGGAAAATATGGTATTAGACTTTTTTTCTAATCTAGCCTTTAAAAACAAAACACCAGGACTAGTGAAATGCAGTGGTTAAGAGCACTTCCTGTTCTTCCAGAGGACCCAGGCTCTGTTCCCAGCACCAACATTAGGTGACTTACAACTTCCTGTCAGTCCAGTTCAAGGGGATCTGATACTCTCCAGCCTCTGCTGGCACCACCGTGCAAGCAGTGCACACACATACACATGCAAGTAGTACACATACATACACACTCAAGTAGTGCATATACACACAAGTAGTAAGCACACACACATATACACTCAAGTAGTGCACACATACATACGTCGTCAAGTAGTACATATACACACACATACACTTAAGTAGTGCATAGACACACATACATACACATGAAAGTACTACATACACACAAGCATACACACACGTAGTGAATATACACATATACACATGCAAGTAGTCCATATAAACACACACAAACATGCAAGTAGTACACATACACACACATATATATACACACATAACACACACAAGTAGCACATATACACACATAAACATGCACAGAGTAGTGCATATAAACACACACAAATAAATAGATAAATCTTTAAAACTAAAACAAAAATGGAACAAAGATTAAGACAGTATGTGACAAGAGTCCCCATACTGGCGATTCCTTATACAGAGTAAATTCTGATATATTATTTGTAATGGTTTATATGGATTGTCAACTTAACCGGATCTTCAATCAATCACCTTGGAGGCAACTCTCTGCACAGGTCTGTAAGAGATTATCTAGATCAGGTCAACTGAATTGGGCAGACCCATCCTAAATGTGGGCGGCACCATCCCCTGGGCTGCGCAAAACGGAGAAGCGAGCTGAGCTCCAGCTCTCCTAACCCTCTGCTCCTGGCTGCAGATCTGACTGGCTGCCCACACTGCCCACTCATGCCACCACGCCCTCCCTGCCATGATGGAATGCACCCTGTGTACTGCAGCCAGATGGTACCTTCCTCTCCAGCTGTTTCCTGCCAAGAGCTCAGCCACGAGAGAAGTAACTAAGCATGTCATTGTTACAAATAAAGCATTTGCTTTCCTTGTTCTACCTTAATTTAAGAAAAAAAAGAAAAAAAAAAGGTCCCACTATGTAGCTCTGGTTGGCCTGGAACTCACTCTGTAAACCAGGCTGGCCTTGAACTCACAGAGATTCACCTGCCTCTGCCTCTGCAGTGTTGATTAAAGGCGTGCACCACAACACCCAGCTCCATCTTAAATTATTTGATGTAATCATTTCATATTAACATTTTTTTTACTCAGTAAGCACAATTTGTTCTTACTGTAGAAGTCTTTTTTAAGAATATTTAAGGCTGGGTGAGAAGGTGTAAGAGAACTGAATGCTATAAGCTGTCCGACCTCCACATGCATGCATAGTATGTGTGTCCAGACAGACAGACAGACAGACAGACACGTATTTAGTAAGATCAGGTTATTCACCATCTGTGGAAATGTCAAACAGTATTGTTACTATTTGCTGAATTATTCTCTTTTACGTTTATTTATTTGTTGAGGGGTACACACAGGACATGGTATGCCTATGGAACTCAGGTCAGAGGACAACTTCCAGGAGTCAGTTCTCCCCTGACACCATGTGGGTCCCTTACCTGCTGAGCTATCTCGCTGGCCCCTGCTGATCTATTAGAAAATGATCATCATTACCAAACACTTGCCTCTGGATGACGGCTTCATGAATCCTCCGATACATGTAGCACTCTACAAACAACCAGGGCGAGAAGAACCAGCGTGGCTCCCCATCGCCTTCACTTAAAAGACTCCGCTGATATTCCAGGTACTGGTTCCATATGTCAGTGTCGATGTGTTTATCAACCAAGGGGATAATTGGTTTATCTGTCTGTAATTCATTCCGTAACTTGGAGAGAAGAGAGATGGCTTTCTTTTCAGCTTCCACTCCTTCCTGTGAAAGTACAAAGGGACAAAGAAAAAGCTTTGCTGTCTTTGTGGGTACACACATGTATGCATATTCCTTCAGGGAAGCATATCTTTACAGACCTAAAGTGAAGAAACTCAGTGTTTTAAACCTGCATTTTGCCTTTTATAAGATCTTACAGACATTACACTTTGCCTTTTCTACGCTCTTAGCCTTGGCGTGACTTCACAACCTTCCTCTCTTAGTCTCTAAGACCCGGCCTCTGCGTTTTCAGAAGGCTGTGACCCAATCACAGGGAAGGGAACCACCAGCAGCCCCTGGACCTTTCCCACCTGCACACCCTCCCACTGACATGGCCGGAGGGAACCCTGGACTCCCTGCGCCCCTCCTGGCGGCTCTCCAGTCTCTATCCTCACTCCCTACTAAGTCCCAGGTCAGTGGCAGATCGATGCCTCGACCCTGTGACACATCAGAGAGGAGACACACGTTGGGCTCACAATACAGTGCCTCACTCTACACCAGCAAGATGTATGTCTCATGGAAAACAAGACGGAGCTGGAGCAGGGAGCAGGGCACTCCTGTAATCCCAGCACTTAGGAGGCTGAGACAGGGATCAAAGGACCAAGACCAACGTGGCTGTACAGTCTGAGGCCAGCCTGGGTTAGGAAGAGGAAAAAGTCATCAAGCTGAACTGAGGGTTTCTATAACATCATTATTAGGGGGTCTCCATCGTTTCAGTCCTGTCTCCTGGACAGTCTGTCCTCCTCCCCTCCTCCCTCTGCTCAGAACGGCAGCCAGTGCTCCATGCATGCTTGGCAGGCACTCAACCAACTGCTACACACACACCCAAATCTTTTTTGTTTTATCAAGTGGGATCAAAACTCTGGTCCTCACGATTATGGAGCAAGTGCTCTTAATCAGTGAGCCATCTCTCCAGCACATCCTCCCATGCTAAAGAGGAACTTGCCACCTGCAAGTCTCTACCCTAAGGTCACTAATTTGAACTGATTATTCAAGGACAAGTTATTGAGATTTTGTTTGTCTGCTTGGAGACAGGGTCTCAGTGTGTAGCTCTGGCTGACCTGAAATTCATCATGTGGCCCAGATTAGCTTTGAACTCACAGAGATCCACATGCCTCTGCCTTCCACGTACTGAGATTAAAGACATGCAGCACCACACCTGGGCCCCAGTTGAGACTTACATAGGGTTGTAAGCATCACTGTTGTGGAATATTTTTTACACTGTGTGAAAATATGTCACTGTGATGGGTTTAATAAAAAGCTAAATGGCCAATAGCAACAGGATTCTGGGGGCAGAGAGAACACTGAGAAGAAGAAAGGGGATGTGGAGAGTTACCGGTCAGACATGGGGGAAGCGGGAAAGCAGTACAGAGTAAAGTAATAAAGCCACGAGACAGTAAACTAATAAAATGAGCTAATTTAAGTTATAAGAGCTAGTTAGAAACAAGCCTAAGCTATCAGCCTATCTTTCATAATTAATAAGAAGTCTCTGTGTGGTTATTTGTGGGCTGGCAGGCAGGACAGAAAAATCCACCTACAAATGGCCCCTCACAACAGTAATCCAAGCATTCAAGACAAATAAGGCCTGGGGCCATCCCCCAGAGACTCAATGTCTACCCAATCAGGCAGTCTAGAGGGATGGGCTTTTGAGAATGAAATGAGGGACATGATTCCCTTGAGAACGTGGTATTGTTCAGAGAACCAAAGGAGAGTCTAAAAGTATGGGAACCCTGAAGAGGTGACAGGGGCCACCAAGGGTTGACTCTGCTCACGCCAGTATTTTAAGAGTGTCCTGCCCCCAGCCCAGCAAAATGGGACAGGGCTGCAGTGACAACAGACAATGCGTCCTCATGCTTAGCCAGAGCCGTATTTGGCCCCCTGGTCACAATGAGTACAGAGGCCAAAGCCAAACACTAAGACGCTGTGACCCATTCCTGCACTTTCAGTCACTCCAGTAGAAAAAATTCAAATTATAAAAGACTTACGGTAATTTGTGCTTAAGTAAAGGAGCCAGTGTTTAAGCAAAGCACCCAAAGTTGGCTGATTTATACTTAAGTAAATATGTACATCCATCAAAACAAAGTTGCATGTATGTGATAAAACACTGGGAACAGTCATCTGCCCAAATGTCAGTGTCCAAGATGAGCTGGATGTCAGCAACAAAGAATGACAGGCAGTGGGGTATGGTGGTGTAAGCCTTGGACCCTAGCCAGGAAACAGAGGCGGAAGGATCCGAGTTCAAGGCCAGCCTAAATGAAATAGTCAGAAGAGGGGAGAAGAAAACAAAAATGATCTTGTGTTATTCCAGAATTTGTTCAGAGAGAAATCCAACACTGGGGCTGGGGAGGTGGCTTGGGGTCAGGGGTCAAGAGAGAAATCCAACACTGGGGTTGGGGAGGTGGCTCAGGGGTCAGGGGTCAGGGGCCAAGAGAGAAATCCAACACCGGGGCTGGGGAGGTGGCTTGGGGTCAGGGGTCAAGAGAGAAATCCAACACTAGGGCTGGGGAGGTGACTTGGGGTCAGGGGTCAAGAGCACTTGCTGCTCTTGCTGACGACCTGGGTTTGGTTCCCTCACCCACATGGAACCATCTGTAACTCCAGTTCCTGGGGATCTGATGCCCTCTTCTGACCTCCATGGCCACGGCATGTATGTGGTGCACAGACATACAAGAGACCAAGCACCCATACACATAAAACAGATGATTTTTTAAAAAAAGAAATAAAGAAATACAACTCTATGCACTCAAAATACCTGTGTGATGTTTTGCTCCATTTCAGTCCAGCCAATTAAAAAAACAAAAAAATCACTAACCACCACTCTACATCTTTGCTGCCAACATGTTCAAGAAATGTGCAGGCCCTGGCATACAACTCAGTTGGTAAAGCATTTGCCTAGCATGCAGAAGTCCTGGGTGAAAAGGAGGGGTAGGGAGAGGTGGGAGGGGGCCCCCAATTCACTCTCTAGCAGTGTATAATCTGTGTGGTGGCCCACGCTTGTAGTCCAAACTTTCAGTATCTTTATAAACTCAGAACCTTGTCTCAAAAGAGAAAGACAGGCCGAGCGGTGGTGGCGCACACCTTTAATCCCAGCACTCGGGAGGCAGAGCCAGGTGAATCTTTGTGAGTTCAAGTTCAGCCTGTTCTACAGAGTGAGATCCAGGACAGGCTCCAAAGCTACACAGGAAAACCCTGTCATGAAAAAAACAACAACAAAGAAAAAAAAGAGAGAGAAAGACAGAAAGGAAGGAAGGAAAGAAGGTGGTCAGGTGCAGTGTGCGCAGCCTCCCAGAGCATACTGAACAACCCCAAGATCACTGGACCACTAGCTTTAAAGGCTTTTATTGACAATAACGTGATTATTTAGGTTTTTTCCTCACCTGTTGAGTGGACAGACAAGGTGACTTTTATAGTCTTATTCTACTCCAATCAGCAAATCTTTCACGCATTTAATCAGGCTGTGTCAATCAATCATAATTCACATGGCCCTTCACTGGGAGTTCTGCACTTGTGGGACTCAAGATCCCAAATTAGAATGAAAGTGCTGTAATACAGATAGGTCTGAGATCTAAGCAGGCTCTTCAGAAAGTCAACAACTTCATTTACAACAGGAAACACGAGGTCCATGAGACTAAACTGTTAGCACAGAGCACGTTTAAACCAGAGGCGGCTGCCCTGCCTCAACATACAAAAAAGCAGGGAAATATTTGTGCCAGAAATGAATCTTTACATGAGAGCTGAGACCTTCCATGAACACTGTTATTCTCATGAGGAAATAACACAAAACTAAAGCTGAGACATAATTCTTACCTCTCCATGTTTTTCAAAAAATTCACTTTTATGTCGATGCAATGTATCAATAGCCTTGGTTAAGATCTGAGGTGTTCTGTCCTTAATTGTAAGATATGCAAATGACCTAGGAGAGAGAGTCACATATGACACTAACATCACAAAGTCACATATGCAGCTTTAATACTAGAAGACATGCCCAATTTTAGTTTCTGGAACTCAAGTTCAAATTCTTGAATTCAAATTTCTTTGTATAAACTATTAAAGGCAAACCAGTTTTACCTGCTTCGTGAAGAGCTATGGGGCTGGGAATGTAACTCAGTGCTCATCTTGCATGAATGCATGACGGAAGGCCTAGCACAGGAGAGGACACAGTGCGCATCACTGGGACCCTAGAGGCAGGAGGATCAGTAGTTTAAGGCCATCCTGGAATACATAAGACTGGTCTGGAAAGGAGGGAGGGAGGGAGGAAGGAGGGAGGGAGGAAAAGAAGACAGGCAGGTACAAAGACAGACAGACGGACAGAAAGACACAAGAAAATTTGAAAATCTCTCTAATGTCATGGCAGCTAAGCAGACTATGATACCACGTTCTGCCCCAGAACTCTGTTTAATCATCTTCTTTCTATTCTACTCACTTTCCTTTTCCTAAATCACAAACTATTTCAACAATGTGTAAGTTCAAAAAAGGATTGGCCTTGCAATCAAACAGGCTCTGCTCCCAGGTCTAGGAGTAAGGGATTTCATCTACTTAGAAAGATGAAAAGGGAAATGGGTATGAAGTGCCTCTGGGTACTAACGGGCTGGGAGAGCAGAGCAGCGAAGAGGACTCAGAATCTGTTTCTCTCTTATCTAATTTCCCCCGCAAAGGTTTCCTTCACTGTCTTCTCTACACACAGAGAACTATTACCGACCCTAAACAAATAAACGCCAGCCAGTCTCTCCCTTCTGCTGAAGAAGTAGAGACTTTACCCCAGTGCCAGAGAATGAAGCAAGATGGGGCTGAGGAAAACCTAGTCTTGCACCAAAATACAAAGACATTTTGACCAGACATTAAAGAAACCACAAGATTGACATAATTTTTTCTTTAAGGACATGCAATCCCATTTTTGTCATTTTTAATTGTGTGTGTGTGTGTGTGTGTGTGTGTGTGTGTGTGTGTGTGTGTGTGTAGGGGGTTATGTACACATGTCTGCTGGGCTGGAGGCCTAGAACTAGAGTTACAGGTAGTTGTGAACCACCAGACCTGGGTTCTGGGAACCAAACCTCTGGGTCCCGCCCAAGAGCAGGACTCACTCTTGAGGGCTGAACCCTCTGCCTAGCTCCTGAAACATTAACTATTTAACAGGGTACAGTGCTTAGCTGATCAGTTTCTCTGCCCCAATCATCTCCATTGAACTTAAATTATTATTTTCTGCAAACTCAAGTGCCTTATTCTGGCTTTTAAACTATTGGGTTTAAGCCTTTCTTCAGAAGGCTTCCTCGAATGATAACTATGGAACCTTTAAGAATTAAAAAAAAAAAAATGCAAAATCACATTTGGACTCTGTGAGGCTTTGCGGAGCTTCGAACCTGCTTCTTACACCTAGGACTAGAAGTGGATGTTTAGCAATCAGCAATACTGTCAAAGGTGATGGGGGAATGAACTGATCAACACTTGGATTTTCTAGGGCAGCAGAAACAAAAAGAGGCAGTCCTTTCTTGAGATGACTGGGAAGCCTTATTTTTCAATCCCCCGCGCCCCCCACACACACACCACACCACCACCACCAAGTCCTGCTCATCTCTGGTGAGACAGCTGGCTTAGGAAGAATCCAGGAGGCTCCTAGAGGTAGGATTCCCCAAATAATGCCAGCTTAATTCTGGAGGCATGGGCACATCCCTCTAGCTGCAAACTACTGTGTCCTAGCAAGGCCACACCTAAGCATCTTGAAGAAACCATTCCAAGAGCTGGTGAGATGCCTCAGTTGGGGGGCAGTATTTGCCACCAAGCCTGACCACCTGAGTTCGATCACGGAACCCACACAGTAGGAGAAAGCAGACTCCGTACACAAGCTGTCCTCTGACCTCCGCTACTAGGTGATGTCAAAGGTGAGTGCCACCCTCCCCACACACATGAAATCGATTAAATTATTTAAAAATAAAGTGTTTCGTCCAGGCAGTGGTGGTGCACACCTTTAATCCCAGCACTGCGGAGGCAGAGGCAGGCGGACCTCTATGAGTTCGAGGCCAGCCTGGTCTACCAAGTGAGTTTCAGGACAGCCAGAGTTGTTAAACGGAGAAAACCTGTCTCGAGAAGTCAAAAAAATTCAATAAATAAATAAAGATAAAGTATTTCAAATATGAATTGAGCCTGGTATGGTGGCTCACCTCTAATGCCAGCCCTTGAGGTGGAGGCAGAATTATCTGGAGTTCGAGGTTATCCTCTACTACACAATTCAATAGTTCAGTGTCAAGAAGAAAACCAATTTTTTAAAAAAATGGCTATTTAACCAATGCAAATGGATATCGTATTATTTTTGCGCTTATTTATAACTTTGCTCTCAAAGCCAAGGATACTGCAATTCCCCTTTGTCCACGGGTTTGCTTCCCCAGGGGCACTAGTTTAAAAACACCGCAAGGTGAAAATTCCAACAGTCAATAATTTATAAGTTTTAAGTAACTTTAATCACCATATTTAATTGTTCCGATTTTGCTATTAGCTGTTTTTGTTCATCTCCGGTGCCTAACCATAAGCTTCCTAAGATGTATAAGCAAAAACAAAACTGTACATAGGAGAATCGCGGGCTTCCGCTAGTGAACTACTTCTGATATTTATGTTGGGGGCCAGCGAGACGGCTCAGCGGATGAAAGCACTTGGTAAATCTGGCCGCCTGCGTTCTAAATCCCCTGAACTCCTTTGCAGGTGAAAGGAAAAAAATAAATAAAAAAATCAACTGCCATCGCGAATAATGGCGCGCGCGTGCACACACGTACGTGCACACAAGTACACACACATACACACACACACTCACGGCATTCAAAAATTCTGTTGAGAGCATTAGTTTGACCCATACCAGAGGTACACAGATCTCCGTAGGTGACTCCTTAATTTTAGAACCCTCAGTGCTATTTCTCCCTATTTAGTTTGGGACAGGCAATCCCTAAGGTATCCCAGGGCGGCCTTGAACTCCACTAGCAGAGCAAGCTGGCCTCAACTCGCGGCAATCCTCCTGCCTCAGGTTCCCAAGCGCTGGCAATACGTGACAGCAAGGAAGACGCTAACACAGCGGATCCAGGTCCTGGCGCTGCTGGGCCGAGGGCAGCGTGCCGGCTCCCTTCCTCCCCAAGGAGGGACTCGAACTCTCAGCAGCACAGCTTCCCCCACCCAACCCGGCTTTTCTTCAGAAGTGCGGAAGAGGAGAAAAAAAAACAAACACACAAGCGAGACGCACCCTACTTCCTGAGCGGAGAGAAACGCCGGGAGCTCGGCCATCGCCGGCGTCACCGGGGGTTCAACAGTCGACGCCGCCGGGCCCAGGAAAGGAGCGCTGGGGCTTTAAAAATAAAAAAAATTAAAAAAGCGCTTTTGAATTCAAAAACTTTATTTGCTGCCCCGGCCAGGGACAGAGCACGGGACGCAAGAGCCTTCCGGCTACGCGAGCGGAAGCCCGAGAGGACCGGAGGCGCCAGCCGGCTCAGCGGAAGAGGGGAAAAGCACGGAGAGGTCACGTGTTCCGGCAGTCACGTGGCCCGGCCGCCCGGCCTGGGAGGGGGGGCTGGCTCCCAGTGCGCCTGCGCCGCAGCGGGGCGGGGCGGGGCAAAGGCTCCTGCGGCGGCCGCGTGCGCGTGGGGCTCTGCGGTCTTCCTCTCCGCGCACAGGTCAGTGCTTGGCGCTTCCCCAGCCCGGGAGGCCGGGGAGGAGGTGTGGGCTTCGGCCGGGGCCCGCAGGTGTTAGGCGGGTCGTCGCAGCACCCAGGACAAAACACTCCTGACCCCTGCCTGGTTGGAGTCGGGGCGTTAGTGGTAGCGGCCAAGATGCATGAAGTCACCCCTGAGCTTGGGAATTGGAAGACGTGGCTCGCAAAGGTCAGCACCACTTTGCCCAATGGAATCGAACGGGGACGCAACCGCTTTCGTAATTGATAGTATGCTGGATCTCATACATGTGTACGATGTGTTTTGATCATGTCCACCACCACCCCCCAGTCGTCCCCTCGAATTCCTAGGCCTACGCCTCTCCCGTGTCCCCCTCCCAATTTAATGGCTTTTATATAAAACACTGAGCCCACTTAGTGCTGCCCTTAGGCACACGGCAGATAATTCTTAAAGATAAGTGCCCAATAACGGTAGCTGCCTTGTGTGTTTCATTTTAAAAATGTAGTTGACACCTGTGCCCTAGCACACTATTATCACTGAACACAAGGTACAAACACAGAAACCTGTTTCGAGGAGAGACAAAAATCTCCTTTATTGCCTTCTGATATCATTGTTATCTAATATGCATTGCATTGGTTTGCCACATTCACTGTTTGCCATTCCTAGTAGAGGGATATTTGCCCATTTTCAGCTGTATTAGGAGCTAGCATAATGCCTAGCATCTCGTAAGAACCCAGTTCATAACTGTTGTGTGAATTAATAAAAACACAAGGTACGTAAGTGATGTTAAATGCCACGAGAAAGTAGAAAATGGAGAGGGAATGGGTGGGTGTTAGGTGTATTAAGTGAAGCCATTGAGGACTTTGAAGCAAAGATCTGAAGGAGGCTAGGGAGGGACCCTTGCAAATCTTTGGGAGGAGAGCCTGAGGACAGGTAAGTGTGAAGACCCAGAGATGCCCAGGGGGCCTAGAGCGGAATCAGCAAGAAAAGGGATGAGCTATAAGGGAATGTCACAGTGATGCAAAGGGCTGGGAATACCTCTGCAGGCTGTCTTAGGGCCGCCAGCTCTTATTGTTAATGTAAAGCCGTCTTCAGATTTGACCCTGGAAAAAGACGTGGTTCTAGTTAAGGTCTCAGAATTTTGCTAGCGTCCATTGAGAATAATCTATAGGAGTCTGAGAATGGAAGCCGGAGGACTGGCATGCCGTTACCTTCCTTGTGAAAAGCTGCCTGAAGAGAAAACAGCTCCTGTGGTAGAGAGCTTGCCTAGCAAGCGCAAGGCCCTAGGTTCGGTCCTCAGCTCCAGGAAAAAAAAAAAAAAAAAAAGAGAAGACAGCTCAAGGGAGAAAGGGCTTGCTACTCGGCTTCAGTCCATCATGGCAGATGAGGCATGGTGGCAGGAGCTGGTCACATTCCTTGGCAGCTAGAAAGCAGAGTAATCAAAGCTGGCGTAGGTCTTCTTGCCTCGGTTAACCTACTCTACAAAGTCTCACAGACTTAGTCAAGGGTGTGCCCCTATGGGGATTCTGAATCTCGTCACCTCAACCATCATAAACAGGTAAAGGGCGATTATAAGGATGGGTGGGAAAGACAGAAACTTGGGCCAGATGGTAGAAGAATTCGTGCAGAGTACCGGTCAAAAGAGGCCAGTGGGATTTACTGACAGATTGAGCATGGAGACTGAGAAGTTAAAGGAAATTCCAGGTTTCCGGCTTAGCAGCGATGAAGATATGATTGGCACATGAATGGGGAAGGGCGTGGTTTGAATGATTTTGGGGAAGAGTCCGGATTGGATGCTCTGTTTTCAACCACGTTACATTTTTGGTGCTCAGAGTGATTTAGAGATCAATATGTGCTACTCATCTGTGATGGCGTATAAAACCATGGGGTTGGCCAAGGACACCAAGAGACTGACTAGGAAGAAAAGTGAGTGGCCCAGAGACTGAGTCCTGATGTATCACGTTCTTGAATGGATGAGGAACCAGCAAAAGAGATCGAGGAGAGGAAACCAGTCAATGTGATATTCTAGAAGCCAAATGAAAAGGTGCTTCAAGGATTAGGGAGTGAGTTCCAGGGGATCCAATGCCACCTTCTGACCTCCATGGGTACCAGGTGTGCACGTAATGCACAGATACATGCAGGCAAACACTTATGCCCATAATATGATAAAAAATTTCAAAGAGGGTGGATTGATCAATGGGCACAGCAGCAATGGATTACAGGCTGATGATGGCTGACATCTTGTAGATGTTTTGATTTCTATTTTGTTAGTGAAAGAGGAAGTGAGGTCATCACTGAGAATGAGAAACTAGGAGGAGCCCTGAAAATTCAAGGTGAGATCATAAGCTTTTTAGACTCTGTATTGATAAGAGAAAAATTAGCTTTAATAACATAACCCCTTCTTACAGGGGTTTTATAGGTAACTAAGGTAGCGGTAAGAAGATGGTTCTTGTAATAAGGAGAGCCTGGGTGACTTTTGTCTTTATTTAGAGATGGGGGAGGGGGAATTCACAGGCATGCCGCAGCATGTGGAGGTCAGTCGGAGGGCAACCCCCGCAGGATCCAATTCTCTCTTACCCTGTGGGTTTTGGGGATTGAACTTGGGCCATCAGGCTTAACAGCAGGCATGTTTACCCACTGAACCACTGAAGTTTGCCCTGGCATGTCCTTTCGCCTCTAGACTTCAGTGTCCCCGTGTGGGAAATGTCCTCCGGGGCTACTGTGAGAAAAAACAGAGCATTTAGAATGGAGAGGGCACTGGAACATCATGTCTAAGTTTTTCACTATTCTTCCTTCACCCATTAGCAGACATGTTTCTGAATCACACACCTGATCACATGATTCTGTTATTTCAAAGCCTGGGCTTCCCCACCTGTGGAACCTGTAGGACCATTTAACGTGACATTTAGTATCTGGCCACTTTTTCATCCTTACCTCAGCCCATTTCTCCCTCAGCTGAAGTCATAGCCTGTTTGTTAGATAAATAATACTGTGTACCTGGCCTGTTTGCTTTGCTGATCTCTCTCCCTTTTCGTGAACCATTGCAAATATCACCCCTGAGTCTGGCACCCTCCTCACTCCAGGGCCTCCCTTGTCAAGACCACATAGCATTCTGTGGTCTGTCATAGTCTGTCACCTTGGCTGGACTGTGAGTTATAAAGTCTCGATGACATCGATGCTTGTATCTTTGGCACCTAATTTTTCTTTTTCTTTTTTTTTTTTAATTTTTTTTATTTTATTTTACAATACTATTCAGTACCACATAACAGCCACAGATTCCCTTGTTCTCTCCCTTCCTGCCCCCCTCCCCTTCCCCCCAGCCCACTCCCCATTCCCACCTCCTCCAGATCAAGGTCTCCCTCAGGACTGAGATCGACCTGATAGACTCAGTCCAGGCAGGTCCAGTCCCCTCCTCCCAGAGTGAGCCAAGCGTCCCTGCATAAGTCCCAGGTTTCAAACAGCCAACTCATGCAACGAGCCCAGGACCCGGTACCACTGCTGAGATGCCTCCCAAACAGATCAAGCCAATCGACTGTCTCACCTATTCAGAGGGCCTGATCCAGTTGGGGGCCCCTCAGTCTTTGGTTCATAGTTCATGTGTTTCCATTTGTTTGGCTATTTGTCCTTGTGCCCTCAGTCTTTGGTTCATAGTTCATGTGTTTCCATTTGTTTGGCTATTTGTCCTTGTGCTTTATCCAACCTTGGTTTCAACAATTCTCGCTCATATAAACCCTCCTCTTTCTCACTAATTAGACTCCCAGCGCTCCGCCCAGGCCCTAGCTGTGGATGTCTGCATCCAGATTCCTCAATCTTTGGATGGGGTTTCTGGCACAACTATTAGGGTGATTGGCCATCCCATCACCAGAGTAGGTCAGTCCCGGCTGTCTCTCGGCCATTGCCAGCAGTCTTTTGTGGGGGTATCTTTGTGGATTTCTGTGGGCCTCTTTAGCACTTTGTTTCTTCCTTGGCACCTAATTTTTTAAAAATGTCATCACTTACTGTAGGTTTGCTTGTAAAAGAAGGTGCTATTTTATATTGTAGGAGGTGCGGGGGAATCACACCTAACAGCCCACTTCCTTGGGGCTGTGTGTGCGTGCCTGTCTGATATGCCTGACCCCACTTCTTGTGCCCAGCCCCAGAATGAATAGCACCTTCCCCCTTAAAAGATGGAAGCCATTTCAGTCTTTCTGGGAGCTTTTCCTGTAGAACTGACTGAGCTCTTTCTGTTTGCTCGGTGTTTTGGACCCAACTCCATGGTTTGGGCTCTTCATGGCATTGTGATGAAAAGGAAAAAATTCGGGCTTGGAGAGATGGCTCAGAGGTTAAGAGCCCTGGCTGCTCTTCTAGAGGACCTGGGTTCAATTCCCAGCAACCACATGGTGGCTCACAACCATCTAAAGTGGGATCTGATGCCATCTTCTGGCATAAAGTCATACATGCAGATAGAACACTCATATACATAGAATAAATAAATAAATCTTTAAAAGAAAGAAAGAAAGAAAGGAAAGGAAAGGAAAGGAAAAAAATGCCCGTCTTCTCCAAGGGCTAGAATATGTTGGCAGGAGTTCTTGGCCTTGTATGCACCCGTGGCCTCGGCTAGTTTATGTTTTGTTGGTTGGTTTGGTTTGGTTTGGTTTTTGGAACTCAGTCTGTAGACCAAGCTGGCCTCAAACTCACAGAGATCCTCCTGCCTCTGCCTCCTGACTAGTTGATGTTTTAATTATAAAGGTTGAAAAAAGGAATGTGTAAGTATGGATTGGTGTGTGTGTGTGTGTGTGTGTGTGTGTGTGCGCGCGCGCGCATGCATATATGTGGGGTTGGGGGTGTTGGTTTTGTTTGGGTTTTTTTTTTTTGTTGTTTGGTTGGTTTTGTTTTTAAGAGAGGGTCTCCATATGTATCGCTTGACTGGCTTGGAACTCAACTATGTAGAGTAGGCTAGCCTTGAACTCACCTGCCTCTGCCTCCCAAGTACTGGGACTAAAGACATGCACCATCACACCCAACTGTTTTTAAATATTTGATATTACAAAATGATGAAAAGTTTCCATAACTTTTTCTCTTTTAACATCTTTGTTATTGAGAGTAGATTTATAATGTTATTTATTTATTTTTTATTTAACTTTATTTTATGTGCATTGGTGTGAAGGTGTCAGATCCCCTGGAACTGGAGTTACAGACAGTTGTGAGCTGCCATGTGGGTGCTGGGAATTGAACCCAGATCCTCTGGAAGAGCAGTCAGTGGCCTTAACCGCTGAGCCATCTCTTCAGCCCCGATTTATACTTTTATAATCTTCCAGAAAGAGGCCAAATAATGACCAGAGAGAGAGAGAGAGAGAGAGAGAGAGAGAGAGAGAGAGAGAGAGAGAGAGAGTCTTTTGCAAGACTGAGAAAACCAGGGCTTCATTTATTATAAATAAGTACTCTACCACCAAACTGGCCTTAGCCATATATGTACATATGTGTGTATGTGTCCTCTGCAAGACCAAGTGCTGGACCTGGTGTAGGTGGCACGAGGCTTTAGTCCCAGCACTCAGGAGGCAGAGGCCAGCAGATCTTTATGTGTCTGAGGCCAGTCTGGTCTACATAGTGAGTTCCAGGCCAGCCAGGACTGCATATTATGAGATCCTGTCTCAGAAAACAAACAGAAAAGAACACATGTTCAGGGCTGGAGAGATGGCCCAGCGGTTAAGAGCACTGGCTGCTCTTCCAGAGGACCTGGGTTCAATTCCCAGCAACCACATGGTGGCTCACAACCGTCTGTAACTGCAGTTCCAAGAAGTCTAACAACCCTCACACAGAACACATGTAGGCAAAACACCAATGCACATAAAACAAATCATTTAAAAAAGAAAGAACACGTGCTCTTAACTGCTTAGCAGTCACTCTAGCCCATGCTGTATAAATCTTTAACAGAAATATGTTTCCTAAGGAAATATATGTGTATTATAAACATTTTTTTAAACCCAACCTGACTTTTTAACTCTTTTGATTTCAGCCTGAGATGTGGTCATGCCAGCCAGACTTCTCCAAACCCTGGCCTCTCTACACAGTGCATCATCCAAGGCACATCGGTGCAAGAGACTTTCTCAGCTTCCTTTAAAACCGCTTACGGAATCTGAACGTACAGCATGCCACAACACCCTGAAAATACAGCGACATTTAGGTTCATTCTTTCCTAGTGTACCAGCTGAGAGTTTGAACAAGCCGAAGATCCTGGAAATAAGCCGGATGATCTCAAACGCAAGCAGACCCTTTCCATTAACTGCTGTCCATTGTCGGGATGGAAAAGCACACCTACCAACCATGCGCCCCTTTGGGACTCCCAGGATAGAGACCCATAAACCAGATCTCTTATGTTCTAAGTGGTTTATAAAAACAGTAAAAAGGCATTACTCTATATCAACCGAAACACTTGTTCCAAAAGACCTTCCACAGATCAAGAGGCCCCTGAAGGCATCCCGGACGCGTCAGCCATCCAGGACCAACCTTCCAGACCTATCTGTGAATGAGGTAAAGCCCAGTAGTTCTGTGACCCCCGAGTGCATCGGTCCTTGTGTGCCCTCTGAACCGGCATGTGTTGCGCCATACCCTCCTGCTAACGTAGGAGAACTGGGCAGCCAGCTTAGAGTGCCGTACTAGACCTTTGAAGCCTAACACAGCCAAACCAACAAAAAGACCATGCAACTGTTAGTTGCCCGTATCAAGTGTGGTACTAAAGGTCCCAGTCATGGTGTGGGAGGGTTAGTTAGGCCAGGGAGAACTAGAAAAGAAGCCTCCAGCCAGGCCAGCCAGGCATACAACTGAGGAAAAGAGCTGGTTTTCGTTGCTGTTGTTGCTAGTTTATTTTTTTTTTTTAAGAATTGAACCAGAAATGCACCGGAAGTTAAAAAGATTCACCTGCCAACCAGCAGGTGTTTGTTCCTAGCCTCTGGTGACTGCTTAAAGGTAGAGAGAGGATGCCGCAAGGCAGGAAGGAAGCAGTGATGGCTTTTGCTGTTTTACCCTCTGCAAGTACAAGCTTTTCTTTGTTTTGATTTTTTGTCACTGTTAAGGGGTTTCTGGGTTGTTGTTTTTTTTTTTTTTTTTCAGATGCAGTTGGCATTGTCCTCCAAGCTATAAACAGTTTAGGGTCAGGCGTTAGTTAACTTTGTATCTTGAATGATATCTTCAGCCATGCCTTGTACTTACATGTGTACTAAATCAAAAAAAAAAGAGGCAGAGAGATGTCTATAGCGTTTTGTGCATGGTGGTGCACATACCCATAGTGGATCCAGCTGAGGAGGCTGGAACAGCTGGATCATCTGAGCCTAGGCATCAGAAGCCAGCCTGCACACTTTAGCAATATCCTGTTTACAAAGAAAAGAATGTATGTGTTCAAACCTTGGTTGGCCTCCTAAATCTACAGAACAGCCAGAATGTCTGTCTGTCCTCAGACTTGAGAGGGTGGACCTGGGGCATGATTCATTTTGACGGGGCTTGTTTTTACTGAGCTGCTGACAGATTTTGAAAAGACAAACTTTGACAGGCGTGGTAGCACCCCAGGGCTCAGAAGGCTGAGACAGGAGGATCAAGTTTGAGGCCAGCCTGGGCTATGTAGTGAGACCCAGTTTCAAAAGAAAAAGAAAGTACAAGCCAAGGCCATGTCTTTAATCCCAGCACTCAGGAGACTAAGGCAGTCAGATCTCTGAGTTCAAGTCCAGCCTGGTATATGTAGTAGGTCCCCTCCCAGCCAAGGCTAAATAGCAAGACCTTGTGTCTAAAAAAGGGAAGAAAGAAGAGCCGTGCCAAGGGTGGACATGGTCGCTGGGCAGTGGAGGGACTTGATGAAAGGCTTGTGTTGGGTCCTGGTTTGGCTTCCCTCCTCCCAATGCCTCTTCCCAGACTGTAACAAATGGAGGCGTCGGCAGAAGAGGCCTCCTCCCCAGCCCTGGGGTGCTCTGCGAGTTAACTCACCTGCCAGCCTTTTTCCTTCCTCCGGAGAGGTGGAGCTGAAGGTTGCAGACCTCGAGTCCGAGTTTGTGTTCCCAGCATCCAGTCCCTATCATGAATCCAGCCAGAGCCCACGAGTTACCTCAGTAGAGTAAACACAGCATTCCTTTCCCGCTAAAATTTGCAGAGGATGTGGGATGTGTGCCAGGAACAAGAAGGCAGGGACCCAAGTGATGCTCCAGTGTCCCGTGTCACCGGGAAAGGCACTGGCTTCAGCTCTCCTGGGAGCTAAGGATAAAGGCCGACTACAGGTTTCCCCTGCCCCAGGGTCAGTGAGAGAGAAGCACCATCCCACTGCACACCGGTCATGCTGCAGGGGTGAGGCCCTCCAAAGAGGGGTCAGGATTGCTAGCCCCATCTGCTGGAGCGAGCGGCTTCCAGAGCCAAAGAAACAAAACGTGTTGAAGTAGACTGCATTTGTTTGTCTTGTTTTACGTTTTAAAATAGATGTGAGTGAGAGGCCTAATCCAGTAACTGTTTCAGACAGCTTTGGTTGCCTATTTAGGAACAGGTTCCCATCCCCCAACCTGAATTATGCTTCAACATAGGTAAATTTAACTAACACTTTAAAATAAATAAGATAAGCTGTGAAAAGCTAGAAAGGACTGTATGAAAATGAAAGCTGCTTACAAAGTAGTGTTACCTTTAATAGGCCCAAAACCGAAAACAAAACAACAACCAAAGACAGCCTACTTCATGGATTACTTTACCCTTCTAAGTGAGCTTAAGTGAAACAATAGCAAAACAAGATGTCAGAAAGAGTCTATTTATAAAACATCTGAGGTAATACACACACCCTTAATCCCAGCCTTGGGAAACAGAGGCAGGTGGATTGAGTTTGAGTCTAACCTGGTCTACTGAGCTAGTTCCAGGACAGGTCCTGGAACTGGTGCTGTCACCAAAAACAAAAAGAAAAGAAAAAGCAAGAAAGCTTGCGAGGTGTATATTAACAGAAGCAGCCCACAGCTGTACATACAGGAGTCCAGGCAGGCCACGTTACCCTGAACTAAGTGTTCTCAGAAGCGTGGGTAAGGACCGGGGAAACGGGCTCGCCAGCATGGGGGAGGACAGCTTACAGCAAAGACTTAGCCTAAGGAACGCCTTATGTCTGAAGACATTCTTCATCTAAGCTTAGAGTACATTTTCTCATGGAAATGGTCATGGAGTAACTTGCTGCACCTTATCCTTTGAGAGGTTTGCATTTTATCACAGAGGGGACAGGCCAGGCACATAAACAAAGCAGGCAGAAGAGGTAGGGACCGCCTCACCTAGAGACATCCACCCTAGCCGGGCATGCCCAGGTCTTGCCTGTGGTCAGGGATGCTAGGGAGTCTGTGGAGTCCCTCCATTTGTGTTGACAGGTCACATTTTAGAAATGCTACAAGCCGGCGATGGTGCCCCGTGCCTGTAATCCCAGCACATGAGAGGCACAGCCAGGCAGATCTCTGAGTTTGAGGCCAGCCTGGGTTACAGAAATGCTACAGTTAGAGCTGGGTGTAGTGGCGTACACCTTTAACTCCCTGCACTCGGGAAGCAGAGGCAGGAAGATCTTGGAGTTGGAGGCCTACATAGAGTTCCAAGATGGCCAGGGCTATATAGAGAGATCTTGTCTTAAAAAGAGGAGGAGGAGGAAGAGGAGGAGGGAGTAGGGTTTCACTTTCAGGGTTGCCCTGTCGGCTTTTTTGACTAGCAGAAGCAGGCTCTTTTCTGACTCGAGTGGAAATTTGCCTCCGTGTAACTCATTCCTCTTTGTGCTCACTGAACTCCATGTGCACCACTGAGGTTCCACAGCACACTCTGGAGGGCTGTGTTTGCAGGGTAGAGTTCCCCCGCGGAATCCAGCTGCCGCTGCAGGTGCTTGAGGCCTCTGGTGACCTCAGTCCTCTGCTCCTCCCTAAACAGGACCTGATGCAGTGCACAGCGTTTGCAACAGCAGATGAGTATCACCTGGGAAGCCTGTCGCAAGAGCTGACCTCCTGTGGCTATGTGGAAGTGACGAGCCTGCCCAGAGGTACTGCTGCCCTAACCCAGGACCAAGCATTTATGCTGTGTGTGTGGTGGTGGTCCGGGTGTACATTTGTTCCCAGTGGTGTGCATTATGAAAGTGGTCTCAGAGGTCTGTAGTCAAGGGATACAGTTAAATATACCTGTAGAGAGTTTGTGGATTAAGATTTATTTATTTATTATGTATACAGTGTTCTGTGGATTAAGATTTATTTATTTATTATGTATACAGTGTTCTGCCTGCATGTGTACCTGCAGGCCAGAAGAGGGCGCCAGATCTCATTACAGATGGTTGTGATATACAGATGGTTGTGAGCCACCAGCCACCATGCGGTTGCTGGGAATTGAACTCAGGACCTCTGGAAGAGCAGTCGGTGCTCTTAACCACTGAGCCATCTCTCCAGCCCGAGTTTGTGGGTTAAAATGAATATGCTTTACTTCTCTTTATGGGCTCACTGCCATTCGAGAAGATGAGAGGATGTGTGTGTTGGCTTCCTGTTGCTGTGTTAAATGCCTGCAGCAACTGTGACGTCAAACAGGAAAGGGTGATGGGAACTCCCGTCAGGAGAGTTCAGTCACAGTCCGTTCCCCATCGTGTGAGGGTCTGTGTCGAGCAGCACATCCTGGTACAGAACACGTGGCAGGGAAGCTGCTCCGCACAGTGATGAGGGTCCTTTTCAAGGGTGCACATCCCATGAGCTGTCTTCCCTCAGTAGGCCGCCCCTTTAAAAGCTGCAGTGCCTCCTCCCAGCATGGTGAGCCGGGACCGATCCTTTAACACTCAGGCCAAACCACTGCTCCACACTGCTGCTTTACTGTCATTTGAAAGCTATTCCAGCCACTGCTGGGCACACGCCTTTAACCCAGCACTTGTGAGGCAGGGGTGGGCAGATCTATGAGTTCGAGGCCCACCTGGTCTATGGTGCAAGTCAAGGACAGCCAGGGCTACCCAGAGAAAATGTCTTGGTGAAAAATATTTTACACACATGGACCTCACAAATAACAGTGACAATAATTGATTTAAAAAAAAAATTTCCAGCCTGGACTACCAAGTGAGTCCCAGGAAAGGCGCAAAGCTACACAGAGAAACCCTGTCTCAAAAAAAAAAAAAAAAAAAAAAAATTAAGCTATTTAGAAAGCCATGATATTGACAGGACCTGGGAGAGTCTTGAAAAGAAATTATTAGCCTAATACTTTTAAATTAACAAGATTAAAGCAAAAGTTGAACACATAATTATAAGAAAGAAAACTGACTTAGTATTTTAGGAAGGTGGGAAGGACTCAGATTCATCTGGCCCCAGCCAGAGGTGGCGGTGACACCATTGATCCTACAGTTAAGAGGCAGAGGAGGTCGGCTCTCTGGGAGTTCAAGGCCAGTGTCTGTCTGTGTAGAGTTTCTGGACAGCCAAGGCTACATAGAGACCATGACTCAAAAACCAAAAAAACAAGACTCGCTGGCCCCATAAGGGGTCGGAATGCCATGCGTTTTCATTGTTTATTGTATGAACAGACTGTATTTGATGGCACCAGTTGATTTAGAAGAACCAAGCTCGATGGTCTGTGGAGACACACACTCAGCACTCAGGAGGCAGAGACAGGTGGATCTCTGAGTTCAAGGCCAGCCAGGAGTACACAGAGAAACCCTGTCTCAAAAACCAAAAAAAGAGAGCAAAGCTCTGCCCTGAACCCCTGAGATGAAAAATTGGTCAGGGCAGCCATGACTGACGCTGAAGACTGCCACTGGTATGGCTCTGCAGCTTTTCATGTCCTTCAGGGTACTCTGGGCTGCACAGGTAAACTGCCCTGTTAGTACAAAGTTCTCAGGGACTTGGGAATACGCTCCAAACGGTTGTTTAGGGGTTTTGTGTGGCTGTCGAAATCCTGCCAGGAATCCTGAAGCTTTGAGGATCCTGATGTTAGAAACCCAGTGTGGGGACTTGTTTGTCTCATGTCAGCACTCGAGAGGTTGAGGAGGACGAGTGGAAAGCCACGCTGGGTTATGGCAAGACATGGTCTCAAACACATAAAGATTAAAAAAAGGGAAATTGTAAATAGCTGTACAAATTAGTAACAATGTCTTAATTGGGATATATTGTTTAAAATTTGCATTATAGAAGATATGCATATAAGAACTATTACTATACTAATATGTAAAACAAATAATGATGAATATTGATACATTCAACAGTATTTAAAAGATTAAAAATGGCCGGGCGTTGGTGGCGCACGCCTTTAATCCCAGCACTCGGGAGGCAGAGGCAGGCGGATCTCTGAGTTTGAGGCCAGCCTGGGCTACCAAGTGAGTTCCCAGGAAAGGCACAAAGCTACACAGAGAAACCCTGTCTCAAAAAACCAAAAAAAAAAAAAAAAAAAGATTAAAAATGTTATGGATAAGTAATTATAATGGTAGTTTTCATGATTAACCTTGAAATTAGCTAAATTTTTAAATTGTCACACTTTTTTCATTGTACATTTATCTATTGTCCAAACTTTACACAATTTAATTTAAAATTCATGGGGTGGGGGGTGTAGATCAGTTGTTAGTGTTTGCATACACACAGCCCTGGCTTTGATCACCAGCATCACTAAAACCAAGCGTGCTGCTGCGCACATATAACCCCAGGAGGTTTGGGGCAGAGACACCAGAAAGATGTTCAAGGTTGTCATTAGTTCCATACTGAGTTGGAGCCAACCTGAAGTGTGTGAAACCTTGTCTAAATAAGTATAAGAATTTTAAGAGGCATTTAAAGAAATAACATTAATTTATACATTTTAAAATTAACTTTGTAGAAAGACATTTAATTCCTGACATAGTTGTATAGAACCTAAAATTGTAATATTCATCTAACTGGACTACTGGCTACTGAATCAAAAATCAGTGTGAATGAGCAGTTGTAGATAACATTGCCAATATTACAGGTTGTAGAATGTTCTAGGGACATTTCTTACCTTCATTTCGTTTTCTAGGACTTTTTTAAAATTGTCATTATTTGTATGGATGTTTTGCTTGTATGTATGTCTGTACATCATGTGCATGCCTGGTATCTTACAGAGTCCAGAGAGGTGCTGGGTCCCCTGAAACTGAGGTACAGTTGGCTGTGAGCCACTGTGTGGGTGCTCAGAACTGAACCTGGATCCTCTGCAGGAATAGCAGTGCTCTTAACCTCTGAGCCACCTCTCCAGCCCTCTATGATTTATGTTTATTGTATATGTGTCTTTGTGTGCATGCACATGTGTGTGCCAGAAGAGGGCATTTGAGCACCTGGAAATGAAGTTACAGGTGGTTAGGAGCCACCCAGCGTGGGTTTTGGGAACAGAACTCAGGTCCTTTGCAAGAAGAGCAAACGCTCCTTACCACTGAGCAGTCTCTCAAGACTCTATTTTGGTTTAGGTGGTTGGTTGGTTGTTTGGTTGTTTGGTTGTTTGGTTGGTTCTCTCTGTAGCCCTGGCTGTCCTGGAACTAGCTCTGTAGACCAGGCTGGCCTCAAACTCAGAAATCCGCCTGCCTCTTCCTCCCAAGGCTGTGACTAAAGGCGTGCGCCACCACTGCTCAGCCCATTTTTGCATCTTAAAACCCTTCTTCAGTCTTCAGTGGGAAGTTGATAATGGTGCTGTGGAGCGTTCTGGATTGTGAAGTGATCTAAGAACAGATTACATGTACAGGCTGCTTTCAGCAGGCAGTTTATGTCACCTTGAGACACAGCCTTGACTGACGTTTTCAATCACAGATGCAGCAAATATTTTGGTGATGGGTGTGGAGAACGCTGCAAAGGAAGGTGACCCCGGAACAATATTCCTCTTCAGGTAAGACAGGATGGACATGGCTTTGGGAAGAGGGCTGCGCCCAGATGACTGGAGTCTTGGGTGGGCCTGCCTCCCCTGGGATCTTTCTGGGCCAGTGCATTTGAATCTGTCATCTGATTCTGACTGCATCTTGGAGAGTTTGTCAGGGTTAAATCTCCTGGTAGGTCATCTTTTTTTTAATATGTATTTTATGTATTTATTTTATTTTGTGTGTATGAGTTTTTGCCTCCATATGTATCTGTATACCATGTGCATGCCTGCCTGAGGAGGCTAGAAGAGGGTATTGGATCCCCTGCGACTAGAGTTACATCTGGTTGTAAGTTGACGTTTGGGTGCTAGGATTGAATGTGGGTCCTCTGGAAGAGCAATAAGTTCTCTTAACTGAACTCTCTCCAGCCCCGGAAGAGCAACTTATAAAATGAAAAACAATTTTTTTTTTTTTGAGACAGGGTTTCTCTGTGTATCTCTGGCTATCCTGGAACTCACTTTGTAGACCAGGCTGGCCTTGAACTCACAGAGATCCGCCTGGCTCTGCCTCCCAAGTGCTGGGAGTAAAGGAGTACGCCACCACCACCCAGCTAAAATGAAAATTTTTAATACGAGTAAATCATCGTTGCCCGACCTGTCTTTCACTGAATATGCAAGCGGGGTACAGCAGCCCCGTCACCATCCCTACGAGAGTCCACACCTTCGGGCCTTCGCTTGCCTTCCGTAGCATTTCAGCTGAGATTTTAGCCGGCCTTGGCCATGCCAGATACCTCAGAGAGGGGCCCGGGTTCACACAGTCTTAGCCTTTTAAAGAGTAGAAAGACAGGACAGTGGGGCTAGCAGCCATGTGAAATACCTGCTGTCCCCTTACAGCCAAGAAAAGGAGGGTCAGGTGCACTGGGGAATGACCCATAGTCAGGACAAGTAAGTGACGGAACAGAAGGGTGGACGTCCAGAAGACTGTAAACTAAGCCCGATGTGGTGGTTCACACCCATAATCCCGGCGGCCTGGAGGCTGAGGCGGCCTGGGCTGCAGAGTGAACAGTAAGAATGCTAAACTGCAGGTCGCTCACACATGGCGGCTCGTGTCTGTAGCTCCAGATACTCAAGCAAGCGTCTTACTAACCAACCAAATATTTCCTTCCCCTGCATTCTCAGTGTGCTCTAGAGCAGTGGTTCTCAAACTGTAGGCTGTGACCCCTCGGGTCAACCCTTTCACAGGGGTCACCTAAGATCATCAGAAAACACAGGTAGTTATGATACATAACAGTAGTACAAATTATGAGGGAGAAATGAAAATAATCTCATGGTTGGGGGTCACCACAACATGAGAACTGTATGAAAGGGTTGCAGCGTTAGGAAGGTTGAGAACCACTGCTCTACAGGCGACCCAAACATGGCTTTCAGTATGTCTCTGAAGAATGTTTTCTCAGGGCCGGGGAAGTAGCTCAGCAGTTAAAAGCACTTGCTGTTCTTGTAGAGGACCTGGGTTCAGTTCTCAGCACCTATCTTGGTGGTCTGTACCTCCAGTTGCAGGGAATCTGTCACCCTCATGTCTGTGGGCACCGGGCACCCCACAGTGCATACACACATGGAGGCAAAGTAAAATACTAAATCTAAAAAGAACGTGTTCTCCCTTTGCCGAGGTTGACTCTCCTGTTCTTTGAATCAGGGAAGGAGCTACTGTGTTCTGGAATGTGAAAGACAAGACTGTAAGTACAGTATAAGCATGTGGAACTCTAGTTTCTGAGAATAATTTGTCACTCGTACCCAGCAATCTGAAAACTGGGGTGCAGGGACATACTGTCATCCACAGTTGCTTTTCTGGGCGTCACACAGTGTTTATCCCATCGCTTTCATCTTCCAAAATATAATGACTTTCAATTATTTATAAATTTTCTACACATGATACAGTTGAATTAAAAGAGTAGCTCCAAGTACAACCAGTGAACTATTGGTGCTTGGTCAAGTACGTTGTAAGCCATGTACATGTCTGTCATCCCAGAACTCATGAGGTGGAGGCAGGATTGTGAGATAGAGGTCAGTACCTGAGCCACAAAACCTGCCTCCAAAAAGAAAAGAGAACAATCTGGGCATGGTTACACATGCTTATGATCACAGCACTTGGGTAATGAAGGCCGAAGATGGGTTACAATGGGAGGCCAGTCTCCTGGTTACGGGAAAGAAACCATGTCTTTAAAGAAAAAAAAAATATACGGCCGGGCGGTGGTGGCACACGCCTTTAATCCCAGCACTCGGGAGGCAGAGTCAGGTGGATCGCTGTGAGTTTGAGGCCAGCCTAGTCTCCAAAGCGAGATCCAGGACAGGCACAAAGCCACACAGAGAAACCCTGTCTCGAAAAACCAAAAAAGAAAGAAAAAAAAAAAAAAAGCCTGCCCCAAACCATACCCCTTGTCTGCTGAACTCCTTTCTCACCCGAAATCTACTCCTCAGAGGTAACCATGAATAATCTCAGTGCATACATCTCCTTCTGTGTGTTTTCAGGGTCACTGAAAGGAAGGAGCCACACACATCGTAGGGAAGGAAAAGGGCGGGGGTTAAAGTAAATGCACCAAAGTGCCTGTCCGACTGTTGTAAAGACAGGAAAGGCTGATAACAGGCCTCGCTTCTACGAGCACTCATGAATATTTCGATCCAAAAAGGAAAAGCTGTTTGGGAGAGCAGTTTAGCAGAACTGTAAGCACGAATGCCTGTGTCCTCTTCCCTACCCCTTCTTGGCGGGGCTGACAGTAGTCACACTTGAGCATGCTAGGCCTCTGCCCTAGAGCCTCTCAGCAGTTCTTCTAGAACTACCTCACGGCAGGAAGGTGGTGCCGCGGGACAATGCCCCGAGAGGGACGAGAGTAGATCACCCCCAGGGATGGACACTCGGGGCGGATAAATAAGTTGTACATCCTCCTTTAAGAACAGCAGGGAAGATGTCCATATGTAGAGTGTCATCCCACTCACATAGAAAACAATGGCACACAGGCGCATAGAAAGCACGTAGACGCATGTGGGATCTGCCCTTCGCCCTGCAGGGACAAAGGCTATTCACTAGTTTAGTCATGGCTAACTCAGGATCAGGACTCGGGAGCACTGTCTACACCATTATGTTGTTTTAGCTTTTTAAAAATTCATCTTATGTGTGTGGATGTTTCGCCTGCGTTCATGTGTGTGCACCGTGTGAGTGCTGGGTGCCTGAGGGAGGCAGAAGAGAGGGCATCAGATCCTCTGGCATGGATTGGCAGGCCATTGTGAGCCACCATGTGGGTGCTGAGGACTTGAACCCAGGACTCCTGCAACAGAGGCTCTAACCGCTGAGCCATCTGTCCGGTCCGTTGCCTGTTGCTTTAATTTTTACAAGTAATTTGCCTGTACAATGTTTTCTTCCTTTTTTTTTTTTTTTTTTTGAGACTCAACAAACTATAATGTTAGTAGTGATTTTCTTTGGATGCTGGGTAATGGTAGTTTTTTTCTTCTTTTTTAATGCTCATCTGTACTTTCCAAATGTCAAAATAATGGACACGCCATTTGGTTAGTTGACTGTCACGGTGAGCGTGCCTTTTCCTACTGAGACTCGGAAAACACGCTGCTAAAGTATGCAGAGTATGGAGAGCTGTCGTGAGCAGATGAGCCCGTGTGGCTGGTAGGGAGTCGGTGTAACGGACCTCCTTCTCTCCTAGGTGAAGCACGTGATGCAGGTTCTGGAGAGACACGAAACCCAGCCCTACGAAGTGGCTCTGGTTCACTGGGAGAATGAAGAGCTGAACTACATGAAAACTGAGTAAGCATGTCTCAGCACATGCGTGAAGGGGGCGGGGAGAGCGCCGAGAAGCTTAGAGGAGATCACTGTGACTGTATGGAGATTCTTAAGTTACTGGTCAGAGCCAGTGCCCACAGCAAAGAACAGGATTTGTATTTACAGTCTCACGTTATCAACCTAAATTAATGGGAGCACACCCTCAGCAGGATGAGTTTATGAGGTTATTCCAGTCAGGATTTACTTCCCAGTAAATCCGTGGTTTTTTGTTTTTTGTTTTTCCAGTTGAGTTTGAATATGACAGATGTGTGCTGAGGAGGTGATCCAGGAGAGACACTTTGAGAGGTGTGAGGGCCTGACAGGCATCCTCAGGTGAGGACATGTGGGCGAGCAGCGGCCTGGGAGCCTCCCCGGCTCCTCCGTCTGTGACCACAGGCTCAGGCCATCAGCCCCTTTGTTCTGTGGAATGACTAATCTAGTATGTCTGTCTGTTGAGTCTTTCGAACATTGGACAGTAAAAAGTGTACTGCGGGGCTGGAGCCGTGGCTCAGAGGTCAGGAGCACCCACTCGCTGCTCTTGCAGAGGACCAAGTCTGGTTCCCAGCACCCACGTGGTGAATTAACAGCCGTTTATTGGCTAGGTATGGTAGCTCAAACCTGTAATCCCCAGCACTTAGGAGCTGAGACAGGAGAATTGCCATGAGTTTGAACTAGCGTAGGCTACAGTGTGACACTGTGTCCCCAAAATACAGTAGAAATGTTCATGGTACACAAGCTTTATCCGGTTATTTTTGTGGGTTAGTTCCTCGGAATGGAGTTACTCAGATGGAAGAGTAGGAGAGCGTTTATAAAATGCAATCAGTTGTCGAGTGGCGTCTTTTAAAGTCGGAGGGACAACTTTTCCTCTTCTTTTCACAGGGGGCAGTCCAAGCTGCACCGAGGGGAGATCAGGCTAAACTCGGGGCTGGACATGGATGACTCCATTCTAGAGAAATTTGCTTTCTCCAACGCTCTGTGCCTCTCAGGTCAGTGACTCTGCTTTGTGCAGAGGGCATATTGCATAGCTTTATTAAACATCGGGTCATGATAGCTGGGTGGTGGGGGGCGCACGACTTTAATCCTAGCACTTGGGGAGGCAGGCAGACCTGAGTTCTAGGACAGCCAAGGTTGCACAGAAAAACCCTGTCTTGAAAAACCACGGGGGCAGGAGGAAATTGGGTTATGATTTCGGATTGTTTTCATAACACTCAGTACAGCCTTAATATTCTTTTTTCTCTTTGAAAATGTATAAACTAGGGCTGGAGAGATGGCACTGACTGCTCTTCCAGAGGTCCTGAGTTCAATTCCCAGCAACCACATGGTGGCTCACAACCATCTGTAATGAGATCTGGTGCCCTCTTCTGGCCTGCAGGCAGAATACTGTATACATAATAAATAAATCTTAAAAAAAAAAAAAAAGAAAAGAAAATGTATGAACTATATCATCCACTGGTTGTTCCTGCCTTGTGAACTGTATTGATGAAGCTTCACTTCTCTGAAATGGACTTCACATTACTAGCACGGCCTTTGCTCTCTCTTCTCCATGACTGCTCTACTCTGTAGCCTCTAATCCAGAGATAGCCCAGCCCTGTGTGACCGGGAGCGAGTCACAGCACTGAGATCACAGCCCCTGGTAAAAGCATAGGTGCTCCGTAAGGGTTTCCTTTATCCTGCTGTGCATCAGGCTGCGGGGACAGGACGTACGTACCCTGTGGGAAGCCTCTCAGGTTACTCTGATTTGCTCAGTCCTGAGGAGGATAGGAAAGGCAATGGAAGTCTCACCCCTGCCTCATCTACAACACTACTTATAGTGGCTAGGTGTGATCTGGGTTCCTGAGATGTGAGCAAAAGTCTGGAATAGGAGATAACCTGTGTTCTGCCAACAGACTCAGAAAGCTGAAGTCTACTTCCCTTTTATTCACCACTATTTTTATCTTCTTTATTTTTGAAGTTTTAGTACTTTGGCTTTTTCTGTTGTTTTTGTATTGGAATTATTAAAAATTCCATTGTTGGGCCAGACTGGCACATACCTTTAATCTGAGCACCCAGGTGGCAAAGGCAGGTGGATCTCTGTGAGTTCAAGGCCAGCCTGGTCTACATAGCAAGTTCTAGGCTGGCTGGGGCCGAAAAGTGAGAACCTGTCTCAAAAATAATTAACTGAGCCCAGGTGGTGGTGGTGGTGCACACTTGTAACTCCCGCACTCTATGAGTTCAAGGACAGCCAGGGCTACACAGAGAAACTGTCTCAAAAGAAAAAAATAATAATAACAACTAAATAAATAAAGTAATTAATTGAATAAATACAATTTCATGTGACATTCCCTTCTTGTCTCTGGGTCATACTTAGAAAGTGAAAACATCTTTTTTATGTCCCAAATCAGCCTCCGACTCCTCAGTGCTAGGGTTACAGGTATGCACCACCATGCCCAGCTGTACATCTGCTTCTTAGTTAGGAAGTGGCAACAGAGGCGCCATACCGTTCTGCATTCTGTGTAGGTGCCCATGATGATAAAGAAACGTTCCCTCTTCCTTCTTTTCCCAGTGAAACTGGCTATTTGGGAAGCAACGCTGGACAAATTTATTGAGTCTATTCAGTCAATTCCAGAGGTAATTAGATCAGCTCTATGCTTTTTTTTTTTTTTTTTTTATCAAGAATTGGCTTCTTGCAGGGAGAGTACCAATTGCTCAACATGATGATACGCACAGTTGACTATAAAGTACTGATAACTGGAAAAGCTGCAGAAGCTGTCGTGGAAGCACATTCAGTTACACAGAAAAGGATGAAGTCAGCTAAGGAAGCCCACGTTGAAGACTTGAGATGACTGTGCCGAGTGCAGTGTTTGCAGTGTGACTCAGGGAAAGGCAAACCGTGCTGGGTGTGGCCCAGTGGCGGTGTGATCGTCCAGCATTCACAGGGTCCTAGGTCTTTACTATAACAGAATAATATGACTCATTATTCTTGGGGAGGGATGGGTCTGGACTGCAGAGATGGATATGTGATTAAGAGCACTTGCAGATGACCTGGGTTTGGTTCCCAGCACCCACATGGCAGTTCACAACTGCTTATAACTCCAGTTCCAGGGGATCCAATACTCGCTTCTGGTGTTCTCTGGTATTAGTCACTCATGTGATGCCAAAACCAACATGCAGGCAAGCACTCATACACATAAAATAAAAACAAATCTCTTTAAAATGAGCAAAAGGAATGTTTATCATCGAAAAGAATGAAAAGGATACGTTAATTGGATTTCTCATACGTAAACATAAGCCTGGGGTAACCAGTGTTTTAGTAGGAAAGGCTTATTTGCCCAGCTTGTGCAGCTGGTCGGGTGCATTGGTTTAGGCCTTGGGAGGCAGCACCTTGTGGCAGGAAGCCCGTGGTGGGGCAAGCTGCTCACCTCACGGCAGCCAGGTGGGAAAAGGGCCAGGGTCCCAGCAGCCCCTTCAAGGCCATGTAAGAAGTAGCCTAACTTCTTCCCAGAAGACTGTACCTCTAAAGGTTTTACCCACCTTCCAATAACGCAAGCTGAGGATGAAGCCTTGGACGGACAACCTATATGGGCCATTTAGGAACCAGACTGTAGCAGAAGGGAAGGAAAGCCTGAGTGTAAAATTCTGAACTCTTGATATGAGTTAGGACATTCCAATGGGCAAGTTATCTAAATCGTTCATTTAGATAAAATGAAGTGTTCCTTGAGAACTTGCTACATAGACCTAACACTTATTAGAAAGATGTACATGCAGTGCTCCCCAGTGTCTGTCAGGAGGATTGACTGTTACAAGACTTCTTCCTGCCCAGGGTACCAAAATCTCTGCAGGTCGTCTTGGCCTAAAATGTCAATGTTTGCTGTGATGTGTGTAGAATAACAAACAAAAAGAGTGTACCTGATCGATAAAGGTGCAGTTTTTAGTATTTTCTGAATGGGGTTCATTGGAGCCACTATGGAGACCCTACAGACAAAGGCCCATTGTATATGTTTCCTGTTTTTATTTTCCTTACAAACAGGCACTAAAAGCTGGGAAGAAGGTCAGACTGTCTCATAAAGAAGTTATGCAGAAAATGGGTGAGCTCTTTGCCCTCAGGTAAAATGTCCTCTTGTAAATGAAGGATTTCCTTTAAGACAATCCATTTAACTCTAAGCAGTAAAAACTCTTCCCCATGAGAAACAGGAAGACTCCATTAGGACTGTCAGGAAATCAGATGAATACAGAGAGCAAAGCTCCTCTTCATTAAACATGTCACATGTCACACGACCCCCAGGAAAACAGGGCAGTGCACACAAGGCGGAGTGTGACTTTGTATACTTAGTTACTGGGTGTCATTGTTCCGGGAAGTTTTCCCCTAATTTACTGAGTCTGACATTGGACAGTGGTCCAGATGAGGAGGAGCCTGTCTCCTCACTGGTGAGTTCCCATCTTTGTGGAGTGACGAGGCCTGGTTGCGGTTGTCTCACTGGGCCAGTCATCCAGTTTCCTCAGATGTCTTCTCACCACCTTAGATCAGCCCGCAGAAGAGTGGTCCAGGCTTTCAGTGCCTGTGTTTCCCAGGCGGCAGGGATGCTCGTTCACATTCCTGAGAGCATCCAGCAACAGACTGGTGTTCCCTGAGAAGTAGGGGAGATTGTTTTCCCCTATTTTCTAGCTAATACAGGCAGAACCCATAAATTGTAATACCCAAACTCAAAAGTTCGGACTAAATGAATTTCACTTGAGAGTAGTTTCTAAAACCCTGACTTTCCTTCCCCCGTTTTCGTCTCTACAGTGGAAGTGTGTCTGTTACTACAAAGGAAGTAATGGGCCAGCAGGTGGCTGGCTCGCTTGCTGTTGAGCAGGCCTGGCAACCCCAAGTAAAGGACTGGAGAGACAGGCGAACCACAAAGCTGTCCTCTGACAGCTACATGCTTTGCCACACACTCTCAATAGTTTAAAGTTGTTTTGTTTTTTAATTTTCTTCCTGAACCTGGAGACTTACTCCATGTACATACAGACACATGTGCACATAAAATCAAACTTTTTTTTTTTAAAGAGATGTAGTGATCTGTGAAGACTCATAGCTAAGGGTGTTAGGTGAGAAGTGAAGTCATGGGGCTGCAGGTGTAGCTCAGTTGGTAGTGTCCGCTTCACATGCACAAGGCCTGGCTTTGATCCCCGGCACTACAGGAAACCGTGGGAATAAGAGAATCAGAAGTTCAAGGTGATTCTCAAGCTAGTCAAGGAGTTTGAGGCCAGGGTACACTACATGAGACCTTGTCTTTATTTAATTTTATTCTTTTCCAAGACAGAGCTGCTCTGTGTAGCCCTAGCTGTTCTGGAACTTGCTCTGTAGACCAGACTGGCCTTGAACTCAGCTCCGCCAGCCTCTGCCTCCCAAGCGCTGGGATTAAAGGTGTGCCCAGTACACCTGGCTGAGACCTTGTCTTAAAAAAAAAATTACAAGATATGGTGCATGCCTTTAATGCCATTGCTGTGGAGATGGACAGAAGCAAGTCTTTGTGATTATAAGATCAGGCTAGTGTATGCACTGAGTTCCAGATCAGCCAAGGTAACAGTGAGATCTTGTTGAAATACAAAAACAAAACAAAACAAAAATCAAGTTGTAAATTATATATGTGGTATTATTTCATTTGCATAGTAAAAATATTTGTATTTGTCTTGACCTGTGCATATACACAAGTCTGTTCACGGAGAAATGTACAGGTAGTCCTATGAACGTGTTCACGTGCCTGTCCTGTCATTAAGGAGTAAAGGATTTTGCATTGGTTGGTAGGCTAACCAAGCTGACCACTGTGTTTCTGCTTTCCTCTCCAACATACATCTTAGAGTTAAACAGCTGTTTGTATTTTACTATGCAACATGAATTTCCATTAAATTAAATATTTTTAAAGTAAGCTCACACTTCTGATACCAAAATATGAGTGAAACTAAGAGAGCACCAGTGTGGCGGCACACCCCTTTGAAGTCTTAGTACTCTAGACACTAAGGCTTACCCAAAGCCAAGCTAGCCTGAGCTACATAGTCAGTTCTGGCCAGGCTAGCCCGCGCAGCCCTGTTGAAGAGACTGCATGCTGCTGCCTGTCTTGTGTTTGCACAGTGGCTGGAAGGTTATAGAGGAATCTGAAAGTGGCCAGTGAGCCCAGAGCCAGGAAGGGAGAGCTTCCGGGATCAGAACAGGAAGGTCTACCATCCTTACCTTTTCTTCCTGGCTTTCCTTTAGAGGGTGCACAGGTGTGTGTGTGTCGGGGGTGGGGGGTGTACACTTCTCAAGTATTTTCCGAAGAGGGACACTTAAAACTATTCTCAAATTGCACCATAAAAATAGGGAATATAATAGGAACTGGTTTTTATTTTACCATAAATAAAAAGCTAAACTACTTTCTGATTTAAGGCACCGTATAAACTTGAGTTCAGATTTCTTGATGACTCCTGACTTCTACTGGGACAGAGCAAACCTGGAGGAGCTTTATGATAAGACCTGCCAATTTCTCAGCATCACTCGAAGAGTTAAGGTATGTATGTCTTTTTAAAGAGAAAAAGACATCCAGAGCAGTGGTGGTGCGCACGCCTTTAATCCCAGCACTTGGGAGGCAGAGGCAGGTGGATCTCTGAGTTCAAAGACAGCCAGGACTACAAAGAGAAACCCTGTCTGGAAAAACGGGAGAGACAAGAGAGACAGACAGAGATTCTCTGCTATAATTTTATTGCTGAAATTTTCAGCCAGGTCTGTTTAATTGCATTTGGAGAAATACTATTTGACTTCTGGTCATGTCTCCTCAGATTCCCACTTATGCCTCTTGTCCTCACTGCAGTCGGTTTACAGTTTTTTTCTCAGGAGACTGAGACAGGAGGATTGCTTTTGAGCTCAAGAGCAGTGTGAACTAGAGATACTGTTTCAGCCATGACCACCTGAAGGAAGGTATAGAGTATAATGGTTAGAAGAGGTAGTTTTAGATACAAAGTATCACACTATAGCCCATGCTGGCCTCAAATTGTTATAAGAGGAGTTTTTAGATACAAAGTATCACATTGTAGGCTGGCCTCAAACTCCCAGTGATGCTCTGGCCTTAGCCCTAGTCCCGGGATCACAAACATGAGCCACTGCGTTTGGCTCCACTTCTCAGCTTTCTGGGTCAAAGGTTCAGTTCTAAGATTCCCATGTTCTTTGTTTTAATGTTTCCTTGTTTTTGAGGTGGAAGTCTCACTACATTGCTCAGGCTGGCCTTGAACTTGGGAATCCTCCTGCCTCAGCCTTCCAAGTAGTAAACATGTTTATCTTTGTATTACATGTAATGTGCGTAGTATATCCTTGTGTTCATATGTATATACACATGTAGATGTGCACGTACATGTGGGGGCTCAAGTGTGACTTCGGCCATCCTCTACAGCTGTCCACCTTTATAAAAAAGATTGCTATTTATCTCTATGTCTATGTGTATTCAAGGGGTACATGTGTGTAGAAGGCGGCTGTAGATCCTTTGGAGTTAGACTAACAGGCAGTTGATTGAAGCCTCCCAGTGTGGTTGCTGGGAACCACACTCTGAACTGGTCCCCTGGAAGAGCAGCAAGTACCCCTCACTGTTAAGTCAGCTCTCCCCCCCCTCCATCAGGCTTCAAACAGGCTCTCGCACTGGACCTCACTGGTTCATTCAGACTGCTGGCCAGCAGAGGCCTCAAGGATCCTCCTCTTCCCTCCTCCCCAGCTCTGGGATTATGGGCATTTGCTTCTGTGCCCATTTATTTTTAATTATGTCTGCTTATTTGTGTGTGCATATATGCCAGTGTGCTTGTGGATTAGGAAACCTGATTTCTCCCTCCACCACTTAGGTTGTGGTGTTTGAACTCGGGTGGGCAGGGTTAGTGGCAAGTGGCTTTACCTGCTGAGCCATCTTGTAGGCCCTGTGCCTGGACTTTTTATGTGGGTGCTAGTGATCGGAAACCGGGCCCTCATGCTTGTATCAGAAGCACCTTACCAGCGGAGCCACCGCGCACTGTGTTCTGCCCAGGGGGGTCTGTTTCTAATGGCCAGGCACAGGGCTGGTTTACACTTACTCTGTGGGAGGTAGGGGGTTGTGGGTACTGTGGTACGCATGAGGAAGTCAGAGGACAACTGTTAGGACCCGGGTCTTTCCTTCCACCGGGTGGGTGCTGGGGATGAAACTTAGGCTTAGCAGCAAGCGCCTCTACCCACTGAGCCATCTTACCAGCCTCCGAGTTCCTTTGTTTCCCACTTTCATCCTCTCAAACAGCCTCTAAAGTCCTCCTTTCTTCTGTTGCCCAGAACAGTGTGTTTAGTTGTTCCTGGTCTACACTCTTTCCATTACTTCCAATCACTTCCCAGTCACCTTATGTCCCATCATGTAAATTACATAATTTTAAAAAAACCTCTCAATTCATTGGCTGCTATGCAGTTCTAGACTATATCCGTTTCTCCAACCCAGACACTTGTCCTTTGCATAATCATCCCATCAAAGGTGTCTGTGATTTGTCACTCATCTTGGAGTTCCTTTGCGTCTTCTATAATCCAGGGATGGAGATACTTGCCAAATTTCAGGCAAAGACAGCCATCCCAGGCCACGTCACCCTAGCTGGCTTGGGAGGACTGGTGAGTGGGGTCGGCAGAGTTGCTCCAGGAGACTCAGTGTAGTTTGATAACCAGATGTGAGACATTCGGTAGCCCAGGTTGTCTGGACACAACACAGGAAGGAAGATTGGCTTTCCTGATGCACAGGCTGAAGACAGGGATATGAGGGGATGCTAAAGGTCTATGCAAATGAGGCTCTCCAGGGCTAGCATTGGCTAACCGCTGCTGTGCGGTAAATTTCTCCAAAACTAGCCGCTTAAAGCAGCTCTTTCTCCTAGTTTTATGGGTGAGGGTCTCTCTCAAGGCTGCAGACATCTCTGGATCCACTTCCTGTCCATGTGGTTGCTAGATTCAGTCCCTCGAGGCTTTGGACTAAGGTCTCAGTTCCTCACCACAGAGGCTTCTGTGAGAGTATCTACTATCACACACATGGTGAGAGAGTCCTAGAGTCAGCAAAACAGGAGGCAGTATCTTACAGCCTAATTACAGTCCTAGGTAACCGTCTTTTCTGCACTACTCTGTTTAAGTCAGATGCCCACCCATACTCCAAGAGGAGGTAACAACAGTGAGCAGCAGGTCAGAAACATCTAGATGGTATCTTAGAAGTCACCTGTCAGAATGGTTTTGAGAAAAGTTTGTTTTAGAAGGCTACTTTGTGAACGGTGACCTACATCATCCTCACACTACCAGTTAATGATTCAGCACCTACATGGTACCACATACCTGTCAATAATTTCCACACAGTCAGTAGGCACATATTCATGTGCATAAAATAAATAAACCTAAAAAAATAAATTCTGGAAAGACAAATACCCTCCAGGGTGAAGACAAACTACTTCAGATGCTGAAGATATAGGTTAGTTGGTGAAGAACTTTCTGGAATGCATGGATGAACCCTGAGTTCTATGTCCATCATCTATACACTGGGAGCGGTGGTGCTTGCCTGTAATCCCAGCATTTATGGAGAGGGAATCAGGAATTCAAGGTCATCCTTGGCTACATAGTGAGTTAGAAGCCAGCCTGGGCTACATGAAACCCTGTCTCAAAAGAAGAGTACAACACTGATTCTCTTAAGACTAGGGAGTATGGTGGTTGGCGGGTGGGGGTAACACACTTCAAAGTGAACTGTGGTAGCAGAAATGTAGTTTCATAGATGATGTTTGTTAAAATCTGATGCTTAGAATGGGTGTGTTATGTAAATTGTCTCCATTGATTTGAAAATAAGCCTCGTATTTTTTTGGGTGCAGCTGTATTTATTGTGAGAAATTTTTAAATATTCCAATTTCCCTCTTTTGAGGTCTCTCTCCATGTGCAGATTTTGAGTGTATCGTTACGATGAGATGTGATGACTGTCACCAGGATGTAGGCTTCTTTCCTGCTTGGAACCAGCATGTTTCCGCTCAAGCTTAATGAACTTGATTAGGAAACAGCCATGAGCTCAGGGCTGTCTGCACCACAAGCACTAGCCACATTTCCCTTTGTGTGTCTCCCCGGTGACCTCAGGCCCTCCACACTGACATTCTTAGGCATCCCCTAAACCAACTGTTACTCCCCACTAGTGTGTAAACTCCATGACATCTGTATTTGTAGATAAACAGGCAATTAGATTTCAAAAGGCAACAAATTATAGTCTCCTGATTTTGAAACTGCTTTGGCCTGTGCCAAGTGCTTAGGTTAAACCAGCTTTGAACCAAGAAAATGTATTTTAATCAGGAGACTTATCTTTAAAAGAATCTAAGTAGCTCTGGCTGGCCTTGAACTCAAGACATCTCAGGTACTGAGATTCAATGGTAATTCACCACCATTCTCTACAAGAAAGTTCCTTAAGATTTAAGTCTCTGTGAACTTCCTGCAATACATGCATGCAGGTCCCCCGAGTCCAGAAGAGGGTATCAGAACCCCTAGAACTGGAGTTACAGGCAGTTGTGAGCTGCCTGACATGAATACCAGGGAAGGCCTAGGTTGTCCTTTGCAGGAGCAATAAGCACTCTTACTACTGCTGAGACCTCTCTGGCCCCCAGGAGACTTAACACTGCACAGATTATTTTGGGTTTTTTGTTTTGTTTTGTTCATTGTGAGCAACTGTTAGGAGAGAACGTGTTCTCTGTTCTGTGGTCACAGCTGAAATGGAGGTCTGTCCACAGTTTGAAGAGAAGCAAGCTTAAAGATGGACACATTAGAGGTCAAGACGAAGCAGTCAGTAGACAGAGAACAAACAACGTGCCCCAGACATTTCCAGTTAGAAACTACAAGGTGGACCTATCATCCGGGAAGTTGTGTGTGCTGTCCACTAGTAAAGCAGTTGAATGCTGTGTAGAAGGACCCTGCGTATGACATGTTGTTTCAGTCCATACCTATACTCCTTCTCATCCTGGCCAAACCTGCACCAACTGTGTCCTCCAACTTTACAGCTTTCAGAGGAATGTAAAGTACTAAATAGGTGTGTAACTACCTAGTCCTCTCGTCCAGGTTTTAAAATCAGATTCTCTTTTGTGTGACACCCATCCACATCCCCACGCCAACCAGTTTGTCCAAAGTGTCATAGCCCAGAGCCTCTGCCAGTTCGGCTAGTAGTGGTGCCATCTAGTGGTAAGTTTCAGGTTACACGCACTATGCATTTCAGGAGAAAGGTACCTTTGCTCACTTCAGCTCACATAGAACTGGGGATTAGCATGGCCCCTGTGCCAAGTAGTCCGTGCCACATGCTTAATAAAGTTTCCAGTTCCCCTAACAAAATGCTAGGAAACCCTATATTTTAAACTTCCATCAGGGGTTGGAAAGATGGCTCAGCAATTAAGAGCACTTACACTGGCTGCTCTTACAGAGTACCCGGGTTCAATTTCCAGCACCCAACATGCCAGCTTACAAGTGTCTGTCTAACTCCAGTTCTAGGGAATCCAACACCTTCACACAGATATACATGCAGGCAAAACACCAATGCACAAATATATATATATATATATATATATATATATTTTTTTTTTTTTTTAAAGAAAAGGTTTAGGGCTGGAGAGATGGCTCAGCAGTTAAGTGCATTGGCTACTCTTCCGGAGGACCCCGGTTCAAATCCCAGTACCCACACGGCAGCTCAAAACAGCAATGCACACAAAATGAAAGAAGAAAAAAGTAAAAAGCCGGGCGTTGGTGGCGCATGCCTTTAATCCTAGCACTCGGGAAGCAGAGGCAGGTGGATCTCTGCGAGTTTGAGGCCAGCCTGGTCTACAGAACGAGATCTAGGACAGGCACCAAAACTACACAGAGAAACTTGTCTTGAAAAAAAAAAAAAAAGGTTTAAAAGCTCCATCATTCTTACAAGGATCAGTATACCAAAAAGAAAAAAAAAATTGAAACTGCAATACAAAGGGACCGGGGATGATAACTAATTTGGTAGTGTTTGCCTATCAAGCATGAAACCCTAAATTCAGTCCCCAGACTTGCATAGAGAGATGTGGTGATCGTAGAACACCAGAACTCGGAGGTGGAAGACTGCAGGCCACACGAGGTTACAGAATAGCTGAGGGCTGAAGAGATGGCTTTGGTGGTTTGCGTGCTTTCTGAATTAGTGCCAGAGTCAAGGTCCCAGCAGCCATGTAGCTCACAAATGCTTGACATGAGCCTGAGTGGTTCTTGAACCTTCTGCCCCCCCACAGGCACCTGCACACATGTACGTTCACAAACACACAGTAAGCAAAACTGCGCTGCCATTTTGTAGATGGAGTCACTAACCACCGCTTGCTAATGGCTAGTTGTCTTTGAGGACTGAACAGCAAGAATTTAATAAACTATATCTAAATTTGTGTTCTTTAAAAATAAATGCATGATGCTGATATTTTTCTTGCAGGTCATGAATGAAAAACTTCAACACTGCATGGAACTAACAGACCTGATGCGGAATCACCTGAATGAGAAGAGGGCACTCCGCCTGGAGTGGATGATCGTCATCCTCATCACCATTGAGGTCAGCAGCTGGGTTCTAGTCCAGAGACGCAGTCTCAAATAACTAGTTAAGATGCACTGACTAGGCCAGGCGGTGGTGGTGCACGCCTTTAATCCCAGCACTCGGGAGGCAGAGGCAGGCGGATCTCTGAGTTCAAAGCCAGCCTGGTCTCCAAAGCGAGTTCCAGGAAAGGTGCAAAGCTACAGAGAGAAAACACTGTCTCAAAAAACAAACAAAAAGATGCACTGACTAAAGAGGCATTTACTAGTTTAGCTGTGAACTTATCACGCACAGTACATGAGAAATGCAGTGCTTCTTCCAGGGACACTTCTCATCACAGCAGTCTTGGAAGTCACCTTAGCTGCTGTGGTGGTGAGTTCTGTCAACTTGACACCAGGTAGAACCACCAGGGATTTGTGAGCCTCAGAAAAACCCTTCTTTTCTTAGGGAATGAAATTCAGGTGTTTCAGCATGAAATTAGTAACTCTAACTTCTTTATTCTCCTAAGGTAATGTTTGAGCTGGGAAGAGTGTTTTTCTGATCTTGTGAAAATGAGAAGAACATTACTGGAAGAGATAATTCAAGTTCTACAACTGAAAAAAAAATCAGCATTCACTTCTGGTGAATTCTTACGCAATAGGTATTGAACGCTTTAAATCAACTGTCAGTGGGCATGGGACACACACCTGTAATCCCAGCACTCTGAAAGCTGAAGCAGGCAGATGCGTTCCAGCCTTGCACTGCACAGGAAACCCAGCTGAGGGGAGCCGACTGTGGTGTTGCACACCAATCTCAGCACTTGGAAAGCCGAGGCAGAGGACTGCCCCAAGTTTGAAGCCGACTGTAACACAGCAGGACTATCTCAAAATAAAACAAATGTCATAATGACCTTTTGTTGCCCAAATAAAAATTATGAATATGATGTTTGGGTCAACATCCTGAAAGTTCAAAAGGAAACTGTTTCATCAGTTTTAGTGGCCTAATTTGTTCATAGGCACACTGCATCTCAATCAGCCCTTTGTCCTATAACATCAAGAAAGCCAATCTTCCTACAGACACACTTTATTATGTGCATGACTCAATGCACTACCCACACCACAAACACATAAAATTTAAAAAAAAAAAAAAAAAAAAAGAACTTGGAAGATACTTACCTTCATGGCCTTTTCAGGCATAGCTCTGCCCTCCCCCTCTCTAGTCTACCAAGATCACACTTTTCACACGTGTGCTCACCCAGTATTACTTTGCACTAGAATGGAATGTTCACTTGTTCCTTGGTTACCTGTGTACCCAGACAACACAAGTTCACTAGTACCTTGCTGATGCAGTGTCTGCTACTACTGCCGAGTACCTGGGCTTTCTTTTGGGCCCACTGCAAAGATGTAGGAGCTGTGTCCCAGCTGAGATCCCTGTCTGTCCCCAAGGGTACTCCAAATTTTCCAAGGAGCAGGTAGCATGGAGAGTTCATAAACCTGCTGTCACGAGCCTGCCATGACTTCACAAACAGTAGCATCTCAGCCACGCTAGTTGGTCTGCTTCTTAAACCACATGAAAGGACAAACTGGTTAGTATAGCCTTTTTGAGCCAAGGCCATTAAGATTACTACCTCTGTTAAGAGATGCCATGTCGGGGCTGGAGAGATGGCTCAGAGGTTGAGAGCACTGACTGCTCTTCCAGAGGTCCTGAGTTCAATTCCCAGCAATCACATGGTAGCTCACAACCATCTATCATGAAATCTGATGCCCTCTTCTGGCATGCAGAACATTGTACACATACATAATAAATACATCTTAAAAAACCAAGTTCCAGTGGATGACAAGTGCAATTTCATTACACTAGTAAAACTATGTTGCCTGATAGCTCTGAAAAAATTATAAATGTCACACAAAACAAAACAAAACAAAAACAGTTTCTTCACAAATGTTTATTGGATAAAGTTTTATGGGGAAAATGTAATACAAAAGCAGTAGCCAAAGAAAGGAATAATGCAGGTTGAATACTTCTCCTGTATTTCAATGGATCACGGTGGACACTTACTAAGGTATTACATTCCGTAGTCATGCCTTGCCCCGGTGTTGCACTTGGCAACCTCACAGCATGGTATACCTACTCCAATGGCCACTCTTCGTCCAGCTCAGCAGTATTCCAAATTCTTATATATTACTCTCAACTCCAAGATACCATGGTGCAGCTAAGAGCCGCCCCTGCTCTGCAAAACTTACCGGCACTGAAGGCAGGAGGAAACCACGAAGTCATCTGCTTTAGGGACAGGAACTCAAAGTTGACTGCAGACTTAGATGTCACCGTTTGAATTTTAAAACAACTTGGAACAGGAGAGATTTAAAACTTTTAACTTTGCTTCCATACAAGAGACTTGGGATTTGCTTATACAGTAACCATGTTTTTAATATTGGGCTGGCTGGTGTTTATCAACTAAAGGCTTCTAGAGGGCACAAACTAAGAAAAATTAGCCAAGTACTCCCATTCAGATCTACCACTCCTGCCCCAGG
The DNA here is from genome assembly GCF_049852395.1 of Peromyscus maniculatus bairdii. Lineage (NCBI taxonomy): Eukaryota > Metazoa > Chordata > Mammalia > Rodentia > Cricetidae > Peromyscus > Peromyscus maniculatus. The sequence goes on along the minus strand of NC_134867.1, from coordinate 52,754,275 downwards.
GCTGATCTTGAACTAAAGTCATGTGTGCTGGGTTCTGGTCACCCAGAGCTTTACTTCTAGGCACCACAAGACAATCAGGCACCTGATGGCTCCCATTTAAGCTTGTTAGAATCCTCTAACAATCCCCTTGTGACCCTCTTTGCATAGCATGACCCACCATCCTGGGTCTTCCTGAAAGTGAACGTTTCCCGGAGCAGCCACTTTCTGACCGAGTATGTTTAAGTTTGGCAAGAACTGACCCACCCATCTTCAGACCTCAGGCACTGATGCTGGGTGAAAAGCTACCTTTCATCTCACAGCTGTGCTGCAGTGCTATGGAGCCCCAACTGCTGCCTCTTCTGCCACCAGGGGCTGTTGTCACAAAAACATCAGCCAGAGGAAGTACAGATTCTTCTCAGTTTACTGTGGTGCTCAAAACCACCACCACCACCACCCCAAAAAAAGCTGCAAGTGGAAAATATGAATGAAATGCATTTAATTTATCTCACCTGCCAAACACCAGAGTTCCCAACAGTGCCAGTTAGTGGATGTTACCAACTGGGAACTGCAGCTCACTCAGGAGAATCAGACTAGAGCGCATCTGCATCCTCAAGGTGACTTGAAAGTCAAAACATCGATTGTGGGGCTGAGGATAAGGCAGTGCAGAGTGCTTGCTTAGTACAAGCAACAGCACCACCTCAAACAGCCCTGTCCTAATGCCTGGAATCTCTGCACTCAGATGGAGGCAAACGCTCAAGTCATTCTGTCTTCTTCATAAGTTGAAGACCAGCTTGAGCTACAAGAAGAGTCTTAGAAAACAAGACAAACAACTAAGTTGAAAACATGGCGATTTTCCTTATGAATTTCATCATTTAAAACCCTTGAGTCAGCCGGGCAGTGGTGGCGCAAGCCTTTAATCCCAGCACTCAGGAGGCAGAGCCAGGTGGATCTCTGAGTTCCAGGCCAGCCTGGGCTACAGTGAGTTCCAGGAAATGTGCCAAAGCTACATGGAGAAACCGTCTCGAGGAGAAAAAAAACCGAGTCGTTGCCAGGCTTAGTGACATACACCTTCAATCCCTGCACTCTGGAGGCAGAGGCAGCTGGATCTGTTTGAGGCCAGCCTGGTCTACACAATGAGTTCCAGGACAGCCAAAGCTACATAGTAAGACCCTGTCTTGAAAAAATAACAAAATCCTGAGTCAAATGGGACTTGAGTAACTAGAATAGTACTTTAGTGGGGGCATGGTGGTCCACACTATAATCCCAGCACTTGGGAAGTAGAGATAGTTCAAGATTATCCTAGGCTACAAAGTAAACTCTAGGCCAGCCCGGGCTATCAGACCCTGTCTCAAAGGGGGATGGGGGTCCCACAGGGGCCTAAAGAGATGCCTCAGCAGTTAAGAGCACTTGCTGCAAGTTCCAAGCACCTGCAAATCAGTTCAGAACCATCCACAACTCCAGTTCTGATTTGGGGCACCAGGCACACTTGTGGTACACATATATGTAGCTAGAGTTTTCCTGCCTTGCCCACAGTCAGGACAAATCTCTGTCACCCACCAATCCCACAGCTGCTCAGACCCAACCAAGTAAACACAGAGACTCATATTGCTTACAAACTGTATGGCCGTGGCAGGCTTCTTGCTATCTGTTCTTATATCTTAAATTCATCCATTTCTATAAATCTGTACCTTGCCATATGGCTCGTGGCTTACCGCTGTCTTCACATGCTGCTTGTCATGGTGGCGGCTGGCAGTGCCTCCTCCCACCTTTCTGTTTCTCAATTCTCCTCTGTTAGTCCCTCCTATACTTCCTACCTGGCCACTGGCCAATCAGTGTTTTATTTATTGGCCAATCAGAGCATTTGACATACAGACCATCCCACAGCACATATATACATGCATGCAAGACTCTCATACACATACAGTTTAAATCTACAGGATTGGAAAAAGAGCCCAGCAGTTAAAAAGCACTTGTTGCTCATGCAGAGGACCCAACTTCAAATCCAAACACCCAATGCTCTTCTGACCCTGAAGGGCACCATGCACACATGGTGCACATACACACACACAAGCCACACATTCGTGCACATCAATAAACCTGTTTGGTTGGCACCTCCAGCTCACTCCTGCTTGACACTGAAAGCCCCAGTCCTGTCTCTCTCCAAACTGACCTCTCATAGAATCTCTGAACAAAGGGAAGGCACCAAAAAGCCCAGTTCTGCATTCTTGGCGGGTATTGGTAGCTTCTCCCCTGAAGTTGCCAGCAGCCCAAGTCCCACCCAAGCAGTCCAGCTTTTGACCACACTTGGGCACAAACCCAGCTTGTGGTGGACACATCATCACCCCTGGCCTACAAGCAGTATAACCTCCCTGCTTTAGTATGGGCTCGTGACTTCTCCTGCCTCCATCTCTGGAGCTGGAGAACTCACCTGGAAGTTGCTTTGCTCAAATAAACCTGTTCTTTTAATTGGGAAGGGGGAGGGGCAGTTCAAGACAGGGTTTCTCTGTGTAGCTTCGGAGCCTATCCTGGATCTCACTCTGTAGACCAGGGTGGCCTAAAACTCAAGAGATGCCTCTGCCTCCTGAGTGCTGGGATTAAAGGCGTCACCACCACCACCACCACCACCCAGCTTCTTTTTTTACTTTTTCAATTCGGCTTGATCTGACTTAGTGTGTCAAAAAAACCTATTATCGTGATCCAGAAAACCTATTATCTTGGTGCCAAAACCCTGGAGGAGTGGACAGGGTCCTCTGTCCACGTGTAGGGCCGCTCCTCTCCCTTTATCTTCCTCTTGGCCAGCAGCAATGGACTTTTACTCTGGGTTAAGTCTCTGGGTTCAGAAAGATAATTAAAAAAAAATTTTTTTTGAACTATTCAGTGTGGCAGTTTTTGTTTTTTTAAGGTTTATTATGCAGTGTTCTGCCTGCATGTATGTCAGCATGCCAGAAGAGGGCACCAGATCTCATTTTAGATGGTTGTGAGCCACCATGTGGTCACTGGGAATTTTAACTCAGGACCTCTGGAAGGGCAGCCAGTGCCCTTAACCTCTGAGCCATCTCTCCAGGCCTACATAAAGGTTTTATAAGCATTTAGTCCCAACACTTGAAAAGTGAAGCAGAGCTAACAGAAGCTCAATGAAGCAGGAGAGATGGATCCAGGGTTAACATTTGCTGCTCTTTGAAAGGACCCAGATTCAGTTCTTAGCACCCACAAGGCAGCTCACAAGTCTCTAGCTCCAGTTCCAGGGAATATGACACCCTCTTCTGGCCTCTGGGCACAAGTACACTCTGGGTGTACATACATACAAGGAAACATTTATACACACAATAAAAATAAATCTTTGTTTTAAAGTTAAAGGTTATAAGTTTGAGACTAGCCTAAGGTACATGAGACCACCCCCCCCCAAATTCAGTTCTAACTTGGATGTGTATCTCACTTTAGTCAAATTAAAGCACGCACTCTTAAATGGCTACAATTTTTATGATTCTATTTACATAAAATGCTGGAAAATTTAAAACTGCAATACAGCCAACAGGGTTAGGGGTGGGAAGAGGGTAAATCTGTAACAGAGAAAACCAATGGAGACTTGATGTGATAGACCTGTCCTGAATCCTTGGCAGTTATACATATAGAGCTGAAATTAACAGGACCGCACATGGAAAGAAAATCAACTTTATTGTATATATAATTTGAAGTTATTCACATAGAAGTCATCCATTTCAGAAGTGTATTAATGAACACCATCATTTACTGAGATTCTATGCTAGGTAAGAACCCTCTACATTGCACTAACTTATTTTACACAACCCTAATAAAAACGAAGGTTAAGAGATCACACAATGTGTTAGATGTAATACAACTCCAGACCAGATCTTTCCTGTGTCCCTGTGTCCGCGTACTAGAAGCCTGAGGTTGGGAGCTGTCACCACCATTCTATTGTGTGTGGGGGTGGGGGGGGATGCACGCACGCGCATGCCACGTAACAGCATACGTGTAGAGGAGGTCAGACAACTTTGTGGGGCCAGTTATCTTTTCCCACCTCTACTTGGGCTCCAGGAACTGGACTCGGCCTGCTCAGCGGGCACCTTTACGTGCCGAGCCATCTGACCAACCCTTCACCTTATTTTTGAGACCGCCGCCGCCGCTTTATTGTGGCTGGCGAGGCTGGCGAGGCTGTGACGCACCAGCTACAACTCTGAGGTGGTGCTGGGGCTCCACAAGTCCTCACAATTGCACAGCACTTTACCCACGAGTCACCTCCCAGCCCAAAGCCTATCTTCTCAACCATGATACACAATACTGGCTCCGCTGTTCATCAGCATCAGCCACAGCTCCTCCCAACAGCTCCTTTGTTCCATTCCCAACTAACACAGGTAACACACACTCAGGTAAGCGAGACACGACCTCACAGCAGCACCGTCCGGGAGGAATTCTGCTGCGGTAGAAATGCTCTCTGCTCTCTGTGCTGGCACCTGTACCAGGTGTGACTTAGCTACTAGACTGGACCACGCAGATCTAGAGAAATGGACATTCTAGATGAACGAGTAATTTACGATGGCAACTTACCACCAATCAAAGAAAACAATTCGAGGTAGATGTCACCCAACTAAAACTACTTTTTGTACATTTCCTCTCCAAAACTCCAGAGTCAGTTTCTATACCAACTTCATCTGTAGAGTGGAAACAAATGTATATTACATTATCTCTTTGTGTCCCTCCCCACTGTACCTTTAAGAGCAGGCCAAAGATTCATTCATATTCTCTTTCTCTCTCTCTCTCTCTCTCTCTCTCTCTCTCTCTCTCTCTCTCTCTCTCTCTCTCTCTCTCTCTCACACACACACACACACACACACACACACCCCTACCCCTGTACCTAGATGCTTTCTACAACAATCACTTTTCCATGCAGTGCTAGTGAGAAAAATCATCAAGCCCCTTAGCCTTAACCCTTCAACTACAAATCCACTGCACAAAGTAAGCACATAAGCACCAGCAGCTCACAACTACTCAAGCTTACAGTGGGGTAAAGGTTAAAAAATAAAAACATATACAACAATGTAACCAACAGGTAGGGGCGTTTGTCTAGCACAGAGGAAGCCCTGGGTTAGATCTCTAGCACACTATAAACTGGGAGTGGTGGTGGTGCACAACCTGTAACCCAGGCACCTGGGAGATGGAAGCAGGGTCAGCAGTTTCAAAGTTCAAGGTTATCTCTGGCAACCAATGCCTGCTCAGACCCCCGGAACCATATCACAATGGTCTAGTACGTGGGAACAGGAACCACAAAGGTTGCAAGGTAAGATAGTTCATAACAGCAATCCCAATACTCCAGAACAAGGATAAGACCATACAGGAAGTCCCAGACCAGCCTAGGCTACCAAGTGAGACCATCTCATTATAAAAGGGGGGGGGGGGTTAAGCAAAATGTTTTAAGAAAAAAGCTTGTCGGGCTGGAGAGATGGCTCAGCGGTTAAGAGTACTGGCTGCTCTTCCAAAGGTCCTGAGTTCAATACCCAGCAACCACATGGTGGCTCACAGCCATCTGTAATGAGATCTGGTGCCCTCTTCTGGCCTGCAGCCATATATGCAGGCAGAACACTGTATACATAATAAATAAATAAATCTTTTTAAAAAAAAAAAAAAAAAGAAAAGAGCTTGTCATTCTCCACCTATAATAGTACAAGTATAAAATAACCTATGTTGTCCTATCTATTATTTACACTAGTCTAAGATTTCCAATGGCATGTGGTCCACTCCTTTAATCTCAGCACATGGGAGGCAGAGATAGCAAGAGTTACATGATGAGACATTGTCTCAAAAAGTTTCCATGGATGGATGGATGGATGGATGGATGGATGGATGGAAGGAAGGAAGGAAGGAAGGAAGGAAGGAAGGAAGGAAGGAAGGAAGGAAGGAAGCAAGCAAGCAAGCAAGCAAGCAAGCAAGCAAGCAAGCAAGCAAGCAAGCAAGCTGGGCGGTGGTGGTGCATGCCTTTAATCCCAGCACTTGGGAGGCAGAGCCAGGCGGATCTCTATGAGTTCGAGGCCAGCCTGGTCTACAAAGTGAGTTCCAGGAAAGGCGCAAAACTACAGAGAAACCCTGTCTCAAAAAACCAAAATAATAATGATAATAATAATAATAATAATAATAATAATTTTCAAAAAAGGTTTCCATGAAAATTTCACAGCACATAAAGCTGGGATGGTAACCTAAATCATGTAATGTAATCCCAGCTACCTGAGACTGGGGCTGTACATGCCAAGCTGAAGGCCAACCTGAGCAATTTAGCAAGACCCCATCTCAAAATGAAAAGTAAAAGGACTAGGGACTTAGTTCAGCGCACGCACACAGCACTAGATTCAATCCCCAGTACAAATAATTTCACAGCATAAAATACTGTAGCTTTCTTCACATTTCATCTCTCTCTTCTAGACTGAGGGCACCTGCACATGAGGGCACACCCAAACACACATACTGTGGTGTTGTTCCCCACAGCCTATTAATTCAATAGTTGGTCACACTGGTGGTGCTGTTGGGGAAACTTTGGAATCCTTCAAGATAGATCTTGCTAAATGCATCATGGGGACAGACTTTGAGTTTGCAGCCTCCCTCCCCTTCAGCTCTTTTCCCTGCTTCTATGTGAGGCTGAGATGTGACCTCTCAGCCTCCTGTTCTCCTCCTTCGGCCACGCGTCTCCTGACATCAGGGACTCGACCTCGGGACCATACACCAAAATAAACTTCCTAAGTGGGTTCTGGTCATGGTATGGTAGCACAGCAACAGGAAAGTAACTAACACATACCTATATAATTAAAAATAAAGCCTTCTTTAGTATCTACAGGGACAGGAGGGATGGCTCAGTGGTGCAAGGTCCCAGCACCCAATCCAATGCCGCCTTCTGGCCTACAGAAGCACGGGACACCCATGTACTGCACATAAACTCAGGCAAACACACACATACACATAAATGACTAAAAAGGACTATGCAGAAGTCCTTTTAAAATACACACACACACACACATGTGCACACACACACACACACAGCTAAACATATCAGAGGCCTGCAAACTGGAAGACTAGACAACAGATCTACACAGTAACTTCCTTAAAAAAGATTAAAAAGCAATTACCAATTTTCTCATCAGCAAACAAATTATTCATGATAAAGGTCAGGGAAAATATTAGTTTTCAAAGACTGAATCAGGCCTTAGGCCAGATAATTCCTTAACTTCTCTGAGCCTCCTTTCACAGTTAAGGCTGAGCAGAGAAAGTAGATACCCTTAGAGGGAAGAAAAACTGACTTAGTCAGTTACTCACAGATGGACTTTAGTGAGGTCTGATTCCATCCTAACTCCTCTAGGAACTGGAAAACCGCTCAACTGAGCCAGCTACTGACTGGCCAGTGAGGAAGAGGAGATTACTTCCCGCCTATCGTCGGACTAGGTGACCTGTGCCGGGCACTGCCTCTAGAAGGCAGTACAAGTGCCGGTGCACGGCTGCTCCTTCCTTCACCGTGGAGGACCACCTGCTCTGGGGAAGCCATCCATGCCTGCCGTAAGGACACTTAGGAATCCAATGAAGAACTGGGGGCTGCGGCCAACACTACTGGCCGGCAGTGAACCACCCTGGAAGCCACAGTAACTTGACTGAAATCCTCAAAGACCCTGACACAGAGCCTCTCAGCTCCACCACTGCCTGACACCTGTGACCCACAAAAACTATGTGACATACATATATGCCTTATGGTCTTAATGGTGGGCTGGCTATAGCAGAACGACAAAACCAGTGTTTCCTCATACTGTGAGCCCAACTTTGTTTGGGATTATGAAATAAATGTAAAACAGTCCAATCAGTTTTACAGGTACATACACCTTTAATTCTGGCACTGGGAAAATAAAGGCAGGAGAATTCAAAATTCCAGGGAACATGGCATGGGCACATGAGAGCCTTCTTAAAAAGTAACCAAAAGGGGTGGAAAGATGGCTCAGGTAAGAGCATAGGCTGCTCTCGCAAAGGACAACTCAGTTCTCAGCACCCACAGCAAGTGGCTAAGTACTACCTAACTTCAGCTCCAGGGATTTGACCCCTCAGACTTCAGTGAGCACATACAAGCAACACACACACTCAATTTAAAATGTGGCTCAGCAGGTCAGGGTCTGCTGTGCAAGCCTAAAGACTTGAGTTTGATCCCCAGAACCCACGTAAATGTGGAGGGACACAAAGTATTCCTCTGACCTCCACTCCCGGGCTACAACACACACCCACATGCCTATGCACACGGTATTTTTAAAAGGCTTCATTAGCATCAGTTAGTGAATTCTCACAGATTTGCATGTCCTTGACCACAGCAGCTCACTGAAGCACAGGGAATTCATCTCTAGGGACTGTGACCTAAGTAACAACCAGTCATGAAAACTCTTATGATACAGCCAATGAAATAAATACGAGTCTTCAAAATAAATTGGGTTTTCATCTGTTTTGTTTATGGGGTTTGCTGGGGTTTTGTTTTAAGATTGGGTCTCACTCTGTAACACTGACTGGCCTCAAACTCACAGCAATCCTGCTGCCTCAACCTCCTGACAGCTGAGATTACAGGGATGTGACACAGTGGGCTAAAATACATCTTTTCTTACTTACACGGTAAGCTTATTATGTAACAGAGGGTATGAGGCAGGCATGCTGGCAAATGCCTTATAATCTTAGCACTCAGGAGGCGGAGGCAGATGGATATGTGAGTTCAAGCCCAGCCTGGTCTACATGAGTTCTCCGCCATTCAGGACTACGGTAAGACCCTGTCTCAGAACACCAGGACATCCTTCATAATCTATAGTGAAAGAGCATTGGATTCTGATCACATTTATGACCAAGCTCTTCCTGTTAACTTTCTCACCAATGTTTAAAGGAAATTCCACCTTCAACCTGAGCACACACAGCTCACACCTTTCACTGAAACTATGGGGGTTAAAGGATAAGTTCAGAACTATTACTTTGTCCACTGTCAATGTCACATTGGAACTATCCTCTTCAAAACATACAAATAAATGCCTACTTTTACGGCTGTACCTCAGAACACAAACCAAATCTCTCATCAATACAAAACTTCACGGGATATTTACTCATGGGGGGGGGGATCCACTCAGATTGTCAGCACTGTTTTCTTTGAATTCCCAATTTGCTAGATTTATTTTCAAAGTCCCAAAACTAATCAGTAATAAAATTGACTGCTTATTCAACGTGGAGCAGGTGTTACTCTTCTGTGAATCAGAGGTGTGACAGGTGCCCTTAGCACTGCCCTGAGCTACACTAGCCCTTCTCTGCAAGGGCTGCTGTTTCTCCCAGCCTCTCCATACAAAGGCTGGATCCACTTAGACAAGCTGGGAGAAAGCAGAGCCCACACAGCCTCTAAAGCTACCTACCAACCCCTGATGAGGACTGAAAACCAAAATAAGCTGCACACTCCACACAAGTCTAGCAGGCCTGCCTGTGCCTTGAGAACTAGCAGCAAAACAGTCAGGTTCTAGTCTGAGCAGCAACTTCTTCTAAGGAGACAAGGATGCTCTAGACAGCACACTGGTGGCAGCAGCTTCTGAAGGCTCAAGGACACATGCCCTCACCAAACGCTTTAGGAATGATAGAGAGCTTACCACTGGTTTGTTCCTGCACAACTACACCAAGTCCTGGCAAACTATTCTTAAGACTCAAAGACAGGCGATATGTGGTGCACCCCTATAATCCTAGCATTGCAGGGGAAGAGGGACGATTGTGGTAAGGTCCAGGCGAGCCAAAAGCTGTGTAACTTTTGAGACTCTGTCTCAGAAAACACAAGGATGTTCTTTGATCAGTCCACCTTAACAGATGACTCCACAAGCACAATTTAAAAGAACGAAGAATCTAAGGATCTTAATCATGACTCTCTACACAACAAATCAGATGCATTTCAGTCACTTACTAAAAGGAAACAGACCCATCACTCCAATCAACCAGGCAAGCCGCCGTGGCCCCATAGTGCCCTAGGTCAGGGTCAGAATTTGTTTGTGGAGGCAAACATATAAGGACTCCACAAGTCGTTCATCTAGCTGATCAAAGTCTACAAAAGTTCAAGGCAGGTATCCACGGGATCTATTATTCACTCTGGGGCCACACCAGCTACACAGACGCTTAGTTTGTCTTCAAAGAAATTAGTCATCAGTAGCTGTACACACAACTGGATTGCTAAATCAAAGTCAAGACTTCCAAGATAAACACTGCCAACATGCCAGGCATTGTGCTAGGGGTCTGCCCCTGTGAAAACCAAGTGGGTCTGGCATCGAGGTCCTTACAGGTACTACTGTGCTATAAGCAAGTGTGATCTGGAAACTGCTGCCTCCATTTACTTAGGATCCAAGCTTAAAATCTAAGATATGTAAAATAAACCATTAACTCGAGTCTTCAAAAAGGATAAAATCGAACTTCCTTGACAGAACTCCTAGCAAAATGGCAACATAAGAAGTAAACTAAAAACCTTAAGAAGGCTCATCAGGGAATTCCAACTCCCCTACCATGTTACCATGTTTCAGGATCTCCCCGTTACAACTAACAGGATGGCAACTCTGAATCCACTCCACCAGATCCTCAGATGCAAAAGCCAACCAGAGTGGTGTCCTGCACAAATACACACAACACCCTGCAGAGCGTCATAAACTAAAGCTCAACATAAGGGAACAAGCATCCCATCCCCATTCAATCCTAAAAACATCTCAGCCCACAGACGCCTATGTGAGGCAGCACCTCGACCTCGCCACACAGGACACACAGCGACATCTACTTCTGCACGACTTTCAGCCACCACCGGTGGCAACCCCATCAGTAACTGACAGCAGCCCGCTCAAGTTCACAGCTTAGGACGAAAAGCTAACACGGAGCAGTCCGGGTACCAAGGCAGAGCCAAGAGATGTCAGGCATCCCTTGACAGCAGGACGGGCATGCATCTCCCTGTGCACCCCGAAATGACCACCTGCATCTGCAGGACTGGTCCTACCTAAGCACTCCGTAAACAAGGGGGTCGGGCCGCCAGCCTCCCGGGGCCCGACCGCTGCGGAGAAGTTTCCTCTCGCCTCGGCTGCACATGGCTTGCAGAACTTTGGCTGGAGCCGCGAGCCCAGGCTGGGTGGGAGCCGCCGCAGCGCCGAGCTGCAGGCGGCGGCGGCGGCGGTGGCGGCGGCGGCAGAGCAGCAGGAGGCGGAGGCGGGCAGGGGGGAGGGGAGCGGCTGCGGGGGGGGGGCGGAGGGGCTCTTGCCGCCACTGCTCTCTCGCCGCCTCTCCCCCCCGGCGGGAGCCGCTCTCAGCCTCTTTGCACTAGTCGCTCCGCTCTCTCGGTCATGTGACCTTAACGTAACCGGACAGGAAAAGCCCCGCCGCCGCCGCCCGCCGCCGCGCCGGAGAGACACCGACCGCGGCGGCAGCAGCAGCGGCAGCGGCAGCGGCAGCAGCAACAACGCGGGGCAGAGGCGGCGGCGGCGGCGGCGGCGGTGGCGGGGACAGTTAGGCTCGGCCGCCCGGCTCTGCCTCTTCCCCCCTCACGCCCCGCCGCGGCCGCACCGGCGACAGGTAAGCGCGCACCGCCACCGCGTCCCGGGGCCCACGTGCCGCCCCCGGCCCGGGCTCCGGGGCGGCGCAGGGAGGGGCGGGAGCCGCCGGAGCTCGCAAACGGTTCCGGCAGCGGCCGTGGCAACAAAGGCGACGAATGACTCCCGGTCCCGAGGCTCCGAGCGAAAGGCAGGCGGCGTGCCCGAGCGCGCGGGGCGCCGGGGCGGGGAGGCCGGGGCGAGTTTGGGGGGAGGGAGGGAGGGAGGGAGGGAGGGAGAGGAGGGGAGGGCGGGGGAGACCCGCGGGGCGGACGGGCGGGCGGGCGATCGTGGGGTGGGGGGGGGGGGGGAGGCGGCGACTGCGCCTGGCGCCGGGGCTCTCTGGCCGCCTGACAAAACCATCCCGGCAGCCAGGCGGCGGCGAGTCCCGGCCGCTCCATCCGGGGCTTCGCGAGAGGGGGAGGGGACGGAAGCCGAGAGGGCGGGCGCAAGGGGAGGGGGCGCTCCGCGTTCCGGTCCCAGTCGCCGGTCCCTGCCTGCCCGCCCGCCGCGGCCAAGGGCGTCCGGAGCGGGGGCGGCGGCCGGCCGGTGAGCGGTCCCGCGCCGGAGCCCCTCCAAGGTGGGCCCGTCAGGTGCGTACTCCGCCGTCGCCTCCTGCTCGCGGTCGCCGCCGCCGCCGCCGGCTCGGCGGCGCTGGGCCGCGGGCTGCGGAAGTGGGTTTGGGGGGGGAGGGGAGGGGAGGGAGCCAGGGGAGGGGGAGGGGAGGGATCCGGTCGGACCGGAGCAGGCCCGGCCTCTCTGGCGCGTCTCCCAGCTGCAGCGGCTCCTACAGCTGCTGCCGCGACGGCTCCGGCTCCGCCTCCCCGCTCGCGGGCGGGGGCGCGCACGCGCGCTTCCGGCCCCGGGTCTCGCGCTGTCTGCGGCTCTCGCGCGCGCTGCGCCCCTCCCCCCTCCCCTCCCCTCCCCTCCCCTTCTCCCTCCTCCCTCCTCCCTTCCCCCCGTCCCCGCCCGCTCGCCCGCCCGCCCGTCCGCCCGGCCCTGGCGCCGGGGGCCGTGGCGCCGGCCGGGGCGGCCCCCGCGCGCGCGCGCGCGCCTGCGCCAACGCGAGTGCGAGCGCGGCGTCGGCGTCGGCATTGTGTCCGGCGCCGCGGGACTCGGGGGGGGCGCGCGCGCGCGCGGGGCTCACGGGGCGGGGGTGAGCGAGCGGCGCGGACCTGGGTGCGTTGCTCCCCCGCCCCCCCAACACAGACACACACACACACACACCCCTCCCCTCGGCCCCTGGGGGCGGAGCCAAGGCCGCCTGGGCGGGGCCAGGCCGCCTGGGCGGCCGCGCCCTCTTCTTTTTCTGCACGGCCGCGCCGCGCTGCGCTAGGAGCAATCTATCTATCTGAGCAGGGCCGCCGAGGGGTTAGGCATGGTACCCCGCTGGAGCAAGCCCCCAGACCATGGGTTCGCAGGACAGGATGCATGCACAAGTAGAAGCTGCGTAGGAGGCACGCTTTGTGTTGCTTTTAGCTGGGAGTGGATTGTAAAGGCTCTCCTGCAAGTAAGCTGGTGAAGCCCAGCAGGAAGAGTGTGGAAGCCCCCCCCCCACAACCCCCCGCCGTGTGTCTGACAGGCCGTTTACTGCGAGAACTTCCACCCCAACTCCTCGAACTAATTAGACCTCGGGGAGGCGACTCAAGCTTTTGGCTCCCCTCTCCCCGCCAGTCCGCATTGTTCCTTCCCACCGCCATCCTACAATGCATTTGATCCACTTAGTGTGAGAGCGTAGATTCGACTCATTTTGACGGTGTCTTGTTTTAGTAAAATACGGCATAAAGGAAATGGACTTGGCTCCATAACTCCGGGCTGATCTGGATATGTCTAAACGGGCTGTTGTGTCCTTCCTGGTTGATGATACCTATACTGACCACCCAAACCAAGGCGTGCACAACCAACATCTTATTCTGAGAGGCGTGAAAGTATACCAAGTTAGAATGAAGACATTTTATCCTCATGACTATGGTTTCTCAAACTAAAAAATTAAATTTGGGAGGAGGGACATTCAGAGTAACATCTTTACTTTGTCCAGGATATTTGTGTGTGTGTGTGTGTGTGTGTGTGTGTGTGTGTGTGTGTGTGTGTGTTGTTTTGAAATAGGGTTTCTTTATATAGCCCTGGCTGTCTTGGAACTCACTTTGTAGACCAGGCTGACCTCAACTCACAGAGATCCGCCTTCCTCTGCCTCCCAAGTGCCAGGATTATAGGCATGCACCACCACCACTGCCTGGCTGCCCAGGATATTTGTAAACTTGATCATGTCTTTTTTTCTCTTCTATTTATTTATTTGTGTGTTTGTTTGTTTATTTAGAGGCAGGGTTTCTCTGTGTAGCCCTGGCTGTCTTGGAATTCTGCTCTATAGACCAGGTTGGCCTGAAACTCAGCTCCACCTGCCTCTGAGTGCTGGGATAAAAGGCATGTGCCACCCTCCACTTCCAATAACTTGATAATTTTTTAAGAAGAACGTAATTTTATCCCTAAAACTTTTAAAGGTGGTATTCAGTTTCTCATTTAGTAAGCTTAGGATTCCATGTGTGGTTTTTTGTTTGTTTTGTTTCGTTTTTCGTAGCTAATGAATTGACCTATTGTTGAGACCATCATATTTAAAATTAAAAAAAAAAAATAAAGTGGATGACTGCACTAGTGAGTAATAGAAAACTTTGTCATGTTTGTCCTGCTTCCTTACATAGTTTTTTTTTTATTTGTTTGGTTTTTGTTTGTTTGCTTGTTTTTTCGAGACAGGGTTCTCTGTGTAGTTTTGGTGCCTGTCCTGGGTCTCACTCTGTAGACCAGGCTGACCTCGAACTCACAAAGATCCACCTGTCTCTGTCGTCTCCCGAGTGCTGGGATTAAAGGTGTGCGCCACCACGGCCGGGCTCCTTGCCCAGTTTTAAGCTTCAAAGAATGTATATGTAAATGGGTGCAAAACTTCCACCAGAATACTCCAGCGGAGTTGATGCTAGACATGTCTTAATCTCAGAACAAAATCTGGTCAAGTTTTTTTTTTTTAATGTTAAAGATAAGTATAAACTTTACAATGACTTCTAAATTTTTCATTTTACAAGATCTTTGTGATAGGTTCGTATGTTTGAATGTTTAGTCACCAGGGAGTGGCACTATTTGAAAGGATTAGCAGGGTGAAGAGGCGTGGCCTTGTTGGAGGAAGTGTGTCAGTGGGGGGCAGGGCAGGGCTTTGAGATTTTAAAAGCCCAGGCCAGGCCCAGGCTCTCTCTGCCTGTGGATCAGGATGTAGCTCTCTACTCTGGCACCACCTGCCCTCAGGCCACCAAGCTTCCCCGCAATGCTGACAATGCTCCGACCCTCTGAAACTGTAAACAAGCCCATGATTGAATGCTTTCACTTATAAGGGTTGCTGTGGTCATGGTGTCTCCTCCCTAAGACAGCCTTATAAAACAGTTTACCCCAGCATCCTCTCAGGAGCTATTCCTTGTCACCCTGTGATTTCAACTACCCACTGGTGGGGTTCCTGGCTGAGAATTCCTATACCAGGTAGGCAGTGAAGGAAACAGCTTGGAATCAACTTTAGAGTGGGGGACTCTTGCCTTCTCTCAGTGTCCCTGGGTTCTTCATCCCTAGATCCGATCCCCTTTCCCTGTAGGAAATGAAAGACGTTAGACCACAAATATGGCGCAGAAAGTACAGCTGAAGAACAGCTGGTCTATGGCCAAAGGGCACCCATCACTTCCTGCTTCCTTATCTGTCTTCCTTGGTTCTCTGAACAGGATGCTGAGACCCTAACAGGGAACTGAATATTTGAATTGCCAATTTCTAAGGATTAGATTGAGGACATCCTCTTAGCAAATTACAAACTAGCATTACAGATTGACACTAAATGAGATTCCATATTTTTACAATGCTAAGACAATCATTAAGATGTAGAATCGAATCGTGCCAAGCACGGTGGCACATGAGTATTCCAGCACTCCCAAATCGGAGGCTTGAGGATCAGGAATTCAAGGTCACTATTCTCAACAACAGAATTTGAGGTCAGCTTAGACTACATGAGACCTTGGAGAAATGGGGGGTGGGGGGACATGAGGAACAGGAGAGTAAGCATCAATAGTCACAGAACCCTCCCCTTACCTAAAAGAAATGGCAGCTGGGCGTGGTGGTGCACACCTTTAGTCCTAGCACTTGGGAGGCAGAGCCAGGCAGATCTCTGTGAGTTCAAGCCTGGTCTGCAGCGTGAGATCCAGGACAGGCACCAAAACTACATGGAGAAACCCTGTCTGGGAAAAACGAAAAAAGAAGAAAAAGAAAGAAATGGTAGCTCGAGCCTTACAGGATTTTTCTTTCCTGGTTCAGAGACCAAGTTAGATGCTGGCGTTCCCATTCAAAAACAAATCCTGGACCACGTGTATGGTGTATGAGAGATATATCTGTGACTCTTCAAGAAAACTCAAGCCTGACATGGTGTCACACATCTGTAACTCTAGCGCTGGTGAGGCTGACACAGGAAGATTGTTGTGCTGCCAGTTCAAGACTGGCCTGGGCTAACTAGCAAGACCCTCTCCCAAAAATAACAGGAAGAAAGGAAAAGTTCACCCTACAAAGTTAGGAATTCATGAAGGACTTTAATATGTCTGGCTAAGTACTTAAACTTTTTAATTTTTCAAAAAAAAAAAATTGCCAAGCTTAGCATTGCACACCTTTAGTCACAGCTCTTGGGAGCCAGAGACAGATGGATCTCTTGTGAGTTCAAGGCCAGCCTAGCCAACCTGATAGTAATAAGTTCCAGGAAAGTCAGGGCTATGTAGAGTGACCCTGTTGCAAAAAAAGCAAAAACGAAACATGGTGGTGTCACACATCTGTAACAAAAATTTCTATGTACTGTTCCTTTAAATTATGTGCATGGTGCTGAGTCTGTACCAGTGAACATATAGAACCATCTCAAAATACCGTGTGAGAGTGCTGGGCCAGACTGGCTGGTGACCGAGATGCTCTCCATCCCTAGCATGGTTATACACAGTGGGCATCAGAGGATCTACAGTCCTTGTGAAGCCCACAGGTCTGTCAGGCTTCTGTATGGTTGAAACAATTTTCAGAATAATACTGATCTTATTGTCTTTCCAGTGTGCTAATGTTGGGAAAATATCATAATCCAGTGAGTCACTATTTTCCAAATGACCACTGGATAATGATTTTTTTTTTTTAAAGTGTGCAGGAGTAAAACTGCACAGTAAAGGAACTGCTAATCTTAATTATGGTGGAGCAGAGAACCGAGTTCCTTTGAAAGTATCCCCAAACATTCACAAAGATGCACACACACGTACACACACACACAATATGTGACTTGAAAGCAGAAGGGGGACTGTTTGTGGGGAGAAAGACCCATCAAGGAAGGGAAGGGGAGAGAGGTGGGTGAAGGAGGTAAGGGAACAAATATTAGCAACTTCTGGTGGTGGCATATGTGTGTGAAGATGTCCTGGAGCGCATTGTCTTTTAGACATTCGTTACAGTTAAAGTAGAGAAGTCTGAGTTTGACAAGGCGCCCCACGAGTCAACCTGAACCAGACCTGTGGGTGGTGTGAAAAGGCAGGCAGGCAGGCAGGCAGGCAGGCAGGCAGGCTCTGCTTTGGTTGGGAGATGAAGTTTCTACATTTACTGCTGTGGTCCTTTGTGTCTTTAAAGTTGATTGTAGCCTAACTTTTAGAATTGTCTCTATCTTCTTGACTTCTCCGAATTGCCACCTTCAGATTAAAACTAACTTAAATGTAAATTAAATGTAAGAAAAATATAATGGGGAAGACAAATCTTTTACAAATGATGCATTTTCCAGTAGGAAAGTGCTATTAGATGGTTTATGCCTTTCCTTCTGTAATTATTATGGAAGAGGATTCAGTAAAAGGGGGAAAAAAGATGCATTTCCTACCTCTGCACTGAAGTTCTAAAATATATTGAAATTCAAATGACCAGCATTATTGAGGTTTAGTTCCTGCCCACCCACCCGCATTAATTTTTAATAGTACTAATTGAAAAGGCAGTTTTTCTCCTGGTAAGTGGCCTGAACTACTCAACAGAGCATTCCGAATGATGCTTCTTCAGTTACTGATGTCCCTTGCATCACAGCGTTCATTTTTCTTGGCATAAATAAATGGAGGGCTTCAGAGGACCCTTTTAGGGCCCTTGAAACTCCAAGTCTAAGTGGTGTTTAGTGAGTTCTAAGAGCTATTATCTTTAGAAAGGGAATCATCTATTCCCAAAAGCTATTGTTCCTCAGTTTTTATACTCAAATGAAGGAGGAACTTAGATTGACAGAGTCCATCATGATTATGCAGTCTGCTCGTGCGTCCCCTCCAAAGACTGCGCTGCCTGGGGAATCCGAGTGCACTTGACAACTAGATCTTCAGTGTGTCAAAGTGGGAGATGGGGTGAAGATAAAAACCAGATCATTGAATAGAGGAAAGTGATTATTCTAACTGGTTCTGGGAAATGTTTGTTTTCGTTTTTACTTTTGACATGAATCTATCTTACAATCTCTGAACTCACTTAGAGAATATTGTGTACATAGAAAGTACATAGATAAAATAGTCTATAAAATTCTTTGACAGAAACTCTCTCTCCACCAGGTGTAATGTGCATGCACACTTTAATCCCAGCACACAGGAGGTAAAGGTGGGTGGATCTCTGTAAGTTTGAGACTAGCTTGGTCCACCTAGTGAATTCTAGACAAGCAAGGCCCCGGTAGTGAGACCCTGTCAAGGGAGGTGGTGGGGATACTCTTTGTCTTCCGTTCCTCACCATTCATTATCCTAATTTAGGAAAAATGATGACTTTTTTAAAATGTGAATGTGCACTTCATAAGTTCATGTGCACTACATGTATTCTGGTGCCTGCAGAACCTAGAAGACCCCAATAAGTGACTTTTCTCAAGTAGCTTCTTTTTCTTCTTAAAGTTCTATTTCACTGTGTCAGGTGATTGGGAGTTTGGTGTTTTGTTTTGTTTTGTTTTGTTTTTGCTTTTGAGAAAAAGTCTCCAGGATTCCAAACTTACCATGAATTGTATCTTGGAGACTGACCTTGAACTTCAGAGCATCCTTTACCTCCCTAGTGCTGGAATTACAGGCATATATTACCTACATTCAGTTTATGCAATGCTAGGAATCAAACCCAAAGCTTTGTGCATTCTAGGCAAGAACTCTGCCACCCGAGTGATATCCCAAGGCCGGCCAAGGATTCTCTAAAAGGTCTTCAGTGTGCAGTCTCATTGCTGACTTTGTGACTAGCATCAGTAAGAACTCTTAGGAATGTTGTATAGAGCAAGGCAGGCTCACACACAGAACATAAACCACATGCCCAGAAGGCAACAGGCTTCAGCTGCCCGACTCTTGGCCCTTTGAACCCCTCCCATACAGCGCCATGACTACACACTGACATGATTTAAGGGCTCTGGCTCTTAGGTCAGGTAGTCAGCTTCTTGGAAGACCTCAGACATTGATCACCGGTTCTAAGCCCAGACCACTATGTCCAGAGCTCTATAGCCGTCCATCTCATCCTAGAGGCCCCAATGCAGCGGCCTCTCAAATGCAACGTGTTCTCCCCACCAAATCATGCTGCGGTCTTGACCCCTCTAGATGTCTTTCTAATCTGTCCTCTCTCTGTCCCCACCCTCAGCCCTTCTCTACTCTAGAGACTGGAAGGCCTCCCTTTACCTTAGAGTCATCCCATTGTGTCCCCTGGGAGCCTTCCTCTGGTTCCTAAGATCAGAACTGAAGTCCCTCATGGCACCTCAGGCGGCATCCTGAGCACTTGTATCATGTCTCCCCGCCTATCATCCCTCTGGGCTGCTAGTAAACTTCAAAGCATTAGCCACCACTTACCCTTGAGGAAACCTCACCTGACATTTTTACATTGAGGAAAATCTTCCAAACTGTAGCACACAGTAAATTGATGGGAATTTTTTAGATGAAAAGAAGCTACATTTTTTCCCCAAATCTTAAGGGTAGTCGGGGCCAAAGCATGGCTGGAGCTGAGCACTCTCCCCTTGTCTGAACACCTAGTTAGTGGTTTAGCAAGTGGAAAACCCTCTGCCAGACGACCTCCTAGGCAGCTAGCGGAATCTTTCAGGAAGCACCAGCTGGATGCAGAACTGGAGCACACGTGTGTGAATTCACGCAAGTATGACTTGAGTACACGTGCCAGTGGACAGCTCCTCTGAAAGAAGCATTTGCAAAGGTCCAGAGCAAAGGTTCAAAGCTGTCGGTCCACCAGCCTCCTGACCTTGCTGACCAGAGATGAGGCAGCCCGGTGTGGAGCTTGAAGAATAGGGCCTGGGCAGGGAGCCCTGCACTCTCTCAGAAGCCCTAGCACCAAGGACCTGGGGAAAGGCTACCTTTCCTCAGCAGCTCATCCCAAGTTTCCAAGTGAAACTTCTTGTCTCACTGACCCAAGATGAAACAAGATGGTTCTCTAATTGTTTTCAGAAATAGGATCATGCAAGAAGAAGCAGAAGCAGCAGCAGTTTTTTTTTTTGTTTTGTTTTTGTTTTTTTTTTTTTTTTTTGTCGTTGTTGTTTTGTTTTTCGAGACAGGGTTTCTCTGTGTAGTTTTGGTGCCTGTCCTGGATCTCACTCTGTAGACCAGGCTGGCCTTGAACTCACAGAGATCTGCCTGCCTCTGCCTCCCGAGTGCTGGGATTAAAGGCGTGCGCCACCACCTCCCAGCCAAGCAGTCTTTTTTTTTGGAGCTGAGGACCAAACCCAGGGCCTTACATGTGCTCTACCACTGAGCTAAATCCCCAGCCCTAGCAGTCTTCTTTATTCTGATCATATGTAGATTTTAGAATAAACATCTCTTTATTGGTTAAAAAGAAAAAAGAAATAGGATCTTGCTATGCAATCCAAGCCGGCCTTGATTACAGAATGTTCCTGACTCAGCATCCCAAATGTGAGAATAATGGGTGTATGAAACAGGATTTTTGATAATGCTTGGATTTTTAGAACAGGCTAGACACTTTGTAAAGATCACCAAACTGAGTTTTATATCATGTGTGATTGTCACATGCCAGTAATGCCATACTTAGGTAAATATCACAGCTTCAAGGGCTGTGTGGACTACATAAGAACCTGTCTGAGAAATAAATAAAATTTAAAGATTAGATAGACATTTGATGTCATAAAATTATGTTATGCCTTGTTTACATTAGAAAAATTATAGTCCAATAGCATACCTATAGTTCAATCACTTAAGAAGTAGAGACTATCAGGTAGTGGTGCACACCTTTAATCTCAGCATTTGGGAGGTAGAGGCAGATGGATCTCTGTGAGTTTGAAGCCATCCTGGTCTACAAAGCAAGTTCCAGGATAACCAGGACTAGCTACATAGAGAAACCCTGTGTTTATTTTTTTAAAAAAAAGTGGAGATCAGAGAATCCAGAGTTCAAGGCCAGTCTAGGTTACATAAGACCCTATCTCAAAAAAAGAAAAAAAAAATGAAAAGAAAGAAGAAAAGATCACTTTCCATCTAGTGCAGTGGTTCTTGACCTTCCTAATGCTGCATCCATCCCTTTAATGCAGTTCCTCGTGTTGTGGTGACCCCAACCGTAAGATTATTTTCCTTGCTACTTTATAACTGTAATTTTGCCAGTTATGAATGATAATGTAAATATGTTTCCTGGGGGTCTTAAGCGACCCCAAAGGGGTCCTGGACTCACAGGTTGAGACCCACTGATGGAGTGACTCTGTGTCCCTCCTGGCCCTCCTCTGGCAGGGATCCTGGGGTTGTGTCCTTTCTACATTTTTACATGGGGAAACCCCATCTTTGTGGGGGCTGGGGTTAGCTTATGCCTCTGGACCATCACATGTCCAGGTTTATTTTTTAGTAAGTGTGCAGTCAGAAAGTCTGGATCAGCGTCAGAGTACAAGTGCGGCGTGAGTGGCCCAGGGACCGAGAACCGTCACGCTTGCCCTCTGGAGGGATCTCTGTCCTATGGTGAGTGGGAAGGGAGACCAGAAATGACTGGGAAGAGAGAGCTAGAGTGAGGCTGGGAAGGCCGAGGCTGAGAGCGCGCTGGCTGGCTGAAGGGTGGATGGAGAGTGGTACCGTGCTCCAAGTTCGGGTTGTAGGTGGTGGTACATAGGTTTGAGTTTAAGGGCAGAAGTGACTGACTCCCCACAGGGACACCCACCACACACAGGACGCTGGCTGTGGACCGGCTTCAGAGCAGCGCCAGAGGGGGAAGACACAGGAGCCGAGTGGGACACAACCAGCCATTTCCAGAGGAAGAAGGGTGGGCACTGAGAGGGCACCAGGCACCAGGCACCACACGGGCTCCTGAGTCCTCACTGCCAAGGGCGGCTTCTCAGGACCTTGCTAAGCCGTTTTGGCTCGCAGATGGCAGGGGCTGGCTGTGGTGGGAAGAAGAACAGGCCTTCCTCTAAAGGAGGGGTGGCCTTACACCCACAGGGTGGGTGTCATTTGTCAGTTCAGCTTCATGGAATAATGTGGGTACCCTGGGGAGGAGAGGGGGTGCAGCAGAGAGAAGGCCCTTCTGTCCCTTGGGCAGGGCACCCAAAACTGCTCTTTTGAGACCCTAGGGCCCTCTGCCACCCCTCACACTCGTCTCGGGTGGACCCCCTGTGGAATGCTCTAGGTATTTTGTCTTTTTTTTTTTTTTGTCTGAGAAAAATGTTTTAGTCTCCAAAAATAAAGTTTTAATTGATCAGTACATCTACTCCAGTGTGACATTTTTTTCTCCTGGGACAGGGTTTCTCTGTGCAGCCCTGGCTCTTCTGGAACTCGCATTGTAGACCAGGCTGGCCTCAAACTCAAGAAATCTGCCTGCCTCTGCCTCCTGAGTGCTGAGATTGTAGGTGTTCACCACCTCTGCCTGGCAGGAAAACGCTCTAAATCATGCTTTCCTTGATTAAACCACTGTGTTTCCGTGAAAGCAGAAATTATCGTGTGCATCTCTAAAAAGCAGTTTATAACATGGAGTGGTTATAAAGCTACCCTTTAGTTGTTGAATGAACCACGTGGTTACTGCCGGCCTTGGTGGCAAACACACTAATCCCAACCCTCCAAAGGCTCCCCCGGCTGTGCAGAGAGCTCATGCTACGAATCCAGAGCAGGGCTGCGGCGAAGCCGGGCCACACAGTACCTCAGATCTCCCACATGTCTAACGTAACCAGTTTTGGCTGCTCTGTTGAGAAATGCCTTGTCGCCGCCGTTCTTCATGCCCTTTACAATCAGTTAGGTGACGCTGTATGGGCTGGGCTGTATCCCCACTAAAATACTGACTTTGACGCGTCCCCTGGGGGACATTTCCATCACCACAGGTATCTGTCAGGTTCCCTTTGTGGAGCAATATCATCTGCTTCCCTTCACCTTACCAGGGCAAGTCTGTTCTCCATCTCTAAATTTCCTGGATCTATTAAGGACTCAAACAGCTTAAAACTTTGGTGGGTTGCTGCTTTCACTGAGCATAATTCACTCTTGTATCTTCCATCTACAATAGTTCCTTTGTTCTGTTTTGTTTTCATCCTGGAAAAGTCTCACTGTAGCCCAGGCTGGCCTCACACTCACAGTCCTCCCATCCCAGCCTTTGAAGGGTTGGGATTAGTGCATTTGCCACCAAGGCCGGCAGTGGCTCACTCATCTCTTCCAGTGACTACGTGGTGCCTACCACAGCCTAACTTCAACAACCAAACCATAGCTGGGTCATTTCTGGTCAAACCACTACAGACATTAATGTGCAGTTTTGGGTAAACGTGCATTTTTATTTATTGGAATAAATGTATCTAAGCAGCCATTGGGTTGTATGTAGTCTCCAGGCCATCTGTACCATCTCACGAGCTCACCAGCAGCATAAGCCAGTTCCTCTTTGTCCTCGGCCCCCGCCCCCCATGAGTGTGTGCTGACACTGTCTGTTCCCCGGGGGCTGGCGATACTGACCACTGTCTATCCACTTACCATCTGTCTTTCCCGTTTGGTGACCTCTTCAAGTCTGTCTCACTTTGCAGTCTATTTTGTACTGTTGACTGATTTCAGAGTCCTTTACGTTGCAAGTACAGACCCTCTGAGGAGTTGGGAAGTTTCCGATGTTTTCTCCTAGTCCTTAGCTGCCTGTCCATCCTCTTAGTGGACTGTTCCTGGAGCCAACACTTGGAATTTCACAAGTCCGACATACCACTTTCTCCTTTTGCACACCCCTCGGGATTTTTGTGGTTTTTTTTTTTTTTTTTTTCTAAAATTCTTATAGTTGTGTGCTTTATACTTAAGCCTGTGGTGCAGTTTTAGTTTGTGCCTGAAAGTGTGAGGCTGGTCTCTGGAGGTCCGGCTGTCTGCTGCTGGGGCTCTGCTGCCCTTGGAGCATCCACCCTGCTCCTCTCAGTGTTTGAGCTCCAGTCCCTTCTGACAGCAGTCTTGAATTCTGTGCTGCTTACATCTGGGCTTGAGTGGAGGGACCCATTTCCCCACCTTTGCGTCCTTTTCCAAAGCCTTAGTCTACTCTTTCTGTCTTCCACACATTTTCAAAAAGTCTTGTCTATAGAAAGAAATCTTGCTGAGGCTTTGGGATTCAGCGGTATGTATTTTTCCGCATGTAACCCCTACAGGTTTTGTGAGATTTACCTGTGTATTTCATTATTTGGATTGTAATGGCTCTGTGTTTCATTTTCATGTTCATTCCTCGTATATGGAAGTACAATTAGTTAGAATTTGGGGTTTTGGTTTTTGATACATTTTACAGCTTACTAAATTCCTTTATTAGTTATAGAAGCTGTTGAATGAATTCCTGGATACTCTCCGTTACAGGTTCGCTTCCTCTCGCTTCCTCTCGTCCTGGCTGTAGACTTTCATTTCCGTCTTGTTTTGGTTGTCTGCCTCGCACTCTGGGTGCTGCTGGAGGGAAAGGCGCCTTCTCCGCCTTGCTC
Source organism: Peromyscus maniculatus bairdii (assembly GCF_049852395.1). NCBI lineage: Eukaryota > Metazoa > Chordata > Mammalia > Rodentia > Cricetidae > Peromyscus > Peromyscus maniculatus. The sequence continues at coordinate 52,729,795 of NC_134867.1, read as the reverse complement.
CTGTCTCAGAGAAAGCAATGCTGACCCCTGGGGTGAGCTTTCCTGGTGTGCTTATGGAAAGAGCCACCTAGGGCTTTCATGAACCTGGTAGGTTCCAGCAGCTTCTCCCCGTAAACAGATGGGGTCTCAAGGACGCCGGTTGGCTGACTGAATAATAGAAAGCACAGGATTTGAAGTAGGTGTATTCACATTTAAATTTCGACTCCTCTGCCTTCTTATTTACAAATCTCAAAATCCATTTCCTCCTCCACAAAAGGGAGGCCCGGCTCCATTGCTGATGGATATGCAAGCCTTTGTGGCTCTGGCTGTGGTGAGGAGGAGCCTTGCTGTGACTCCGCCCAGCACTAAAACGGTTCTGTCTCGGTGGAAGACTGGTCAGTTCTCATGAGTCACAGTGTTTGCATTGGGGATCTTTAAAGGACTTGGTGGTCCACATGTATCTTCCTAGGACTGATGCCTGGAGGTCCACTACTCGGGTTCATTCCCCAGCCACAGCAAGTCACTCTGAGTTACCCTAGATGACATCATCTGAAAACCTGAGTGCTGGCCAGTCCTATTCCCAGGATTGTTGTGGATGAAATGAGTGGATGTATGTATCATGTCGAACAGTGCCTGACCCGCTAGCCTTGATGACGTGGGAGCTGTGAACATGACTATGACGTTAGGACACGTTCTCATTTGTGGAACACCTTTCTTAAAAACAAAATTGTTTACTTTGCAGATTTTGTAAAAAATGGATTTGACCAACCATGGACTTATTCTACTGCAGCAGTTAAACGCTCAGCGCGAGTTTGGGTTCCTGTGTGACTGCACGGTTGCCATCGGCGATGTGTACTTCAAGGCACACAAATCAGTTCTTGCTTCATTCTCCAATTACTTTAAGATGTTGTTTGTCCATCAGACCAGGTAACTAAAGCGGTTGATAATAATCTAATGGCTGTAGACCTCCTGACGCTGGGTCCCTCTTCCCACCGAGCACACTCTTGGCCTTCATCCAGACCATGGGTCTCTGCCTCTCCCTAGGGTCTAGGTGCCCACCCCACTCCCTCATTAGCCCCCTGTTCCTTGTCTTTCTTGGTTATTAATTCTTTCCTTTGTACTTGCGAGTCCCCTACCTACCTGGCTCCAGGCAGCCCCTCCCCTTCCAAGCTGCTAGGGTGTGAATATCACCTTTAAATGGCAGTTACAACCTGGCCCCATCAGTAAGTAAGCCCTCCAGGCCCAGGCCCCTGAATACCTGACTTTGAATACTTAGTTTCAAATGAGAAGCTGGAGGGCACAAATTCCATTTCCCTCTTTTCTAATGTAAAAATCTCTGTCTTGGCTCTCCTGGTTTTTTTGTTTTGTTTTGTTTTCCTTTGATTTCTCCTATATGAGATTCTTAGAGAGAAAAATCTCTGGGTGTGTAAAGAAAACAATCTCCCCCACCCTCCCTCCTCCCTCTCCTCCTCCCTCCACTCCTCCTTCCCTCCCATCTCTCCATTTTATTCTGTTCATTTCTCTTCTCTCCCCCACCCCTCCCTGCCTGCCTGGTCTGGGCAGGAGACCTTCCTTGACCTTGCCAGCCCCTGGAATACAGCCCTGTTTGCTGTTCCTTGAACCTTCTTGAAAGGGCCACCTGGACCTCTGCGGGTCTGCTCATCCCACACTCTTCCTGTCCATTTGCACTGTGGTTTCCTGTCTCCGCTGCAGTCACGTCCCAAAGGGCACCTCTCCACCCGAACACTGCCACCCCCCTGTTCTCCTGCGGGCCTCACCTGTGACCAAATGTCCTTGATTCTTCTCCTCTGCGCTGCTCCTTGGGCCTCCTGGGCCCCTGCTGGCCTTGCACGCTGACTGTGGTGGGTGGCTCATCCTCTCAGACTTTGCCTTCTCCGGTGGAAACTTTCAAGTTTCAGCTCCAGCCTCCATCTCTCTGTCTACAGAACCCAGTTCCTAAGTGCCCTGCCCCGACTGCCCCCGCTGTTTTTCTCATTGGTCATGGATAGAGCTGAACAAAGGCTCTCCCCCAGAAGAGCCCTGGCTTGCCTGTGTTCTGTCTTCAAGTAGCCCAAGCTTCAGATCTAGTTCAGATCATATCGTTTCGCTCTCCAGGTCGTATCTCTTCAATACATGTCCCATGCGCTCTGTCTTTCCTACCTTGTAACTATTCATTCCCCACATCACTGTCAGATTAATATTCCTACAGACTGCTGGGGTGAGGCATGCCTTTGACCTGAACTCAGGCAAGGGCAAACTGAGCGGATCCCTGTGCACAGCAAGGCGGCTGTCTAAGCTCCTTAGTCAGGCTCCTGGAAGTGAGACTCTCACTTAAAGAGTGACTGACCCTGATCACCTGAGCATCTCTGGGACACCATCATCTTCTCTTTGACCTGCCTGACTGTGGCTCGCTAACCTGAACCAGACCGAGTGTCCAGTCCCCTCCCTGATGTCCCTAATCCCTGCCTTCTTCTTAGTTAAGTAGACAAAAGCTTCAAGGATGACTGTGTTGTGCTGTTTACAGCAGCCTTTCCTCTATGCCGCTGCTCACCCCTCCCCCACTTGTAAATTGCTGGCACTCACCCCCCACCCCACCCCCACACACTCGTAGGGAGTGGCTGAGCAGTGAGTTTTACCGATGTCCTGGGACAGACAGGGTACGCCTGAGGTGTGTGCTTCTAATAGCCACTTGATAAACATTGGGAGGAGCAGAGGGGCCAGGAGGAGGTGACTTAGCTGTGAGGAAGACTACGGTCTTCTAGCGCTGAGAACATTTCCTTCAAGCCAGGCATGAGCGATGCGTTCCTGTAATCTTAGCAGTTGGAGGCTGAGGCGATGAAGTTGTCTGGTCTAGACCAGCCAAGACCCTACCTGAAAATAAATCGGCTTATATACTGGGCATCCTTTATCCTTTAACATCATTACGTTAAAGATGTTATTTGCAGCCATTAATCTCAACACAGTAGCTGGGCGGTGGTGGCGCACGCCTTTAATCCTAGCATGCAGGAGGCAGAGGCAGAGGCAGGCAGATCTCTGAGTTGGGGGCCAGCCTGGGCTACAGAGCGAGTTCCAGGAAAGGCACCAAAGCTACACGGAGAAACCCTGTCTCAAGGGGGAAAAAAAATCTCAACACAGTGAATTGAATGACCTTGAAAAAGAAATGTCTAGCTAGGCAGTGGTGGCGCACACCTTTAATCCCAGCACTCAGAGGCAGAGGCAGGTGGATCTCTGTGAGCTCAAGGCCAGCCTGATGTACAGAGTGAGTCCCAGGACAGCCAGGGCTACACAGAGAAACCCTGTCTTAAAAAAAAAAAAAAAAGAAAAGAAGCGTCTTTAATTTTGAAGTGTAAAAGACAATGTAATGGGTTTTAATTAGATGCAAGAAACATCCCTTATTTTATGTGTAGGGCAGTGAACAAATGTCTAGGGAAGGGAAGTGATCTTTGTGTCAGTTTCTGCCGAGGCAGCAGCCTGCCTGTGCCACCGAGGCAGTTACGTCATCACCCGTCGCCAGGCCTTTCCGCAGTCAGCTGTGCACATACGCACCCCTTAAAAGTGCCCGCCAGGCACAGCTCGCTCTCCTGCCTCCTGCTCCTCGCTCGCTCGCTCGCTCCTCTCGCCTCTCTTCTTCCTCTTGTCTCTTCCCTGTTCTGTCTGTCCTCCTGCCTCTCTCACGTCCCCACTCCAACATGGCTTTCGCTCTTTCACTGCCGCCCTCCCCCTCCCCCAGGAAACCTCCTGCACCAACTCTGTTGTGCATGGTATGTTTGCTTAGTGGCACGCCTTGGCAGGACCCACCGAAAGGTGCCCACTTTGCCTTGCCGCCTTGCCTTTTTTTTTTTTTTTTTTTTTTTTTTTGGTTTTTCAAGACAGGGTTTCTCTGTGTAGTTTTGGTGCCTGTCCTGGAACTCACACTGTAGTCCAGGCTGGCCTCGAACTCAGAGATCCACCTGGCTCTGCCTCCCAAGCACTGAGATTAAAGGCCTGCGCCACCACCGCCAGGCTCCTTTTTTTTTTTTTACATTATACTTTGTGTCTGAAAGCACCCACCTGATGGCTATCCTTGTACACCCCTAGATGCAGAGTTCAAATTCACTGTCACAGAGCAGAGACCAGCCTGCTTTTAACCAGCACTTCCTGTCTCCTGGAGAGGCACTTGTTCCAATAGCCAAAGACTAAGCCCACGACTGGATCTTTTCAGCTTTAGAACATTTCATGTTCTATAGTTACCACTAGGTGTCTCTATCTTTTCTCTGTAGACCGAGAGAAAAAATAAAACTTCACGCTAAGATTAACCTGCTGAGTATGGAGGCATGTGCCTTTAATCCAGCAGGTAGTGGCAGGTGGATCTCTGTGAGTTCAAGACCATCCTGGTCTATATACTGAGACCCTGTCTCAAAAATAAATGAGTTAAGCATTATTTAAAGCCGTTATCCTAAAATCCTAGCGAAGGAGAGACTGAACATGGAATTACTTGGAGCAGCTCTGAGGCGGTGTCTGTGGCTGTACTAACAACACTCCCCTGCCCTTCTCCCGCACAGAAGTGAGCGACCTGGCAGATGTCTGTCCCTCAAAGCTTAGGTGGAGTTCCTTGTGTGTATTGTAGAAGATGGGGAGGCGACAGTCATGGTCGAGTGGACGGTCCAACAAGTCCTGAATAAAAGGAGCACAGGATTTCAGTAGCTGGAACGTCAGGGAAGGGACTGCAAGCATATGTGGGCACCCCAGGGACTACCAGCTTCCTCTGGGAGGGGGGCCGTTTCCCACCACTCCCTCCAGGCCTGGCTGAAGTGGAGAGTGTTGACTCCCCAGTTCTGTCCTGTTCTTGCCATCAGGAACTTGTTTAGAACTGGAGAGGCTTCTTTCTCTCAGTAACCACAGAGTGACCTGTCCAACCACAGTGAGCAACTTCAAAGCCCTTGTGGGAAGGGGCTCAGCTGGGTAGACCTTTGTGAATGCTGAAAGGAAACCCCGCCTGTATTTCCCTCCTCTCTTGAGGACCACGTTCATCTCCCCGAGAAATACACATCTCAGAAGGCCTACGTTTCTGAGTTCCCTGGGTCTCTGCCTGATCATGCCCGTGGTGGGTGGCACACACTTTTAGTTCCAAGACCAGGAGGTAGGAGGTGGATCTCTGTGGGTTCCAGGCTAGCCTGATCTACATAGGATGCACAGGAAAACCTTGTCTCAGAGGGACAGACTAAAGATATGAACAATCTAGCAATCTGTGTCTCTCTTTTTTCTTTTTTAAGAACACACTGTCAGGCTGGAATCCCCGCTCCTGTGCTGTAGGTGGATGCTCAGTTGTGTCTGCTTTGTGCTGTTTGACTTTGGTGTTTCGTAGTTAAATGTGACCAGTGCATGGAGTCTTAAGTCTTCATGAAATACACCTGGATACCTGTCCAGTAATTATTCATATATGTCCTGTCAGAAGTCCGTCTAAAAATCACATTAGCTTTTCCTCTTTTCTTTCACTACTTCTTCTTCTTCTTCCTTAGACAGTGTCTCTCACTGTAGCTAGGCTAGCCTTGAAGTTCAGATAATCCTCCTGCCTCATTCTCCTGTGTGCTGGGATTATATATCATGCCTAGCCCATCTGTTTTTATTTAAAAAAAAAAATAAAATGGTAAATTTAGAAGATTGAGTATACTGTAAAAATTTTAGAATGGTAAGATAATTGATTTAAACAATGAACATAATTGTAATCGCTAAATCTGCAAAAAAGATCTTTAATGTCAAGAGTTTATATAATCAAAATTGCTGTCAATTCCAAGGCATTCAAGGAAACTCTTTCTGAAAATGCATAGAATATATTCACTCCGTGGATGATACTGTATGCCTCCTGTACTACAGAGACGCGTATCTCATTGGGCTCAGCATACATGAGAACTTCTTTCGGAGCGATGGTCTGAGGAGAGTCCCCACCTCTTCACCATTGCTGTTTGTGGGGGAGGGTGCTGTTTGTGATGTCAGTCTGAAAGGTAGACTGGGTGGCTTGCCACCACTCAGATGGGACTAGTGAAACCCAGCATCTCCCCACAGAGCTGTTTTATTGCTCTCCGTGGGGCTTTGGAATTAAGTAGGCCTAGGTTCACGTCCCAGCCCTGCCGCTCACCAACCCTGAGGTGAGCGGAGTGCTACCGCTGGGCCTCCTTGGCACCTGTAAAGGAAGGACTACTGGGCAGTTGGTAGAAGGGCTGTAAACCCCTGGGATGCTGACATTGGTGAAGACTGTTGTCCGCACCGCGTTCCACTGCCACCTGGTGACACTGAGGAGGTGGCCGCATCCCCTTGCTGGAGAGGTCGCGCCCTCAGAGAGCCGAGTCCCTCCGACAGTTTGAGTGCCCTGCTCCTGTGTGGTGTTCTGTTAGCAACCACGCATGCGTCAACCTACAGCTCTCAAGGCTTTCTAAGGAGATGCAATTCTTTTGCTTACCTCCCACGGGCTGCTGAGCTCTGAACTGGGTCCGTACTGAAGCTGGGTAGGCCTGATCAGTGACTCCACGGAAGTGTTCTTCCAAGGGTCTTAGTTGTTCTTCAGGCTTTGTTTCCATTTAGTCAGAGGCTGGTGTTTCTTCATGGCTTTCTGCTGTTTTTCAGTGAATGCGTTCGTCTGAAACCCACTGACATACAGCCTGACATATTCAGCTACCTGCTCCACCTGATGTACACCGGGAAGATGGCCCCACAGCTGATCGACCCCGTGCGTTTGGAGCAAGGGATCAAATTCCTGCACGCGTACCCCCTCATCCAGGAAGCCAGCCTCGCCAGCCAAGGCACCTTTTCCCATCCCGAGCAAGTCTTCCCGCTGGCCTCGTCTTTGTACGGCATTCAGATCGCAGACCACCAGCTGAGACAAGCCACCAAGATGAACATAGGGCCTGAGAAACTGGGGCGGGAGCCTCGGCCTCAGGCGCCCAGGATGAACCAGGAGCCGGTGCCCGAGACCTCGCAGCTCTCGCAGCTGACTGCCAACCTGGCACAGGTGAATCGGACAAACATGGCTCCCGCCGACCCCCTGCAGACCTCACTGTCACCCGAACTTGTCTCCACGCCTGTCCCGCCCCCTCCTCCTGGGGAGGAGACCAACCTGGAGGCCTCCTCCTCGGACGAGCAGCCGTCCTCCCTCACCATCGCCCACGTGAAGCCAAGCATCATGAAGAGGAACGGGAGCTTCCCCAAGTACTATGCCTGCCACCTGTGCGGCCGGCGCTTCACGCTGCGCAGCAGCCTGCGCGAGCACCTGCAGATCCACACCGGGGTGCCCTTCACGGCCGGCCCTCCCGGGGAGGGCCGCGGGCCCCTGTCGCTTTGCAGCAACGCGGCCGACCTGGGCAAGGATGCTCTGGAAGTGCCCGAGGCGGGGATGATCAGCGACAGCGAGCTGCAGCACATCTCTGACTCCCCCATCATCGACGGGCAGCAACAGTCGGAGACACCGCCGCCCTCGGACATCGCGGACATTGACAACCTGGAGCAGGCGGACCAGGAGAGGGAGGTGAAGAGGCGCAAGTACGAGTGCACCATCTGCGGCCGCAAGTTCATCCAGAAGAGCCACTGGCGCGAGCACATGTACATCCACACGGGCAAGCCCTTCAAGTGCAGCACCTGCGACAAGAGCTTCTGCAGGGCCAACCAGGCCGCGCGCCACGTGTGCCTCAACCAGAGCATCGACACCTACACCATGGTGGACAAGCAGACGCTGGAGCTCTGCACCTTCGAGGAGGGCAGCCAGATGGACAACATGCTGGTGCAGGCCAATAAGCCCTACAAGTGCAACCTCTGCGACAAGACGTTCTCCACCCCCAACGAGGTGGTCAAACACTCCTGCCAGAACCAGAACTCGGACGTGTTCGCCCTGGACGAGGGCCGCTCAGTCCTCCTGGGCGGTGGGGACTCGGAAGTAACTGAATCTGACCATCCCGTGTTAGCTTCCATCAAAAAGGAACAGGAAACTGTATTACTAGACTGAATGTTACTTGTCTTTTTAAAAACTGTCATTTTTACAAAGAACCTTCTCCCCTCCCCACCCCCCCCCCCACCCCCCCATCCCCACCCCAATTCGGGACAGTTTCACCATGGCATGATACAAACGGGCCCCACTCCTTCCCTGGCCCCTTATTCTCCCAGCCCCATCTCCGCAAGGCTTTGTGCATTAGAAACCTGGACTATATTTACTTTAATTCAGGGGATATTGGAAGGATAATGGTCAGTAGTACTTATAAAGAAATAGGTTTTGAGAAGTTTTAGATTATTTTAAAAACCTACTTGGAAATAATTAAGAGTATATAATAAAACAACTAGAATATAATTTGGTAAGCTAAAATTATGACTGTCCCTGGGTAATAAGTCTTCCTTCTCAAAGAAACAAAGTCAGAAAATACAGCACGCGTCTTAGAGATAAAGCTGGGCTCTGCTATGCAAATCTAGAAGGTGTGGGGAAACTTGAAACCCAAGCAGATGTTTTTAAAATTAGCCCTCTAGGTGTCTGATTTCGGAATGTATCCTTTGAGATTATGTCCAGTTAAGGAAAATCACTAGTTAAGAAGTCGACTTTAACAAAATGCAAAAAGAGTAATAATGTGATGGCAATCTTCATTTTTGGATCAAACCTGACGGGCTGTGAGTTTGTATGTGAGCGAACACACGGATGCTTGCTACACACGGGAGAATTGATGCACACGCTTTACCCAATTGATGCTGGCCTCTTCCCAGGATGAACAAGAAGATGCCGGGTTTTGGTTTCCGACACGCTTGTTTTAAAATCGGCTTTGAAAATACGGTTCTATAGAAAGTCTTTCTGAACAGCAGTGACATGCCATTTCCTAGCAGTGGCCAGTGGTGAGCGTGCGTCGGCCAGCCAGCTGCCTGTAAAACCAGTGTGTGCGCTGCCAGGACGGGACTATAGAAGTACGCATCTTACAGGGGGAAGCTGTGAGCAGAAAGTGTGGCTTTGATGAGTGTAAAAGTCGATGCTGCCCGGTTTGGTGGTGCCCACCTATAACCCCAGTGCTAGGGGAGGGGGTGGGGAGTGAACACGGGAGAATTGGGAGTTTGGGGCCAGCCTGGGCTACATAGAGACACCTTGTTAAAATGCAATGCCCATAGTTCACTGGTGACATCTACTAAAGCATCAAAAATAACAAAGAGAAATCAGGGTGACAAAAATAATAATAATCTAATTTCTTCTTGGAGGAAAAACAATTGATTTTGATGTGTATCCTCCAGTGTTTTTTTAACACCTGGAATTTCCCCCACTGGCCTAGCAACATTAAAAGTTGTTCATTAATCTTTCCTTGGGCCAATAAGAAAAAACGGTCTCACAGGATGCAACAGGAGCCAGAAGTGAGGTCTGAGGGGCAAGGGGCGGGGCTAGTGCCTAGCTATACCGTACGTGTATGTTAGAAACTGAACATCCCATCCTCCTCCTCTATGTATAGTTGAGTTTCAGATTTGTAAGTTTTTATACATCCTTTCATTGAATAAACATTTAATTAAATGGGCATGTGATTTTTCTCTTGTGTATTTGCCTACCCAAAGAACACAGAAAGGGGGCATGTGGAAGCCTTGCATCAAGAGTCATTTTAAGGCCAGGTGGTGGTGGCGCACGCCTTTAATTCCTGCGCTCAAAAGGCAGAGGCAGGCAGATCTCTGAGTTCAAGGCCAGCCTGGTCTACAGAGCAAGTTCCAGAGCAGCCAGGACTGTTAAATAGAGAAAGCTTGTCTCAGAAAAACAAAAACCGAGTCATTCTAGCTGGATGTACGCCTGTCAGATAGACCTCGGGAAGTTCCCCCAAACGTGGTGCCGTTGTTCACACCAGTCAAGTAGAGACGTTTATGATTACACTGGGTCATGAATGTGTGAGACTCCTGTGAGCTCCAGAAGATGCCAGGAGCAGGCTTAAGGTTGACCGTGCGGGTAGATGTCCAACCCACTGCCTTTACAAAGACGAAGAGATCAGGAGGTACTGCCTAACAATAACACAAAGCACGAGATGAACCTAGATCCCTCAACACCGAGGAGGCCATCCCATCCCATCCTTTTAGTTATATTTGAATCTCTATGGAAATAAAAGCCTTGGGAAAGGTTATGCGTTAAAAAGCTGTGCTGTACTGTGCTGTGGGTTTTTCACACCTTTTTATTTATGGTCCTACGTAGTACCTGGCTCCTCCATGCTCCTTGTCACAGATGATACTGAACTTAATTACCTGCTGTCCAACTTCCCACTGCCCACCCCTGAAAGGATAGGAAATCTGTCAGATACTTCCCTTTGCTCAGAGGCATTTCTCGAGAGCCACGGTTCTCAACCTTCCTAATGCTACGACCCTTTAATACAGTGCCTCGTATTGTAATCACCCCCAACCATAAATTTATTTTAGTTGCTATTCCATAACTGTAATTTTGCTACTGTGGTTTTTTTTTTTTGTTGTTTATTTTTTGTTTGCTTGTTTGTTTTTTTCGAGACAGGGTTCCTTTGTCTGTAGCCCTGGCTGTCCTGGATCTCACACTGTAGACCAGGCAATTTTGCTGCTGTTATGAGTCATAATGTCAATATTTTTGAAGATGGAGGTTTACTAAATGGGTCTCGACCCACAGGTTGAGAACCGCTGCTCTAAAGGCTCCTCTTCAGGGCCCCGCCCCCTCACTCTACCTGTGACAGCTCTCTTTTTCTTTAAGCTCTCCCTCTTAATGAGGCTTCTCTCTGGGTTTCATAGACGACCCTTCCTAAGGGCCCATTCGTGATGTCTCTGATATGATGGGACTGTCACAGAGTTTTTCTGTGTCAGAGATCGGCCTGCCTCTGCCTCCCGAGTGCTGGGATTAAAGGCTTGCAGCATGTTCAACCATGCCCTGCCTTTCAAAGTATTTTAAAGTTTTACATTACCACAGAGGCCCCCCCAACTTTGTGTGTCACACAACTCTCCAAAAGATTGTTGGCCCTACTCTTAAAAGGATGTGGATGAAGCCAGGCAGTGGTGGCGCACGCCTTTAATCCCAGCACTTGGGAGGCAGAGCCGGGTGGATCTCTGTGAGTTCGAGGCCAGCCTGGGCTACAGAGTGAGATCCAGGAAAGGTGCAAAGTTACACAGAGAAACCCTGTCTCGAAAAGAAGATGGACTCAGGAGTTTCTTTTATTGTTTTGGAGGTGTCCTGTAAAGCCAGGCTGGCCTCACACTCCGTATGTAGCTGAGAGTGACCTCAAACTCCCGATTCCTCCAGTCTACCCCTTCCGAGTGCTGGGATTGCAGGCAAATGCCACCACACCCAGGTTATGCGGTGCTAGCGATGGAATGCAGCATGGGATGAGCATCCTACTAACTGAATGGCACCTCAGCCTGGAGCCCGCTAGTTTCTAAGAAGTCCCCGGATGGTGCTGATGCTGATGCTGATCCCACTCAGAGCAGCACAGGTGTCCCGGTCATCTCTGCTGGAGAAGGACTGTCCTGTCTTCCCTTCTGTTAGCTTCTCAGAATGGGAAGATCTGGAAGCCCCTAGGGTTGTTCTGAACTTCCTGTCCTCACTTCAGACGTGCTTGGACCCCAAGAATGTTGTCAAAGAGCTGGGAGGAGTGGCGCATGCCTGGGATGCCGGTGCTTGGGAAGCAGAGACAGGAGGATTACCATGAGTTACAGCCCAGCCAGAACTAGATAGTCAAACTGTCAGGAAACAAAACCAAAGGCCAGGCACTTCAGGGGCTGAGGTAGGAGGGTCCTTATGTGTTCCGGCTGTGCCTGAGCTACAGCATGAGTTCCAGGTTAGTCTGCAGTAAACTGGGACCTTGCTTAAAGAGAAGGGAGAGGGAAGGAGGAGGAGGAAGATGAAGAGGAAAAAGAGAGAAGGCAAAGTAATAGATGCACTAAAGTTTCCAAGAAGCAAGTTGCCCTGCCCTTCACACGGGTCAGGGGGGAAATCAAAAGGCAGCAGAGCCAGGTGTGATGGCACACGCCAGCCCTCTGGGGGCAGAAACAGGTGATTCTCTAGGAGTTTGAGGGCAGCCTGATCTACACAGCAAGTTCCAGGCCAGTCTCAAGACAAAGAAAGGCATAGATAGCATCAGAGACCACCCAGATTCAGATCACTGCAAGATCGCTGCTGGTAAAAGCTTCACAACCTTCCATCCTTCACAATTTTTCTATAAATATTTAAAAGAGCTGGGTGGTAGCAGTGCAGACCTTTAGTCCTAGCACCTGGGAGGCAGAGGCAGGCAGATCTCCAAGTTTGAGGCCAGCCTGGTCTACAGAGTGAGTTCCAGGACAACCAGGACTACATAGAGAAACCCTGTCTCAAGAAACAAATTACATAAATATTTAATGAAATAATGGGTTAAAAATCTTCCTCTGAAAGTTCCAGATGGTTGTCACCCAATGTGGATGATGAGAACTGAACCCTGGTCCTCTGCAAGAGCAGCAAACAGTCTTAACTGCTGAGCCACCTCTCCTGCCCGATTCTCCAAGTGATTCTTTCAAAGAAGATGTTTATGTGTAGGGATGGTTTCCTGTATGTATATCTGTGCGCCATTTGCATGTGGTCTTAGTTGGGGTTTCTATTGCTGTGAGGAGACATCATGGGGCAACTCCTATAAAGTTGGTGTGGCTCACTTACAGTTCAGAGGTGCAGCTATCATCATGGTGGGGATCATCGTGATGTGCAGGCAGATGTGGTGCTGGTGAAGTAGTTGAGAGTCCTACATCTTGCAGGCAACAGGTAATGGTCTGAAAGTCACATTAAGGGGCGCTTGAGTAAAAGAGACCTCAAAGCCCGCCCCCATAGTAACACACATCCTCCGACAAGGCCACACCTCCTAATAGTGCCATTCTCTATGAACTTATGGGGGTGTCTTAGTTAGGGTTTCTATTGCTGTGACAAAACACCATGACCAAAAGGCAGGTTGGGGAGGAAAGGGTTTACTTGACTTACACTTCAGCATTAGTGTTCATCATTGAAGGAAGTCAGGACAGGAACTCACACAGGGCAGGAACCTGGAGGCAGGAGCTGATGCAGAGGCTATGGAGGGGTGCTGCTTACTGGCTTGCTCCCCCTGGCTTGCTCAGTCCACCTTCTTATAGAACCCAGGACCAACAATGGCACCACCCACTGTGGGTGGGGTCCTCCCCCATTGATCACTAATTGAGAAAATGCCTTACAGCTGGATCTCATGGAGGCATTTCCTCAACTGAAGCTCCTTCCTCTGAATTCTCTAGCTTGTGTCAAGTTGGCACACAAAACCAGCCAGTGCAGGGGCCAAGTACATTCAAACTAGCACACATGCCATGCCCACAGAGTCTAGAAAAGAGCATTGGATCCTTTGGAACTGGAGTTCCAGGTGGTCGTGAGTTGCCCTATGTGGGTGCTGGGAACCACACCTAAGTCTGCCGAGAGAAGAGAGAGTAAGTGCTCTTAACTGCTGAGCCATCTCTCCAGCCGCGGAAGAGAACTTTAAAGGGTCCTTTTTCTTTGGAAGTGTGGCCACTGGTATGCTGCTCAAGCTCTTGTGGATAGCCCCACACCCATGCGCACACTGGCAGTACTGACTGGACTTAGTTATAAGGAGAGCAGAGTAGAACAGAGGAGAGGGGAGGAGAGGGGAAGGGATGGGAGGGGAGGGGGTGGAATATGACATGAAGTTGGGAGAAGCATGTGTTGGTAGTATACAGGGGAATGGTGGGTAGATGTAACTGAAATACATGCATGAAATTTTCAAAGAAAAAATATATACTTAAATCCCCCAAAGTCACCATTTAGCTGGGCGGTGGTGGCACTTGCCTTTAATCCCAGCACTCGGGAGGTAGAGGCAGGCGGATCTCTGTGAGTTGGAGGCCAACCTGGTCTACAGAGTGAGTTCCAGGACAGCCAAGACTGTTACACAGACAAACCCTGCCTTGAAAAACAAAAAAACAAAACAAAACTATACTTAAAAAAAAAAAAAAAAAAAAAAAAAAAGGACCGTTGTAAATCTTCCATCTCCCTTTCCCAAGTCTCTCATCCTAGGGTCACCTTAGCCTAAACCTGTGTTGTCCCTTCTCTCAACTTTCTCAGGCACAAAAGGTATAGATTATACTAATTCCAGTGACAATAGGCAGGAGGTGACAGATTCCCATGAGTATGCAGTGCTGGGGGACACTCATTTCCAGGATCCCCAGGAGGTGAGATTGGGCAGGAGAAATGCTCTCACTAGACGGACCTGGAACTTGCTGTGTAGTCCAGCCTGTCCCACATTTTCCTGCCCCTGCTCCTGAAATGCTAGGGTCAGAGGCATGTCCCGTCAGAATTGGAGAAAGGGGATCTAATTTTTTTTTTTTTTGAGATTTATAATGTATACAGTATTCTGCCTGCGTGTACACCTTCATGCCAGAAGGGGGCACCAGATCTCTTTATAGATGGTTCCGGGCCATCACCATGTGGTTGCTGGGAATTGCACACTGCACCTCTGGAAGATCAGCCCGTGTGCTCTTAACCTCTGAGCCATCTCTCCAGCCCCTCTAATTCTTGTCTGGTTATTAGTTGGTGTTTTAGTTACTTTCCTATTGCTGTGAAGAGACACCGTGACCAAGGCAACTTAATGGAAGAGTTCATTGGTGCTTACAGTTTTCCGAGGGTGAATCCATGACCATGGACCACAGCAGCAGGCAGGTAGGCAGGCGTGGGGCAGTAGCTGAGAGCTTACATCTTGAGACACAACCAAAAGTCTGAGAGCTGACTGGGAATGACATGGGTTTTTGAAACCTCAAAGTCCACCCTCTCAGTAACACACCTCCACCAAAGCCACATCTCCTTACCCTTCCCAAGCCCCACCAACTAGGGACCAAGTGTAAGGATTATGCCCTTAATTACGTCACCAGTTTATGATGCCTAAAAAGCGGGTGTGCCCTCTGTGCTTTCTCTTCCTTTCTGCACTCTCTCCTTCTGTTCTCTTCCCTCCACACCGTCTCTCTGTTTCTCTCTCTCTCCGCACCCTTCCTCGTCCCAATAAAGCTCTAGAAAGGTAACCATGGCTTGTGATTCTTCCGATCAGCACTCTCCTCCGCTGGCATGGCCGCCGCGGGCAGCAGCTAGCCACGAACGCTGCAGTGTAACCAACACCAAGCATACAAATATATGAGCCCAGAGTGGGCCATTCTTATTCAAAATACCACAGTTTGTATGTCAAGGGAAGTCCACACTGACTATCCAGAAACTACATCAAAACTGTGTTTACATGTGTTACTATCTACACATAGTAGAACTCAGTTCATCAGAATTGCAAGGCAAGTACCTCTACTATTTGTGATGGTTTCAGTAGGTATGGCCTCCTTAGACTGGTGTGTTTGAATGCTTGGTCCATAGGGAGCGGCACTGTTAGGAGGTGTGGCCTTGTGGAGGAAGTGTGTCACTGTGGAGGCGGGCTTTGAGGTCTCATATACTCTCAAGCTATGCCCAGTGTGGCACACAGTCTCCTGTTACCTGTGGATCAAGACGTGGAACTCTCAGCTCCTCCTCCAGCACCATGTCTGCCTGCACGCTGCCATAACAATAATGGACGAAACCTCTGAAACTGTAAGCCAGCCTCCATTAAATGTTTTCCTTCATAAGAGCTGCCATGGTCATGGTGTCTCCTCACAGCAATAAAGCCTTAACTAAGACACTATCTGAGCCATCTTACCAACCCTTAATTTTTTTTTAAATAAAAAACTATTTTTACGGCCGGGCGGTGGTGGCGCACGCCTTTAATCCCAGCACTTGGGAGGCAGAGCCAGGCGGATCTCTGTGAGTTCGAGGCCAGCCTGGTCTACCAAGTGAGCTCCAGGAAAGGCGCAAAGCTACACAGAGAAACCCTGTCTCGAAAAACCAAAAAAAAAAAAAAAAAAAAAAAACTTTTTTTTTTTTTTTTTAAATAAAGTCTCAGTCATTCTTAGCTAGTCTGGAACTTCATCAATTCTCTTGCCTCAGCCTTCTGAGTGCTGGGTGACAGGATGTGTCACAATGCCTGGTTCTATTGGTTTCCTTCAACAAAACCCATCCCCATCATGTTTCCTCTATGTGCCAAACCAGTGAAAGGTGGCGTCGTCTTCACGGGGTGACTGGTAACAAAGTTCCAGCTTCTCTCCCACCATCTTCTCCTTGGCAGTATTTTATTCTTACACAGTGCAGAGAGCTAACTGGGAACAGCACAAGGTTTTGAAGCCTCGAAGTCCACCCCTTCAGTGACACACCTCCACCGAGGCATATCTTCTTATCCTTCCCAAGTCCCACCAACTAGGGACCAAGCATTCAAGTAAGGGACCCAGGCCCCTCAGCACTTAATGAAAACCAGTGAATCTAAGTGAAGCAAATATTTTATTTAAATCAGTTGTCAAATCACAATTTATCCAAAGGAACATAATGCAACATTGTTCTTAAAAGGGGCACAGATATAACACAGACACACTCCAGTATCTATCAAAATACCATTTATAAAGAACGGGACTCACTTCGTTCTGCGTATGAATTCGATCCAGCATATAAGAGTACAATCAAAAAAGTACAACAGATTTCCTTCTGCATAAGATGGAAAACACCTCACGGCCTTCGGCACACTCATCTGTCCATGTCATTAAGAGAAGGGGCTTAATCTGCCACTAAGGAGACTTCTTTCCAACCTGGACTGGATTAGAAAGAAACACGTCACAGTAATATTGGGACATTCTGGATGTTTCAAAATGGCGTTTTATTTCTGAGCTTGCTGTGCATAGGAAAATGGCCACTTTCAGAGGACGACTAACCCACGAACCTAAGCCTCAGTGAACTTTGAAAAGACTTGTACTTTCCTCCCAGGAATGTTATCTCTGTTTGCCACAGGCTATGGTTGAGGCTTGGAGCTTCTCAAAGCTTCAATATGGCTGCACACCCGTTATATATTGCATAATACAAAAGGCATGTGCTTAAACGGTAGGAAAAAATATACAATAGGTACAGGAGGAGGACTACATAAAACATACATATAAATACATAAAGGAGGTCGCTCCAGTTTGAGAAGTAGAACTAGGTATTGCCGACACTGGTTTCCAGGTTGGGAACGGTAGGACCTGAAATCAGAAGTGGATACTATCGAGGGCAAACTCAAAGGCAGTCTTGAAACAAGGGAATGTTAGCTGGCTTCTAGCTCCCGGTGAAGTCTCAGGGTTGTCAGGGGTGCTCTCCAAGGTTGAAGTCAGTTGGGCGGCCCACGCTCCCATCTCAAGGGCTCAGGCAATCTTGGTCTCCAGGTCCCGACAGCAGCGTTTTGTTCCGTGGCTTGTCTTCACATTCCGGTCTTGCAAATATACAATGCGTATACTGCAGGAGGGAGAAAGGGGAGAAATGAAACATCTCTTTTCCTCCTGCAATTCACCGACAACAGAGGGACTGCGTAAGAGCTCGGTGGGAATGGGGTGCATGGGACACCGGAACCGAACTCCATGAAAAGGATTCATTCCAACCTCAAGACCACACACATAGAAATGCATCTTACCAGAGCCAGATGTGGTGGCTCATGCCTGTAATCTGCTGACAGGGGAGACTGAAGATAGAACGATTACCTGGAGTTCAAGTTCAGCCTGGGCTACACAGCGAGACCCTGTCTCTAAAAACCAGGCGGTGGTGGCGCACGCCTTTAATCCCAGCACTCGGGAGGCAGAGCCAGGCGGATCTCTGTGAGTTCGAGGCCAGCCTGGTCTACAGAGCGAGTTCCAGGAAAGGTACCAAAACTACACAGAGAAACCCTGTCTCGAAAACAAAACAAAACAAAACAACAACAACAACAACAAAAAAGTGGAACATCAGGAATTCAAGGTTATCCTTCTCATCCTTAGCTACATAGCAAGCTCAAGGCTACCTTGGGCTAAACCAAAAGACAGCATGGCCCATATTGTGCTCCACTACTGCAAGACTAACCAGCAGAGATGCCTCCTCCGAGGGTCAGGTGCACTGCAAAGTCAAAAAATGCTTGTCAATGCTGCTGGGGGAAAGGGGGTCCACGTCTCTCCCAAACAGCTATAAACTAGCTATAAACTAGTTTTGAAAAAAAGATTTTTATCTATGTGTCTGTGTGTGAGTATACTCTGCGCATTGACAAGCTGCTGGGGGGAAGGGGGCCCACGTCTCTCCCAAACAGCTATAAACTAGCTATAAACTAGTTTTGAAAAAAAAGATTTTTATCTATGTGTCTGTGTGTGAGTATACTCTGCACTCACGGAGGTGCTGGGGGGCCAGGAGAAGGTTGAGTTGCCTTAGAGCTGGAGTTACAGGTGGTTGTGGGCTGCCTGTGGTTCGGGGGGGACTCTCCAGCTTGGCATTAGTTCTCTCTCTCTCTCTCCAAACCCCACCCTCTCAGAAAAGCCACAGGGAGTCCAGTTCTGCACAGCACTCTGTGGTGCATCCTCCCCTGAAGCTGCCAGCTCCCCAACCCCCACCCAAAGCGTTACAAGTGGGCACAAACCCAGCTTGTGGACGAAGCGTCATCACCCCGTGCCTACAGGGTACTTAAGACCCCTCCTTTAGATGCACCATGTGATTTCTCCCCTGTCCTCTTCCCCTGCCTCATCTCTGGGGGCTAGAGAGTCACCGAAAGTGCTTGGCTCAAATATACCTTTATCTATCTATCTATCTATCTATCTATCTATCTATCTATCTATCTATCTATCTATCTATCTATCTATCTATTATATATACAACATTCTGCCTCCAAGTATCTATCTATCTATCTATCTATCTATCTATCTATCTATCTATCTATCTATCTATCTATCTATCTATCTATTATATATACAACATTCTGCCTCCAAGTATGCTATCTATCTATCTATCTATCTATCTATCTATCTATCTATCTATCTATCTATTATATATACAACATTCTGCCTCCAAGTATGCTTGCACACCAGAAGAGGGCACCAGATCTTATTACAGATGGCTGTGAACCACCATGTGGTTGCTGGGAATTGAACTCAGGACCTCTGGAAGAACAGCCAGTGCTCTTAACCTCTGAGCCATCTCTCCAGCTCCACCTTTTACTTTTAAATTGGCTTGATCTGGTTTACTGCGGCAGTGGAGAAACCTATTATTGGGGTACAGAAAGCCCATTACCTGCCACGGGTGTTGGGTATCAAACTCTTTTCGTCTCAAGGGCAGGTACACATTCTTAACCACCAAGGCACCTCTCCAAGGCCCTAAAACTAAAATGTTAAAAGTTTGGCTGAGCTGGGTATGGTGGCATACTTCTTTAATCCCAGCATGGGAGGGAGAGGGACAGAGGCCAGCCTGGTCTACATGGTGAGTTCTAGGACAGCCAGGACTACATAGTGAGACCCTGTCTCAACAGAAGAAAAAAAAAAGAGAGAGAGAGAGAGTAAAACAAAGCTATTGTTTCCATGACATCAGTAAGATTTAGTGGGATTTTGATGAGAAACAAAAACAAAAAACATGGGGGCTGGAGAGATGGCTCAGTGGTTAAGGTCAATGGCTGCTCTTCCAGAGGACCCGGGTTCAATTGCCACCAACATGGCAGCTCACAACTGTCTGTAACTCCAGTTCTAGAGGATCTGACACCCTCTCGCAGGGAAAACATCAATGCACATAAAAATAAACTTAAAGAAAAAAATAATTATCAACTAGATCTTACTGTAGTTACTAATTATTTCCAACAGAAGGTTCTGTATAAAATCAATTATCTGCCATGTAATTGTGTAAGTGTGGGGCAGAGAACCAACCTTCCAGAAGGAAGTTTACCTACCCAACATCTTAGGATTCTTCCAAGTCTCCCTCTGGCTCTTGTAGGTCCTCTTCTGTCTGGGGCTTGATCTCTTTGACCGACTCGGTCGGCATTTTTCCTTCCTGAACCCCGACTTCCCAGGCATCTCCCTCCTCTGTGAGCTTTGGTCCATTGGTGTCTGGAGACTCTTTGGTTAGATTTCCCGAGGCGTCGGCCTCTGCCTGGGCTGAGCTTTGGTGCTGGGGGCCATCGGCAGCGTGCCCCCTTTGATCTTTGGATTCAGACGGCAGCTTCTCGACGCTTTCTCCTAATTTGGCACACTCATCAGCTGGCATGGGTTTGGCTCCGTCCCCATCTCCCTTGGCCTCGAGTGGGACAATTACCTCCTCACACTGCCGGTCTTTGACACTGGCACTGCCAACTGCAAGCACGTGGATCTCTTCTGACGACGTCTCGCTCCTGCCTTTGGAAATATCAGGAAGGGCAATCCCCTCTTCGGCCCCAGCTGCCGGTGTTTCGTCATCTTGGGCAGAGACGTGATGGGGGCTCTCTTTATTGCCCAGCGTCTGCTGGGCTCCCTGGCTGTCAGCCTGCACCACGGGAACCTGTGCCTGTAAACCGGAGGCGCAGGCTTGGGGGGCCGTTTCCGTACGGGCGAACTGGTCAACGGCTGTCTGGATGACGTTCTGGACAAGCTTGCTGCTCTCACTCTCCAGGTGCAGGAGCTCAGACTCAACCCCGAGGCCTTCCTCCCTTCCTGCGCTCTCCCTGCCGTCAGGACCACCAACCTGCCCGCCGTCTTCATCTGATCTCTGCTCCTGGGATGCGCTTCTCTCTCCTCGCGGGTCAGAATGCAGGGTGCCCTCGGGAGTGGGTGACGTCGTTATTCCCGGGGCCGACTCTGCCTGAGCCGCAGGTCCCAAGGGCACAGTGTCCTCTCCATGCTGCAGAGTCCAGTAGTCACCCTTTGCAGAGGACCCTTCTGCTGGTATGAAGGGTGCACCCGCACACTCCGGACTTTCATCGGTTTCTGAAATCTTGACAGTGTCGGCAACCTCGCTCACAGGTCCGGCTGTTTGAGTTGCTGGTGGCTCTGAGCTTTGAACTTGAACCTCTGCGCAGCCTGCTTGGTCTGGGAGAGAAGAGCTCCCGTCAAGGCTGCTCGCTGCCTTCCCCCTCTCTGAGTCGGACACGTCAGCTGTCTGGATGAGCTGCGGGTGGGCTTCTTCCGGCTCAGGAGAGGCCGTCGGCTGCTCATGTTCTTCACTCACTTCCCCTGGCTTTGTTTCCATTTTCTCCTTCTCGGCATCAGTTCCCGTCTCTCTCTCCTCCGGGCTAAGACCCTGCACTCCCGGGCTCTCGTCTTCTTGACCTTCCGGCGCCCCCATCCCTTCACCATCACGTGCCACCTCGGCAATCTTTTCTCGGCCGTCGGGTCCATCGGTGTGCACGGACGCCTCCAGTCCTTCAACACACGGTTCGTCTTTGACTTTTTCACCATCCGAGTGGCCAGCCTCGTGACCCACCTCGGTCTCTGCCAGAAGGGGCACTGTTTCCACAGAAAGTTCTTGCTGCATGGGTTCTGGAGCATCTCTTCCTGGTTTCCCCCCATGTCCTTCCTGGGGTGGCAAGTTAGGTGGTATCGAAGGTCCCTCCTCCTGAGCGGGAGCTGCCTCTACCTCCGTGGCCTGGGACTGCCTGTCCAAGGCAGGGGCTTTACTGTCCTGGCTTTCAATGGCCTCGTCTTGCTGTGTCACATCTGGGGTGTCTGAATCCGCGAGGGGGGTGCTTCCATTCGTCTCGCTGTCTGTCAAGGTTTCGGATGAGTCGGGGGCTCCAGCTTGTTCCATCAGCTGCTGGGGCTCTGCAGCCTGGCACGGGGTGACCCGCTCTTTCAGCTCCACACCCGCGGTGACTTCGGGAACTTCTCTGAGGTTCTCTGGAGGGCTCTGTACAACCCCAGGGCTCTGTGCAGAACGCCCAGCTTCAGCTCCCTGCACGGGTTCTTCCAGCACGGCATCCCTCTCTTTCTCCACAGCTGGCGCTTCGGAATCCTCTTCTACCTCCTCTACCTTCTCCAGCGCTCCTGCTTTCTGAACAGCCTGGGTGGCGGGTGCCCTGGACTCCCCTTTGACCTTTTCTGCGACTGCCTGGAGGACGGCCTGTGTCTGCCGCTCCTGCTCTTCTCTATCTGGCACCCCCCCCTCTACCTCCTGGACTGGGGTGGCTTCCTCTGTGGTGTCGAGGGAGTCGGTTAGTTGGGACACTGCCGACACCATGTCTGTGGTCTCCTCGGCCCCTGATGCCTCGGTGACCTCTTCAGCATGGAGAGCCTCTGTGGTTTCTGCAGCTGTCACGGCTTCCGAGGTGACTTCCACCTCGCTGGTCACTGTGTCGTCCTGGGCATCTCTGCCCTCTGGCAGGGTCGGGGCGACCGTTGGGGTGTCTTTTGCAATGACCTCCACGGTGGACACTGTGGCTTCGTCTCGGGCAAGTTCAAGAGGCTCTGTCACGGAAGCGGAGATCCAGGAAGGAGACCGCTCTTCGGCAGTGGTGACGGCCCGGGTCCCGTCAATGACAGCCACGTTCACGGTGTGAACCAGGGTCTTACTAAGCTCCTCTGACACATACACAGGCCCCTGTAGCTGGGGTCTCTCCTCCCTCTTCTGAGCTTGCTGCACTTCCAGCTTCTCCCTTTCTACAGCATCGTACTCGGACAGAGGCACAACAGCTGGGACATCAGGGTCATCTTCATTGATTTCCGTCGGGCCCGCCTCTTCAGCGGCGGCTTGTTCTTGCTTCCCGTCTGCCCTCTTCTTCCGTCGTCCGGGAATAAATTTCTTGATGGAAACCCAAGATTCTTCTTTATTCGGTTCGACATCTGAAGCCAACGGCTCTATACCGGACTCTTCGGTTTTCTCTTCCATCTTTGACTTGGATTTTTTTCTTGGAGTGACCAATCTTTTAAACGACTCCCAGGTGGAGACACCTTCCCCTTCAGAAGGGCTTCCGGCTGGCTCGGGTGAGGAACTTCCCTGCGCCTGATCAGGTTCCTGGGTGCCGGCAGGGGCAGCATCTGTTCCAGCTTCTTTGACGGCGTCCTCCGCTCTGTGGCCATCCTCTCCCGATGATCTCGGCCCTCCTTCGTCATCCGAAGAGGATGCCTTCCTCGCTCTCTTCTTGGAGGATCCCACGCAAATCAATGCCTCCCAAGACACGGAAGTATCCACCTTGCGCTTCGGTTCTTCGGGCTTCTGCTCGTCTCCAACAGTTTTGGCTTCTTCTTGCATTTCTGACATGGTGCTCTCTGTGGACGACAGCGTGGCGCTCTTGCCCTTGTCCACGTCTTCTTCCTTGTCGCTCTCGGAAGGTCTTCGGACCCGTTTCTTGGGTGTCACCATCTTTTTGAATGATGCCCAGGGGGTGATCCCTTCCCTTTTTTTCTCGCCATCAGAAGTAGCTCCCTCCTCGGCTTCCCCTTCCTGGCGTGCTTCCGACAGCCCCCTCTCCAGGGACGTGATCTCCTCGGGCTCTTCTGGGGAGGATGCTGAGCTGTCTCCCTTCTGCTCATCCGCGCTCTCCGGGGACTCGGTTTGAACCTGTGGCTCTCCTGGCTCTTCATCTCCCCCGCCCCGTCGTTTTCCCTTCTGCTTCTTCCCAGAGAGCTTCTTCAAGCCCGAGCTACTGAAGAGCTTCTTCAGAGGGCTCCCCTGGACCTTCATCCTCTCCTGAGAGGACAGCATCTCCGCCTCACTGACAATGCCTTCCGGGTGCTTGGGCATCATCTTCTCGTCGGGACTTAGATCCGTCAGCTGCGTATGGTCACCTCCAGAGACACACACTTCTTTGTTCTTCACCAGCTCCTCTGCAGCCTGGGCCTCCTGGGGGTCCTCCTTGGTCTCCGCTGGTTTTCCAGGGGACAGGGATTCTCCCATTTCTTCCACGTCCCCTTTGGTCTCCTCCCCCACTTCCTGCTCCTCTGCCGTCTTCTCTACGGTGCTCACGGTGCTCACGTGGACTTCTGCAACCACTTCTTGGTGGGCTTCTATTTTCTCATCAAACACTTCCGTGGCCAACGGGGCACACTTCTCCTCTGATGATCCCTCCAGGCCACCGACCTGATCTTCCAAGGGCAGCTCCACCTTCTCATAGTCTGCGGACAACCTGGCCTCGTTTATGCCTTCGGCGGGCTCCTGCTGCTCGGAGGCGGCTGGGGCTTGCTCAGAAGGACTTTCTTCTGTCTTTTCTTTTCCTTCTTCATTGACTTTTTCTGCCTCTTGCTCCTTTTTCTTCTCGGACGCTTCCAGCTCATCCTCCTTCGGCTTCTTGAAGCTGGTCTTTTTGCGCCAGCCGGCCCAACCGTGAGTGAAGAATTTCTTGAAGGAAGAGGTTGTCTCGCCGCTGGCCGGGCTGGTTGGAGACTCTGCGGACTTCGTGGGTTCTTTCTCACGTTTCTCTTCTCCTTCATCCTTGGCTTCTTCCTCAGCCACTTGGCCAGATTCAGCCTGGAGGGGAATTTCTTCTGTGCTGCTCTGTGCTTGCTTCAGGGCGCCTTCCGGCTTCTCTATGGATTGCTTCAGCTCGCTTTCTTTGGACGCTGACTCTCCGGTCTCCGTGGCGGGCTCCTGGTGGTCACCCGCTCCAACTGTGGCTTCTGGCCCTTCCCCTTCATCTTTTTTGACAGTGAGTAGCTGGACAGTATCAGACTTCTCATTTTTATCCTTTTTCACGGTGAATTTAAAGCCAACAAACTTAAATACCTTCTTAAAGCCGACATCATTAGCCTGGGACTCAGCGGGCTGGGCCATCTCCTCCGCGTTGCTTTCTGGAGCAGGGATCTGTTCGATGATTTCAGGCGCTTCCTCCTGCCCGTCCTTTGTGATGTCTTCAACAACTGCAAAGTTGGCGGCCATGTCTTTAGCTCGGTCTTTTTCTCTCACATCTTCTGACTCTCTCTGTCCAACTATTTAACAAGAGAAAGGAGAGGGGAACTCTTATTAATACTGAGGTACTGTAGAGACTACGTGGGTATTGTAAATGTTTAACACATGGGCAATGGCTGCTCTTTCAAAGGGCCATCAAAACTTCAAGCTCAAAGGTTCTCCACACTTGCTCTTTGCCCTTCCTCAGTTATCAAGAAATTAGTTACATGGGCTGGAGAGATGGCTCAGTGGTTAACAACACTAGCAGTTTTTGCGGGGGACCTGAACTCTATTCCAAGCAACCACACAGGAGCTGGGTGTGACGCCCTCTTCTGGCCTCTGTGGGCACAGAACCCACGTTGTACACAGGCATAGAAGTAAAAATAATTCTCAAAAAGCAAACAAACGGGCTGGAGAGATGGCTCAGCGGTGAAGAGCACTGACTGCTGTTCCAGAGGTCCTGAGTTCAATTCCCAGCAACCACATGGTGGCTCACAACCACTTGTAATGAGATCTGGTGCCCTCTTCTGGCCTGCAGACATACATGCTGTATACATAATAAATAAATTAATCTTTAAAAAAAAAAAAAGGCAAACAAACACCCCAATACATGAGCAGTAATACAAAAACAAACAAAACCGAATACATGGGGACCAAGGAGTACTATTTTAAAAAGGGGGTGGAGGGTGGGGCTGGAGAAACGGCTAAGTGGTCAAGATGGCAGCTCACAAGTGTCTGTCACCCCAGTTCCAGTGGGTCAGACACCCTCACACAGACATACATGCGGACAAATCACCAGTGCACACAAAATAAAAGTTAATGAAAAAGAAAGTCAGGCTCGGCATGGTGACACGTGACTTTAATCCCAGCACCTGGGAGGCAGAAGCAGCAGGTACGTGTGAGTTCAAGGCCAGTGTGGCCTGGAGAGTGAGTTCAAAGCCAGCTAGGGGCTTCATAGTGAGACGATATCGCCAAACAAAACACAACCGAAAGACAATGTATGTGCATGTGGTGTTGTTACCGTGTACATGTCTGTGTGCCTGCCTGCAGGATGGTACTGAGGTCTTCCTCAGTCTCTCATTTTATTTATTTTTCATGTGTTTACTTGGTGTTGGAGGGTCCTGCCACAAAGCGCATTTGGAGGTCAGAAGAGGCGGGAGATGGCCCTCTATTCCTACCATGTGAGTTCCAGTGGTTGAACTCAGTTCCTCACATGACATAAGCACCTTTGCCCTCGGAGCCATCTGACGGTCTCTCACGGCACCTGGAGGCCACCAACTTGTCTAGACTAGATGCCTAGCAAATCCCGGGACTCCTCCTGCTTCCACTTCTGTGGCTTTTTCTGCAGGTTCTGGGAATGGAACTCAGGTCCCCAAGCTTTTGTGGTGGGCGCTCTACACTAGCCTCAAGAAATATGTCTTATAGGGGAAAAAGTTGATAAACAGACAAAACTTTCCAGTTTGATCCATGAAGTCATTCTCTTTAGTTCTTTAGTTACTTTGCAGATAGACCTCACTTAGCCCAGGCTGGCCTTGAATTTACTATGTAGCCAAGAATGACCTTGAACTTCTGTTCTCCCGACTCTGCCGCCAGGTGCTGGAATTACAAGCATGTGCCACCATGCTTATGTCTCTCTTTAGAATTTTAGAAGGAGTGGGGCTGGAAAGATGGCTCTGGGGTTAAGAGCGCTGTTACTCTTGCAGAGTAACAGGTTCGGGTCCCAGCACCTACATGATGGCTCACAACCACCTGTAACTCCAGCTCCAAGAGACCTGATCTCCTCAGGCCCCTGGCATGGTATAGGGTACACATACATATATGCAGGTAAAACACTCACATAAAATAATAAACCTAAAAAAAAATAATTTGGGGGTTATATCACTGTGCTGGCTAATTTTTTTCCCCTTCGAGACGAGGTTTCTCTGTGTAGCTTTGGTGCCTGTCCTGCCTGGAGCTCGCTCTGTAGACGAGGCTGGCCTCGAACTCAGAGATCCACCTGGCTCTGCCTCCCGAGTGCTGGGATTAAAGGCGTGCGCCACCACTGCCAGGCTTGTGCTGGCTAATTTGAGGTCAGCTTGACATAACTTATATTCATCTCAGAGAAGAAAATGCTTCCATAAGATCCAGCTGTAGGGCATTTTCTTAATTAGTGATTGACGGGGAGGGCTCAGTCTATTGTGGGTGGGGCCGTCCCTGGGATGGTGGCCCTGGGTTCTATAAGAAAGCAGGCTGAGAAAGCCATGATGAGCAAGCCAGGAAGCAGTACCCCTCCATGACCTCTGCACCAGCTCCTGCCTCCAGGATCCTGCTCTGTCTGAGTTCCTGCCCTGACATCCTATGATGATGAACAGTGATGTGGAAGTGTAAGCCAAATAAGCCCTTTCCTCCCCAATTTGCTTTCTGGTCATAGTGTTTCATCTCAGCAATAGAAACCCCTAAGACAATCACAATATATAAATAATGCATTATTAAGTTAGGCAGGGAATGTAGCTCTGTGGTAGTACACTTGCCTAGCACACTCCAGGCTATGGAGTTTGAGTTCCAAACCAAATAAAAAGGTCTAGGGGACTAGGAGGTTTGTTATTTGGGAAACTAAGGCGGAAAGGATTGCAAGCTTGAGGGCTATGTGGTGAGACCTCATCTCAAAAATCAAAAGATAAAGCCGGACATGGTGGCAAATGTTTTAATCCTCTAGCACTTGGGGGAGGCAGAAGCAGGTAGATTTCTGTGAGTTCCAGGCCAGCCTAGTCTACATAATGAGTTCCAGGACAGTACTCGGGAGGCAGAGGTAGGTGGATCTCTGTGAGTTCGAGGCCAGCCTGGTTTACAGAGTGAATTCCAGAACAGCCAGGACTACACAGTGGAGCCCTGTCTTGAAAAAAAGAAAAAGAAAAAGAAAGAAAGAAAGGAAAGAAAGGAAAGAAAGGAAAGAAAGGAAAGAAAGGAAAGAAAGAAAGAAAGAAAGAAAGAAAGAAAGAAAGAAAGAAAGAAAGAAAGAAAGAAAGAAAGAAAGAAAGAAAGAAAGAAAGAAAAAAGGAAGGAAGAAGCTTCAAATGGCTGGAGAAGAGGGAGAAAGTGTGGTAGGCTATAGATGCTCATGTTTTCTTTGTTTTTAAGTTGGCATTAAGAAAATCATTGGGTGTAAAAAGCAAGACAACACGATGTAATGAAGCTGGGGGGTGGGTGGGTAACTGCAGTAACTGGGAGAATTAGGAACACAGCAAACAGAGATTCCTCTCCCCTGCTTCTAATCAGACAGACACTCATTGGGAAGAGCCACTGAAAGGATATTTTGGGGTCTTGGGGGGCGGGCAGTGAGAATGACTTCAGATTAGTTGGGGTTTATTTCTGCTAAGAGTGCAGACTTCTCTTGATCAAACAAATAACTTCATTTTAGCCTAAATCCCCTGTCCTGTCTTTCACATATCATCATCACGGGGAAGGATTAGGTATGTATGTAACATGTTTTAGCTTTGTTTGCCTGAGACTAATTTCCTCTACATGACACATACTTCTTTATCTAATAGATTAAAAAGGTCAGTTAAAACTGGCACAAAATTTAGCTACTTGGGAGGCAAGGGTAGGTGGATTGGAAGTTCAGTGCCAGTGTGGGCTACATAGTAAGACTCAACATAATATCAAGGCTGGGATGCAGCTCAGTGGTAGTATGCAAAGGCCCTGTGTTCCACATTTAGGACTAACAATAAGGGAGGAGGGTGCTGGGGAACTGGAATAGTTTTGTCTACTATCTATGACAAGCTCCAGCGGCCCGTGGCAGTACAAGGGGTTCATAGTTAATACATGCATATTTCAAAATTGCTAAAAAAGATTTTTAGTGCTGTCACAATAACACAGTAACATAATAGTTATGTTAATTAGCTTGACTGAATACATAATTTGTACATGGAGCCAAGATCTTGGAGTTCTTAGCCTCTAGAACTATGTGCCAAATAAATTTCTGTTTAACACTTAAAACATGAAAAAGAGGGGCTGGAGAGATGGCTCAGAGGTTAAGAGCACTCGCTGCTCTTCCAGAGGTTCTGAGTTCAATTCCCAGCAACCACATGGTGGCTCACAACCATCTGTAATGAGATCTGGTGCCCTCTTCTGGCCTTCAGGCAGAACACTGTTTACATAATAAACAATAAATCTTTAAAATAAGAAACAGGAGGGGCTGGAGAGATGGCTCAGAGGTTAAGAGCACTGGCTGTTCTACCAGGGGTCCTGAGTTCAATTCCCAGCAACCACATGGTGGCTCACAACCATCTATAATGGGATCTGGTGCCCTCTTCTGGCCTGCAGGCATACATGCAGACAGAGCACTGTATATGTAATAACTAAATAAATCATAAAAAGTAAATAAATAAATCAAACTGTTATAAAAAATAAGAAACATGAAAAAAGGGGTGGGGGACAAAAACTGAACCTTGATGAAACAGTACTACACTCCAGAAATACACACCATTATTATTTCCTTAGTGAAAATATAAAGTTAGCTAGGTGGTGGTGGTGGTGCAAGCCTTCGATTTTTAAAAACATTTGAAATAAGGAAATTGGGTTACGTTCCCACTGGGTGCTTGGAGCATTTCCATCAACTATTTCTTTTCTTTCCTTTGATTTATTAGAGACAAGGTTTTACATAACCCAGGCTGGCATCCAGCTGGAGATTTTTTTTTCTTTTTTAAGATTTTATTATTTATTTATGTATGAGTGCTTTATCTGCATGTACAACTTTATGCCCAAAGAGGGCATTAGATCCCCCTAGAGATGGTTGTGAGCCACCATGTGGTTGCTGGGAGTTGAACTCAGGGCCTCTGGAAGAGCAGGCAGTGCTCTTAACCTCTGAGCCATCTCTCCAGTCCCCCCCACACACACACACAAGGTGGAGATCTTAGGATAACCTTGAACTTCTGACTGGGGTTACAGAAATGCACCACTAAGCCCGTTAATGAGGTGCCAAGGATTGAACCCAGGACTAAGCAAGCCCTCTTGCCCAATGTTCAAAAATATTCTAATACAAGAAGAGATGTGATCTTTTATTTTTTGAAGGGGGAGGTTTTATTGTAGACTTGTGGACTGTATTACGTGCACGTGTGGGGGTGGGGTGGGGGGGATCTAATCAGTGACAAACTAACAAATTTTACCAGTAATCAGTAAAAGTATAAACTGAGTATCTTTTTTTTTTTAGATTTGTGTATTTATTATGTGTACAGTGCTCTGTCTGCATATATTTCTGCACACAGGAAGAGGGCACTATATCTCATCACAGATGGCTGCGAGCCACCATGTGGTTGCTGGGAATTGAACTCAGGACCTCTAGAAGAGCTGCTGATACTCTGGACCTCTGAGCCATCTCGGCAGCCCTAAATTGAGTATCCTGCCACAAGCCCAAGACTCACTCACCCACTGCCTCCTCTGGGTTTTTTAGTTTTTACGTGTATGAATATTTTGCCTGCCTGTTATGAACACATGTCCACCACTCTCGGAAGGTCAGGAGAGAGGGGGATGGTCGTGAGCCACCACATGGGTGCTGGAAACTGAACACAGGTCTTCCTCAAGAACAAGTGTTTTTAATCACAGAGCCATCTCATCTCTCCTGGCCTCGTCCCTTTCCCCCTTTTAATTCTCCACTGGGATGTTTTAGAGCTGACCTAAGGGATAACAAAACAGATACCACCAGACAACTAGCAGGACCAAACAGCTTCTTTTTTTGTGTGTATGTTTTTGTTTTTGTTTGTTTGTTTGTTTGTTTGTTTGTTTGAGACAGGGTTTCTCTGTGTAGCTTTGGAGCCTTTCCTGGAACTCACTCTGGAGCCAGGCAGGACATTGCGTTGGTGGTTCAGTGGTGAGCACAGCTGCCTTCCAAACAGCTGCCTGACAGATAAAGAACGGCTAAGCAACTGGTAAGTGCAAGTCTTAACTAGTCTACAATACCCTTGTAGGTAAAATCTTAGACCCTATTGTCAGAACAATCTTCCGGATGCGACCACCATAGCTCATCAGCATGGCATCCATTTCTTACCCGCCCCCCGCCCCCCACCCCCCCACCCCATTTGCCTGTAATGTTGGACACTCACAGTTTTGTGGGTCTCGGCCTCCACTTGCCTCCTGCCTCAACCCGGACCCCAATCTGTACAGAACTTACAGGGAGGTTCTACTTCCAAAAAATTCGGCCTCTACTGCATAGCCAAGCTATCAAACATCTGGTGGCCCGGGGCCTTGGGCTTATTCTTCGCAACTACCAGGCCCCAAGGCCGTTTAAATCAGGTTCCAGCAGGATTCAGAACTGTCCTCGCGCACCCCGGTGGCGCACACGCGCGTTTGCACAGCCTACATCCTGCCCCCACGTCATGCGCTTGAACCCTCGGCGATGCCTGGACTCTGTTTCTTGGCCGCGAGCGGACACAGCGATGCAGCAGCCCACGCAAACAGACTCCATCCACCTCCCTCCACGCTCTGTGCTTGCCCTCTCCAGACTGGGAAGGAAGGGGTACAATGACTTCTCCAGTCTTGGATCATTTTCTATCTCCCCTCCGACAGCCACCTCTGTCCCTTTTCCAAGCTAGGGCATTGAATGAAGACTGTGCCCTCTGTCTGGCAAGTGATATCTGCTCTCTAAGTATTGCCCCGTGTTAAAAATCTATGATGCTGCCTGGCGGTGGTGGTGTACGCCTTTAATCCCAGCACTCTGGGAGGCACAGGCAGGCGGATCTCTGTGAGTTCGAGGCCAACCTGGACTACAGAGCGAGATCCAGGAAAGGCGCAAAGTTACACAGGGACACCGTGTCTCGAACCCTCCCCCCCCCCCCAGCCAAAAAAAATCTGTGATGCTCTCATCTCCAGGTTAGACTGAGGAGGGTTTAGCATGTGCAGCAAATGACCTTCGTGGAGGCTTGGCTCGCCCCGCTCTCCAAGGCTAAGTCCACTTCAAGGGCAGGGAGCTCAGGGTTGGAAAGCAATGCGCCTGCTCTGTCCTGCCCTGCGGTGACCCTCACCCACCATCTGGAGGGGTCGCCTTTCCCAGCGCTACTTACTTCCCGGGGGTGGGGGTGGGGGTCGCTACTTACAGCAGAAGTTACTCCACCAGGGCATGGTGGCGGGTGGCCGGGGACAGGGGCCCGCGTGGCCCGGCTAGCTTCTCCCGGCTGCCCCATCGCGGGACACCAACCGGCCGCGGGGCGGTCTCCGGCCACCCCGGTGGAGAGGGGCACCCCTGGGGACGGCTACCCACGTCACAGAGGCGGGGCACTGTCTGCCAGGTGACCAAGGCCAGCCCCTCCCCCCACACCAGAAGATTCTAGGATCACGTGCGGGGGCTTCGCCCCTCTGGCCCTAGTACAGTCCCTGCTCTGTGTACCACCTACATTTAACCCTCAGAATAATGGCCACAGGGTGTGGGTGTGGCTTGGGTGCAAGCACTTTCTTTATAAAAAACAACTGTAAGCCGGGCGGTGGTGGCGCACGCCTTTTGATCCCAGCACTTGGGAGGCGGAGGCAGGAGGGTCTTTGTAAGTTCGAGACCAGCCTGGTCTACAGAGTGAGTTCCAGGACAGGCTCTAAAACTACACAGAGAAACCCTGTCTCGAACCCCTCCCCAAAACCAAAACAAACAAAAACCTAAAAAACAAAAACAAACAAACAAACAAAAAAACTAACTGCCCTAGAAGACACAGAACTTCAAAAATGGTGACATGGGGAGAGCCCCTATAGTGACTTGGGGGCACAATTTGGCATTTATTACAATACTAACCATACTGTTATCCTGTGAGGCTGCAGTCAGGATCCTTGGCACTCACAAAGATGAGTAGGAAGCTGCAGCACACACACACACACACACACACACACACACACACACACACACACACACACACCTACACTCCGGCACTGGTTTCAGCTTCATTCATAACTCTAACTCATAACTTATGACAGGGGATTGGCTAAGGAAGAATGAATAGGTAATAAGGGGAGTGTTAGGGATATTACACTTTCTGATACTAATTATTTTGTCAGGATACACACCCCTGACATCTGTCAAAATCTATAGACTGTACACCACCAGGACTAAACCCATACACTGCACTCTCTTGAGTGTTGATATGTAGTGAGGCTCCATCATAGATCCAAAATGAAGGGGCCACTTTGGGAAAGGATTTTGACAGTGAAGACTACAAGGAATAACTTGTACATCGAAACTCTGAATTCCGGTTAACTTTTCTATGAACCCACATTGCTCTTTAAAAGGGGGGAGGAGTCTGGAGGGATGGCTCAGCAGTTAAGAGCACTGGCTGCTCTTCTAGAGGTCCTGAGTTCAATTTCCAGCATTCATGTAGTGGCTTGCAACCATCTAATAATGGGATCTGGTGCCCTCTTCTGGTGTGCAGGCATACATGCAGGCAGAACATTAAACATTTAAAAAAAAAAAATCCAGTATGTGTCAGGCTGGAGGTTTTTTTTTAAGTTTATTTATTTATTATATATGTCTGCCTGCAGGCCAGAAGAGGACACCAGATCTCATTACAGATGGTTGTGAGCCACCATGTGGTTGCTGGGAATTGAACTCAGGACCTCTGGAAGAGCAGCCAGTGCTCTTAACCTCTGAGCCATCTCTCCAGCCCCTAGGTTGGAGGTTTCATTAGCTCCAAATGAGTGTCTTACAGTGGGTATGTGTCATTTTGGGATAACTGAAGGTTGACTTGGTGAAACCTTGAGTCAGGTGTGAAAAGGGACAGAGTTTGTCTTTTTGATTCTATCCACTTTCAAAGCATGAACATCCTCTCCCCCCCTCCTCCCTCCTGTAAGTCATTGTAATGTTTTAAACTTGTAAGAACAAGTGCTGGTGCATGTCACCTCTCACATTTGGATGGAAAAGCGCTGTATGTGTAAAACAGACATTAATTAGGATAGTTTCAATGTGAAAAGTGAGGTTTACTCATGCTTAACAGTCGTGCTTTTTAAAATAAACCAAACAAACAAAGAATACACACACCCCATCCACCAAGACTACCTGGCCATCATTTTGAAACAAAGAGGAGAAAACGAGACAAACAAACAAACAAACAAACAAACAAACAAAACAGGCAGTACCAATCTGAATCCCTGACGGAGTTTGAACAGAAGAGGGCAGTGTTGTCCAGTTAGAGTTGGTGAACTATCCGGTACAAGACCTTCAGAGCAGAACCCACACAGGCAGTCTGGGTGCACTTTCAAA
This sequence comes from Peromyscus maniculatus bairdii, assembly GCF_049852395.1. Taxonomy (NCBI): domain Eukaryota; kingdom Metazoa; phylum Chordata; class Mammalia; order Rodentia; family Cricetidae; genus Peromyscus; species Peromyscus maniculatus. The sequence goes on along the minus strand of NC_134867.1, from coordinate 52,695,980 downwards.
CTCAGCAAAATTGCAAGCTCTGTTGGTGCTCTTTAAGAAATAAAAAGACCCAGCACTTGGAAAGCAGAGGCAGGCAGATCTCTGTGAGTTCGAGGCCAGCTTGATCTACAAAGCAAGTTCCAGGAGAGCCAGAGCTGTTACACAGGAAAAAAAAACAAACCATCTTGAAAGAGAGAGAGAGAGAGAGAACCCTTGACTTCCAACAAAACCTCTCCAGGGTGTTAAGGAAAGCCTACATCTCCAGTTGGTTCTCTTACTCTTAGTATCATGTAAATGCTGCAGGTCCCTTACCCCGTTTGGACCCATGTGAGCCTGGTGTGGCCTCCTGTGGTCTATGTTTCCTCCCATCCTTTACCTCCAATTCCTCACTCTTTTAGCTTTCATCCGCTCACCTGTACTTGGAACATTCAAATCACCCATATTTCCCCAGTCCTGGCTGAAGGTAGAGATCCCCAGACCAGACATCAGTCCCATCTACCTGTGAATAATCCTGTATTCACAGACAATACTTAGGAAACAAACAGAAACTTATTTTTGGCAGGGTCTCAACCCAACTCCTTATGTAGCTGAGGCTAGCCTTGAACTGCTGATCCTCCTGCCTCTACCTCCCCAACTGCTGTGATTACAGGTTATGTACCACAGTTCAGCTTGAGAAGCTGTTAAAGGTTTTAAAACAAAATAAAAAGAACAGGAAAAAAAAAGCCCAAAGATGTAGGGATGGCAGGGAAAAGATCTAATCCAGCAAGCTGCTTCTTTTTTTTTTTTTTTTTTTTTTGGTTTTTCGAGACAGAGTTTCTCTGTGTAGCTTTGAGCTTTTCCTGGAACTCAATTTGGAGACCAGGCTGGCCTTGAACTCACAGAGATCCGCCTGGCTCTGCCTCCCCAGTGCTGGGATTAAAGGTGTGTGCCACCATTGCCCGGCCCAGCAAGCTTCTAATGCAGTGGTTCTCAACCTGTGGGATGAGACCCCTTCAAGGGTCACATATCGAATATCCTGCATATCAGATATTTACCTTGCAATTCATAACACTAGCAAAATTACAGTTAGGAAGTAGCAATGAAATAATTTTGTGGTTGGTGGTCACCACAACATAAAGATCTGTATTAAAGAGTCACAAGTGTTAGGAAGGTTGAAAACCACTATTCTAAAGGGAGGGAAGGGAGAAGATAGCTGATAAAGAAAAAAAGTGTAAATTTTGGGGCTGGAGAGATGGCTCAGCGGTTAAGAGCACTGACTGTTCTTCCAGAGGTCCTGAGTTCAATTCCCAGCACCCACATGGTGGCTCACAACCATCTGTAATGAGATCTGGTGCCCTCTTCTGGCCTGCAGTCACATACGCTGTATACATAATAAATAAGTAACTTTAAAAAAAAATTGTAAATTTTATAGAGTGGGACAGGCATGGGGTGCCACACACCTTTAATCCCAGCACTCTGGAGGCAGAGGCAGATGGATCTCTGAGAGTTTAAGGCCAGCCTGGACTTTACAGTCAATTCCAGGGCATCCAGGGCTACATAGTGAGATCCTGTCTCCCTGTCTCTCTCTGTGTCTCTCTGTGTCTCTGTCTCTGTCTCTCTCTCACACACACACACACAAGATAGCTCAGTGGTAGAGCTTTATGGACAGGAACTTGCGCTGCTACCATGATGGACTGTATGCCGTTAACTGTGAGCTTACCACCACCACCACCAAAACCACCACCACCACCACCACCAAACAACAACACCTCTCCTCCCTTCACATAAGAAATAATATTCATGGGGAAGCCTTCCACGGAAGAAGGGTCACTGCTTATGTACCTTCCAGACACGTCATCACGCCCCTCTATTAATGTCTACTCTTCATTCATGGCTTCAAAATCTAATCATTAAAAATTTTTAATAGTCTTGTGTGTGTGTGCACTATGTACGGACGGATACATGAGAGCCGCCATGCATGTGTAGAGGTCGGGGGCAGCTCTGTGGAGTGGGCTCCTTCCTTCCACCTTTCCATGGGTTTCGGGGATTAAGCGCAGATGAACTGTGCAGCTAGCCCTCGGCTGTCACTTTTGACACATTAGATTCCTGTGCTGCTCATGGCAAATCAGTGCAGGGAGCTGAGTCTACGGCTTCCTGCCTAAAGCATGTGCTATATATACACTAAGTGACGCCCTAGCCTGCAGAATTATCTGCCTTAGATCTGTCCAACTAGACAGGAAGAGGAAAAGCTTAAAAGGCCAATTGCTAGAAGCAACAGTGACTGGGGTGGGGTGGGGTGTACATTTTCTTGCTCCCCTAAAAGTCCATGCAGGAATATGAGTTGTAGAAGAAGCCTTTCCCTTACTGCATACAGTAACCACTCAGGACGGCTCTCAGCCATCCCGCCACAGTGAACACAGAGGCTGTTCACGCGGCAAACTCAGGGGTCCAAACAATGCTCGCTCAGACTGGGGCTCTGCTGGGAATGACAGCAGAGTCTCCCCAGGGTCCAGATGGGGGTGTTCACTAGACAAGCCAAGTTAATAGCAACAGGCCCCTTCATACTATCCCAGCTAGCAACCCACCGTCTCCCATCCTAGGACACTGCAAAGGCCAGGGAGGAGACTATAATCCCCCCAAGGGTCCAGATGGCCATCTGCAATGCCATCTCATAAGCTGTGTGGAGGGGCCACACTTTTTCACATCCACCAATAGTATAAGCGACATCATACTCTGGAACGGACATGTTCACGGACGCTTACTGATGCTCCCTGCAATTGGCCTCTGAACCCGTTTCAGTGTGCACGTGGATATAGGATGCATGGATATTCAACCAGACTTAGAGCAAAAAAATATTTGGGGGGCAGGGAAGACGACTTCATGTGAACTGAGCTCGTACCAGTCTCTTTTTTTTTCATTGCCACTCCTGAATGACAGTATGACATGTAACAACTATATACAGTATATTAGGTGGTGTAAGTACTCCAGGGGTGTTTAAAATGCAGTGGCATAGGTTGTTTAAATTAAAAAAAAAAATTTTTTTTTGATGGACACATTTTGTAGGAAGATCTTGGAACCAATACCCCACAGATGCCAAGAGACGTCCGTACTTATGAGACTGAAAAAGAAGTATTACATATACACATATACACACACACATAACTTAAAAGTAAAAGCAACCTCCTATACCTCATGAAATGTTAATACTTTTATCTTAATGCAGCTGTTCAGTTTTGGTGACACCATTTTTTTTTTTAAAACAACAACCAAAAAAAAAAAAATGCAATACCACAAAAACTACAACATTCAATTTTCAGGTTTAGAATAACCAGTGCTCTCTGTCCCCAGGCACAGCTTACTGTGTGTGACATCTGGAACTGTTTAACTTTCCCCCACGATCTCCTGGAATTTTTCCAGGAATTCTCTGCATTCTGAACCCACCCCTTCTATCAAAACACGCCCAACTCAACTCCCGCTTGTTCCAAAGCTCATCAGCTTAGGAAACCTCCAGGCAGAAGAACCTGTTTTACTGGGATTAACTCAGAGATGCAAAACCCAGTACCGGACCAGCCAGGTGACATCATTATGGTGCAGCTTTTGGCCACCAAGGTGCAAGGGCATGCACTGAGATAGCATCATCTAAGCCTCGAGAAGGAGATCCTTATGAGATACTCTGCAGCTGGGCTTGGGAAACTTCCTTTTATGATGAGAGGAAGCTCATGAACCAGGGTTTTCACTATAATTGTTAGGAATAAACAATGGAATTCACAAAGCACCAAGAATACAGAGTCAACATCAGCAGAGGCCAACCCAGCACCTGAACTCTTTGGACCAGATCAGAACCAACACATCACACCAGCCACGTCGTGCAGGGTACTGTGTTGTGCCCCCCCCCCATGATTTGCATAAAAATGTGTTATAAACTGTTTACAATAAGTATGAATGCTTCCCTGGTTTAATTTTTTTAATCAAAAAAAATTAAATATCACTGGCTCTTTCCCACTTTTTTTTAAAGGACGGGGCTCACTTTGTAGGCCAGGCTAGCCTCGAACTGGAGGTAATTCTTCTGCCTCTGCCTTCCAAGTGCTAGATTACAGGAGTGAGCAACCATACCTGGATTCCCCAGTGTACTTTGGAGATAAAAAGAACAACGTTTTTGCTCAATTTAACAAGTAGAAATATTATTAATCTAAAAATGTGTGAATTAAGGAAAACAGGAAAGACTTATTTTTAATTACATGCATGCCTGGGTGTTAGTGTGTGGGTGGGCACATCAGTGTAGGTGCCCACAGAGACCAGAAAAGAATGTCAGATCCCCTGGGGCTGAGGTTAAAGTCAGCTGTGAGCTGTCTGATGAGGGTGCTGGGACCAGATCTCAGGTCCTTTGCTCTTTCTTAACAGCTGAGAGACACTTTCTCTTAATTCAGAAAGTAGCCCTGGCCAGGTGTGGTGGCCTATTCTTTAATCCCAGCACTAGGAGATCTCTGTGAGTGTAAGGCCAGCCTGCCTGGTCTACATATCAAGTTCTAGGCCAGCCAGGGATATATAGAAAGATCACTAAGGGAAAAAAAAATTGAGAAAGATGGTTCAGTAGGCAAAGGAATTCCCTAAATAAGCCTAAGAACCCAAGTGGCTGCATCCTGGGAAAAGAAAAAACATAGGAAGCAGAAAATTGACAAGGAAAATTGTCTTCCAGCCAGGCGGTGGTGGCGCACACCTTTAATCCCAGCACTTGGGAGGCAGAGCCAGGCGGATCTTTGTGAGTTTGAGGCCAGCCTGGTCTACAGAGCAAGATCCAGGAAAGGCACAAAGCTACACAGAGAAACCCTGTCACGAAAAACCAAAAAAAAAAAAAAAAAAAAAAAAAAAATGTCTTCCTATAACACAGGGATGCACGTGCACACACGCACATGCATGTGCACACACGCTAGTAATAAATAAGATGCAAACACAAACTGAAAAAGTAGTTCCGGGTTAGCAGAGTGGGTAGAGGGCCCTGCCTTGCATGCACAAAGCCCTGATGGCCGTTCCCAGCACTGCGCAAAGGAGGTGCGGTGGCACTGGCCTCTAAGTCCAGCACCGGCAAAGTGACACAGGAGGACCAGAGATATAAGGTATGTAAGGTGATGCTCGGCTACATAGGGAGTTGGAAGCCAGCTTAGCCTAGGCGAGACCCTGTCTTTAATTTAAAAAAAGGGGGGGGGGGGTTGCTGAGAGCTGATTTAGTGGTTAAGCGCACTGGCTGGTCCTGAGTTCAATTCCCAGCAACCACATGGTGGCTCACGACCTTCTATAATTGGATCTGATGCCCTCTTCTGGCACCAAATAAAAACGCGGCAGGCAGTCTTGCTGGTGTGCCACCGCTCTGGGCATTAGGGAAGGGGCCCTTCTTTCCCCACTGTGCCACAAACAATTACTTTCTGGCTTCTATGCCTAGTTAACGCTGATGAGAGTCAGGAACGGTGATGCCATGTACTGTGAGCAACCCCTCAGATCTAATTCAGGCTGTACTGTCTACACCTCAGGCATCGGTATGAACTAGAAGAGAGACAGTGAACAGGTTTTTAAAATTTCTCCTGCTTTCAGAAATGAAAAATCATTTCTAAGTAGTTTCTATACACACCCATAAACCCTGTCAGTGATTAAGAAGCATAAGTGCCGGGCCCCTCCTCAAATGCTACAGAAATCCTCTCTTCCTTCTTATTTAAACAAGTAGCCCCAAGCCTTCACTGCCTTTCAACTAAACCAACTAAAGACGACTGAGAACACACCTTCCTTAATTAGAAATATAGTGACACAAAGACAGTGGAATTCCCTTTGAAGAAGTCTCCTTGCTCTTAACTTTTCTGTCTCTCTCTGTGTTCTCTGTCTCTGTCTCTCTCTCTCTGACAAGGTCTCATGTATCCCAGCCTGGCTTTGAACCCCTGATCCTCCTGTCTTCACTTCCCCAGTGGTAGGCTTGCAGGTCTGTAATGCTATGCCTAGCTTTTGCAGTATTTGGGCTGAAACCCAGAGTTTCAGACATGCCATCAAGCATTTCACCAATGGAGCAACATCTCCAACCCCTTGCCATGGAAGATTTGTGCTCTCTCTTTTTCATTATTTCTTCCTTTCTTGCGAGACAGGGTCTTCCATGTCACACCAGCCTTCCTGGAACTCTCTATTATAGACCAGACTGGTTCTGAACCCACAGAGCTCAGCTTGCCTCTCTGCCCCCAGAGTGCTGGGACCCAAATGTATGCACCACCATGCCTGGCCTTTTGTGCAGTTTCTGATTGCTAGCATAAAGTACAGAGCCATGCAGCACTGTCCATAGGTACCTCGTGAAGTGTGATCTAGATCCAATCATTTGATAGTACCTTAAAAATGAGACAGTCCTAAGTCTTTTGCCTATCACTCCACTCGGATTACCTCCTGGAACCCCCTCCTTCCCACAAGACACTGAGCAAGTGACAAACTAATAAAATATTGAATATACAAAACAACACCTTATACACGAAAATACCAGAAGAACGTGAGATCTGGCAGGCCCCCTTCTAAAGATTTCATTCATGTAAAAACTAATACTTAGGGGCTGGAGTGAAGGCTCAGCAGTTGAGAGAATGCACAGCTCTAGCAGAGGCCAGAAGTTCAGATCCCAGCACCCAAGCCAGGCATCTAAAAAAAAGCGCCTGTCACTATAGATTTTAGGGGATCCAGTATCTCTGGCTTCAGAGCGCAGCTGCACTCACATGCATATATCCACACACAGACGGACACAGACATACACACATTATTAAAAAATAAATCTTAGCCGGGCGGTGGTGGCGCACGCCTTTAATCCCAGCACTCGGGAGGCAGAGCCAGGTGGATCTCTGTGAGTTCGAGGCCAGCCTGGGCTACCAAGTGAGCTCCAGGAAAGGCGCAAAGCTACACAGAGAAACCCTATCTCGAAAAAAAAAAACAAAAAAAAAAAAAAAATAAATAAATCTTAAAGAAAATAACTAATGACTTGGAAAAAGGGAATATTATTTATTTTTTTAAAGTTTTGTTTATCTATTAATTTCTAGGTTTCGCAAATTTCCACACTGGCCAGTGGTAGAAAGACAAAGGTAGATAGGAGACAGACTATGAAGGCGCTCTTGGTGTAAACAGGCTGAACTATAGGAAGTGAGAGATATTTTTAGCTTTGCTAAACTTTCAAATTCATTTAAAATTCCACAGGGAGACGCAGTTGTGTAGGGGAGTAAGTTACACGGAGAAACTACCGAAGCCCTAGGAGGTTTATGCCCCACTTTAAGACAACGGACTTGGCAGTATCCATTTCAAATGTTTAAGTCAGAGCTGCTTCTATAAATGTAAGTTAGCAAGTGGAGTTTAGTTTTCCGAGGGGGCGAAAGAGAAAGAAAACATAAACACACAGTCCCCTAAGAAAAGCCCAGCCACAGCCTAAGACTAAAATGCATTCTGAAAGCCTGGCGTAGGCGGTCCACTCTTTAGAAGTAGGCATCACATTATGACTTATACAACTAGATTCCTAGAAAACAAACAGAAAAACTAAATTTTATTTATTTATTACTACTATTACTAACATCTAAATGGTGTTTTCTTGCTATAGATTTAGGACCTATGGCTTTATTATACCAACTACTCAAGCCAAAACTAAAACATTAGTCTGATACACGACCCCACCCACCGTTCTTATTAGTAAGCACCAGGAAACCCCAAACACTTGCAATTTCTCAGGCACGGGAACTTTTAAAAAATTAGACTAAGTAGAACAGGTTATCCACAGCGTATCTGACACTTTCTCGATTCGGCTAGCTGCTGTGGCTCCTCTGACAGCCCCCTCCCGCTTCCCGGAGGGTAAAGGGTAAAAAGGCTCCCTAACCAAATGCATCTTCCCATTAGCGCTTCCAGGAAGATTTTGGTTTAAATAAAAATAAGACGTGAGGTTCATCGGTTCTTCCTGTGGGACTATGGACCGCTCTCCTGGTGAAAGTGCAGGGAGTGAGAAATGGAAAGCCAGTCAAGTTCCAGCCATGGCTCACCGGTTCACCGCTAGAGACTCTCCAGTAACTTTTCTCCCTGCCGCAGCCGCCGAGGGAGAACCAAGTCTTACCTGTGATGGTAATGGTTCCCAACATATTTGGTTAACAGTCCTCGCCCTCCTACGGCAGCTGGCAGAAACCTCCGTCTCCTCCCTGCTAACCCAGGAAGCTGTCGGTGTGATCAGAAGAAACGAAGTCCCAACCACCCTCAGAGCATCAGGGAGAGCCTCTGGAGCCTTAGGGATGCAGCAGTGAGCTCGGTAGACGCTTCTCCGGGCTAATTATAGGAGGACCCCGCCCTTGCCCTAGACCCCGCCCACGCCCCAGGGCCACGCCCACAGCCCGCCCGCCCACACCTCTGCCCCGACTTGGCTGCACCAACCGGGGAAGTCACGTGCCCCATTTTACAGGTCTCTCTGCGTGGTCCACAGCGACCCAGGGAGGGCGTTTTTAAGTTTCTGGGGTGAAGGAGACCCCCAAGAATCAGTATTTGATCCAAGCGGTGACTTCATCCCTGGCACCAACTCCTGCATCTCAGACTTTTAAAATTATGTAAAGGCAAGAACTGCAGAGATATTAAATTCTCCGATCTTTAACGCCGTGTTCTGGGTCCTTCAGCTGGTTTAAAGGCGGATGGGGTGCTGAACGGCATTCCCTTTTTAAAGTCTATGGTATTTTATAGTTTGCCTTCTGTTTCCTACACACCCGCCGGTGTGAAGATCCACACACAGCTCTCCGCAATGGTGTTTCCCAGGCTTTTCGCGAAGGGTTGTTACAAAGCCAACTGTCTTCAGAAATTACTCAAGACAACTTTTTCAAAAGCAGAAATATCTGAGCCTTGGGTCTTTCCCTTTTTCGTGGTAGAAATGAGCTAAACATTTGGCTCAAACCGCACTTTATTCCCCTGCCTCTAACATACAAACCTATAGCAAATAAATAAAACAGAAGCCGTATTAAAAATTCAGGCAACCCGTATTTCTTTCTCCGTTAATCTTGACACTGTTTCTCTACAAAGACACAAGTAATAAATGAGATGGGTCTTCTGTTAGGAAAGGTCCATTAGGTACGCGGAGTTTTTTTGTTTTTTGTTTTCCATCTTTTCCCTATTTATCACAGCATGCCTTGCCTGCCTGAGCAAACACCCCCAAATAAAAGGTTTTATTATTGCTCTTTTCTTTAGACCTGAAGGCCTTATTCGTGGCTGTTTAGGGGCCCGGAGCGAGGATATCAGTGTGAAAAAGAATATGCAGCACGGGGCGGGGAAGGGGGGTGGTAAAAAAAAATCGAAGGATGGAGCCCAGCCGGTCAGACATGGCAAATGTTGATCCTTCTTGCCACCAGGGGGCGCGACGCACCATGTTCAGGCTCAGACAGAAGAAAGCCAATTCCTGCTAGGCAATTTCCTACACAGATTAGCTTCCCAGACAACACCCAACCTGGCTGAGTGTGAGTCTAGGTAAGCAGGGTCTCATCTTGATTGGTTAAGACCTGGGAGCAGACCTCAGCCCTACGCATTCCCAACAGCTGGGATTCCAGGCAGCCCAGCCACCCCAATCCAACACCGCGATACTGGTGGGTTAGAAGCCCATAGAGGCGGCAGCATCAGTGGTCTGCATTAAATGAGATAATCCCCTAGAGTGTTCCAGGAGCCCTGAAGCCCCCCAGGGACCTGAGGAGATACTGAATCACTTCTCAGCACTCGCCACTGCGGACAGCACATGGCTGTCACTGGGCTCTCGGTGGACTCCAGTTTATATAACTGTATCACCGACACCTTCCCTTCTGAATCCAAATTCTAATAACAGCTGTGCCACTGTGATAGCTAAGGGGAAAATTTCCTAGATACAAAATTCGGACACAAAAACGACACCTTTTTAAAAAGGTGGATGCAAGCTCTTGGCTTTCGTAACACAGAGGACAGCACCTCCACATCTGAAATGTGACTCTTAGAGAGGCAGCTAACGCCAAAAGGCAGAGCCATGGATGGTATATGTATGTGCAAGGGGTTGAGTCTCCTGGCACACTGTTTTCTGGGATCTCTACCTCCCTGAGCAATGCAGGCCAGAGTATATGGCATGGCTCTCCAGCAAGTCCTCTGGATCCAGCCTTAAAAAGAAAAGCCATCAATCAGGAGAGATGCAGAAAGAGGGATCAGACAGGAGGTCTCAGGAAATTCAAGCGACTTTCCTTTGCCATCTCTTCCATTCCACTCATGTTAAATAAGTTTTAGATTCAGATATCACCATTCAAAGTAAAAAAAAAAAAAAAAAAAGGATAATATACATCCATCATTTGGTGGATGGTGTGTGTGTGTGTGTGTGTGTGTGTGTGTGTGTGTGTGTGTGTGTGTGGTGGTGGGGAGAGGGGGTGTCTTAAATCTGTATGGTTCCACCAACAAATATTTGTCAAGTTCTTGGTCCATTTTTTTTTAATTTTTAAAGATTTATTTATTTATTACATATGCAGTGTTCTGCCTGCATGTATGCTTGGACGCTAGAGGAGGGCACCAGATCTCACTGCAGATGGTTGTGAGCCACCATGCGGTTGCTGGGAATTGAACTCAGGACCTCTGGAAGAGCAGCCAGTGCTCTCTAAACCTCTGAGCCATCTCCCTAGCCCTCGTGTTCCATTTTTGTTGGGTGAAACCCACTGGGGGCCAATCAGATGCTGTCTTGAACCTCAGGGATCTCAGCTGTGAGTGGCAGCCACACCCAGGGGAAGAAAATTTAGCTCACCCTGGGAGGTAACATTTGAGGTGGCCTAGGAAAAGATGGGGACTCCCCAACATGGGGCACAAAGACGCAACAGCATGGTGCAATGCCCAGAGAGCAGGATTCTTAGGGCCTCACGGGTGTGTTCCTCACAGCTATTGTTCCTTGAAGTTCATGTGCGGAGGCCCAGGACAGGGCGGGAGACTAGAGATACTGACTGGAAATGAGAGCAGAGAGATTATACACCAGGAAGCGGTGCACACACCAGGAAGTGGTGTACACCTTTAATCCCAGCACTCCAGAGGCAGAGGCAAGAGGATCTCTGAGTTTGAGGCCAGCCTAGTCTATACAGAATGAGTTCCAGAACAGCCAAGGCTATACAAAGAAATCCTGCCTGAGAGAGAGAGAGGAAGACAGAGAACTTTGTAGCCACACAGTCTTAGGAAGGAATGGGGCAGCCAGGGGTAGTGTACATGTTTGTGATACCATCACTGTGGACAGAAGCAGAAGATCAGCAGTTCAAGGCTGGCCTCAGCTACATGATAAATTTGAGGCCAGTCTGGGCTACACGAGAACCTGTCTCAAAAATAAAAATAAAAAAGTAAAGTAATGGGGTAAACAATCTGCATACAGTAGATGTTTAGTTAAAGAAGGTATGTATACAGAGCTGGGAATGGCAGCACACACCTATAATGCCAGCATTTAGGTGGTGGAGGCAGAAAGATCAGGTGTTCAAGGCTACCCTCAGCTACAAAGTGAGTCTAAGACCAGTCAAGCTTTTAGACCATGTCTCAAAGGAGCAAACACAGAAAGAAAGATACAAACAAGAGATACAAATGTGGGGCTAGAGACATGGCTGAGCCATTAAAAGTGTATACTACTCTTGCAGAGGACCCGAGTCGGGAGTCAGGTTTCCAGCACCCATTTTGGGTGACTTACAACCAACTGTAACTCCAGCTCTAGGGGATCTGATGCCCTCTTCTGGACTCAGAGGGTACCTGCACTCACATTTGCACATACCCACAAATATACACATAATCTGAAAAATAGAGGGCCTGTTGACATGGCTTATGGATTAAAAGCACTGGCTATTCTTCAAGAGGATCAGGGTTCGATTCCTGAATCTGCATGGTGGCTCACGCACATCTGTAACTCCAGACCCAGACCCAGGGGATCAGACACTATCTTCTGGCCTCCTTGGGCACTTCAGACACAGGATGCACAGACATACATCCCCCCCTTTTTTTTGGGGGGGGGGAGTTTCTCTGTGTAGCCCCAGCTCTCCTAGAACTCACTCTGTAGACCGGGCTGGCCTCAAATTCACAGAGATCCACCTGCATCTACCTCCGGAGTGCTGAGATTAAAGGCATGTGCTGCCGCCACTCAGCATATACACAGACATACACCAAGGCAAACACATACACATAAAATGAGAAAATCTCAAAAGAAAAAAAAATCTGATTAAAAAAACAAAGAAAAATTCTTGAGAGAAATGTTAACAGACTCATGAAAAGATGTTCAACATCATTATCGGTTAGAAATATGCAAATTAAAACCACTTCCCGCCCACCAGGATGCTAATTGCCAAACGACAATAACAGGGAATGAGGAAACAGGGAGGCAGATTTGGAAAAAAATGCCTGGGATTTCCCCAAAGTCTAACACAGTTGCCAGACGACCCGACAACAGGTGTACACTCAGGAGAAATGAGACACACATCCACAGGAAAACCTGGACATGACAGTTCATAGGGACCTCAGGAACAAAGTGACGACAACTTTAGTGTCCATCCTCCAACACAGGATAAACGAGTTCAGTGCATCTACGTAAGGAAATAGCAGTGATGAAAAAGGATGAAGTATGTGGCGACTGGAGGAGCGGCCCGGAGCTTGAGAGCACTGGCTGCTCTTGCAGAGGACCCGGGTTCAATTCTCAGCCCCCACGAGGCAGCTCACAACTGTCACAACTCCATTTCCAGAGGACCTGATGTCTGGCCTCTGAAGACATTGTTTTGAGATGGGGTCTTACTGTATATATAGCCCAGGTTAGCCTCAAGACATATATAAACACAGCGCACAGATATATGTGCAGGCCGACCACCCACACACACAAAATAAAAATTAAAAAAGTGGTTAAGGTAGTCAGAGCTGGTGGCTTATACCTATAATCCCAGGATCTAAAAGGCTGAGGCAGGAGGACTGCCATCTTTGAGGCCAGCCTAGGCTACATATCAAATCCTAGCCTAGCCAGGGCCACCTAGGCAGACTGTATCTCAACCCCAACCCACCTTTCACACACAAAAAGCTAAGATAATAAAACTTATGTATACTTTGTCACAATGGGAAAAAATGGCACAGACATAAGACACAGCTAAGGAAAACCACAGTGAGAAGGAGGGAGAAAAAAATCACCAATGGAAAAAAGGGAAATGCTTCCCATAAGCCTGTGACTTCCTGAGTTTTGTTCTGGGGACAGGAAGTCCCTGCTAGAACATCAGTTGTGGACCTTGTTGTCCAGGGCACACCCTTCCTTGGGCTGCTGTTTGGGAGCAGAGAAAGGTTCCCAGGATTCTTTGGGGCATAGGGATAGTCTGGTGAATTAGCATATTTGGCCTCATTTATACATCGCTGTCTGGAAGATCATACAGGACAATGCCAACTGCACAGTACTTTTCCACTTTTTGGGTGTGTCTTGTTTGTATGTTCTGAGATAGTGTCTTATGTAGCCCATGCTAGCCTTGAACTCCTTATCTTCCTATCTCTACCTCCCAAGTGCTGAAATAACAAGCATGCACTACTCTACCTGGCTTTTTGTATGTTTTTTTTTTTGTTTGTTTTGTGTTGAGACAGGGTCTTACTGTGTATAAATAGCCCAGTTTAGCCTCAAGTCTCAACTTTCCTGCCTTGACTTCCCCAATGCTGGGATTTCAGGTGTGTGTCCCGATGCCTTGATCTCAATAGTAAACTTTCAATCACTTCGAGATTACTCATAACACCTAACAGAATGCAAATCCTGGGTGACAGTGGCCAGGCTGTCTTGCTTAGTGATCACAGCAGGGGAAAACGTCTGTGCATGGTCAGAGCGCGCACCCAACATGCACAGCTGCATAAGCACTCAGATTGTTTGATCTGAGCTAGCCGATTCCACGGTTGGTTGATTAGATTTTGCAGCCCTGGAGGATACACTATATATACTGAATATTAGACACAGTCTCACTGTGTAGCCCTGGATGTCCTGGAACTCACTCTGTAAACCAGGCTGGCCTCAAACTCAGGGATCTGCCTGTCCCTGTCTCTCGAGTGCTGGGATTAAAAGCTAATAAAGGTTATACTGAGTATTTGGAAGGACACTGACAAGTTTAGCAACAGGCTGGCTGGTTCTACAGAGCTCTGCCCATTCAGGTCTCTGCCCCATGCAGCAACAGCACTAGCTAATTGAATTTTATGGTCCAGATGCATTGGACACGTTAACGTAGATATGGCTATTTAAATTTGAAAAATCCAAATAAATAATCTGGAGAGCATGGAAATTGAAAACACTTAAAAAGCATGGGGGAAAATAAGCATTAAAAACTCAATTTGAAGGAGGGCTGGAGAGATGGACCAGCAGTTAAGAGGGTATGCTGCTCCGACAGAGGATCTGACTCTGGTTGCCACCTTCCACATCAGGCAGTTGACAAACACCTGTGACCCACAGAAATCTCCTCTGC